>NC_141689.1:40020080-40623654 GCF_964263255.1 Lissotriton vulgaris
GGGGGGATGTCCTAGGCACAGAACACTATTAAAAGATACAAGGCTTGTATTAAAAAATGTTGTGCCACTGTCGGACCTTGGGAAGTGGCAGGGGATGCGGCAGAATTGAAAGTGCAGGCCTTCATCCTGTGGGCTAAAGACAACAATAAGAGCCATTCGTGGATCTCTGGACACATAGCAGCCATTAGTCACAAGGCCAAGTTGTTAGGACCAGGGCTTTTGTTACCAGGGCAGCATTGAAGGGATGGGCTAGGGGAGAACATAAAGTGCCTGATAACAGATCGCCCATTGACTTTGCCACTCTACAGAACACGATCCTGTGCTTGCCCCTGGTCACTTCATCTGCTTATGAGTCTGTCTTGTTTGCATCTGCTTTTAGCCTAGCCTTCTTTGGCGCGTTCGGGATCTCTGAACTGGTGGCTAAGTCCAAACAGGACATGTCAGGGGTAGCGTTGTCTCTGCAGGACGTACTGGTGTTGGGGGACACGCTCTAGATTACTCTGCGCCAATCCAAGACTGATCAGCGGGGCAGGGGGATTGAACTGTGGCTACAAAGCCCTAGCGCGCCCAAATTTTGCCCCGTGAGCCTCCTGTCGGCTTACCTTGCCATCCGTCCTCCCGGTATGGGTTACCTCCTCTTGCATGCAGATGGCATGCCTTTGACCAAATTTCAAGTAGAACACGTAATGCACGCATGCTTGTTTGCAGCAGGTGTCTCAACAGTGGGCAAAAAGTACAGTTCCCACTCCTTCCGCATAGGCGCAGCCACAACTGCATCCTCAGAAGGGGTGCAGGTAGAAGGCATCAAACAGTTGGGGAGATGGTCTTCTGACTGTTACAAGAGATACATAAGACCAGGCAGTAACAGATAGTGCTCTGGAGCACAAGAGATGTGGGATATGTTGTCATGGGTATTGAAACAGAATTTGTGTATATTTGGCACCCCGGGGCTAGGTCCCCTGTACAATGTTTTGCCGTGTTTTGTTTGCAGTGTGGTAATTTACCAGTGTGATTTTGTGTGTGTTTAATAAATGGTTACATACAAAACTTCTCTTTATTTACCAGGAACAACGGTCTGGGTGCTGGGACACGAGGGGGTTTCCAGGTTGGCCCAGTGGGCAGAAAGGAGAAAGTGGAAGCATGGGTTTAGCAAAACTCAGTTTGTTTGGTGTGGAGTCACTGGCTTACGATGGAGCGGGGTGCTTGGTTTGCTAACACGTGAATTACAAGGGAACGCTCAGCCCCCAGACGTGCTCATCCTGCACGTGGGAGGGAACGACCTGCCTTACCTGGGGAAAAGATTTCTCTTAAGGGACATGAAAGTGAACATCACCAAAATCAGCAATTTATTGGGTCCTTGCGATCTTTGGTGGTCTGAGATCACACCACGCCGGGTGTGGCTAGGTGCTCGCTCTGGGCAAGCAGTAGAGGGGGCGCGAAGAAAAGTAAACTGCACTATGCGTAAGTTCGCTGAGATGATGGGCTTCGGTTTTATTCGGCACGGGGAACTCCATGCCAAAGCCCCCGGTTGCTTTGATGAAGAAGGCCTACACCTGTCCAATTTAGGCATGGACTTATTTCTTCTGGACATTCAGGAGGCGCTAATCTCTGCAGGCTGTATATAGGAGGTAGTTATGGTGGGGGGCCCTGCCTGTGACGGTCGCCACATCGAGGGCTGTGGAGGAGTTACATGATGATCCAGAGGCGAAAGGTACTTAGGAGTACCCTATCCAGAAGCACAAAGGGTGCTGAGGCCTATTATCCCTCGGAGATCCGTGCGGTGGACCCTTGGGGTGCGACGGCGCCCCTTTATCCTACGGGCAGTTGGTTACCTGGACAACTGGGGGTTGCTTGAACGCTCCGCCCCTCGTAGGGGGGGGTGTGAGCTAGAGGGTGGACCAATGGTTAACCGGACAGGTGAGGGGCTACCCTCTCACCACAACCACTAAGCACCGTATGGCCAAGGCCGCGGGTTACTTGGCCTATCAGGTGGCAAACTGCGAGGGGCGGCTTGCCTTTGGATCATCTGTAAGTTAACCCACCATGTTTTAGCAATGATATGCTAATAAACCTGCGACTACTTTTTCCCAACAACAAGTTGTCTTGTCTACTTATTTATGATGGGGATCTTGTCGTTTGGGGGATGGTGTGCGGGCCGATATTGGCACTATGCAGGCCGCCCGACACGTCGCCGCAGGTGACCCTCATAAGAGGGCGGGCACCGTAGTGCCACAGGATGGCAGGCGCACCAGCCTTCGGGTGTCCAGCGGCCGGTGGCCGCGGCCATGACGTCAGCGCGCTTTATTGGGGGGCGTGGGGGGACGAGGTATTTATGTCTCCCCCCGCCACCGAGCAGTCTCTTTGTTCCTTGCTGCCCTCGATGTTGCCCTCCCTGCCGCTTACCCTACATCTCAAGTGGCGGGGGGTGCTATGTTTTAATATTTGCTATTTGTGTTGCAGGAGGAGTTACATGATGATCCAGAGGCGAAAGGTACTTAGGAGTACCCTATCCAGAAGCACAAAGGGTGCTGAGGCCTATTATTCCTCGGAGATCCGTGCGGTGGACCCTGGGGGTGCGACGGCGCCCCGTTATCCTACGGGCGGTTGGTTACCTGGACAACCGGGGGTTGCTTGAACGCTCCGCCCCTCGTAGGGGGGGGGGTGTGAGCTAGAGGGTAGATCAATGGTTCACCGGACAGGTGAGGGGCTACCCTCTCACCACAACCGCTAAGCACCGTATGGCCAAGGCCGCGGGCTACTTGGCCTATCAGGTGGCAAGCTGCAAGGGGCGGCTTGCCTTTGGATCATCTGTAAGTTAACCCACCATGTTTTAGCAATGATATGCTAATAAACCTGCGACTACTTTTTCCCAACAACAAGTTGTCTTGTCCACTTATTTATGATAGGGATCTTGTCGTTTGGGGGATGGTGTGCGGGCCGATATTGGCACTATGTTTTCCGCGGACTCATGTCACTCTCCCACTTGGAGTGAACTGCAGAGAGTTGGGAACCTGCATATCTCGCCACAGGAGGGTTTTTTCAGTCATTTCATTTAGGTGTGACATTCCCATAGTTTAAGCATTCTTAATGTGACATTCTTGTATGTCCCTGTTCCCATGATGCACTGGGCCAGGGACAGACTGATTTGCATATAGCCAGGTTCTGAGCTGGGATGGGGCAGTGAGATAAATAACGGTGATGGATCAAGCCCTGATCTTTGGACTGGGTAAGAGTGGTCTGTTTAACTCAGACACTCTGTTCATCACCACCCCCTTTTCTGAATCGTTTTTGGCCACTATAGGTGTGGCAGGGTATACTCAGACATGAGTCCCTTTCTCACTGCTCCATCAGGATTCAAGCAAGCCGGGCCGAAGAGGCTGAAATGCCAGAAACCGGTCCCCGGTAGCTTGTCTCCTTTCTGGTAAAGAATTGGCTTGGTAGTTTAGTCTGCCCTGTTCCCATGATGCACTGGGCCAGGGACAGACTGATTTGCATATAGCCAGGTTCTGAGCTGGGATGGGGCAGTGAGATAAATAACGGTGATGGATCAAGCCCTGATCTTTGGACTGGGTAAGAGTGGTCTGCTCAATTCAGACACTCTGTTCATCACCACCCCCTTTTGTAAATCGATTCTTGTACGTGTGACATTTAGAAAGGCTTAATGTAGCTACCTCTGCAAAGCACGTATAATTAATGATATCTGAAATTATCCAGTTTCTATAAGTCCTGCATAAATCATAGCAACGTTGCACTGCCATCAGCTGTAGGAGTCTTGTGCCGAGCTCTCCATATAAACGTACAATCAAGCACATCTACATGCAAGAAACCTGCAGTCATATGACTATTCGGCCCTTCTCCACGGAGGTGCCTCAGCCTGGGGTTTCATTTCATTTTAGTAAACCTTGCCTCCACTTCTGGCCAAGTCCCGGCCTTTCATCAGCATGCCCAGTCTTATTTTAGCACTCATTACTTGCCTTCTAGAGTGTCAACTTCACCCTCTGACATTTGTCAGTTTCAAAGCCCTAATGTTCAGTGAGTTCTGAATACAAACCCAAGATTGGCTCAAGTGACACACATGGGGCCACTTGGTGAATATTTTTATTTTACAGAACTCCCTCAACTGGTGATGAGCTGCTTCGAACATCCATCATTTAACATCCTCCCGCGCCTTCAATGCATCTATTTGCCCAACCATTCCCCCACCCATTCACACTTACATTCATCCATGTGTGCTGCCACTCCTACCCACCCATTCACCACTGCATGCAGGCGTACCCTTCCAACCATATATTCATCAAAGTACACAACTATAAATGTATCCATGCATCCATAAACGTGTCCATTAATCCAACAAATAACTACTATGTGTATGGCCTCATACGTCGGTTTTTGTGTGTGTGTGTGCATGCATGAGTGTTTAGTGTGTGTGCCCAATTGCCATTGACTAAAATAAGCTTGTCATATTGTCTTTTCTGCTGCTTGTTTTATATAAAACATTTACCTTAAAGCTCTCAGGAGATCATAGATTCAGTTTAGAGTGAGATACTGCGGGGAATCTAAGATTGCGACTCAAAACTAAGCTCTGGCTCACCCGTCCGCACGACAAGGTAAATGATGCTGAAATTGCAGGAATTTTGCATATCCTACTATAGTTACTGCTCACCTGCTGCAAAAAGAGTGTTTTTTCAACTTTTCCGGCGAGTTGGGCGACTTCTGGACCACCTAGGCTGTGTACTTGCTTCAACCGGGACTTTCCCTCAGCTTACTCCAAAGTTCCTGTCAGGGAAGCGGAGTTTCACTCTAAGAGAGGGCGCGGCTTCGGCCTTGGTTTCCACCCAAAACTAGTTTTAGCAGCTGCACCGATTTGATTCTTTTAACTTTATTTATACTGTACGTTTGACGATTTTCACCTGGGGTTATTCTTTTTATTCATTTTAATGAGAATGGACAATAAATCTACAGCAAATAAGCGTAAGCAAGCAGTTTCTCCTCCACCTGAGGAGTAAAAAATGTAAGATTCATCGGACCATCCTTATTACTTTTTTGGAGTAATTAAAGGCTGTTAGATCAAATACTGACAATATTGCTGTGGAAATAAAAAAATATACGGAAATACATGGCCAGTCTTTCAATGAAGGTGAGATCAAATGACATGATGTTATAGCCGAAACGGATAAGATATTCCCAATGGTTACAGAAATCTCCTTCATTAATAATAGATTGCTTGAATTAGAGAGCAGGAATAGGCAAAATAACTTATGTATTTTTTATTTGCCTGAAAATATTGAAAGAAATGATTGCAGGCAATATTCAGACAATCTACTACCTAATTTATTGAATGTGAAGTTCTTGGAAAAATTTGAGATAGAAAAAGCACACCGCATTCCATCTCATCGTAAACCAGATCAGACTAAGCCCAGGCAAGCTATCTTCAAGGTTTTGCGCCATCATCACCTCGTTCTTATCAGGAAGGCAGCTCATGAAATTCCTTCTCTTCTAGGTAATGGCTTGAAGATTTTCATCTATCAAGACTTCACCAAGGAGATGGTTGGGTAATGCCGAGATTTTGCAGCTTTGAGACCATGATTGAGAGGCTCTGCCTTCAAGTATGGACTCTTCGATCAGTCCACCATGCGTATAAAAAGATGATATCGCAAAATCCTTTCATCAGCCAGAACACCTTCAAGCTTTTCTGGATAACTACTCTCCTCTATCAATGGATACATATGACTCTCCAACTTGAAGTTATTCAGATAGTGTTACTACTTATGCTTCATTACTTGTATTGTAACTCGTAGGTATATTTGTTGTCAAGTTAATATAGCTACTGTTAGTACTATGATAATCCTTTTCTAGTACGGGTGTGTTCCTCCCTCTCTTGGATGCACATGTGTGTCTCTTCACTGGTTATGTCTGTTGTCTCTACTTTGTATATACATATATATTCACTGAAAAAACCATAGGTTATAGACCATATATAGATAGGAATTAGCATTTACAAAACCTTGAAAATTCACTGAAAAAACCATAGGTTATAGACCATATATAGTTAGGAATTCGCATTTACAAAACCTTGTTTTACTCACACAAAACCATTGAAATTCCATATATAGTTAGTTGCACTAACTATATATCGCGCACCCGCAATCCACTGCTGATGATGTCACATATTACATCATTCATGACATGGTCAGTGACATCACTGATGACATCACTGATGACATCTCAAATGACATCACTGATGACATCTCAAATGATATCACTGATGACATCACTGATGACATCTCATTTGACATTACTGATCACATCACTGATGATATCATTCATGTGATAATACGATGAACCTCTTCAGACTCTAATATAACCTTAGATACAATCAGTGTAAACAGACACTCACAGACTGTCACTCATCCATGGAGTTACTCACACACCTAGTCAGTCATGCAAAGAATCAATCACACCTCCATTTCCTCAACTATACAGTTATACAAACTTTACTTATTCAAACATATACTAACACATATTTACTCTCTTATACAATCCCTGATACAAGTTCACAATGATCCATACAGCCACTCACACATTCACTGGCTCTTATGCACAGTTATTTATATATGTCAACTCTCACATGTACTGTGTTTTACATATGTACTTACTTTGACATGTAGCACTGAGATATCCATTCACTCACCAATACACTCATGCACACAGTCAACCACCCATACAGCTGTTTCCACATGCACTTTTGAAACCATACATCTAGTGAATCAACTGCTCACACATCTATGCACAGAGTCATACACCTCCCAGCCACCCACACACAAACTCAGTCTCCCATACAAATACTTGGGCAACCAATCAATAACCCATATAGTTACTCATATAGCTACTTATCAACACATGCAACAGTTTACAGAACAACAGACATAATGATGCACAAATTAAGACAGTTTAGTCACTAACCCATGCACTCAGTGAGACACATTTAATCACTCACTCATACAGTCAGTCATGCACCTACTAAATCCTTCATCCAGACACTTATACATCCACTCATTCTTCAATATGTAAGACATATTTTAACTTTACAGAAACATACAGTCACTGGATGTTGTCATCAGTGATGTCATCAGTGATGTCATTTGAGATGTCATCAGTGATGTCATCAGTGATGTCACTGACCATGTCATGAATGATGTAATATGTGACATCATCAGCAGTGGATTGCGGGTGCGCGATATATAGTTAGTGCAACTAACTATATATGGAATTTCAATGGTTTTGTGTGAGTAAAACAAGGTTTTGTAAATGCGAATTCCTAACTATATATGGTCTATAACCTATGATTTTTTCAGTGAATTTTCAAGGTTTTGTAAATGCTAATTCCTAACTATATATGGTCTATAACCTATGGTTTTTTCAGTGAATTTTCAAGGTTTTGTAAATGCTAATTCCTAACTATATATGGTCTATAGCCTATGGTTTTTTCAGTGAATATATATATATATATATATATACATACATATATAAACATATATCATCTGTATATCTATATAAATACAAACATAAATGCATGCATACATATACTTATATGCATACAGATGCATGTTATTTACATGAAAGTTGAAAATACACTAATAAAAGCAAAGCTAAAAAGCCACCTCATTACAAACAGAATGGCTTTAACTTAAACGAGGGCGAGATCTATTGCATTTTCAATGCTTGTTTACTTTGGTTCCATCAAGAAGGCATTCAGATGTGTCACACATTTGCCATAAATTCTGAATGTTAGCACTCTAGTTGCACATTAGATCACTGTAGTAAAGCTACTGCTCACCAGGGACGTCTGCTGCTGGTATTCAAAGTGCATGTTTCAGTCTGCATGTCAGAATTTTTTTAATGAAATAGAAGAGGATTTGAGAAGTCACTCAAAATGATCCCTAATTTTTCTTTCTGAAGCACTAATCATACTTTCTATGGCAAAATTAACCCCCTCATGTTGTTCCTTTTTAAATTGAGTGTTTTCAGACTTACCACTTCATTCCAATCAAGATGGCTTCTGGTGTGCCATACTTTTGTCATAAGTAAGACTGTTAGCGCTCTACTTGTTCTTTAGAACACTCTGGGACATTCTGTCATTGGGCTATACTTGTGGTACATCTGGGTGATATTTGGGCTACATTTAGGCTCTTTTGTCTCTGGTGGCCATCTTGGGAGACTGTATGTCAGAATTTTTTAATGAAATTGAAGAGGGTTTGAGAAGTCACTCAAAATGTGCCCTAATTTTTCTTTCTGCGGCACTAATCATAATTCATATGGCAAAATATACCCCTCATTTTGTTCCTTTTTAAATTAAATGTTTTAAGAGTTACCACTTTATTCCAATCAAGATGGCTTCAGGTGTGCCATACCTTTGTAATAAGTAGGACTGTTAGCGCTCTAGTTGTTCTTTAGAACACTCTGGGACATTCTGTCATTGGGCTATACTTGGGCTACATCTGGGTGATATTTGGGCTACATTTGGGCTCTTTTGTCTCTGGTGGCCATTTTGGGAGACTGCATGTCAGAATTTTTTAATGAAATAGAAGAGGATTTGAAAAGTCACTCAAAATGTGCCCTAATTTTTCTTTCTGCAGCACTAATAATACCTTCTATTGCATAATATACCCCCTCATTTTGTTCCTTTTTAAATTAAATGTTTTAAGAGTTACCACTTTATTCCCATCACGATGGCTCCAGGTGTGCTATACCTTTGTAATAAGTAGGACTGTTAGCGCTCTAGTTGTTCTTTAGAACACTCTGGGACATTCTGTCATTGGGCTATACTTGGGCTACATCTGGGTGATATTTGGGCTACATTTGGGCTCTTTTGTCTCTGGTGGCCATTTTGGGAGACTGCATGTCAGAATGTTTTAATGAAATAGAAAAGGATTTGAGAAGTCACTCAAAATGTGCCCTAATTTTTCATTCTGCAGCACTAATCATACTTTCTATGGCAAAATATACCCCCTCATGTTGTTTCTTTTTAAATTAAATGTTTTAAGAGTTACCACTTTATTCCAATCAAGATGGCTTCAGGTGTGCCATACCTTTGTAATAAGTAGGACTGTTAGCGCTCTAGTTGTTCTTTAGAACCCTCTGGGACATTCTGTCATTGGGCTATACTTGGGCTACATCTGGGTGATATTTGGGCTACATTTGGGCTCTTTTGTCTCTGGTGGCCATTTTGGGAGACTGCATGTCAGAATGTTTTAATGAAATAGAAAAGGATTTGAGAAGTCATTCAAAATGTGCCCTAATTTTTCATTCTAGTATTTGAGAAGAAAAAGTGCCCCCCACTTGTTTTTCGGAACTGCTCTTAATTATGAGCAACACATCCACTCGGATTAGATATGTTCGGTATGTTTATTTATACCATGAATTCAACTATTAGTTTAGAAAATTCTGTACATTTCATGTCAGACAAAGAACACCAAAGAATTAACTTAATTTTTAAACGTACAAAAAGAAAAAATCACAGATACATCTACTGTACACAACAAAGCATGACATTAATTTTAGAAAAAGTCACAAAAATCAAAAAATGAAAACTTCTTTTCACAGTAATAAACAAAGTCACAAATGAAAGGGGATATCACGATACATCAATTGTTGCACAACACTCGTTTTTTTAGGGTCGTGTTATTTATATGTTATGGATGCCTGTTATTTCTATCCCCTTTCTTGCCGACGCGTTTCGAACTTCGTACATCAGTTACGAGTTCTCTTCAGGGCCTTGTTATTACTATATGCCTGTGTGTAAAAAGGAAACGCTATTTAAAATCCAATCTTGGGTCTCATCTCCTAAGATCACTTAAGGTCTACTGCAATATTTAAAAGAAGCCGATTTACCTGGGCAGTGGCCGGGTTTGTCCTATGTCTTGTTCTGGGTCATTGAAATTTCAGTCTACAGGACGTTAAAAAACCAGTTTTAGAGTCAAATACCAGTATTCACCCTGCAATCACATCGCGCAGACGTTACAAGACATACCTTTAAAGTAGTTTTTGGTACGGTGGGGCATCTCCCTATGGCTCGGGGAAGCTTCAATAACCTGGGGGAGGGGCGAGGAGGGAGTCAGTACAGACAGAGTGAATCTATGCAGAAGCCAAAGCAAGTGGTTGAGGGGCTTCTCTTACCTCGTAAGGTGCCCCCTGGGCTTCGGGAGTGTTTCACTTTGTGCCTTAGTGGATCGGTTGGTTTCTCGTAACTGATCAACCGTGCCGCGTAATGACTCACAATTATTCTCCGGTCACGTAAGCTGTTGGGAAGAGGAAGGGTTGGTTTTACATATTGTTCCCTCTGCAAAGCAGCCCGTCTCAGTTGGGCATATAGTGTCTTCGCTCACCTCTCGCTCAGCGGTTCGCTTTCCAAATGACTCAATGTCGAGGGCGGCGGTGAGACTGCCCCGAGACTAAATATGGTCACATGACCTTAGGTATTCTGGGAGTTGTAGTTCTAGTTACTCGCGTGTATCATCCTCTAGTACCCTTTCCTCAAGGTGGGACCATGAGGCCTCATGGAGTCCCATTCAACTTGTGCTTCATAATCTGGACACCTCGGACAGACGAGGATTGGAGCAAGTAACTCCAAGTCTAGTTTATAAACTTGCCTACACGCATGGGAAACAAGAGTTATTACCTCTTGTGTCATTTAATTTCTTTCTTGACAGAAAATAGACTTGGAGTTACTTGCTCCAATCCTCGTTTTACCGAAAAAAGCTCCCGGGATTCCTGTCGATTTACACAGACACGACAGGTAGGGTGTGAATATGGCACATGTAAATACTTTCTGATTACAGACGATTCTGGAAGGTTACATGATGAGGCCCCTTGAGAGTGAATATTTTATAAGCAATATTCGTTTCCTTTAGAATAGAGCTGATGTAGACGGGATATTTTTGCTATTTTATACAAGGAGTTTTTCGTCTTAGGTCTGCTTCAGTATCATAGATTTACTCAAATTTCCTATGATCTTTCCAATAATTCCATGCATTACATTACTCCATCTTTAGAAAAAAATCGTCCACCCTTTTTTTTCGATGCCTTCACTATAACTTGGGCAATTGAACTCTGATTTCGATGGTCATGGAAAACATGGAGTGGTATCTTTACACTCAACTTGAAAATAGGACACGTAATATATCTGTAGAAATTGAGTACTTTTAGCGCCCAATTTAGTACATGAGGCTTGCTATCTGAATCGGGTGCATTATGTTTATTTCTGTATATCTAATCAAGCAAACATATTCGTATGACAGTGTCCAATTTAAAACAGAGTTCTCCCTTGTTTTTTCTGTTTTTTCTTTTTATTCTCATTTAGTGATTATCTTGCAATCCGTATTCTTACTTGAATTGGTCAAGGGCCCCACCAGGTCGGAATTATCACCGGAAGAGCGATGAGAGTCTTTTTATGGCATCTAATAGCTGCATATCAATTAGACATTACTCGCAACATTTTGGCCGTTTCTGATTTATCTGTTTTAATAAATTAGCTCAACTTTTTCTCCCCCCCTCACTTTTTCTCTGGTCCTTTCTCTCTTTTCTGTATTTGCTTCTGTCCCCTTAGACCGTTGGCATAGACGCAGTCATTCGGAGGTATGTGTTGGTTTGTGAATTATTCTGATTTCACCTTATTGCATAACTTAGCCACCAATATCACTATTCTGCAATCAGCCAACTACGGTGAAGGCTATACTTTAAACTCTAGGCATGGAGCCACTGATTTACACTTTTTAAGCCTCCGTTTTTGAAAAAGCAAGTTATTTGATAGCAATGGGTACTTTCTTTCAACTAGAAACTCATCTTCGCGAGTATCACAGGCACAACACCTTTCACCTTTCGATCGGATTAGATTCACTACACCTGTGCACGCGACACGGGAGCACGGTGATATTCACACAATGTTCATCAAGTGTCTTAGGGGATTTAATCTCTAGAAGTTGTCTAGATTTATGTTTCACTGATCTATATGTCTGACAGAATTAATTGTCTTTTGAAATACTCTTTGTAGAAAAGGATTGTTTTTATTCCCAGCCCTGAAGATTCGCGCAAGCGATGAAACACGTGTCGGCTGGCTGCTGTTTTGTACTTGAAAATTACGATCAGAAGATTTCGCTTTTTCACTTCCGTTTTTGATACGATTGTTTTTCTGCAGCTTTACCTGTATTTCCTGTTGCATGTAATACTACGGACGTAGATTTGAATATCCTAATGTGTGTGCATAGGGTGTGTTGTTCTATGAATCCTTGTGTTGAACCAGCTAGCTGGTTTAACCTATGAGTGGTTATTAGGTTTTTCCACTCACCCAGTTGCACCACCTAATTTATTTGTTTTTTCATGTGCATCTATCATTGGCTGTGCGCCCATTTCTTTGCTGACACTAAAAACCTTTTTGCTATACCTCTTTTAAATAGACTTTCCTTGACCAAATATACCCCTCCCATAGCGTTTGATTCCTTCAGAATGTTATTTAAAAACACTAAATTGGTTGATATTTGGAGGTTACATTTCCCAACCCAGAAACAATTTACGTTTCTTATTATATGTCAGAAAGAGAAAACCAAATATCTAGGTATATTCTTTACACTCTCCTTTAAATACTCCATTACTCTAAACTGTGACTATCTACTTAACAAAATTGCAGAAAAAAATTGCCAATGATCCACACTCCACTTATCATGGTAGGGGAAACTTGAAACCTTTAAAATGGTATTAGCCCCAATTATTTGTTATACCTTGTCTATGATGCCTGTACAATTACCTCTCTCTAATCTACAAACCAATTGATAACTTTACTTCCAAAATTATATGGAATCACAAACCCCCTCGTATTACTTATACTAAACTATACTGTTCAAACTGAAAAGAGGATTTGGTTTACCTGATTTTTTAAAATATCATAAATCATTTATTTTAAAACAAGGTTTACAAGCTTGGATACTAATTATTCCCCTAAATAGTTACTGATTAAACACAATTTAGTGTCACCATTTCCTCTCCCATCACTTTTGACCATGTTTAATTCAAATACATTTTTTAGATCCTCTGCTTTTATTGCTTCCACTAAATTGATTATTGCTGATATATGCTTCCTTTTCAACAGGTATTTCAGACTCTACTATGATTTCCCTTTGGCATAATCATGTATTTAAAATGTAACCGTACAATTGCATCCTGCAAACTATGGATTTTGGCTGGCATTTTCTTTCTCTGTGATATTTATGAAAATGATGCTTTATTATCTTTCTCTGAACTTCAGGCCAGATTCATGTTACCCAATACCGAAGCCATTAAATATGAATTTCTTTGCAACACACTGCTTAACGCCTTTCCAAATGTGCTACCCCAAATTAAGATTCCAGATTTGATAAGTTGTAATAAAGCTTTTTCTGCCTCCCAACATACTGTCTCCAAATTTTAAAAACAGCTTCATTGTACAGAAACTACTAACCCTACTTTTTTATCCACTTTCTGGAACTCAGAACTTTCCTTGAATCTTTCTTTTCAAATTAGGGTCATCAATATTTCAGGATGGTTTCCTGTATCATTATCCCAAACCAACGCCTTTATTTTGTTCAATTGTCTATGGACTCCCTATAAATTATTTAAGGCTAAACTTATAGATTTTCGTCTTTCTCTGAACTGCAAATGCTATGATGGTACTTTGAAACATATGCTTTTGATTGTAATGTAATAGCTCACTGTTGGAAAAATATTTGGGATATTATCCCTAAAGTTCTTCCTATTTCTGAAACTCTCACCTATAGTATACTTATTGATAAATCTTGCATCCTATCATCCACCTCATTAGAGACCCAATTTAAACTTGTTATCTCCTTATTTCTATTACTATTAAATCTAATACTTCCAATTGGAAATCATCTGAAGCAATATCAATGCAAGCATGGTGGTCATATTTTATTTTAATTAGATCTGGTGCTCACTTATCTTATAAGGGAACATTCGAAAATACATAATCATTTCAACAGCTATGGGAATCACTTGAGGATTATATCAACACTTATTTATAAAGTGTTTAATAACCCTATTTGCTTATATTAACAGTTCTGCATAACCATTGTTTTGAGTAGTAGCCTCATTTGTTTCTTTCTCCAATGTTTATAATTTTACAATTTTTTCATGACAATGGTAATCTTTTGGTATATTTATATTGTTATGATAATATTTAAGTGCTAATATTATCGTATTATATATATATCAACACTGTATATTTTTGTGTTTGTCTTATCTACAAAAAAATCTCAATAAAATATTTTGAACATAGAATGAGATACTGCCACGTCGTTCATATTCTTAGCCTTTATAAATGTTATAAATGTAATAACATCTTTATGAACAATACAAAGACAAATGCAGCAATATTCATTTGCTTAAAGTTCTTTAAGGGTACACCATGAACCAAGCAGTAGAAAAAACACATCTATTACCTCAAGGCTGGACTAGAAAACACGAGCAGCCCTGGCAAGTGCTGCCTCATACCAGTCTGCATACGGTGCAGAGTGAGAAAGACCAGTATGGAAGCCCATCGAGCTCAAAAAAGACCAAAGGGTTCCACGGCCCTGAGAAGACATTTAGATAACATTGGCAAAATGATATATTTCGACAGGTGAACTGATTAAAATATCTTAAATGTAAATTACAGTGTTAATTATATTTTGCCCTTCTGTTTCCTGCATTTGTCAATGGATAACCACATTCCTGTAAGTGCTCATTGGTTGAATTTGTTCACTGTTCGCCAAATCACATCGGCTCAGCCTCAGTTCATGTTGTTTGCATCTTCTGTTGCTTTGCGTGATCTGGTTCAAGTGCTCCTATTGTTTTATTTGTCCATGGCTCGGTTTTTGCATCCATTTGCATTTCATTGTGCTTAGGGCTACTGACAGCTGAGCCCGTCCTGGGGGCTGTAATCACCCTGTGTTCATGGTATTCAGTGCAGCTGCATATAGAGACCTGCAGATGCAGGTTGGGAACCTTTCACTCACATTCAGACAAGCATTTGCAATGCAACAGGTCTCGCATTAATAAAACCTTGAACTTTTGGCGTTGCTGATAATAATGCAACGCCAATAGCTCAAACTTTCAATAATGCCAGACCTTTTGCATTGCAAATGCTTGTTTTCTTTCCCATTTCTGTTTAGTGGCAGTCAGGGAGACCCTGGGACAACAAAGGTCAGTGTTTGCATTTTCTCTCCATGGACAGAATGAGATTAATGGATTGTAACAGCACCACAGGAATGGGCACAACCCTACACACTTTGAAGAGTTACTATGCGACTGAAGAGCACCTGGACACAAAGTCCACCAGGCAGCAGGCTATGGAGTCTGCTTCACCTCCAGACCATGGTACTCATTATATTGTCCAACTAATCGTTGTTACCCAGAGTGCAACCAGCGGCCACTTATACCAGGTGAATACCAGCCCTGCAGGATATCACAGGACCACAAATACTCACCAATCTCTCATCCAGCCAACAGGGTAGCCTGAGGTTCTGAGGGGGCGGAGTCTGCTCCAGGAGCAGGGACTTCTAAACTTTCCTCAGTTACTCAGAGTAGAGGAGGGGTAAAGAAGAGGAGTCGCTCGACAAGTGTACTGACTTCTCCAGATCCTCCTGGAGGCACACGTGGAGGCCACACACCCTCACCCTGGCAGACATCTGCAGCTGGTCATCTGGTGGTTAGCCGATCATGTGCCGCAGGCGTGTGCAGAATCCGTATCTTAAATAGGTAACTAACTCTTGTTATTTTCTTATTCATTACCCGCCTAGCTCTTTGTGATGCCACAGAGAAGGCTTCTGATCAGACAACAATTGAAATCTTAGGGCCGGATTTAGATCTCGGCAGACAGGTTACTCCTTCACAATGATGATGGGTATCCTGCCCTTCAAAGTATAAATCCCATAGGATAAAATGGGATTTATATTTCAGTGGATGAGATATCGGTCACCGTTGTGACCAAGTAATCTATCAGGCCCTTGAGAAAAATGTCAGTATCCGAAAATAAAATGCAGCGATAATGCCGTTAGTTAGTTCAGCTGGGGGTAACTTCTTCAGATCCAGCTCCCTTTTGAACAGGAACAAAAATGCCTTGAGTGTTATTTCCCTGCAACGAGAAAGGAATATACATTTGTGCTGTCAGAAGAAAACCAAATCTGAAGTTCCTTCAAATTTAGTGAGAGATGGACTGGTATGGAATAAATCAGTTACTTAGTTTTATGTCTACTACCCCTCCAGGGGTATAGTCAGGGTTGGATTGGTAATGCGTGCATTTTGGTGGGTATCCGAGTTCCATTTGTGGTCTGCTTGTATGGCAGCCTGCTGCTTCTCGGATGCCACCAGCGGCCCAGTGGGGTCTTAAGTAACCTTTCTGGAGGTAGATGGGCGTCCATTACCTCCGTTTTACCAACGGGCAGAGGTGTCACTCCCTTACTCTCACTGGCCGGCCTATTAGTGTCTGCAGATTGAGCAAGGGTAGGGGACCTGAGCTGAAGTGGTCTCACTTGTATTCAGATGTAGTTCACCAGTGTGAACTAATCCATGCCTTTAAAAAAAATCTAAGTGAAGTTAAGAAAGCATGCCTCTGTCAGAGACCTCCCTTCTTTTCATAAAACATCCCCGCAGCAGTGTTTTGCGGAACAGCAATTGCCAAATGTGGGCCACTTTCCTTTTAGTGTGCCCGGGCCTATTTTTTATTCCAATCCAACCTTTGGTGTAGTCCATCAACCAGGACTGTCCTGGGCTTTTCTTTCAGTTTGACTCAGGTGTAACCCATCCCTTAGCAGTCAGCATCAAGACCTCAGCACCAGGTGTTTCTCGACCTTCCTCCTTTCCTTTTCCCTTGAGGGTTCCAGGTCAAGGATTGCCTGGTGGTGTTAAATGCAGGCTGGCAGAAGGCGTGACTTCTCTCCAGCAATTAATCTGTTGCTCAAAAGAAATGTTCTTGTCTGGCCCTTGTTTCCTCACCAGGACTGGTCACAAGGAATCGCTACTCTTAATTAAACTACACTTTGGTGGAACAAGGAGCCGACTACCGATGTAGTTTGAAGATCACAGGTCCTAAGGTAGGCAGGTATACGCCTCTCTCATCATTCAATTTGATAAAAGGAGCGAGTAAAGTGAACTATTGTTACTTGCAACCAGGGACAGTGACTCCTCTGTATAAAGTGACAGGATTATATTAATAAGTGACACCCGATAGTGGAAAGTGTGTTCAGTCAAATCTGCGAAGGACCAGGTAGTAGGGGAGGGAGTGATGTATACCTATTATATGTGCAAGCGTGCTCTACTAGAATTACTAGAGTTACAATCTGGGCCATAATCAGGGCCACTGCAATTATATGGTAGGAAGGGACAAATTATGCGTCAGGGTTGAGTAATGTATGTGTCAAGAAAAGCAAAATTATGCCGCGTAATGCGGCACATTTTGTGATTGTATTACTTCATTATTTTGACATTTTTAGGTCAAGCCCTGAGCCAGCGTGCAAGCACTGCTCTGGGGTTGATCTGGGGTAGTTGAGTACAGGAGAGAAGCCACGCCCACTCCTCTGGCCAGCTTTTTCATTGGCTTGTGTCTTTATCCTTTACTAAATGCTGCCTTCCATTGGTTTATAGGTCTGCTATTCCCCCTCTATGAGGACTATGTTGTCATTTGTATCCTTACTTGGCTACTGGCCCCTTTACTTTGAGTACTATTTTCTGCCATGCCTTCTCGCCCCCCCAGCACTCTCGTTGTTTGTGCCCCCTTAATCCCCCACCCGGTCGTCTGTCTTCAATGCAATAGGTCTCGCGTAAATGCGAGTCCTATTGCATTGGAAATGCTTGTTATACTTGTTAATACTGTCTGGTAATTGGTCGCACCTCATTAGTACCGGTTTAACACCTAAATATAGTAATGAACAATAGAAAGGCAACCAGTACAGTTTTGCAAAGGGACTGCCACTACACAGCAACACGTGTCACTGCCTTTTTAGTAACGTTTGAGCCGTTTGAGATTATGCAGCAGATGATGGATTATGTGGCAAATGCAGCAGATATATAAAATAATGCAAATATTGCTGCTGCCACACAATCACATAATTCCAGGGGCCCTGGTTATGATGTAGGGCTGTATATTCAACAGCTGGAGGACTCATCATTTGATACCCTATTTCTTCCTTTAATGCTTTGGTAGCCATACTCGCCCATCTCACAATCGCTCAACAACACGTAGATTTACATAAGACATGCAGGAAAGAGACAGCGTGACCTTGGCTGACCTTCAGGAAGCTCTTGGCCGCTGCCCGGCACTGCTGGTAGTACTGCTGGTATGTGGTGGTCTCCCAGTGGCCATCTCTCTTCACTGCCATTGCAGGACGGTCGCCGAACCGCTGGACCGATTCCTCAAACACCTGGAGTGTGGTGACCGGGGGCTCCGAAGCTGGCCCTGTCTCGTCCATACGCAATCTCACAGCTCCATCCCTCCGGGTGGTCCAGAAGCTGTCTGCTGGAGCCAGGTTCAGCTGGAGGGGTCTGCTTGTGGTCCCAAGAGAGCGTCCTTTGAGAGCTAAGAGGGGGAGTGGTATGAAAGAAGGACATTAACTCAGAGACAAACTCTGATGCAAACATATCCTACATCGGGTCTACAAATATTTAGCTATGGGTTTATTTCATAATACAACACTTTTTATTGGGTTTTATCAACTTTAGACATTAGCAGTTATTTTTTTTCAACATTGTGTTTTGTAAATGTTGTCGGAATTAATTCCAGATTGCTTTACAACAGTGTTAGAAAACAGTTTTTAGCAATTGGACACAAAAAAGATGTTTACAAATCTTAGTGGGCGGGTTTGAAGGAATTTGGAAGTCATAAGTATGAGCAATAAAGTGTAAATAGTTTAATATAACTAAAGCAGCCTATGATAACAAGAGGAGTCCTCTCTCCACTGAGATCTGAATTCGTTTTATGACCTCACCATCTAAATCGACGCTTTAACTGAGTGTGTCATCTACCAAACCACTGTAACTGTCTCTTGTGGTAACTGCTGCACACATCTACTGGTGTAAACATCAGAGTTTAATTACTATAACGGCAACCCATGTATCCTGCTTGTTGTAAAGTGCTCTAATGCCTTTGGGCCATGTCCAGTTATTTAAAATTGAAAAATGTAAATAAAATAAATGATGCAGTGCATTAGGCAGTTGGAAGGCAAGAACAGAGAGCAGGGTGTCTGGGAGAGAGGAGGACGCGGGGGGGGGGTATGGTAGAAATGGCTGAAGAATGGAGAGGAGAAGGAAGCAGGAAGTAAGATGTCGGGTATGGATGGAAGAAGTGTTATAAAAGTGAGATGGAAGGGTTCTGATGATGCAGATGAACTTGTCAGCTTCGTTTGAAACCCTCAATCACACTGTATGACTGTCTAGAATGGGTGGAGTGTTAACGGTGTTGTACATTGCGTTAATTGGCTTAGTTTATGCATTCATGGAAGTGCATCTGATTTTGTCAGGACCAAGTTATTCCTTGTGAATTCTTCATCAGTTTTAGTATCTCTCTGAGATCATGTTGATTCCTTGTGCCTTGTCATATAAACATGCAACCACTTCACCATCTTCCTCTGAGCCTCGGAGTCTAACTCCACAACGAATGTGATAACACAGAGGTACAACTTTAGAGAAACTCAGGTCCTTCTTCAGCCTTCAGATAGAGCAAGACTCACAGGTCATAAGATCTACATTTGACATTACACAACATTCACAGAATGAGAGCTGGATTAGCCTTAATAATTCCAAAAATGAGTTCTACTTCTAGATTCAGCCGCTAAGCTACATCAATTATATTTTGTTATGTCATGTTCTGTAGTTTTCATGCAGTGTCTTGCGACCCAGAACTTAGTGCTCTTCTACGCAGATATATGAGTCTACAGTGGTGTGTTTGCCCATCAAGGGTCTTCTACTCGGTAGTCGGGGGACAGACCATGCAGATTTGTGTGAAGAATTGTGTTGAATTTTTTTTTCTGAGGTTGTGTTACAAAAGGGGGTGCTGGTGGGGGTACTGTCATGTAGTTTCAATATACCCTATACAGGATCTGCACGTTTCGAATAACGTAAACTGTGGGATTGGTGGCAGACTGATTCTGTGCACCTCCACCAGGTATGTTAGTCTCTCTATATCAGATAGCTCACAGTGCGACTATAATCTTCTCTTATCGGGGAGAGAATAGTTTCTGGCAACCTCAGAACATGACAACCCTGATCCCCCGGATCGTGGAAACAATGTACTACTTTTCGCTCAGTTACTCGTGCTCACCTAGTTTTGTCTCAGAGATACACAGAATAAACAGCCTGGGCAATTCATTAAGTATTATTTGAACAGCGTAGAATAGATGAGCTGCAACAATCCATTAGACGGTAGCAGAGATATATGATTAGCAATACTACAAAAGTAAAGAGATGGTATAGCTCTACCATCTTGCAATAATCATGAATACATACAAGTATATAAAACACATGATACAAAGTGTGTACTCCTACCATGCCTCCCAACTAGATGTACCTAAAATGTACCTAGCATCTATGTAGGTGTTATGCTAAGAATCCCTCTAGGATCTAGTCCACCCCATTGCCTGAGAGTTAGAGAACGTGGGACCCCATCCTGGTCTCGAATTCGACACCCCGCAAGGAATGTTAGACCACTGCTAGCTGGAGCGTCTGCATGCAGGAACCTCAGCATCTCTGGTCCATGTGTCAGCCGGGAAGTCACAGTCTCCTCTGTCTTTCTAAAGCAAGACATGATGTATATATACCCACAGGTCTCCCAAGGGGTCCTACCTTGCTGTGTTACTGTGTCAGCCTAAAGGATGATGTCGAGCCTGAACTTTATACATAGATATTATACAGGAGATGATAAACCTGCTGTTAGTCCTGCTGTGCTACCAAGAAGCCTCATGCATAATGTATGAGAATCGAACTAGGGAAAACCACCTGCGTTCTGACTGCAGTGTCATATTTGGGTAAAAGGTCAATCCTCAAGAACTGTTATGTATTTAATGTAGGGAAGGATATAGGTGAAAGGTTATAATGCTACCAGCGCCTATATAGAGTACCTATATGGAATATAACACCCACTCCTCTTCCGACTGGACAACATAAGTAGCTAAGTAACATATAACTAATCTAACTAAATTGTGGTACGCATACTCAAAGAAAGTTTTTAAAACATTAAATTAACTTAAAATGTTTAAAAACTTCCAAAAAACTTCCCAAAAACTTTTTTAAAAATAATGCAAGCCCTAGCTTTGAAATGCTCGTATTTATAGTCCAAAGCACAATAAGCATTCGAAAGCCATGTACGCCCAATAAGTAAAAGGAAAATCAATATTGTTTTGAGTTTCAAATTTGAGCTCGCTTAAAAAAAAGGCGATTTTTTCCCCGGCACACAATGAGCCAAATGAGTCAAATGTTTATGTGGACAATGCAGAACATGGGCTGGTATTGGGTCCAGTAAAGCATTCATGTCCGGTTGCACACATGATGGGTGTGTCAAACAGAGGCCTAACACAAACTCTTCTCCACAAAACAGGCATCCGAGGGCAGGAAAGTTGCAGTCCATCCAGACTGGTCGAAACGACAAGTACCAAGATGCACTTAGTTCTCTTAGGCGAGGCGTGCCTAGATGGTGTACCATGCAATCACGGTATTTCCGCTCCAGGAGTGCTGTTTACATCTCCTTGGTGACTGGGACATCATAGCAGATAGAAGACAATCAGGATACCTGCTATTAGAAACAGGATCAGCAGAAGCCCTCGAAAGATGCTTCTGAATACAGAGTAGAGTGAATGAAGTTTGGTATATCTTCAAGTACCGTCTGAAAGGTGCTTATAAATCCAGAACATCTGGTCTTAAATAGGTGACTGATGCCACTCGTATCAGACATATTAAAGATATGATTTACCATTTCTGCGAAATGGTGAGGGCAGTAACTATGAATAAGCATCTGTATCTCTGCTGAACACCTTGCAATCTGGAGATCAAAGCCTCTCGAGCGGAGGTTAAGGGCACAGACTTCTGTAGAAGCATGGCTTACATTCTACTTAGAGTATCAAACCGTATTAAAGAAATATTCAGTAAAGGCCGTAAAGGTGCCTCCCTGATTGTATGGGTCTGCGGAAACAATATTTGCATTCAACAAGTAACCCTGGAGCTCACAGTTATCAGATATGCGATACTCGGAAGCATTCCGCAGCAGCCTTGATCGTTTAGCATCAACTAACTGCCATTTGAAAGTAACCTGAACGCTGAAATAATCACTGCAGCTGGGGCACCCTTCAGATGACAGTACAAGATTGCTACAGAATAATTAAAAACCCAGTGTAGAAATATATCCTGACATATGAGTGATCCACTTAATGTGCTCTCGTAGTTTGTACCGCTAAGAAACACTTCTCGATCCCCACTCCAGCTTTGAAATCTGTATGGTAATTCCCATGATTCCTTAATGTATTCCTTACCCATTTTTTCATATCTTTCTAAATATCAAAAAGTGGGAACACCATAGTCATTCAAGTACTCTTACAGGTTCAATAACGTGGATTCCAAATCTTCTTTTATTGAAGTTTTGATCATGTAATGAAGGCACCAATTATTTCATCAATGTCCCATTCTCCTTATCCAATCCAACCATAATATAAACCAACAGGTTCAATTAAACAGCCGACGTGTTTCGTCCAGGAATGGACAACATCAGGGCTCCAAACTTGTTTGCTATTTCCTCGTGATTTCTCGACCGGTTTATCTCAGTATCATCACCGATTTATCTGATTTATTATATATAATGAAAATACCTTGGTTCTGGTGTCTTATGTTATGTTATGTTATGTTATGTTATGTTATGTTATGTTATTTATTTTTTGTATAGCGCACGGATGCCGCAGCTAAGAGGCGTCCCGGCGCTTGGAGAACTGAATAACACAACACATATGAGAAGGCGAAGGCAAGAAGACAGACTAAACTGTGGAAAAGAGGAAGGTCTTCAAGGCCTTCCTAAAAAGAAACAGGTCTGGTATTGAACGGAGTGGAGCTGGTAGAGAGTTCCAGAGGGCAGCCGCCAGCACTGAGAACGAGCGTCCACCCATTCTGGCTCGTTTAAAACGGGGCACCGTGGCGAGGTTCAATCCAGCAGAGCGAAGAGCTCTAGCAGGGACATAGTGCAGAATAGTCTGTGAAAGAATAGGAGGGGAGGCTAATTTAAGGATTTTAAAAGTTAAGCAGAGGGCTTTGAACTTAACTCTTTGCTCAATCGGTAGCCAGTGGAGATTCCGGATAGTTTGGCGAGCTGAGACAAATTTCGGGAGGCCGACAAGCATCCTAGCCGCCGCACTCATCACTCATTCATTCAGGCCTGGACTCATGTAATAATTCTTTTTTTTGCCTTTCCTCCCATCTCTAAATGTCTCAGATAAATGCACATTCCATTCTGCACATTCCGGTACCAATGTACTGGAAACGCCAAATGTCGCCGGTCTCGACTGTAATCGTCAGTTACACTGGAGGAAGCGAGAGAACTGTTTGAGCCCACTGCTTGACTTGGCAAGGAAAAGAATGGAATGTGCATTTATCTGAGACATTTAGAGATGGGAGAGAAGGCAAATGAAGAATTATTACATAAGTCCAAGCCTGAATGAGTGATAAGACACCAGAACTAAGGCATTTTCATTATATATAATAAATCAGATAAATCGGTGATGATATTGAGATAAACCGGTGTAGAAATCACGAGGAAATAGCAAACAAGTTTGGAGCACTGATGTTGTCCATTCCTGGACGAAACGTGTCGGCTGTTTAATTGAACCTGTTGGTTTATATTACGGTTGGATTTGATAAGAAGAATGGGACATTGATGAAATAATTGTCGCCTTCATTACATGAACAAAACTTCAATAAAAGAAGATTTGGAATCAACGTTGTTGAACCTGTGAGAATACTTGATTGACTACGGCGCTCCCACTTTTTGATATTTTGAAAGTTTTCTATGAGGGGGTTCCAATGGTAGATCCCACGGGGTTGAGCGCAAGGCCTATCTTTGATATGGACAAAAAAAAATTGGGGTTTTATTCTCTGTGCTTGCTTATCCACCCATACCGTTATTTTTGCATTCATTTTTTCATATCTGCCTGCCTGCCTGCTTTTGTTCAAAGCAATACTGAAACTGAAAAATTGTGACCGGTAGAGTTATTTGGCCATGGATTAGCCTTTCCGTGGACGGTGATTCTGCCACTGTAAATGGTAACCAATCCAGTTTTTCAATATGCAGCATTGTATATTTTGCGCCCCTTTGTGCGATTTCTATCTGTTTATCTGTTAAATTGTATTCAGAAAACAGAGAGGTGCTGTTGATAAAACGCCAGGGCACATAGCCTGCACGCAAAGATTGCCGTGTCTAGCTTAACAACATGATAGAACCTAATTGAGATTGCTCGTGTTGTCTATCGCAGAAGTTACAATGTTGACTAAGGAATATATCCTGGAGGTCAATGTAGTTAACCCATTGACTACCACTGCTAGAGATTTTTCTAGATTTATATGGTCTATTTCCTGTGATCTTACTGCGGCCTCTTGTTGTGAAATTTTCCACATTTCATTGAAGGCAGCATAAATGCCAGCATGTATGAAAAGTTCCTGACGTGGTTTCCTGGGACCTAGTAAAAAATCCCTAAGATCTACGGGGCATATTACCAACAACTAGCGATATTTATTGCTAAATGGGCTTAGCAAGTATTTTTTTAACGCCAAGCATCACCGGATATTATCGCAGAGATCACGTTCTATTAGCAAAGATTATCTCTAAAGCGATTAAATATCTGGCGTTAGCAGTGAAACGCGTCAATATCGCTGGTAATCCAGCTATATTCACACATTATCGCTAATGAGGACTTAGCCATAATATCCAACTCCCATTGGATATAATGACTAAGAATTGGTCTGAGCAGGCGTTAGTTTTTGGAGATATTCGCGCTTAGCGCAAATATTTCCATCGCTACGCCTGTCTTGCTAATAGGCGATAGCAACGTTAGCGACTGCTTTCAGTCGCTAACAGGTTGGATACACCCACTTTGCATGTCATTAGCAATAAATATCGCTGACATGCAAAGCGGACCCCAAACCGCTCGCTATCGCCTAAAAACTGTCGCTAACTGCTGTTAGAGACAGCTTACTAATAGGGCGATAGAACTATCGCCGCTTAGCGGCCGAAAACGGCAGCTAAAGCGGCGATAATCACATATCGCCCACCTTGGTAATAAGCCCCTACATCTTATGAGAGTAAGGATAAGTGTTGTTTCACCTGTGTGAGAGTTGAGGTTTCTAGGCAATCAAAGCACAACTTCCTAACACTGTATGATGTTACTACCCCCGGATGTTGTCTTTGTACATAACGTGGATCTGACCTATTGATACTAAACCCTTCGGTTTTACCCATGAATCTTGACTGACAACTATTGGCGTCTGTTGGTCAAATCAACCATTTCTTCCAATCGGGGAATGATCTATTGTATTGTACGAATTTACCTATTGTAATCCCTTTCTGTAATGTTTTGTTACCCTCGGTGTACGATGGAGTTGTCAGCTGAGGTGTGTTCAAGTCTTTGTTCTTGGCTACTCCAAGGCAAGATGTCTGTTGCACTATCTCGTTCAAAAACATGATTTGTTGAGGGATTAGGCATGCTCTTAATAAAACTTCAATCCCCTGCATTTGCCCTTCTCTAGTACACCAGACTGATTTTAAGTCTATTGTGTCTTTCCATAAGTTGAAACCTTGTTCGGACAACTGGCCAATACAGGATGCAGAGTAAATTTGCTTGGTGTTTGTTAGCATATTTTTCGATGCTAATGTTGGTGCAACCTTAAAATAATACGAGTCAGGGTCAGACATTTTAAACCCTGAAAAATATGGAAACTTTTGTGCAAATGTGTTTGAACTGCACTTTGGCGATGTTGGGCAATGTTTCCACTGGTGGTATGTGAACACATTTCTAAGATTTGCAGATTTATGTAGAAAGTGATGACCATAATGTTGAAAACAATACATGGTATCATAATCTGACGTGCCTTCCAATGTTTCCTATTAGAAAACGCAGCAGATTTTTGCAAATTAGACAACATATTATTTACAGTTTCAAGATCCCAATCATCGGAAAATGTACTTGAGGTAATGATATCACTTAATGATATTTTAAATAAATGTGAAATCTTTAAAAGTTCAGTTTGGCCAAATACATCGAAATCAACATTGTCCCAAACTATACCATCAAGGTATAGGAACTGCTGTAATGTTCACTGATGACAAGTCTCTTTTTTCTCGATGAGATGATTGGTGTGGTTTTAAAATTAAGTTCACCTTTTGGGCTGCAAAGCTTTGCTGAATGTAATGTCCATTTATAAGCATGTTAAAAACTATTACTAACCCTAACCAGAAAATAAAGAAAAGCACCCCAGTAATTACCCATAGTTCTACCCAAGGTGATACAAGGTAAGTCTTTTTGAGAAAGTTCAGAAAGTCTTTAACTCGCTGCTTGCATGATTGATGGGCTGGTGTCGTTTCCGGTTCCATTGGATCCAAAGAAAATGTCGCAAAGTTTATGAAGTAGCCGGAAGCAGTTCGATCAATTGTCGGAATTGCGTCAGAATTTGTTGAAATCATACTTTGCTCTTGTCGAGGCATATTGACGTAGACATCTGTATTTGGTCTAATCGCGATTTGTCTGTTGTCTTGAGTTTGATTTTGAAGTTGAACTTCAGGTTCAAGAGGAACAAGTTCCATAGCATTGTGGCACATTCCTTCATTTCATACAGGAGGCTCTTCGAATGTGTTGAGTTTTTCAATTTGAACTTCTCGGATTGTAACAAGAGGAGGGAATCTGCTACTTTGGAGTCCCCTTGGGCTACTGCTTAGAAGCGGCTACATAGTGTGGTTTGATTAGGGCAATTGAGACAAATCTTTTCTCCTTTTTTCTGGCAAGAGGCAGTAGAAGTACAGTTCTTGTTCCTTCGACTGCTAGGACTAGTACAGGCTTTCAGTATGATGGCCCAAATTCTTTCTTGTCCGTTATTTTCTCTCTGATTAGATCACCGATTTTTGGAAGCCAGACAGGTCTTGCCGTGCCTGATTTGACTTCCCCAGTGGCGGTCTGCTTCAGGTGGACTTTACTTTGTTGTGTCCTGGATTCATTTAGATCCTGTAAAATAGCCAAACGATCATGGATGTCAAATTTTGTTTCATCCGCTACTGCGCCTTCATAATCAAGATCAGGTACCCACATTCTTGTCCCAAATAGGACCTCGTAAGGAGTGACACCCCTTAGAGAACTTCTTGGCATGTTGTTAATGGCTCTCAGTACTCCATACAGGTGTTGGTAATGTAATGGAGGGAAGGATATAGGTGAAAGGTTATGATGTTACCTGAGCCTATATAGGGTACCTATATGGAATAAAACAGAACCTAGAGGTCAAACCAGTGTGAGGATGATGGGAAGACCTCCTAAAACACCTCAGAACCTCCCCTTCCCACATGGACTTCTGAAGAAACCTCAAGACATGGCTCTTCCAGATAAAACAGACATGATCTCCTTTCCCATCGGGCCTGCCCTGCCTCAGCGCCTGGATACCCTCACGGGGAATTAGCCGCACACCAAAAATGCACATAACATAACATTTTAGCGTTGTCGTTGTGAAGTTCATTGCAAATGGGGAAACTGAACTAGACCAACACATAAACGGAGATATGTAGGCCGTAACTTCCCTAGTACTATCTCACCCTTATTTTTAATTTTGTCCAGTTACTTTTTTATTAAAAATTGTATAAAAGCATTAACCAGGACAATTTTAACACTCACACTTTTTTGTTCGCACCCCACACTTCACGACCTGCTCCACTGTAACTCAGGTGTTGAAGCACACCCAAGTGACGCTAGGCCACTTGGGTGGGCCCTGATGATGAAGCAAGTCACCACCAGGTGGTGAGTGAGGGGTTTACTAACAAAGGAACAGTATTTCCTTAGTTTGGACAAAAGCCTTCATTTACCCTCATCGGGTAATACTCCTCCATTTTTGTTCTTATGAAACTGAACCATTACCAGTCGCATGTCATCTCTGTTGTGTAATGCATCTGCTTCCATTCTTGTCCGACATTGCACTGTGTTCATTATTTTTGTACTTTACCAGTGTGGTGGTGGGAGGGACTCATAAGATTGTCTAGTCGAACAGTTGATTCGAGTGTCAGACTTCTGATTTGATTGTGTGTATAACCACAGCATATGGGCTTGGTTCTCCTGTCTAAGTTAGTCACAGTTGATAACTCTTGCTTTAGTTGATTACAGAATTGATATCTTACTAATCACCTTTGCTCCAGGTGGATTGTTCTCCCACACATGTGAGTTTCTTGAATGTCTTTGTTCTGTGTTGGTTTTTAATGTTGTTCTGTGTCCCATGTTCAAAGTTCTAGGTTATCCAGGATGGTCCATGAAGTGGAGTCTGTTATAAGATCAGAACATTGCGCCTCCGAGGAACTATGCATAATACATCCCCATTGGTGGAATGTCCTTTTCTTCTGTGCAAATATCGTCCCCAATCTTGTCATTTTCAAGGGTTGCTTGCCTGCAAAACCGCAATCCATCTGATTTGATGTCAGAAGAACCTTCCAGAGCATTCCTTCTCCCTCACAGTCATATTCCAGCAGGAGCAAACCCAATAACCCGCCTGTATGCATTGTCACGTATTCTGGAGTCAGGTGACAGAAACCTAGTTCTGTCATTCTTCCTTCCATAACAAATACAAGTCACAATCTGGCCATGGCTGGCTCCTTCAAGCGCTAGGCAGGTGTGGGCGGACAACACCTGGAATTGCTATCATTAAGTGGATTCCGGGGAAGGAAAGGCTTGCAGTGCTCACTGAATGTCGGTGCCTCCTGGCAAATTTGCCTGCACACCAGTGCTGGATCCAAACTATGAATCCACTGAAGTGTCACATTATTTGAAAATGGTGGTGGACGTTTTGAAGATATCGAGTAGAGGTTTCCTTGTAGTTCAGAGCATCCTTATGAAAACTTTTGGACTGTTTATGTTCTTCTGTAAGATTGTCTTGAAGTCAAAGCCAAATACAGATCGCACTCGGGAAATGACATTGAAGTGCTTTAGATGTTACAGGTTGGAGTTGCGTACCAACCCTCTGAATGTTGTTCGCTCTCACTGTTTGTTTGTTAGCAGCATCTCTAGGGTTCCCGTAACATATTCAAACCTTTTGGCAAACTCTGTTGCTTTGTTGAAGGTGAGATCATTGCTGACCACACCTTTTCCTGATCCCTTTTACTCACAATCTTTAGCACACACAGTACATGAGGTAGGCGACCTTGCCGCTTGGCAGCATGCTAAAGGGGTGAGCACACTGACTCAGTCCCCCACTGTAAAAACGTTCCATATTTTAAACCTGCCTCCTTGGCCCTGCTAGAGTGACCTTTTGAGAGAACTTCCATCCCATCTCCATAGAAACCTTCTTGGAAGGCCAGCATATAAGCAGGGCTGTCAGAGGCTCCTCAGATGACCAGTCTTTGACATCGATGTCTGCTTCGACCAGTGTGGCAGGTCTGGTCCTCATGCATGGCCTCACTGCTCATCGTCTGTAAAATGTACTTGCCCCACAAGTTAGATATATGTAAAGAATTTATTCATCCATCAACATAACATCGCATCGAGAACCAGCATGTAACTGCCACTGGTCATCGCCACTTCCCCGTTCCGGGTCCTTCAGTCGTAGAGGTAGCCTTGAACAGACACGTCACAAGGGCCTCACCATCAAAGTCAAGATATTACAGAAGACTTTCTGTGGTTGCCTAAATTGATTAAAAAAACCAACAAGATTACTCAGCTAACATTGTGCTATAGAACCCGAAAGCTGTCAAGATAAACAAGCATTGGCAAAACCAATATGGCTCGCCTTTGTTAGCTGGTCTTTTGGCTTTGCCAATTCCTGTTGGCAATTCTGAACAGCAACAGGTACGACAAAAGTAATTGGCAAAGCCAAAAGGTCTGGGTCTAATGTGATAATGTAAAGAAAACAGATTTGCACATGTTTGTGACTGCATGCATTACAAAGAGAAAGCTAATCGTATTAGTTTTGGAGCATGCTCACATATCATTATTATTATTAATAATATAATATAGTCTTGCATAGTGCATAGCTAGCATAGGGTTTCTCAGCGCTAAGAGAACAATCAGGATGGGTTAGGAAGAAGACTTAAAAAAACAGGTTTTCAGCTCCCTACAGAAGGTAAGTACGAAGTTGCAGATTCTCAAGGACTCTGGGAGAGCGTTTCATAACTTTGGACCCAGAGATGATAAGGAGCCGCCACCCATCAGGGAGCTCCTATCTCTGGAAACTGAAAAAAGAGATATTGATTGTTGGAGCGGAGAGCATGAAGAGGGTGGTAGGAAGTAGCTGGATTTTGAAAATACTGCAGTACCGAGTGCAAGTTGTTTTGTACATGTAGCAAAGTGCCTTAAAATTGATAAACTTGTCCACTGTGAGCCAGTGAAGGTCACGGAGGCGACTGAATACAGAAGAATGATCAGGAGGAAGTCCAGAATGGAGCCTGGTGGCAGAACTCAGAACCACCTGAAGGCATCTGATCACGGTCTTCAAGCTCCTAGGCATAAGATGTTGCCATAATCTTACATAGCGTGGTTAATAGCTTGAATTATGGTTCTTTGGGAGGGAACAGGAAGTAGCACCAAGATCTTTTTAGTCACTACATGATGTCAAAACATGGGGCAGCCAGGTAACTGCCTGTGTCTTCATGGGCAGAATGCAGTCTAACCAAAAGGAGAGGTTCTTCACCTTGTGAGTGGGTGCGAGATGAGCCCCCAATGTGAAGGGTGCTCCTACCCAATAGCATAACCTCTGTCTTGTAATCCTTCAATATTAATGAGTTGGAGTTCATTCACATAGAGACAAGGCTGAGGCATGAGTTAAGATCTTTGGAGTTAACATCCCGCTTGGATGACAGTGAGAAATGGATCTGTGTGTCGTCCGCATATGAAAAGCGAGCAAGGCCACAGCTTTGAACTAGGTCCGCCAAAGACTTAATGTTAAAAAGCATGGAGCTGAAGGCGGATCTCTGCGGGACTCCGGAAGTAAGCGAGTATGTGCTAGATGCACATTTGTGGAAAAGACTTAAAAAGTGCATTCCACATAAAGAAGAAGGATCTCCAGACCTTGAGACCTAATATCCGTGAGACCCAGCTGTGAGGGGAGGATTGGAGGACATTCTGGGCTTCCATAAATGTGGCGAGTTGGGTGTTGAGATGCTTCTCCAATATCTTGGAGAGAATGGGCAGCAGAGAGATGGGTCTGAAGTTGTACCAGTTAGCTGGGTCCAGTTGTTTTTTTTGTTTATTACAAGAGAAGCACTATGGAATACTTCCAGGTTTCAGGTTTGAGCCCCTCATAAAGGAAAGAGTTCAGCAGTTCAACCAGGAGAGACTTCAGGAGCGGACTCAGATTACTCAGCTTAGCTGGGGGGAAATGATCTAGTGGGTAAATTGGTTTGGTGGACTGCAATAGGTCCAGAAATTGCAATAACTCTAAGGGAAGGAAGAAATGTAATCAAGCCAGAGCCAACAAATGACTTGTAGCCAGGAGATTTGCTTCCTTAGAGGAGGGGCGAGGGGTGGAATTAGAAAGTGAGCTGGAGCTTGCCATGTTTTGCTGCGGCTATGGTGAGTTGAATATTTGTTACTTTCACAACAAAGAAAGACGCTAGCTCTTCACATTGGGCTTCTGGCAATGAGGGTGAAAGAACAGTATTACTGGGGTCTGGCATGTCTTGGGCCACTCTATAGAGTGTTTTTCGGCGGCTTTAAACTTTTTAATATTTTTTACGAAATAAAAGAAGGCACAGACTTTTCTACAGTGCCTGTGCTAGTGATTCAAAGGCATTTTTAGGTCTCAGCCTGTGATTGCTGCGCTTGCGTAGTCTCGCTGGCGAGATTTAATGAGATAGAGGAGAACATCTATTGAGGTTAAGCCCCACCCCTCTTCTCCATTGGTTGGCCTCCTAAACGGTTGGCAGCCATTGGAGAAGAGGTCCTAGTGACGTTCTTCTTTCTATCTAAGCCCTGTCCTTTTCAGACTGGGGTGCGTGTTTTTGACTGTTGTTTACATTCTTTGATGTTTTTAGGTCAAAAACACGCCCCCCAGGCTGAAAAGGACGGGGCTTAGAGACAAATGGCGAGTCCCTCTTCCATGTTGTCACATCTAGCCCTCGTGCAAAAGATCACCAGTAACACTGCACCTAGAATTTAGTCACCATACAAAGTCCAGTTTCACCCAGACACTTTTTGGAGTAGTAGAACAAATGCCTGTATTTATATTTATTAATCAGTGTCTGCTTTTCGGTGGGAATTTTGGTTTTGTTTGAGAGCAGCAAATTGACAACTGAATGTCTCTAAGCACAGCTCAACCTCCGGGAGGCGGCCGTGCAGGGTGTCAGTCCGTGGCGCGCACTGCTGCTTATCTGGGGTGCCTCCGTCACTCGCCGTTGGCGCGCCCAGCATGGCTCGCCTTTTCAAAGTGTCCGCGAGCGCCTCCAGGCATCAGACATGCAGTTAAGTATCACATGAAGCGTCTCAGCCCTGCGGGAAGTCCCAGCACCACACCCATTGAAGAACAGAACTCATGGCACTGTCCCATTAAATGTGCAGCAGTGCACTGAAACATTACTGGCAGCGCCTCCAGGATAAGACACGCAGATAAGAGTCAGTGATGCCTCATTCAAATGCCCTGCAGACAAGTGCAACCCGGGCCACCATTAAAAGTGGAGTAGCCCACACATAGCTCCCAGTTCTGCCCCTGTTAATAGTATAGCAGTCCCGTTGAGAAGAGTAATGTATACCTGAGGGAGGGGCGGACCCTCGTAGGCGTTTCAGTATGGGGGCTCACTTTGCTTAAGGGGTTCTGCGTCCCCTCACCCAAGGGTGTTGCTGCTGCTCTGTGATGCCCCATGCCCCCCGGAGGGGGGTTCCTTTCGATGGTCCGCTTTTTGTCCTATGTCGGTACCCCATGGCCATATTCCTCAGGTGCTTTTGCGCCTCAGGCATCCATCTTCCACTTCATCTCTTCAGGGTGCCCTGAGTCTTACCGGATCTGCGCTCATGGAGCTGTATATCTGGCGAGGGGGCGTGTGGCCACCACCACATCCACCACCACCACCACATCCACCACCACCACATCCACCACAACCACCACCACATCCACCACTTCCGCCACCACTACCTCATCCACCACCACCACATCCACCACATCCACCACCACATCCACCACCACCACATTCACCACCACCCAATCCACATCCACCACATCCACCACCACCACATCCACCACAACCACCACCACTTCCACCACATCATCCACCACTACATTCACCACCACCACATCCACCACCACATCCACCACCACCACATCCTCCACAACCAAACCCACCACATCCACCACCACCTAATCTACCACCACCACTATACCCACCACATCCAACACCACATGCACCACCACCTCATCCACCAACACATCCACCACCACCACATACACCCCCACATCCACCACCAATACATCTGCATCCACCACTTCCACCACCACATCCACCACCACCACATACACCACATCCACTACCACCACATTCACATCCACCACCACCACATTCACATCCACCACCACATCTACCACCACCACATCTACCACCACCCGATCTACCACCACCAATATTCACCACTACATCCACCACCTCATCCACCACCACCACATCCATCACCACATCCACCACCACATCCACCACCACCACATCTACCACATCCACATCCACCACATCCACCACCACCACATCCACCACCACCACATCTACCACATCCACCACATTCACCACCACCATACCCATGACATCCACCACCACATCCACCACCACCTCATCCACCAACACACCCACCACCACATCCACCTCATGCACCACCACCACATCCACCACCACCACATCCACCACAACCTCATTCACCAACACATCCACCACCACATCCACCACCACCACATCCACTACCACCACGTCCACCACATCCACGACCACCACCTTCACCATATCCATATCCATCACATCCACCACCACCACCTTCACCACATCCACATCCACCACCACCACCACCACATCCACCACCACATCCACCACCATATCATTCACCACCATCACATCCACCACCACATACACCACCACCACCACATCCACCACCACATCCACATCCATCACATCCACATCCACCACATCCAACACCACCACCAGATCCACTACCAACACATCCACCACATCCACCACCACCACCTTCACCACATCCACATCCACCACCACCACCACCACATTCACCACCACATCCACCACCACATCATTCACCACCACCACATCCACCGCCACATCCACCACCACCACATCCACCACCACCACTTCTACCACCACCACATCCACCACCACATCCACATCCACCACATCGAACACCACCACCACATCCACCACCACATCTACCACATCATCCACCTCATCCACCACCACCACATCCACCTCCACATCCACCACCACCACATCCACATCCACCACCACCACATCCACCACCACCACCAAATCCACCACCACATACACCACCACCACATCCACTGCATCCATCACCACATCCACCACATCCATCCCCACATCAACCACCACCACATCCACTACCAATACATCCACCACCACATCCACCACCACGTCTACCACCAGATACACCACCACCACATCCACCACCACCACATCCACCACCACCACATCTACCACCACCACATCCACCACCACATCCACCACATCTACCACCACCACCTTCACCAAATCCACATCCACCACCACCAACACCACATCCACCACCACATCATTCACCACCACCACATACACCACCACATACACCACCACCACATCCACCACCACCACTTCTACCACCACCACATCCACCACCACATCCACATCCACCACATCCACACCCACCACATCCAACACCACCCCCACATCCACCACCACCACATCTACCACATCATCCACCACCACCTCATCCACCACCACCACATCCACCACCACCACATCCATATCCACCACATCCACCACCATCACATCCACCACCAAATCCACCACCACATACAACACCACCACCACCACATCCACCACCACCACATCAACCACTACCACCACATCCACCACCACATACACCACCACCACCACATACACCACCACCACATCCCCCAACACATCCACCACCACATCATCCACCACCTCATCATCCACCACCACCACATCCACCACCACATCCACCACCACCAAATCCACCACCACCACATCCACCACCAACACATCCACCGCTACATTCACCACCACCACATCCACCACCACATCCACCACCACCACATCCTCCACAACCACACCCACCACATCCACCACCACCTAATCTACCACCACCACATCCACCACCACTATACCCACCACATCCAACACCACATGCACCACCACCTCATCCACCAACACATCCACCACCACCACATCCACCACATCCACATCCACCACCACCACATCCATATCCACCACATCCACCCTGTGGGACACCCCCGCGCTGCACGGCCACCAGCTGCTGCGTGTGCCCCTTGCCTGCCCTCTGCCTCGCTGCCTGCCTCGTTTGCCGGCTGCCGGCTGCCCCCGCTGCTGTTGTTTTTGCCGTGTTTTGTCTGTAAATTGTGCCTGTTTTTCTTTTTTTTATTCATTCCATTGTGCCAGTGTTTTTTGGTTTTCCTTCCTTGTTGTCCGCCTACCTCGCCGCCCTCCGCTCTCCCTTCCCGCTACCGCCGCTTTTCCCCGCCCCTTTTTCTATTCTGTACCCTCCCCGCTCCCGCCTCCCAGCTGCTCCGCCCACCCGCGCACTTCGCCTTAAAAGGCGACCGTGCGAACGCGCAGCGGTCACGCGCAGCGGGCGCACCGTTTGTGCGCCGAAGGCGCGCCACAGGTAAGCCCGTCTACGCCCGTCCGCGCCTGGACCGCACCCAGTGCCAGGACCCCTGGCCCACGAGGACCCCGACTGACCCGCCTGACGTACTCCGCCGCCACCCTCATCGCACTCAACACCGGCCGACTCCCAGAATGCCATCAAGCCACTCCACGACGTACCCACGGACCTTTCAGCTGCCACGCCTGCAAGTTCACCTGCATCCGGACCAGCCTCGCACCAGCACCCGCCAAGTCGAACACCAGCAGCACCCACCTCAAGTGCATCCTGCTCAACACCCGCTCCGTCCACAGACACGCCATCGAACTCTGGAACCTTCTAGACGCCACAGCCCCTGACGTTGCCTTCCTCACGGAGACCTGGATGAACGCCTCTTCAGCTCCCGACATCGCCATCGCTATCCCAGAGGGCTACAAGATCGTCCGGAGGGACCGAAACGCCAACCAGATGGGAGGAGGCATCGCCATCATCCACAGGAACACCATCCGTCTCACGACCAGCACCGACAACACCCTGACCAGCGCCGAACACTTGCATTTCCAGATCCACACCAACCCGAACACCACCCTCAGAGGCACCCTGATCTACCGACCCCCGGGACCACGCACACAATTCAGCGAGGACATCGCCGACTTCGTCAGCCCGCATGCCCTCCCCTCCGCTGACTACATCCTCCTGGGAGACCTCAACTTCCATCTGGAGAACAACAACGACCGCAACACCAGCACCCTGCTCGACAACCTCGCCAACCTTGGACTCAAGCAACTGGTGTCCACCCCCACCCACCTCGCCGGACACACACTCGACGCAGTCTTCTCTTCCAGCACAGACATCGACTTCAGCCACGCCACAGAGCTTCAATGGACAGACCACAGCTGCGTCCACTTCACCTTCAAGAGAACGACGACCCACCAACACCAGCAACAGGCCGCCCGCAGAAGCTGGAACAAGATCACAGCAGACCAGCTCGCCACCTCCCTGAGCCAGCACCCTCCTGCCAGCTCAGCGAACCCCAGCCAGGCCGCCGACAACCTCACGAAGTGGATCAGCAACTGCGCGGACGAACTCGCCCCACTGAGGACCCCGCCTAGCAGACCCGGCAGCAAGAAGGCCCCATGGTTCACCGACGAACTCAAGAGCTCCAAGAAGAACTGCCGAGCCCTCAAGAAAGTCTGGAGAAGAGAACCGACACCGGACAACAGGACCTCCTTCAAACTTGCCACCCGGAAAAACCACCAGCTGATCCGCGCCGCCAAGAAAACAGCATTCAAGGACCGGTTGGACAACAAGGCACACAACTGCAAGGAACTCTTCAACATTGTGAAAGAGCTCTCCAACCCCAGCGCAGGAAACAACGACATCACCCCATCGCAAGACCTCTGCAACTCCCTCGCTTCATACTTCCACAACAAGATCGCGGACATACACAACAGCTTCAACAACCAACCAACGCACACCATGACCGAACAACCACCCCCCACCACCACCCTCCACGCCTGGACCCGGATCAGCACCGAAGACACCATCCGCACGATGAACTCCATCCACTCCGGATCACCGACTGACCCCTGCCCTCACCACGTCTTCAACAAGGCCGACGCTGTCATCGCACCCCACCTGCAAGACATCATCAACACATCCTTCGACACCGCCACCTTCCCTGAGAGCTGGAAACACGCCGAACTCAGCGCTCTACTCAAGAAACCAACAGCGGACCCCACCGACCTCAAGAATTACCACCCCATCTCGCTCCTCCCGTTTCCAGCCAAAGTCATCGAGAAGACCGTCAACAAGCAGATGGCCGCCTTCCTCGAGACGAACGGATCCCTCGACCCCTCACAGTCCGGCTTCCGAGCCAATCACAGCACCGAGACCGCCCTCATCGCCGCCACCGATGACATCCGAGCCCTGATGGACAATGGAGAAACAGCGGCCCTCATCCTCCTAGACCTCTCCGCGGCATTCGACACGGTCTGCCACCGCACCCTAGTACGGCGCCTCAGCAACATCGGAATCCAGGACAAGGCACTGGAATGGATCATCTCCTTCCTCGACGGAAGAACACAGAGAGTCCGCCTACCACCGTACAAGTCAGAGGCCTCCGAAGTCATCTGCGGCGTCCCTCAAGGATCATCTCTGAGCCCCACCCTCTTCAACGTCTACATGAGCCCCCCAATGTATTTTCAAAAACCAACTCATTAACTATCAACTGAAAAAAACAAAAGTAATGACAATAAACTACCATAAAAAACGGAAACCTGCATGGTTCCTGAACGGACAGAGGTTAGACCAGGTAACCTCCTACAAATACCTAGGAGTCATAATAGACGGCAATGGCTCCTTCAAACAACAACTAGATGCCATTCGCAGAAAGGGTACGACATTCCACCTATCGATAAGACCCTTGCAGAAAGTACTCCCAGACCGGACTCTGGGCCCTCTCCTACAGGTAATAAAAGCTCGCTTACAGCCTATGCTCACCTACGGCAGCGAGGCCATGAGAGGGAAAGACGCAACAACACTAGACAATACCATCAGTCGAGCATACAGGGCAATACTCCATCTCCCCAACAACTCATCACCAGCACAAATTCGGCTAGAATTCGGCCTGCAGAAACAAGCAGTCGAGAGAAGAGGCGCATACCTAAAAAGCTGGCGGAAAATCAGAGATGCGGACCAAGGGTCCTTAAACGCCCATCTATGGACGGAACTATCGATTAGAGACAACTCACCTGCAAGGACTTACTTAATGGACTCACTGAAGGTCTTAGGACTCACAGACTTATGGGAGTCGGCAACTGACCCTCGTACCTTCAAAAAAGTGGTGTCAAAAGTCACCAAGATGGTTTCACTAATCGAGGACAAAGCCACCCTAGCTAAGAGAGCGCACGGCTGGGCGGTGCTGAAAGGTTACAGCGCTCTAAAACCACAAGACTACCTAATGATGGGCCTCACACAAAAGACAAAAAATAAGTTTCTTACAATGCGCATGGGCAGAATTCCTATAGCTCCGCACCTGGCACCATGGGCAAGGGAAAACCCCGCAAATCAATGCCGTCTCTGTCTTTCTGCAAAAGAGGACCTTATACATATAATCTGCATTTGCACAAAACTCCTGGACATAAGGCGCTCACTGCTACGAACATTATGGAACCAGAAAGGCATAACGAGCTGCAGGCAGGCTGTGATGCTCTGTTTTAACCCTGATGAAACTCAGCTAAACTGCAGAATAACAAAATACTTTGAGATAGTGGCCAAAAGACTAAACGAAAAAACCAGAGGGTCTTCTCTAGCAGAAGTCAAATAACAACAAAACAAACACCCCTGGCTACCACGGTCATCAAAGTGGAAGCAGTAAGGACACGAAAACTCCACAGACTCATATACAACAATAGCTGAGACTTTTTACATCTGAACTACTGCACTTTATTAGTTTTAACGAAGACACCGACTTTTTTAAAATTTGTACGTTTTATAATTGTGAGTTTTTATTAACTGTACAATAAACAAACCTAAACCTAAACCCTCGCGGCCATCGTACGCAAACACAACCTCAGCATAATCTCCTACGCCGACGACACCCAGCGGATCCTCTCCCTGACCAACAACCCCGCCGCCGCCAGAGCCAACCTGCACGAAGGGATGAAAGATGTAGCCGAGTGGATGACGACCAGCCGCCTGAAACTGAACTCGGACAAGTCGGAGGTCCTCATCCTGGGCTCCTCTCCCTACGCCTGGGACGGCTCCTGGTGGCCTCCCGCCCTGGGCACCGCACCCAAACCGACAGACCATGCACGCAACCTGGGCTTCATCCTGGACTCCTCCCTCTCCATGACCAGGCAAGTCAACAACGTCTCCTCGGCGTGCTTCAACATCCTACGCATGCTACGGAAGATCTTCTGGTGGATCCCCACCGAGACCAGGAAGACCGTCACCCAGGCCCTCGTCACCAGCCGACTGGACTACGGCAACGCCCTCTACGCCGGTACCACCGCCAAGCTCCAGAAGAGACTCCAGCGGATCCAGAACGCCTCAGCCAGACTCATCCTCGACATCCCACGAACCAGCCACATCTCCGGACATCTGAGAGACCTTCACTGGCTCCCCGTCAACAAAAGAATCACCTTCCGCCTCCTCACCCACGCACACAAAGCCCTACACGACCAAGGCCCGAGCTACCTCAACAGCCGAGTCAACTTCTACGCTCCCAAACGCCACCTCCGATCAGCCAACCACGCCCTCGCCGCCGTCCCCCGCATCCGAAGAGCGACTACAGGAGGAAGGTCCTTCTCCTACCTGGCCGCCAAGACCTGGAACTCCCTCCCTCCCGACCTGCGCCTGACCCAAGACCACCTCTCCTTCAGGAAGAAGCTGAAGACCTGGCTGTTCGAGCAGTAGCAGCACCCCCCCCCCCCAGCGCCTTGAGACCCTACGGGTATGTAGCGCGCTTTATAAATGTCACTGATTGATTGATTGATTGATTGATCCACCACATCCACCACCACCACATTCACATCCACCACCACCACATTCACATCCACCACCACCACATTCACATCCGCCACCACATCTACCACCACCACATCTACCAACACCAATATTCACCACTACATCCACCACCACATATACCACCACCACATCCACCACCACCACATTCACCACCACCACATCTACCACCACGACATCCACCACCAAATCCACATCCACCACATCCACATCCACCACATACAACACCACCACCACATCCACTACCACCACATCCACCACATCCACCACCACCACCTTCACCACATCCACATCCACCACCACCACCACCACCAAATCCACCACCACCACATCCACCACCACATCAACCACCACATCATTCACCACCACCACATTCACCACCACATCCACCACCACCACCACTTCTACCACCACCACCACATCCACCACTACATCCACATCAACCGCATCCACATCCACCACATCCAACACCACCACCACATCCACCACCACATCTACCACATCATCCACCACCACCTCATCCACCACCACCACATCCACTACCACATCCACCACCACATCCACCTCATGCACCACCACCACATCCACCACCACATCCACCACCACCACACCCACCACCACATCCACCACCACCACATCCACCACCACATCTACCACCACATCCACCTCATGCACCACCACCACATCCACCACCACATCCACCACCACATCCACCACCACCACATCTACCACCACATCCACCACCAGCACATTCACATCCACCACCACCACATTCACATCCACCACCACCACATTCACATCCACCACATTCACATCCTCCACCACATCTACGACCACCACATCTACCACCACCACATCTACCACCACCAATATTCACCACTACATCCACCACCACATACACCACCACCACATCCACCACCACCACGTCCACCACCACCACATCTACCACCACCACATCCACCACATCCACCACCACATCCACCACCACCACATCCACCACACCCACCACCAGATCCATCACAACCTCATCCACCAACACATCCATCACCACATCCACCTCCACCACCACATCCACCACCACATACACCACCACCACCACATATACCACCACCACCACATCCCCCAACACATCCACCACCACATCTACCACCACCACATCCACCACCACATCCACCTCATGCACCACCACCACATCCACCACACCCACCACCACATCCACCACAACCTCATTCCCCAACACATCCACCACCACATCCACCACCACCACATCTACTACCACCACGTCCACTACACCCACCACATCCACCACCACCTTCACCACATCCACATCCATCACATCCACCACCACCACCTTCACCACATCAACATCAACCACCACCACCACCACATCCACCACCACCACATCCACCACCATATCATTCACCACAATCACATCCACCACCACATACACCACCACCACATCCACATCCGCCACATCCACATCCACCACATCCAACACCACCACCACATCCACTGCCACCACATCCACCACCACCACCTTCACCACATCCACATCCACCACCACCACCACCATATCCACCACCACCACATCTACCACCACATCCACCACCACATCATTCACCACTACCACAACCACCACCTCATCCACCACCACCACATCCACCACCACATCCACCTCATGCACCACCACCACATCCACCACCACCACATCCACCACCACATCCACCACCACATCCACCTCATGCACCACTACCACATCCACCACCACATCCACCACCACCACATCCACCACCACATCCACCACCACCACATCCACCACCACCACCACACTCACATCCACCACCACCACATTCACATCCACCACCACCACATTCACATCCACCACCACATCTACCACCACCACATCTACCACCACCAATATTCACCACTACATCCACCACCACATACACCACCACCACATCCACCTTCACCACATCCACCACCACCACATCTACCACCACTACATCCACCACCACATCCACCACATCCACCACCACACCCACCACCACCACATCCACCACACCCACCACAACCTCATCCACCAACACATCCATCACCACACCACCTGCACCACCACATCCACCACCACATACACCACCACCACATACACCACCACCACCACATCCCCCAACACATCCACCACCACATCTACCACCACCACATCCACCACCACATCCACCTCATGCACCACCACCACATCCACCACCACCACATCCACCACACCCACCACCACCCCCTTCAACACATCCACATCCATCACATCCACCACCACCACCTTCACCACATCAACATCAACCACCACCACATCCACCACCACATCCACCACCATATCATTCACCACCATCACATCCACCACCACATACACCACCACCACATCCACCACCACCACATCTACCACCACCACATGCACCACCACATCCACATCCACCACATCCACATCCACCACATCCAACACCACCACCACATCTACTACCACCACATCCACCACCACCACCTTCACCCCATCCACATCCACCACCACCACCACCATATCCACTACCACCACATCCAACACCACATCCACCACCACATCATTCACCACCACCACATCCACCACCACATCCACCACCACCACATACACCACCACCACATCCACCACCACATCAACATCCACTGCATCCACATCCACCACAGCCAACACCACCACCACATCCACCACCACATCTACCACATCATCCACCACCACCTCATCCACCACCACCACATCCACCACCACCACATCCACATCCACCACATCCACCACCACCACCAGATCCACCACCACATATACCACCACCACCACCACATCCACCACATCCATCACCACATCCACCACATCCATCCCCACATCCACCGCCACTACATCCACATCCACCACATCCACCACCATCACATCCACCTCCACCACATCTACCACATCCACCACATCCACCACCACCACACCCATGACATCCGCCACCACATCCACCACCACCTCATTCACCAACACATCCACCACCACGTCCACCTCATGCACCACTACCACATCCACCACCACCACATCCACAACACCCACCACCACATTCACCACAACCTCATCCACCAACACATCCACCACCACATCCACCACAACCACCACATCCACTACCACCATGTCCACCACATCCACCACCACCACCTTCACCACATCCACATCCATCACATTCACCACCACCACCTTCACCACATCCACATCCACCACCACCACCACATCCACCACCACCACATCCACCACCACATCCACCACCACATCATTCACCACCACCACATCCACCACCACATCCACCACCACCACATCCACCACCACCACATCCACCACCACCACATCTACCACCACCACATCCACCACCACATCCACATCCACCACATCCAACACCACCACTACATCCACTACCACCACATCCACCACATCCACATCCACCACCACCACATCCACCACCACCACATCCACCACCACATCCACCACCACATCATTCACCCCCACCACATCCACCACCACATACACCACCACCACATCCACCACCACATCCACCACCACCACTTCTACCACCACCACATCCACATCAACCACATCCACATCCACCACATCCAACACCCCCCACATCCACCACCACCACATCTACCACATCATCCTCCACCACCACCTCATCCACCACCACCACATCCACCACCACATCCACATCCACCACATCCACCACCACCACATCCACCACCACCACCAAATCCACCACCACATACACCACCACCACATCCACCACCACCACAACCACCATTACCACCACATCCACCACCACATCCACCACCACCACCACATCCACCACCGCATAGACCACCACCACCACATACACCACCACATCCCCCAACACATCCACCACCAAATCATCCACCACCTCATCATCCACCACTACCACATCCACCACCACATCCACCACCACATCCACCACCACCAAATCCACCACCACCAAATCCACCACCACCAAATCCACCACCACCACATCCACCACCAACACATCCACCGCCACCACATCAGCTTTTTTACATTATATTGTCGTCGGAGTTGGACCTTTGCCCAACAAGGTAGGCTATTAGGCATAGCAGACATGTTTTTGACTTTGCTTATATACACCTCCACGGAGGGGACGAGAAACGGGGTCTTCATAGTTGAACATGACGGATGATATTTTTCCTTACGGCTGAAATTAAAAATCAACAATATATTCACCCTGATGAAGTTCTTCTAATAGAATGAAGCACGTTGGCTGCTTGGTGTATAATTAGAAAGAAGAATATAACAATTTTGAACTCTATCAACACTGGATGGCCATTCGTAAAGTTATTTATCTAAGGACATTTGGATTGAGTGGTGCAACCTACAGTTGGCAATGTCTGGCTTCCTTGTAAGACTATTGAAAATGCTTGAGTTCTGAAATGATGAGACTGTGCAAGATCAGGTTTCTTAGGAGTTACATCACAGTCACAAAACTCCACCATCTACTTTATTGCAGTGTGACTCATGGGCACGCATGCTGCACGTGGGCCCTCTGCGGGGTAATTTCCCACACAAAACGTTGTCCCCTTTGTTGCGTTCTTTTTTGATTAATTGTATATCTAAATCACAGTTTTATATTGCAAGGGCACGCCTGGCAGGCATTGGAGCACTTTACATGGGCAACGGTTGCCTCACGGAAAGGCATCAGTCACTTCGGTTTAGGTCCTCATGCAGGGCAGTGCACACGAGGCAGACTCTCCAAGAGGCATGGTCGATGTATTATGGGCATGGCTTAAAACACATAAGCGGAAAGCTTGTGCTTAGCTTTGTGTCCGGCTGACTGGTATTTTGTAATTTCTCTCATAGCCACCAGCTATATACTTAAAATAACATTACACCTACAACAAGCCAGAACTATTGACTTTGTCAATGGGTGATAGTTGTATACAGTAAATAAGCAACAACTATGGCTTCATTGTAAGAATGTCCTAAGTCAAAATCTATCCAAATGTTTATTGTAGATCTACGGTGCAAGTCTCCCTGTTGCTCTCTCACTCTGCTGTAGGGCACATTTGTGTGGTTGGAATGCATCACTGTATCGATAAAGGAGTATTGCCCAGGTTACTTACCGGTAATCTTCATTACTCCGAGTATTGTCATCCTCACCTAACTCTGTTTGGCGAGGAAGAGGTAATGCCTACCTGTTCTTCTTGAAACCCAGCTTGTGCTCCTGCAGAGAAGTTGCCGCATACAGGGTGCTTTTGTTGCCAAGTGGCGAGCCATTGCTGGTCACTGGATAGCACGGTTACGGCTGCAGATCCAAGATGGCTGCCTCAGCGCTCTGAAGTCTCACAAGAGTCACCAGATTCAGTTCTTATCGCAAGGCCACCAGAACGTCCTGCGGTTCAAAAAGAAATGCATAACAGTTAGAAGGTGCATGCTGCAGAGAATTGTGGGTATGTAGGGGCGTGTCATGAGTGCAGCAATGAAGTCTGTCTTTGTGTTGACCCCATGTTTGCTAGTGTTATACATACACACTTATGTTATAGCTTTGGGCGCAGACATCGAGGAGTGGGTTGTCTGAGACCCTGCAGGATGATACGCTTGGTCATGAGTGGGTACAGGGACACATGTGATGGACTTATTAGGATATAGATTGCAGCAGTCCCTCCTGTCTTACTGCCCTGAAACAACTAGACAGATGGCTCAATGGTAGGAAGATTTGGAGGATAAGTGAGAGCGAGAAGCCATGAAGGAACAAAAAAAGAAACTTAGGAACTCTTGGACTCACACTGCGCTGTCGCCAACGTTATTGGCTCAGCGTGTGTATAATTATGCTCTCAATGTATAAAAAATGTCTGGGTGTAGTCACAGAATCCCCCTTAAAGTCAACATTAAAATTCTTGCATGCTTTGACCAATGTTACTGGTCAAATGTACTCTAAATGTATCCCTTCCCACAAATGTCCTTGAAGATCCCTGCCCTAGTGTGGCCCTGCAGACTGAACGTAGAGACACCCCGTCAGCACTGCACCCTCAGGGTAGCGGCGGGGTGAGCAGTCAATGCTACTAAGGGAGTTAGTGTGGGGATAGAGACTCAGAACTCAACAGTTACAAAATAACATGCAATAATTATTGTCCGGTCCAGTGCTAACTTTTTATAACACAAAAGAAGTACTTTAATAAACACTTAAAAAATATCATCCAAGGTTTATGCCTTTTTGTCGAATGGTTCATAGTAGGTTCAACAGGGACGATAAGGAAAAAATCAGAGGCATAGATTAAACTCACATGTGACGGCTCACTCTCAATTCATAAGCAAACTTGTGTGTCCATAGGCCAATCCGTTATGACCCAAGTCACTGACCAATGCTTGATTATATCTGAGGAGGTGGGCATAGGAAATAAATCTGGCTTGGATGGTTGACGTGTTGCTGGATCTTCTGTATTTTTTTTTACTGAAGAAGAGATTAATGGGATTTGACTTTTTTGTGGGGCGCAGAATAGGTGAGCCTGGAAGCGCTTTGATGCAATGTTTGATTGTCTGCTATGGTTTGTCGCTTCATTGATGGTGATGGTATGCTACTTTGCTGTGGTGTACGTGTTGCATGGCGGTACAACACTATCAAGAAGTCCTTGGAAGATCTCTTTTTCTTCCGTTTTCTTTCCTAGCAGTGGATAGATTGTTTTCTTTAGAAACCAGGGTGCTGAAGATTTTGGCTTTCACTTGTGTTTTGTAGTTGAGGTGTGAGTGTTCAGATAGCTTTACAAAAATTGTTGAAGTTGTTTAGAAGGGTGTTGGAGTCAGACGTAGAGTTGATGGTGTGAGAGATGAGTTCAAGCATTAGGTTGTCAATAAAGAAGTCTTGGAAGCTCTTGAAAGTTTGCACTTTCATGTTGACCTTGGTTTGTTGGTAGGACACTGGGAACGGAGATAGATACAGAAAAGTGGTCGGTACAGTGCAAGGTTGTAGTTAGTTTGCATTGTAGTGTTGGTGATGTTGAGAAGACAAAGTTGAGGATGCTGCCTTTAGAGTGCGTTAGTTGTGCAACATGATGTATCATGTAGAGTGTTCCGATGAGGTTAAGGATGGTCTCTCTTGTTTTTTTTTTAACTTGTGTCTAGGTGGTTAAAATCACTGAGGGGGTGGTGTGGGCAATTGGAGGGAAGAGGAAGTGAAGAGGTGAGAAAACTCATCAATGACTCCTTGTTCTGCCCAGGAGACCTGTAGATAAGTTCGAAAGTGGCGGTCTGAGATGCAGAGAGAGGGAAACACCATGAGGCAGATTTACAAGCCCCTTGCATCATTTTTGTGCCGCCATTGCGTCACTTTTTGTGACGCAGCGGCAATGTAAAAATACGGCCCATTTACAATGTGAAGCATCTAGGGAGATGCAGCATGTTGTAAAGACCTGCATCACATTGTACCTGTGTCTGGTAGAATGTATGCAGGGTGGGCGTTCCCACGCAAAAAAGCCTCCTAGAAGTGACGCAGTGAAATCTACAAGATTTCACTGCACCACTTCTAGGACACCACTGCGTCAAAACCTTAAGCCAGCTTGGAGTAGGCGTAAGGAGTGACACAGCACAATGAAGATAGGCCTCCCAATGCATTGCTGGCATTGAGTTGTGCTTGCGACACAACTCCAGCAAAGCGTGACTTTTGCCCCAACAGATGCGTCGGGATTTCTGTCAATCCTGCTGCCATGGTGCACCGTCTTGTAAATATGGTGCATCCATGGTGGCGCAAGGTTTTCTCAAAATGGCGCAGGGAAAGTGACGCATCACTACAGATGAGTCACTTTCTTGTCGATCGGCCCACTCGTCTACAGCTCCATTGAGTTGAGTATCACTTGCTTGCTGAGGATCGGGAATACTTCTGTATGGCTGTAGGGATTCCTTCCTTCATATGCGAGCAGTCCACATGATGGATGCATTAACCTATGGAAAGAAGGACATCTATGATGTGCAAATACTTGTAGGTGACCTATTTTTCTGTGATACAGAGGGCATCAAGCTTGTAAGAAGTGATGAGGTCTGCAGTTTCTGATGTAAGACATACGACAGAGCGAGGGTTAATGAATATGAATTTAAATGTGTGTTCTAAAGGGTGTGTGTGTAATTAGTGGGATGTGCACAAGGTTGGGTCTATGTGCCAAGTGAATGCTATGCCAATTTATGGGTTGCTCAGGGTGTGATCATGGGGAATATCCGTAAGGGGTGCTGGGTGAAGCACATCATTATATTGTAACTTGTAGGTTTCACTGGAACAGGGTTTTGGTTCAAAGCTCTCACAGGAGGCAAGGAATATTAGCCCCGGGAGTGAGTGGTGGTTCCTTTCGTCCTGTTATTAAACCCCAGAGAGAGTGGTAGTTCCTTTCATCCTGTTAGCAGCCCAGAGTGAGTGGCAGTTCCTTTCATCCTGTTGTTAACCCCCAAGATAGAGTGGTAGTTCCTTTCATCCTGTTTTTAGCCCCTGGAGTGAGTGGTAGTTCCTTTCATCCTGTTTTTAGCCCCTGGAGTGAGTGGAAGTTCCTTTCATCCTGTTGTTAAACCACCAGAGTAAGTGGTAGTTCCTTTCATCCTGTTGTTAACTCCCCAGAGTGAGTGGTAGTTCATTTCATCCTGTTGTTAGCCCCCCAGAGTGACTGTTAAGTCTTTTCATCATTTTATTAGCCCCCTAGAGTGAATGTTAATTATTTTCATCGTGTTTTAGCCCCTGGAGTGAGTGGTAGTTCCTTTCATCCTGTTGTTACCCCCCAGAGTGACTGTTAAGTATTTTTATCATTTTATTAGCACCCTAGAGTGAGTGTTTTTTTTAATGCAAAAGAACACTTTTAATAAGCACCAGCATAAACAGAGAAAATGAGTGGAGGGTTCCACCGAGAGAACTTTACTGCAAATGCAAACATTTAACATTGTGGCCCGTGCCTTTAATTTGTTCTGGGGTTGGCCAAAATGAATTTTTAAACATAGTTTTTTTTTTCAACAACCACAAATTGCCGCAGTTTAACACCCTAGAGTGAGTGTTAACTCTGTTCATCCTCTGTTTAGCCCATGGAGTGAGTGGTAGTTCCTTTCATCCTGTTGTTAGCACCCCAGAGTGAATAGTAGTTCCTTTCATCCTGTTGTTAGCCCCCCAGAGTGACGTTTAAGTCTTTTCATCATTTTATTAACCCCCTAGAGTGAGTGTTAATTCTTTTCATCCTGTTATTACCTCCTGGAGTGAGTGTTAGCTCCTTTCATCCTGTTGTTAGCACCCCAGAGTGAGTGATAGTTCCTTTCATCCTGTTGTTAGCCCCCCAGAGTGACTGGTAGTTCCTTTCATCCTGTTGTTAGCCACCCCCGAGTGAGTGGTAGTTCCTTTAAGCCTGTCGTTAGCTCCCAGAGTGAGTGGTAGTTCTTTTCAGCCTGTTGTTTGCCCCGCCAGAGTGAGTGGTAGTTATTTTCAGCATGCTGTTAGCCTCCCCAGAGTGAGGGGTAGTTCCTTTCATCTTGTTGTTAGCCCCCAGAGTGAGTTGGTAGTTCTTTTCAGCCTGTTGATAGCCCCCAGAGTGAGTGGTAGTTCCTTTTATCCTGTTGTTAGCCCCCAGAGCGAGTGGTAGTTCTTTTTATCCTGTTGTTAGCCCCCAGAGTGAGTGGTAATTCCTTTCATCCTATTGTGAGCCCCCAGAATGAGTGGTAGTTCTTTTCAGCCTGTTGTTAGCACCCCAGAGTGAGTAGTAGTTCCTTTCATCCTGTTGTTAGCCCCCAGAGTGAGTTGTAGTTCCTTTCATCCTGACGATAGCCCCCCAGAGTGAGTGGTAGTTCTTTTCAGCCTGTTGGTAGCCCCCCAGAGTTAGTGGTGGTCCCTTTCATCCTGTTGTTAGGCCCCCAGAGTGAGTTGTAGTTCCTTTCATCCTGTTGCTAGCCCCCCAGAGTGAGTGGTAGTTAATTTCATCCTGTCTGTAGCCCCCAGAGTGAGTGGGTGTTCTTTTCAGCCTGTTGTTAGCACCCCAGAGTGAGAGGTAGTTCCTTTCATCCTGTTGTTAGCCCCCCAGAGTAGTTATTTTCAGCCTGTTGATAGACCCCCAGAGTGAGTGGTAGTTCCTTTCATCCTGTTGTTAGATCCCCAGAGTGAGTGGTAGTTCCTTTCATCCTGTTGTTAGCCCCCAGAGTGAGTAGTAGTTCTTTACATCCTGTTGTTAGCCCCCCAGAGTGAGTGGTAGTTCCTTTGCAGCCTGTTGATAGCCCCCAGCGTGAGTGGCAGTTCTGTGCAGCCCATTGATAGCCCTCAGAGTGAGTGGTAGTTCCTTTCATCCTGTTGTTAGTCCCTCAGAGTGAGTAGTAGTTCCTTTCATCCTGTTGTTAGCCCCCAGAGTGAGTAATAGTTCCTTTCATCCTGTTTTTAGCCCACAGAGTGAGTAGTAGTTCCTTTCATCCTGTTGTTAGCCCCCAGAATGAGTAGTAGTTCTTTTCAGCCTGTTATTAGCATGCCAGAGTGAGTGGTAGTTCCTTTCATCCTGATTTTAGCCCCCAGAGTGAGTGTTAGTTCCTTTCATTTTGTTGTGAGCCCCCCAGAATGAGTAGTAGTTCTTTTTATCCCGTTGTTAGCACCCCAGTGTGAGCGGTAGTTCTTTTCAGCCTGTTGATAGCCCCCAGAGTGAGTGGCAGTTCTTTGCAGCCCATTGGTAGCCCTCAGAGTGAGTGGTAGTTCCTTTCATCCTGTTGTTATTCCCTCAGAGTGAGTAGTAGTTCCTGTCATCCTGTTGTTAGCCCCTGGAGTGAGTGGTAGGTCATTTCAGCCTGTTGATAGCCCCCCAGAGTGAGTGGTAGTTCCTTTCATCCTGTTGTTGGCCCCCCAGAGTGAGTGGTAGTTCCTTTCATCCTTTTGTTAGCCCCCAGAGTGTGTGGTAGTTCCTTTCATCCTGTTGTTAGCCCCCCAGGGTGAATGGTAGTTCTTTTCAGCCTGTTGATAGCCCCCAGAGTGAGTGGCAATTCTTTGCAGCCCATTGATAGCCCTCAGAGTGAGTGGTCAAGTCAGAAATTTATATAGCGCGCTACATACCCATAGGGTCTCAAGGCGCTTGAGGAAGGGGGAAAATTACTTGTCGAATATCCAAGTTTTAAGTTGCTTTCTGAATGCTAGGTGGTTCTGAGTAAGCCGAAGGTGAGTGGGAAGAGAGTTCCAGGTTTTGGCTGCCAGGTAGGAGAAGGATCTACCTCCCATGGTGGCTTTGTTGATGCGGGGAACAGTGGCCAAGGCTTGGTTGGAGGATCGTAGTTGACGGGAGGGGGTGTAGAAGGACAGTCTTGTGTTGAGGCATTCGGGTCCAATTTCGTAAAGTGCTTTGTGTGCGTGGGTTAATAGGCGGAAGGTAATTCTCTTATTTACGGGGAGCCAGTGGAGGTTTTTCAGGTGACCAGAGATGTGTTCTTTACGCGGGATATCAAGTATGAGCCTGGCTGATGCGTTCTGGATGCGTTGGAGTTTTTTCTGGAGTTTAGCGGTGGAGCCGGCGTAAAGGGTGTTTCCGTAGTCCAGGCGACTCGTGACAAGTGCGTGAGTGACCGTTTTTCTAGTTTCGGTGGGGATCCAGCGAAAAGTTTTTTTGAGCATGTTGAAGCAGGAAGATGAGACAGCGTTGACTTGTCTGGTCATCGAGAGTGAGGAGTCCAGGATGACGCCAAGGTTCCGTGTGTGGTCCGTCGGGATGGGTGCTTTTCCAAGGGCCTCTGGCCACCAAGAGTCGTCCCAGGCGGAGGGAGAGGTACCTAAGATAAGGACTTCTGTTTTGTCTGTATTCAGTTTCAGACGGCTGTGCTTCATCCACTCGGCTACTTCTTTCATTCCTTCGTGTAAGTTGTTTTTGGCGGTGTTGGGGTTCTTGGTGAGTGGGAGGATCAGTTGGGTGTCGTCAGCGTAGGAGATGATGTTGAGATTGTGTTGGCGAACGATGGCTGCGAGGGGGCTCATGTATACGTTGAAGAGGGTGGGGCTGAGTGACGATCCTTGCGGCACGCCGCAGATGACTTCAGAGACCTCTGATTTGAATGGAGGGAGCCGGACTCTCTGAGTTCTTCCGGTGAGGAACGAGGTGATCCATTCCAGTGCTTTTCCTTGTATTCCGATGTTGCTGAGGCGCTGTAATAGGGTGTTATGGCAGACTGTGTCGAAGGTTGCGGAGAGGTCAAGGAGGATGAGGGCGACTGTTTCTCCATTGTCCAGTAGGGTTCGAATGTCGTCTGTTGCTGCGATGAGTGCGGTCTCAGTACTGTGTTTGGCTCGGAATCCGGACTGTGAGGGGTCGAGGGATTTGTTGTTTTCGAGAAAGGCGGCAAGCTGGTTGTTGACAGCTTTCTCGATGACTTTGGCCGGGAAAGGAAGGAGCGAGATGGGGCGGTAGTTTTTGAGTTCGGTGGGGTCAGCTGTGGGTTTTTTCAGAAGGGCACTGAGTTCAGCGTGTTTCCAGCTTTCCGGGAAGGTGGTGGAGTTGAGGGAGCAGTTGATGACGTCTCGGAGGCGTGGTGCAATGATGGAGTCTGCTTTGTTGAAGATGTGGTGAGGGCATGGGTCAGTTGGGGATCCTGAGTGGATGGAGTTCATCAGGCGGATGGTGTCCTCAGTGGAGATTGGGTTCCAGTTGTTAAGGATGTTCAAGGGGGGAGAAGGTTCTGCAGATGGTTGGGTGGGTAGGTCTTCGGGTCGGTTGTCGAAGCTGTTGTGGATGTCTGCAATTTTGTTGTGGAAGAAGGAGGCTAGGGAGTCGCAGAGGGCTTGAGAGGGGGTGATGTCGTTGGAGTTTGCTAATGGGTTGGTAAATTCTTTGACGATGTTGAATAACTCCTTGCTATTGTGGGCGTTGTTATCTAGTCGGTCTTTGAAGGCGGCTTTCTTGGCGGACCGGATTAGTTGGTGGTGTATGCGCGTGGCGTTTTTGAAGGCGTCTCTGGTGTTGGAGTTTGGGTCTTTTTTCCATGCTTTCTCGAGGGAGCGGCAGAGTTTCTTGGATTTCTTAAGATCATCGTTGAACCAGGAGGCCTTCTTGCTGCTTAGTTTGTTTTGATGTTTTTTCAACGGTGCTAGGATGTCGGCGCTTTTGGATAGCCATTGGGTGAAGTTAATGGCTGCTTGGTCGGGGTTTGAGGAGTGGACAGGAGGGATTTGGAGGAGCGATGAAGAGATCTGGTTGATGGTGAGTTTGTTCCACTTTCTACGCAGGGTGGGTTGAAGGTGGTAGTGGATTGTGGGCTTATTGTAGAAAAAGTGAACGCAGCTGTGGTCCGTCCAATGAAGAGCTGTGGTGTGGCTGAAAGAGACGTATTTGCTGGAGGTGAAGATAGGGTCGAGTGTGTGACCTGCAATGTGGGTGGGGGAAGTGACAAGTTGTTTAAGTCCGAGGTTTGCGAGGTTGTCCAGAAGGGTGATGGCACTGTTGTCATTGCTCTTTTCCAGGTGAAAATTGAGGTCTCCCAATAGGATGTAGTCCTCGGAGGGGAGGGCGTGTGGGGTGATGAAGTCAGCGATATTGTCATTGAATTGTGCCCGGGGGCCCGGGGGCCGGTAGAGAAGGGTGCCTCTGAGTGTTGTTTTGGGGTCGGTGTGGATCTGGAAGTGAAGGTGCTCGGCGCTGGCAAGGTTGTCATCTGAGCTGGTTGAGATGTGAATGGAATTCTTGTGGACGATGGCGATGCCTCCTCCTGTATGCTTGACGCGGTCCTTGCGGATGATCTTGTATCCTTCTGGGATGGCAATAGTGATGTCTGGGGCTGATGAGGCGTTCATCCATGTTTCTGTTAGGAAGGCGACGTCTGGTGAGATGGTGTCTAGTAGATTCCAAAGGTCGATGGCATGTCTGTGGATTGAGCGGGTGTTGAGCAGGATGCATTTTAGATGGTTGGTGTCGGGTCTCTGTGTCGCAATGGTGGATGAGGAGTTGGTAATGGTGCAGTCGGACTTGCAGGAGTTCCTTTCATCCTGTTGTTAGTCCCTCAGAGTGAGTAGTAGTTCCTGTCATCCTGTGTTAGCCCCCAGAGTGAGTGGTAGTTCTTTTAAGCCTGTTTCCCCCCCCCCCACCCCCCAGAGTGAGTGGTAGCTCCAATCATCCTGTTGTTAGCCCCCGGAGTGAGTGGTAGTTCATTTCAGCCTGTTGATAGCCCCCCAGAGTGAGTGGTAGTTCCTTTAATCCTGTTGTTGGCCCCCCAGAGTGAGTGGTAGTTCTTTTCATCCTATTGGTAGCACCCCAGAGTGAGTGGTAGTTTCTTTCATCCTTTTTTTAGCCCCCAGAGTGTGTGGTAGTTCCTTTCATCCTGTTGTTTGCCCCCCAGAGTGAGTGGCAGGTCTTTTCAGCCTGTTGTTAGCACCCCAGAGTGAGTGGTAGTTCATTTAATCCTGTTGTTAGTCCCCAGAGTGAGTGGTAGTTCCTTTCCTCCTGATGTTAGCCCCCCAGAGTGAGTGGTAGTTCTTTTCAGCCTAGCGTGGAGTCCTAAGCTGATATACTCATTCGTTAAAGTTGCTTGGGACCCTACGGGTAAGTAGTGCGCTATATAAATGCCAATACATTTACATTTACATTTACAATAGTTTTCCTTCCTGATGCAGTGGAGCGGGTAGATTGAGACTATGCCTGGTCACAAGCTTTTAAGCGAGGTAAGAGGTGCTGGGAATTGCTGACAAGCTACTGCTGGTCTTTGGGAAGGGTACGCTGACTCTGATGTTCGGTAGAGCTCTGCACTAAGACAGCTTGGGCGCTGTAGGCGCTCTTAACACACAGCACGATTGGAATAATGTCGGAGTGCATGATGAAGGTGTCAGCAGCTACGCAGGCAGGTCTGGGGCACTCTTGACTCTGTTGAATAACCTTGTCAATTATACCAATTTCACGACTATGGGCTTACTTAAACCTGAACCATGCCCACTTTCACTTTTAATGCTCTAGAGTCATGGCCTTAGCAACTAAACGTTGTGCCTACAAGCCCACACCCAGCATATTTTGTTGTTTGTTGTTTCCTTTTAATAAACAGCGACACTACATTGAGTGTCCATATACTCCGCTGCGGTCTGATGAAGAAGCACTTGAATACTTAAGAGGTGAGCTGATACACACTCACCATGATGTTCAATAACTCTAACTGGTTACACAGAGGTTTTATATTCTAAATACAAATGAAGGCACACTTAGAATGTGATATGCATGAAATCACGTTGTTTTTATCACTTGTATAGATTCAAAGAGGTTGTGTACGGTGAAACACACCCACTGGAACATGTACCAATATCTCCATTTTTTTTTAATCCTTTTTTGTTTGTAATCTAGGTTGGCTCCTTTTCACTGGGGCAACATCCTACCAAGAGAAAAAGTGGTATGTATAACCACATCACACACTGTAGATAGTTTTCATTTAGTCACTAGGTCCTGATGAATCGCCAACTGATCTATTAGAGACATTTTATTGGCAAGAAACATGTTGACCACTAAGGGGAAGAGCGTAATTTTTGTCAGATTAAAACAAAATAGTCACCCTCCTTCTTCTTTTTTTACTTTTTAATCAGGTTGAAGACCTCTCCAGAATAAAAATAATTATAGAAGATTCCCTTACCTGTTTAAACCCACACACCACATCTACATCTTACCAGGCTCCTCACACCCACGGCACCTGTACGGCAAGGAACCCCTCAGGAGCTTGTGTGTGTCTGACACACACAAGCTCCTGAGGCGGAAGCCGGGAGCTCTTGCTCGCTTTTTAAAATTGTTATATCTTGCTTTGCAACTGTTTTTAAACATCCTCCACTCACCCCTGAGCACTTTCCCTCGGGAAACGCCACTGGAGACCTCACCGGACAGTGGATCTTAGCGCTGACGGGTAGGGAAAAACTACGTCACCATCGCGCGCCAAACCCCCCTGGCCACGCCCACTGCTTGAGGCCACGCCCACTCCTCTAAGGCTTCATAAGCGCACTGAGTGCTAGTCGCGCTTCTGACACATACAAGCTCCTGAGGCAGAAGCTGGGAGCTCTTGCTCGTTTTTTAAAATTGTTATATCTTGCTTTACAACTGTTTTTAAACATCCTCCACTCACCACTGAGCACTTTCCCTTGGGAAACGCCTCTGGAGACCTCACCGGACAGCGGATCTTAGCGCTGACGGGTAGGGAAAAACTGCGTCGCCATCGCGCGCCAACCCCCCCTGGCCACGCCCACTGCTTGAGGCCACGCCCACTCCTCTAAGGCTTCATAAGCGCACTGAGTGCTAGTCGCGCTTCTGACACACACAAGCTCCTGAGGCGGAAGCCGGGAGCTCTTGCTCGTTTTTTAAAATTGTTATATCTTGCTTTGCAACTGTTTTTAAACATCCTCCACTCACCCCTGAGCACTTTCCCTCGGGAAACGCCACTGGAGACCTCACCGGACAGCGGATCTTAGCGCTGACGGGTAGGGAAAAACTGCGTCGCCATCGTGCGCCAAACCCCCCTGGCCACACCCACTGCTTGAGGCCACGCCTCCACTTTTCCTTAAGTATGTGCATTCCCTGGAAGCGCAGCGGACGAGCGCAGCGGGCGCGCCGTCAGCGCGCTGATGGCGCGCCTAAGGCAAGCCCATCTGCGCCCGTCCGCGCCAGGCCGGGCCCAGGGACCCAAACCCCTGGACAAAATGGTCCATCATCCACATCCTTTTCATCAGACACGCTACACTCTCTGAGACTCCCGGTGAAACATAACTGTAAAGCTTTACCAAATGACCGACTTAATTCCATCTTATGCCCATCCTGTAACTTCCATTTAGAGCCCCCTCAGCGCTGCCAACGGTTTACCACAAGTTGCCAACATACACAGAAGTGGTCTATAGGCAGTCTTAATTGTCGATCTCTCTGTAAACATAAAAGAGACATCTACGACCTTCTATCGGAAGATGCCTTTGATGCCCTGTTTCTAACTGAGACTTGGCTACATGACAGTGCGGGTCCCGACATCGCTGAAGCTTTACCATCTAACTATGCTATTATCAGAAAAGAAAGAGCCATCGGTACGGGGGGAGGCATAGCTGTCATTTATAAAAGATCTTTCCACTGCACCTTAGAACCAATTCCGTTAATCGCCTCTGAAACGGCCCTTTTCAAACTACAATTGCACCCTAAATTCACCTTCACTGGTCTGTTGATTTACAGACCACCTGGTCCCGCCCAAGCCTGGGCCACTCAATTTGTGGATTGGATTGCCTTTGTCAGGAGCAATTATGACAGCTTGTCTATCCTAGGTGACCTAAATATACACCTGGCCGACCCATCAAATAAACTAGGCAGCAACTTAATCCTTGACCTTGCGGCCATGAATATTGCACTCTGGAACTCAGGATCAACTCACAAAGGAGGACATCTCTTGGATCCTGTTTTTTCCAGTATCTCTCTGTCCCATTGCTCTCCTGCTTTACCTCTACACTGGTCAGACCACTATCTAGTTAACTTCAGCGTTTCCCAATCCAACGGTTAATAAGCTATCCAGCCCGCCGTTACTGCTTCGTAACAGAAATTGGAAGAAGCTGGATATAAACCATCTGATTTCCACCTTAGACTCTACCCCTGTGCACGAGATTTTTGACTCTGAAGATATTGAGACAGTAGCGACTAAGTTAAATGACTGGCTGTTAGGAGCCTTAGATATATGTCTGCCCCAGACTCATAAAAAACTTAAAACCCACAACCTCCCTGCACCATGGTACAATGAATCACTAAAGGCCACAAAATCCAAATGCAAGCGTTTGGAACGCATTTGGAGATTTGATTACTCCAGTATAGCTGGCACAATCTACAGAAAGGAACTCAAATCTTATCACAAAGCCTGTACTGTGGCTAGAACAAGCTATGTGGCAAAGACCATTGCTGAGGCTACAGAAAAATCTAAAACACTGTTCAATTTAGTAAAGGACTTAGCCGGTGCTAACACTACCGCCAAACCTCCTCTGTTGAACAATGATCAATGTGAAGAACTGGCATTGCTCTTCACAAACAAGATAGAGACCATCTATCAGGACATAGTCATACAACAACAGACTCAGGCCAAAACGCACCCAGATACTGTCCCCAGTGAGGTGAATACCTCCTACCCGATTGATCTGTCCCACGAGCCATTGTTATCTTGGCCTGAACTTAACATTCAGGACCTTCAAGCCATCTTAGGGAAACTGAAATCGGGCTCCCCGTCTGACCCTCTCCCCACTTCAGTACTAAAACTTCTAGACACTTCGCAACTTGCTGTAATATGTCAGACCCTCAACCTTTCCCTTTCCTCAGCAAAGGTTCCATCTATGTGGAAACACGCAATGGTTTCACCATTGCTAAAAAAAAACATCAGCAGACCCTGAAATCCTGGCCAATTTCCGTCCGATATCATTACTACCTGCTTTCTCCAAAGTCTTGGAGACTCACGTCCACGGTCACCTTGCCAAATACTCGGAGGTAAATAACTTACTTCACCCTTCCCAATCGGGTTTCCGCCGTGGTTTCTCGACAGAGACAACACTGCTCTGGGTGATGGAAAACCTTCGACTTTTGGTCGACAGAGAGGTGTCTGCTGCGCTGATCCTTTTGGATCTCAGCGCAGCATTTGACACCATCTCCCACCCTATCTTGTTAAATTCTCTCTCGGCCATGGGCATCAGGGGAAAGGCACTGGATTGGATTGCATCATTCCTTACTTTTAGAACTTTTCAGATTGCCTCCAACACCTCGACTTCTAAAATCCATCGCTCCCCCTATGCGGTTCCTCAGGGATCAGTTGTGAGTCCCCTGCTGTTTATCCTGTACGTAACCCCTCTCACCCAGATTGCGGAAGAAACAGGTTTAAACATGTTTACTTATGCAGATGACTCACAGATTGTCTTTTCACTTTCTAAAGGAGATCAAAACACTTCCTCTTGCCTTCAAACTTGGATGAGTAATGACTTACTCAAGTTGAACGGCAATAAAACAGAGGTTCTAATTTTGGGTCCAGATCACCACCTTTGGAACCCAATACATTGGCCCCCCGAAATGGGTTCACTACCCACCCCGTCAAGCCAAGTACGTAACCTGGGTATTATTATCGACAATGATCTAACTATGGAGCCACAGGTTAACCATGTAACTGCCACCTGCTTTACCATTCGGAGATGGCTCAGAAAAATCATCTGGATGCTGCCAGAAGACACGCAGAAGTCAGTGGTAAATGCACTGATTACCTCCCGTTTGGATTACGGCAATGTCCTATATCTGGGATCAACGCAAGCAGTCATGAGACGCTCCAACTTGTCCAGAATGCCGCTGCCAGGCTGCTTTGCAAGTGTCCCAGAAGGGAAAGAATATCTGGACACATCAAAGCACTCCACTGGTTGAAAATTTAAAATCGCGTCAAATTCAAGACATTGAGCCTCATGCACAGAATCAAATGGGGCAATGCCCCTAGATATCTACAGTCCCTCGTGCAGGCTTATATGCCGGCTCGCTGTCTCAGGTCTGCATCTCAATGTCTCTTTTGCGTGCCGAAAGTGCTTAGAGCAAAGATTGTAGGAAGGTCTTTCTCGCTGCTGGGCCCTAAGCAATGGAACGATCTCCCACTGAACTTACGCCTGGAAACCCTACAACCATTTCCGTTGAGCCATCAAAACTTGGCTCTTTAATCAGTAAAGTTGCTCCGGCCCTCCCTCAGAGTTTTACAATCTGCTTTCGAATATAGTGTCTCTCAGCGCCGAGAAACCCTTATTGGGTAGCTGTCGCGCTTTAAAAAATTAACTAATAAATAAATGAATAAATAAATAAAAGATCACCGATAAGGAGCCCATTTATTGGTGCCCGTCGAACATTGCAGCGCCGGCTCGAGGAGGAGCAGAGCCATATGATGAAGCATGATACCTAGCTTGCAGGGTGTGTGAGGGTCCTAGTTCCGAAAGGAGGTATTCCCCACCTCCCCACCACTTTGAGTACTCACCAGGTGGCCGGCTTGCCACCCAGGAAAACCGTACCTCGTTTGTCTTCTAATTCTATCCAGGGCAAGTACGGTGGACCTTTATCAAGCCCTCATTGTCCCCCTTGTTGTTTACTAAACCCAAATCGGTCATCTTCCAACTTATTTTTTGTCTCCAGAAAGAGGGAAAATGACCTACTTACCAAACATTCCATAATTTTAGCTGTGTATGGTAAGAGGAAGATTGGCCTGTAGTTCTTATGGCAACCTGGGTCCAGGTTTTTTCAAGAGCAGTGTTATAATTGCCTGCTTCCAGCCGGGTGGCACCACTTCACTACTGAGAGGCTGGCCGCACAACTGACGTAAGATAGGAAAGATCTCTGGTCCTAGTTCTTTCAATATCTTGTGGTGATTGGGATCCAATGGTGATCTTGTTGAAATTCCTAGAGCCATTCGGACAAACTCCTCTTCCGATGGCATCTCAAACTCATTCCAAGAGAGCATGGGGATAAATGGACTACGGTTATTATCCCTGTCTAGGTTGGTCTTTGATGTTTCTCCCTCGTCCCGATCCGAAGAACCGGGTAGGGTCACATGTTTCAGACCTTCCACAATCCTGTTCATTTTCTCTTGAAAGAAAATTTCCAATCCATCACATAGCTCCTGAGTTGGGGGAACCTTATTGTTTATACAGTAAGGGCAGGTCATATCTCTTACTATCCTAAAGATGTTCTTGGAACTATTGGATGACTTAAGAATAGAGATAGCGAAATATTCCGCTTTAGCAGTTGCTATATCTCTTTTGTACTTGATATAGGTTTCCGTCCAGCTGACTTTATCATTTTCAGCGTATTTCTTTCTCCAATGTCTTTCTGCCATCTTACAATCCAACTTATAGTTCCTTAATCCCTTTGTGTACCGTGGAGCTGAGGGTCTTCCCCTTTTCCTAATATCCTTTAAAGGGCAAGTTGGTCAATTGTCTTGATTAAGTGCTCACAGAGAGATAAGTAATTCTCTGCTACCTGTTTCTCAGGATTGAACAATGTCTCTGTCTGAAATAGAGGGGCAATTGTTGCCTTCCTTAGCAGTCCTTTCCAGTCCCTGCCCAGATAGCTCCTTTCTTCCCTGGTCAGGGGCCAGATCTTGCTTATAAGTGCCACGCTGAAACTGGCCAAGTGATGGTCCGACCAGCCCACCGGCAGAACTTATCCCATCATGATCAGGCCTTCCTAGGCAAATATCATATCTAGAATGTGACCTTCTGTGTGCGTTGGTTCTGACACCCATTGTATCAGGCTCAGATTTGCCCAGGACTGAATGAAATTATTTTATGCTGTGTTCATTTTCCCATTGGCCCACAAGTTAAAGTCTCCCAATACTAATAACCTAGTATGGGTAAGGACCATATTATTGATTACATTGATTAGGTCCTGCTGTTGTTGTGCATTTGCTGCCCCCGACGGTCTAGAACAGACCATGCCAATGATAGAGTGTCCCATCTGATATTTGAAGGAAAAACCCAGTATTTCCATACAAGTGACCTCATCTAAATCCAAGGGAGTAATGTCCCAGACGTCTTTAAAAATAATTCCCATCCCTCCCCCATGACCCCCGGACCTGGGTTCATGAAAAGCCTTATATCCCGCTGGACAGGCCAGTCCAAGCTCTAACTCCAGCCCTGGTGTCGTCCATGTCTCTGTCATAAATAGAGCGTCAAGAATATGTACTTCTAGCAGAAGCTGGATCTCCATCGAGTGCTTAGGAAGCGATCTTACATTGAGCAAACCACATTTCAGTCTATCATTCTTTACGATGTCAAGGTCAATCCCTATTACATTATCTAGTGCCGGATTGCTGAACACGCTTACCCGTTTGCCTATATCACATTGCTGTTCCCCAGAGTAACTGCGACTAGAGTTATCCAACACTTTGCAAAAACCGGCAGCATTGCTGGCGCTGTGCGCTGCCGGTGCGCGGACGGCAGGCAGACGGGCTTGCCTTTAGCGCGCCCGCTGCGTGGTGGCTCAAGTGTGGAGCTAATTAGTCGACGCTGAACGTAGAAACTAGAGCGCTAACCCCACAGCACAATGAACCCACTCCGACAGGTGGAGACCGCCGGGGTTAGAATGCGCTATCGGCGTCGGTGAATAATTGCTGAAATTGCCAGAGATTAAGTACTAAAGTCAAACAGTCACTTAAAGCAAATGTTAAAAGTATTGAAAGTACCACTCGTACAGCTCTCCCGATCACAGTGTTTTCCCAATGTCAAAGAGGCGCTGTCGCTCCAGTGTGAAGCTAAATTGTCAACACTGAACGAAGAAACTAGAGCGCTAACTCCACAGCACGGCAGGCCCACTCTGACAGGTGGCACCACCGGGGTTCGAATGTGCTATCGGCGTCGGTGAGTAATTGCTGAAATTGCCACAGATTAAGTACTAAAGTCAAACAGTCACTTAAAGCAAATGTTAAAAGTATTAAAAGCAGCACTCGCATAGCCCTCCTGATCACAGTGTTTTCCCAAGTAGGACTGTGTCCTCAGCTGACTCCCAGAAATGTCCAGACCAGTGAAGTGTGATAACATCCCAGTGTATGAATCTACACCTTATCTTTCGTGCTGTAATATTATTAATAAACATCTGTAGATGGATTTTGCTCTGACTTAAGTGTCTGTGGCCACACTTAGGGGGAAATGCACAAGGAAGCGGTGGAGCGCTGCGTTGGTCTCCTTGGCTTAACGCTGTGTTCCGCCACTTCTGAAATGCAAGGTTCCACCATATTTATAAGAATATGGTGTAGCCTTGCGTTTCCCTCTGTGATGGCACTAAGTTTAGCAACTTAGCGACAACCCAGCCACCTTTGCACCATAGAGCAAGGGTGTTTGCGTGCAAGAGAGAATTGTTTATATGTAGGAAGGTGTCTCTTCCTGCACATAAACAATCCTAAAATGCCATTCTGCCACTTTGATGTGTGCTGCTTCATGCAGCACACATGAAAGTGACAAAATGGCATTATTTTTAAAATGCTTGTTTATTTACTGAAAGGAACACCTTCCTGTACATAAACAAACCATGGCATTTTGCTTTTTCCACGTGTACTACACAAGGCAGCACACATGGAAAAAGCAAAAACGAGGAGAAATAATGCATTTCCCCTCGTTTCGCCAACTTAAGACCAGGATTTACTTGGTCTTAATTTTGGCGCTGCCTCCTATGTATGCCACCCTTGTACATAGGGGGCGTCAAATACAATGGGCACAGCATGACACCCCTGCACTACCATCGCTGCACTACCTTTCCACCTGCAAAAACTCAAAGCGCCATGCTGCCTCATCGCTACTATCTCCCAACACCGCAAGGCCTGCGGCAACACACAGCTCCATGCTGCCTCATCGCTACTACCTCCCAACACCGCAAGGCCTGCAGCAACTCACAACGCCATGCTGCCTCATCGCTAATCCCTCCCAACATCGCAAGGACTGTGGCAACTCACAGCGCCATGCTGCCTCATCGCTACCACCTCCCAACACCGCAAGGCCTGCGGCAACTCAAAGTACCATGCTGCCTCATCGCTACTACCACCCAAAACCGCAAGGCCTGCGGCAACACACCGCTCCATGCTGCCTCATCTCTACTACCTCCCAACACTGCAAGCCCTGAGGCAACTTACAGGGCCATGCTGCTTCATCGCTACTACCTCCCAAAACGGCCCCACCAGCAAAAACTCACACGGCCATGCTGCCTCATCGCTACTACGGCCCAACACCGCACCGCCTGCAACAACTCATAGCACCATGCTACCTCATCGTTACTACCTCCCAACACCGCACCGCCTGAAAAAACTCACAGTGCCATGCTACCTCATAACTACTACCTCTAAACACACAACGACTGCAACAAGTCAGAGTACTATGCTACCTCATCGCTACTACCTCCCACCATCACCTAAGGTGTACGCAGTGCCAGCTCCCACCACCACCTCACGGGTACGCAGTGCCAGCTCCCACTACCACCTCATGGGTACGCAGTGCCAGCTCCCACCACTACCTCACGGGTAAGCAGTGCCATCTCCCACCATCACATCATGGGTAAGCAGCCACCTCCCACACTACTACCACCGCTGCCCTTAACTGCTACCACCACTGCACTAGCACCTTATGGGTATGCAGTGTCACCTCCCAACTCCCACCACCAGCCCAGTGGTATGCAGTGCCACCTCCCACCATCACCTCACAGGTACGCAGTGCCACCTCCCACCATCACCTCATGAGTATGCAGTGCCATCTCCCACCCTCCCCTCATGGGTACTCAGTGCAAACTCCCACCCTCACATCTGGGGTACGCAGGGCCAGCTCCCACCACCACCTCATGGGTACGCAGTGCCAGCTCCCACCACCACCTCACGGGTATGCAGTGCCACCATCACCTCATGGGTAAGCAGTGCTACCTCCCACAGTACTACCATCGCTGCCACTTCACTGCTACCACCACTGTACTAGCACCTTATGGGTATGCAGTGTCACCTCCCAACACCCACCACCAGCTCAGGGGTACGCAGTGCCACCTCCCACCATTGATGAAAAGCAGCGAATCTCCTAAGACCACAAATGCCACCCGGTGCAAAACACCTTTAATTCACCTTAGGATTTTGTAAATGTAAAATGTAAATTGATACTTGTATAGCGCACTACTCACCCGCAAGGGTCTCAAGGCGCTTGCACGAATACCGCTGTGGAACCCATCCTGGCTTTCCCTGTGAGGCGTCCACTCCTGGTCACCCCCAAGGTGGAAGCCAGGCATTCTTAGCGTTGTGGGGGCCGTTGTGGAGATTGAGCAAGCTATTGCCCAGAGTTGCAGAGTGGGGCTCCATGATTAGAATAGGTACCGAGGCGAGAATTATCAGGTCTGTGGAATTTTGCGCCCAAGACCCGGGGAATTGAACCCTGGTCCCGGGCTAGACCTCTGCATCTGGGTCTGCCGCTCTAACCATTGAGTCACACTTCTCCACTATCTATTATCTATCAAAATAACGAGGCAAGTGCTGGAAACGGGAAGGCAAGGAACAGCTTTATTACTCCAGAGGAGAACACATCACTTCAGACATCGGGATATCGTCAGGAGGTGCTCTAACTGCATCTCTGTGGTTAGGCCTTTTATACACATTTGCACCAGTTTATTGCATGGTTAAACATCCTTGGAATCCCCGCCTTAGGCTACTCCCCACACAAACCTAGCAACAATATCCCCCTCTTCACCCAGATCTAACAGATGATCGCTATCTCGCAGCTGGACATTCCGACAGGATCTAAAAGTAGGTGGGATAGGTCAGATCTGAGGGTTCGTGTCTGTGATTAAATCAGGCCCCTTTGTTGGTGAAACAAGCCCTGCTGTGTGTGAGTAATAAACTATGTCCACAGGGGTCGATTAGTGCCTGGAAATAGCCAGGTGAAGGGAAGAAGATTATCAAAGGGGCTTGCCCGTGCGTGGAGGATGAAAGGACAAACGAGTTTGTTGCGGGAAGTGACTCCGGCGTTTTGTCAGGATGACAAGGTTTTACAATCCCAGTATATTTGTTCAGGCTTAGTCAGAGCGCTGGGGGATGATAGCGAGGTCGGGGTGACACACAGGTGACCAGCAGTGAACAAAATGGCCGTGATGTCCAAAATGGTTGCAGCTTACGCGCACGTAAAGGCCCTCGCTAAACCAGATGGCGCCGGCAATGTTCAAGTTTGTCGTTTTCAATTTTTACAGTCGTCCCTATGAACATATCCTAGCCAGCTTGTCAGTTTACTTCAATGTTCATAATGTCCTGTATCTCTCTGTCATACATTACTTTCATTTTTGCGAGTTGAGTGTCCACAGTCTTAGGGTGCAGAGAGTTCAGGCAAAGAGAACACAAGAGTGGTATACAATGTATCACCAAACAACAACCACATATTACAAATATTGGAACCAAGATGATCATTATTATTTTCCAGCCCCATTCTTTCAAGGTGCTTCAAAAACCAGCCAAGTGTCCAAGTCTGATTCCTGATGGATTTCTGACGCCAGCCTGTGGAGGTGTTCTATTACATAGCAGGACGAGTCCTTTTGCTGCATCAAGGAATTGTGATGAAACAGCTGTGTCTTTGGAGCACCTTTCTCTGTGGTGGTCGGCAGGTGCTGTGTAGGTTGGAGGGAGAACAAAGGCGATGTAGCATGTGCCCCCCCCCCCAGCCTTTTGGGAGCCAGGTGTAGGCTTTGGTACCACAGACGAAGTACATGTTGGGTGATGCAACAAATGTAGGGGGGTCGGCAGTGTTCAGAGTTCTTGTGATTTGACAAATGCTGTGACCCATGATCTTTGTCCCATGGCCTTCGATGCAGACAAGGCCAGAGACGTTCACCACAGATAAGGCTACTGTCAGAGTTGCGGCAGTTCTTTTCTTCAGATAGGAAAAGGTTGGTCTGCCTGGGTTGCTGAATACTTGCATTTCTACTCGTTCTTTGGAGGGAATGTTCATTGGGAAGGTTGCATTGGAGGTGTGAGGGCAAAAGGGAGCAGTCGTTCTTCCTCTTTTGTTCAGCCAGAACTCGTTGTAGAATTGTTTGATTGTCCCATCGGATGTGGCATTGTCTTTGTAGCTCTCTTGTAGGAGCATTGACCAGGCGAGGCAGGATCCATGAACAGAGAAGGGTGAAGGCATGAAAGGAATGGAATATTCAGTGGAATGAGGTAGCAACCCACAGACCCAACAGTTGGTGGCATTTGCGGCAAGATTGTCCTGGTGCAATAGTTGTACAAAATAATTATTCCAAAATTCTTTGTGTCGTTCTCAGAGGCATGGTGACAGTGATACCAGATAGTGTTCTTTCTTGGTGGTGGGTTGCATGGTGGGTGACATTGTCCTGTAAGCGGGAGCACTCTCTTCAACGATCCAGACTGTGACCATTAGTAAGAGGCAGGTGAGAGATGCTGCCACAAGTGCGATTGTCTTTGTGCTGTGCAACTTGGTACTTTTCGATTCTTTTCGGTGGTTCTTCGGTCGTCCGGGTTCTTCCATCTTCTTCAAGGGGCTCGATCACTGGCATGACCTCATACTTTTGTCTAGCGTTTCTCCTGGTAGCGTTTGTAGTGTTAGCTACCGATCTGAGACTTTTGACTCAGTTAGTGGCCTGCTTGTCGGAGCACACTCCTTTTGTCGATCTCAAGTTGTACCCTTTCTTGGATGGTACTGTGGGGTCGGTAAACTCTGCCAGTTCAAGTGTCTCTGTTTCTGGGTAGCTACTCAGGGCTGGTCGATCTTTGGTCAGCAGTTTTTCTTGTGCGTCCACTTCTTCATGTGTTGCCAGTGTTGGGGATATCTTCTTGCAATGATGTGCATGCAGCCAGTTCTTTTTCCCTTCCACTCGAAGGGCAGTTTGGGTGGTGATCAAGACTTGCCAGGGGCCCGTCCACCTGGGTTCCAGACTCTACTTCCTCTGAAAATTTCTTGTCAGCATGAAATCTCCAGGCTTGATATTATGTCCCGGGCCCCTGGATACGTCTGGTATGGTTTGCTGCACCTGTTGGTGGATAAGTATTAGTTCTTTTGTCAATTTGTACAAATAATCGGACATTAGTATGTCCGGGACATCATTAATGGAGGTTGGTTTCGGTGCCGCCCAAATGTTCATAGGCCTGCCGAAGACTACTTCATATGGAGTCAGTCGGTGTTTGGTTGGGGTGGAACGCATTGATAGCAATGCCAGTGGGAGGGCGTTGGGCCATTTCAGCCCTGTCGTGGCGAATTGCTAGTTTCAATTTCAGTGTGGCGTTGTGTCTTTCTACCAGGCCCGCTGATTGGGGGTGGAAAATGGCATGGAAATTTAGTTTTACCCCAAACCCTTCAGTACGTTCTGTATGACTGCTGCTATGAAGTGGGGGCCACTGTCGTTTCATCAATTTCTACAAAGGCCATATCGGGGGAAGAACTCCTTCAGTAATACCTTCGCAGTAGCTAAGGCGGTGTTGTCGCGGGTGGCGTATGCATCCACCCATTTGCTAAAGGCGCATACAATCACTAGACCATGGCACCTCTCTAGTTGGATGTAATCCATTTGGAGGACTTCAAAGTGGTGGTCAGGGACTCCAAACTCCTCGTGGTACTACAGTTCCCTTCCTTGGGTTGTGTTGCAGGCATACTATGCATTGCTGTACTAGGCGTTTTGCTGATTCTGCTATCTTGCTAATGTGCCATACTCTTGTGATTAGTTCAGTTATGGGGGCAGATCCTATGTGTGCTGGTAAATGTGCCATGGTCAACATGGGGATCAGATAGGCATTAGGTAGCAGCCATTTGTTTCTGTCTTTTGTCCTCCAGCAGCCTTCCTCGTCTTTCAGTCCCACCCGAGCCCAATCTATCAGTTCATCTTGTGTGCCTGTCGTTTGTATGTCCCTTTAAGTTGTTCTAACGTCAGTCCATTGTTCAGCTTGTGATTTGGTCACGTACATTTGTGTGGTGGTTCTGTCTTTGGCTGTGGCTCCGGCAGTAATGTCCGCTAGTGCATTTCACTGTCCAATGAGATCAGTCACTTTCTTATGTGCTTGGCTTTTAATCACTGCTAGCTGCTTGGGGAGGAGGACTGCTTCTGTCAAGGCGGAGACTAGATCTCCATGCAGGATGGGTGTGCCGTCTGAAGTCAGGAAACCTCTTTCTCTCGATAGGAACCCAAAATGTCATATTGGCTGTCGGTGTAGATGTTTACTGTTGTACCAGATGCTAAAATGCATGCTCGCGTAAGGGCAATCAGTTCTGCTGCTTGGGCGGATCGTTGGGCGATGCAGGCTGTTTCTAGGATGGTTCGAGCTGTGGTGACAGCATATGCTCCTGAGGTGGAGCCATCGGGGAGTTTGATGCACGAGCCGTCTACCCATCGTTCCCCATCTTGCTCTGAGAAGGCAGTGTCTCTGAGATCTACTCTACTCTTTGTTTGTTCATCAGTGAGTGTCACACAGTCGTGCAGTGGAGTCACACTAGGGTCATTCTTGGGTAGCGGTAACAGTGTGGCTGGATTGAGAGTGGTGCATCGCTTCAGAGTGATATGTGGTGCCAGCAGGGTCAACTGGTATCCTGTCAGTCGGGCGCTAGTCAAATGTTGGGTTTTGGTCTGGTTCAGTAATGTGTCGACTGCATGGGGTACTAGCACAGTGATTGGGTTGGAGAGCACTATTCCTTCGCTCTGGCGTATCGATACTGCTGCAGCTGCCACAGCGTGCAAGCACGCTGGCAGCGCTCTAGCTACTGGGTCGAGGGTGGCAGAGAAATATGCACATGGGCGATGCTTGTGACTGATTGACTGTGTTAAGACAGACAATGCATATCCTTCCCTTTCATGTGTGTAGAGAAAGAATGGTTTGGAGTAGTCTGTGGTTCCTAGAACAGGTGCAGAGCAAAGGGCAATTCGCAATTCTTTGAATGCTGACTGGCCTTTGGGCGTCCAAGGGAGAGGTGAGGGGATGTCTTTTGCTAGGAGGGAGAGAAGGGGTTTGAAAATTAGGCTAAAGTTCGGCAACCACTGTCGACAGAATGAGGTGAGGCCTATCAAAGAGCGGACTTGCTTCTGATTCTTGGGAACGGGAGTTTCTACAATTGTCTGGATCCTGTCGGGTGTGAGTTTCCTCACTTCTTTCGATAAGAGGTGACCTAAATATGTTACCTGTGGTTTGCAGAAATGCAATTTCTTTCGAGAAACTTTGTGACCATTTTCTGCAAGGGAGTGTAGGAGTTGGATGATGGCTGTGACAGCTAGTGGAGCGGTGTCTGCTTCTAGAAGGATATCATCTACATATTGTATCAACGCTACTAATTGTACGGCATCCAACTGTCTTTTGAGCGCCTGGCTATAGATGCTCTGGCTCTCTGTGTACCCCTGGGGTGCTCGACAAAATCTATATGAGTGGGATCTTATGGTAAATCCGAAAAGGCAGCGGCTGTCTTGGTGAATAGGTATGGAGAAGAAGGCGTTTTTTAGTTCAATAATGGTAAAAATGGTTGCAAAAGATGGAATTAGGGTCAGGATGGTGGTGATGTCAGAAATTACTGGGTACTGTGGCACTAAAATTTTGTTTATCTCTCATAGGTCGATGATAAAGCCGTAGGCTTTCCCATCTCCCTCTCCTTGTCTCTTTATGATTGGTAAAATAGGACTGTTACAAACATTGCTCACTACCTCTTCTACCACCCCTGCCTCTTCCAGTGAGTGGATGATTTCTGTCAGTGCTTTCTCACCCTCCGGTGATTTCTTGTAAGTATGGGCAAATGTTGCGAATCAGCGGTTCGCGAATTCGTGCGAAATCACCAAAAAAATCCGCGCATTTGCGAATTTCCCTGCGAAATTGCGGATTATTTTGTGATTTTGCACCATACTTAACTGGAGTACTTTCTACTGGCTAATCAGTAAGTGCTACCTCGTTGGGTAAATGTATAGTGCTTTTCCTGCACTACAGCTGCGTAGGGCCAGAAGAGTTGCCTCCAGGGACTATGTGTGTGTAACTTTGCCATCGCACCCAAGGGTGCCCGGGTCCCTCGAGTGAGCTGCCCATCATAGTGTGTAAAGTGTGGGAAGACGGTGCACACCCCTATGTGTGTGGGGGGGTAAAAGGGGGGACTTCTTGGCGAGTTCACATGCCTCTTGTGTGTATAAAAGGTCAAGCACAGATCAGAGCAGCAGATGAGGAGAAAGAAGCTACTGGTAACAGGAACTGCACTGGGATTGCACTCGTGAAAGTCAAGGATGCAAAGGCCTCCATCAAGCATCATAGCTAAATTTCGACTGTAGATATGGGGAGGAAGCACACCTTCCCAGCCTCGACAAAGCGCACCATTTTTTGGGGCTGATTAACTTTGACATCGCGCCGAAGGGCGCCGGGGTCCCTCGAGTGAGCTGTCCATCATAGCGGGTAAAGGGCGGGAAGACGGTGCACACTGCTAGTGTGTGGGGGCAAACGGGGGGGGCTTCTTTGTGAGTCCACATGCCTCTTGTGTGTATTAAAGGGCAGGCACCGATCAGAACAGCAGATGGGGGGAAAGAAGCTACTGGTTACTGGAACTGCACGGGGATTGCACTCGTGAAAGTCAAGGATGCAAAGGCCTCCATCAAGCATCATAGCTAATTTTCGACTGTAGATATGGGGAGAAAGCACACCAACCCAGCCTCGACAAAGAACACGATTTTTTGGGGCTGATTAACTTTGCCATCGCACCGAAGGGCGCCGGGGTCCCTCGAGTGAGCTGTCCATCATAGTGGGTAAAGGGGTGGAAAACGGTGCACACCGCTAGTGTGTGTGTGTGGGGGGCAAATGGGGGGGGACTTCTTTGCGAGTTCACATTCCTCTTGTGTGTATAAAAGGTCAGGCACAGATCAGAGCAGCAGATGAGGAGAAAAAAGCCACTGGTAACAGGAACTGCATGGGGATTGCACTTGTGAAAGTCAAGGATGCAAAGGCCTCCATCAAGCATCATGGCTAATTTTCGACTGTAGATATGGGGAGAAAGCACACCTGCCCAGCCTCGACAAAGCGCACAATTTTTTGGGGCTGATTAACTTTGACATCGCGCCGAAGGGCGCCGGGGTCCCTCAAGTGAGCTGTCCATCATAGTGGGTAAAGGGCGGGAAGATGGTGCACACTGCTAATGTGTGGGGGGCAAACGTGGCGGGGGCTTCTTTGCGAGTCCACATGCCTCTTGTGTGTATAAAAGGGCAGGCACCGATCAGAGCAGCAGATGGGGAGAAAGAAGCAACTGGTTACTGGAACTGCACGGGGACTGCACTCGTGAAAGTCAAGGATGCAAAGGTCTCCATCAAGCATCATAGCTAATTTTCGACTGTAGATATGGGGAGAAAGCTCACCTGCCCAGCCTCGACAAAGAACACGATTTTTTGGGGCTAATTAACTTTGCCATCGCACCGAAGGGCGCCAGGGTCCCTCGAGTGAGCTGTCCATCATAGTGGGTAAAGGGCGGGAAGACGGTGCACACCGCTAGTGTGTGTGGGGGGAGCAAATGGGGGGGGCTTCTTTGCGAGTTCACATGCCTCTTCTTGTGTGTATAAAAGGTCTACTTCTGTGCGACTGTGCCCTTGGGGTATTCTGTTGGTATCCTCCCTTATACTGTTCCCTTTCTGTATTTACCCCTTGAAGCTGCGCTATCATTACCCTTTCCTTCAAGACTTTCTTCTTCTTTTCTGTAGCCTTATCAATTTCATTTTTCTGGTACTGGGCCATCTGGAGGATGGCCGCTGGTTTAGAGGCTGTCCAGCTGCTTTCACTGGTCTGTAGTTTTTGCGACACGTCTTGTCTGCTGTAATTGGAGAACACTGTTTTGAGTCTGGAGAAATACGCCGAGACATCCTCTTGTGGTTTCTGGCGGCACGCGGTTACAATGGACCACGAGCTTTTTCTCCGGGATCATAGTTTTTACTTTCTGTACTATCTTGTCGGGGAGGTCTAATATAGCTTTTACCGGTTTCTGACCAGAGTTTCGCTGTTTGTCTAATACACCGAGTTGCTCCCAGGTATGACCGAGCAGCTCTGTGTGGTCTATTTTCCTAATTTGTTTCCACACATCCGCTGGCAGACATAGCCCAAAGAATAAGTCGATATCGACGAGCGTCATGATAGTTGATCCCAGAGCGATGCCTAATTCGGTGTAAAACGGAGCGGGATTCTTACGTAAATCCTGCAAAGATTTACACAACGTTAGAATGTCCTGTCTGTCCCATGGCTGCTATACCTTCTGGTAGCAGTCCCTTAACATAATTCTGCACAGACAAGTGGTGTCCGCTTGCGGTGGAAATGTCTTGTCCGCTGTAATTGGAGAACACTGTTTCGAATCTGGAGAAATACGCCGAGACATCCTCTTGTGGTTTCTGGCGGCACGCGGTTACAATGGACCACGAGCTTTTTCTCCGGGATCATAGTTTTTACTTTCTGTACTATCTTGTCGGGGAGGTCTAATATGGCTTTTACCGGTTTCTGACCAGGGTTTCGCTGTTTGTCTAATACACCGAGTTGCTCCCAGGTATCACCGAGCAGCTCTGTGTGGTCCATTTTCCTAATTTGTTTCCACACATCCGCTGGCAGACATAGCCCAAAGAATAAGTCGATATCGGTGAGCGTCATGATAGTTGTTCCCAGAGCGGTGCCTAATTCTGTGTAAAACGCAGTGGGATTCTTACGTAAATCCTGCAAAGATTTACAGAACGTTAGAATGTCCTGTCTGTCCCATGGCTGATATACCTTCCGGTAGCAGTCCCTTAACATAATTCTGCACAAACAAGTGGTGTCCGGTTGCGGTGGAAATGTCTTGTCCGCTGTAATCGGAGAACACTGTTTCGAATCTGGAGAAATACGCTGAGACATCTTCTTGTGGTTTCTGGCGGCACGCGGTTACAATGGACCAGTCAATCTTTTTCTCCGGGATCATAGTTTTTACTTTCTGTACTATCTTGTCGGGAAGGTCTAATATAGCTTTTACCGGTTTCTGACCAGGGTTTCGCTGTTTGTCTAATACACCGAGTTGCTCCCGGGTATGACCGAGCAGCTCTGTGTGGTCCATTTTCATAATTTGTTTCCACACATCCGCTGGCAGACATAACCCAAAGAATAAGTCGATATCGGCGTGCGTCATGATAGTTGATCCCAGAGTGGTGCCAAATTCTGTGTAAAACGCAGTGGGATTCTTACGTAAATCCTGCAAAGATTTACGGAACGTTTGAATGTCCTGTCTGTCCCATGGCTGATATACCCAATTGTAGACTACCCTTCCCTTTGCATCCTGGTGGTTTATGTCATCATTGTTCCCTTGCCCTCTAGGGGTAACCCGATAAGGGACAGCTTCTTTTATGGGCATCATGTTATCGGGTTTTTCAATCCTCATTATAGATGTCTTATCCTTAACTGACCGTCCTTGTTCTACGAGATGGCGGAATACCTCTAGTGTGTACGAGAAGAGTTCTGTCACATCACAGTCATTTTCATCTCCCGTATCTACCTTCCTATAAAGAGCCATCAGTCGTTCGGGCCCTACATCTTTGTACTTTTCTTCGTAAGCAGTGAGAGTGTGATAACAGAGACGTACAATGAAGTGTTGCTTGTAGTTTTCGACATAGGAGTTGCATATGTTGGTTATATACTCTTCGGTCTCTTTCCTATCTACAAGCATTTTAACTATTTTATCGATACTTGCTCGTTCTTTTTTAATTAATCGTGGGATCCTCAACAACTCTGTCTCTTTTGATTCAGCTCCTACTGACGAGTCTTTTGACGAAGCATTAGGTGCAAGAGACTCGATTGGTGCAGAGGATATGGGGACCAAGGCAATGGTGTTGCCTTCAACCATGCTTTGGGGTTCCCGACGTTGTACTCCAGGATGAGTGGGGGCATAAGGAGGTGCCATGTAGATGATCGGAGGGCCTAATAACAAATCATCATCTAATTTTTGTTTAGTTGGTAACTCAGGGTAAAGAGTTGAGGGTGTTCTAACAGGATATTGACCTGAAATCTTAGACTCTTGTTCCTTTCTATTTTTTTCTCTTTCTTTTATATCTTTTTCTAACTCTTTACAAGCTTGGTGAGTTGCTTTTCACATCTCTTTATCTAATCTTGCTTCGTTTCTTTTCTTTCATTGGGTTACTTCTTTCTGCCACAAACCAAAACTGTCAAGCATGGCTGGCGTAGTTTTCTTTTTGCAAAGAGCTATTTCTAGCGCTTCTATTTTATCGGGGTCGAAAGATCCCGTCAGTGGCCACTGATTTTCCCGGTCCTTCCTAGTGCGTTTATGCCATAGTTCGCTATAAGCGGCTAATCCATATTTTACATACATTTACTTATTAGGGGTGCCTTCCGGCGGTGCCGGGTGACCGACCTCTAGTAAACGGTCCGGTCCAAAACAATTACCAAACAATCTAGAGAAGACAGGCATGACGTATTTAACGGTCAATATGAATATCTCAATCAAACAATGTAGGCAAAAAGCCCGCACTATCCGTCCTTCACTGTCTGCAAAGAGAGAGAGAATATTCCTATTCTCCATTGTTTGCAAGCAGGGAATGTCTCAAATAACTTCAAAAAGGGGAATACTAGTATTCGACCAAACTATTCAAACAATCAATCAATCAAAGAATACGTAAAAGTCGATTTTACACAACCTTACCCGGACCGTATGTGCAGTTCTTCGTCTTCCCCTTCCAGCGCCGCTTTGTCCTCTTACTCCAACAATCAGTGCGGCATTCCTGTAAGGTCTCAGTCAGGACCGCAGGTCACTCGAGAGAGGTCCGTTCGGAACCGGTGAAGTTCAGTTGATCGGCAGCCAGACGAGGGTCTCTTTTAGGCAGGTATACCCCAATCGTTTAGATGTTCACTCTCGTTAGGACCTCTCTACCAGACCCACGTGTCGCTGATGGGCCCCGACGTTGATGCGCCAATTGATGAAAAGCAGCGAATCTCCTAAGACCACAAATGCCACCCGGCGCAAAACACCTTTAATTCATTTTAGGATTATCTATCAAAATAACGAGGCAGGCGCTGGACCTGGAAGGCAAGGAACAGCTTTATTACTCCAGAGGAGAACACATCACTTCAGACATCGGGATATCGTCAGGAGGTGCTCTAACTGCATCTCTGTGGTTCGGCCTTTTATACACATTTGCACCAGTTTATTGCATGGTTAAACATCCTTGCCTTAGGCTAGTTCCCACACAAACCTAGCAGCAATATCCCCCCTTCACCCAGATCTAACAGATGATCGCTATCTCTCAGCTGGACATTTATTTATTTTATTTATTTGAGGATTTGTAGAGCGCCTGGTGACCCGGAGGCATCCCCGCGCTGTGAGACCTGAAAAAGTGGCTGAGAGGGGAGAAAGATTTTTTATTTAGGGAAAAGCAGAGTTTTGAGCTGCTTGCGGAAACGCAAGTAGCAGGGTTCCAACCGCACACTGCAGGGAAGCAAGTTCCAGCGTGTGGCTGCCTTTACTGAGAAGCGGCGACCTCCGGTACGTGCCCTCCTAAATTTGGGGACATTTGCCAGTCGCTCATTGTCCGAGCGCAGAGATCTCGAGGCTTTGTATGGGGTGACCATGTCTCCTAGGATCGAAGGGCCTTGTCCATTGAGGAGCTTGTGAGCGATGCACATTGCCTTAAACTCGATCCTCTCTCGCACTGGCAACCAGTGAAGCGCCTTAAGTGCTGGTCTGGCAGAGGATCTGGGGGGAAGACCCATCAGCATCCGGGCAGCTGCATTTTGGGTTTGTTGTAGCTTGCCCAGAGTAGCTTCAGGGGCTCCTAAATAGACAGCATTGCTGTAATCCAGTCGTGCAAGAACCAGTCCTTGAACCAGGAGTTTCCTGGATTGAGGGGGGAGCAGAGGAAGGATCTTGCGGACTGACCGCATAAGTCCAAAACAGGTTCCAGCTGTTTTAGTTGCCTGGGTTTTCATGGATAAGTCCGGTTCAAGCCAGACCCCCAGACTCCTAATTTCTTTCCTGGGGACGGGCACCTCACCCATGGTATCGGGCCAAACAGATGATGGAATTGCTGACCACTTCTTGCCCATCAGCATAACTTCTGTTTTGGAGCCGTTGAGTTTGAGTGAGGATTCGCACATCCAGAGGTGGATTTTCTGGAGGCAGTGCAAGCGATTATCTTCGCATTGATCAAGGTGTGAGAGAGAGACGACCAGTTGCGTGTCGTCCGCATAACTCACAATCTTGATGCCGAAGGGAGCAACTACATCCTCCAAAGGGGCCATGTAGGCATTAAAAAGGGTGGGACTCAGTGAGGAACCCTGGGGAACCCCACTTGTCAGAGGAAGAGGGTCAGAACCAGAGTTGCCATCCCAGACTTGAAACGAATGGCCCGACAAGAATGACTCTATCCAGGCCAACGCTGTGCCCCCGAGTCCTGCCCTGGCCAGCCGGTGGAGCAGGACACGGTGATTCACCGTGTCAAAGGCTGCACTAAGGTCCAGGAGGATCACTGACCCCCCTGAATCCAAAATGCACCGGCGAGCAGGGCAGTGTCCGTACCTTGGCCAGAGCGAAACCCAGTTTGGGACCGTCGCAGCAAATTGTTGGTTTCCAGAAACTGGGACAACTGGGCGTTGACCAGTTTTTCGGCAATTTTGCTGATGCCCGGAAGGAGCGAGATCGGTCTAAAATTGGCCAGATCAGCGGGATCCAATCGGGGTTTTTTAAGAAGGGCTTTAACTACCGCCCCCTTCCAGCTAGGAGGGACGGTGCCTTGGGACAGTGAGGCATTGATCAACTCTAGAACTGTAGGAACAATCGCAGAAGAGACTGCTTTCAGAAACCTCATGGGAGCAGGGTCACAGGGAGAGCCACTTTTCTTCTTGGCCAGAGTCTTTTCGACTTCGTCCGATGAGACCGCCCTAAAAGCATTAAGCTGCGGGCGAGGGACGCCTACTGGAAAAGTGTTGGGCGTCACATTGTCCCAACAAGGTAGCTGACTAGGCTGCGGAAGTGAATATAAGATGTGGGAGATTTTAGAGTCAAAGTATTTTGCTAATTCTATACTCCTGTCCGGAAGGGCCCTGGTCTGTGGTGGGGGTTGTGGAACCTTTAGGAGTTCTTTGACGATGAGATAGGATTCTCTTGCGGAGTTAGTGGCATTTTTTATCCTATCGTCATAGTAGGAGGCTTTAGAAATTTTCAGAGCAGATTTATATGCTCTCACAGTCCTCCGGTATGAGTCTTTATTGGAGTGGAGCCAATCCTTCCTCCACAGTCGCTCCCCTTTTTTACATTCCTTGCGGAGGGCTCTGAGTTCTAGGTTGAACCAGGGGGCCGAGCCTGTCTTTCCGCTGTTGTCTTAGCGGGTTTTTATAGGTATGATAGAGTCAAGTGAGTCGGAAATCCACTTCCTGGAGTTACTATCAGCTATAACAGGGTCCCCGGAGGAGGTGGGGGTCGTTGATTCCAGAGCTCTGGCCCAGTCCTTGGTTGAGAGTCTGGACCATGCCCTGTGTGGGTGTACGTGATGGGCTTGTGACATTCCGACAGGATCTAAAATTAGGTGGGATCAGTCAGATCTGAGGGTTTTTGTCTGTGATTAAATCAGGCCCCTTTGTTGGTTAAACAAGCCCTGCCGTGTTTGGGTAATAAACTATGTCCACAGGGGTCGGTTAGAGCCTGGTGCAGCCAGGTGCAGGAAAGAAGGTTATCAAAGGGGCTTGCCCGTGCGTGGAGGATGAAAGGACAAACGAATTTGGTGCGGGAAGTGACTAAGGGGCTTTATCATGATGACAAGGTTTTACAACCGCAGTACATTTGTTCAGGCTTATTCAGAGCGCTGGGGGATGATAGCGAGGTCGGGTGGCACACAGGTGACCAGCAGTGTACGAAATGTCCGCGATGTCCCGAATGGTTCCAACTTATGCGCACGTAAAGGCCCTCGCTAAACAAGATAGCGCCGACAATGTTCATGTTTGTCGTTTTACATTTTTACACCATCACCTCATGGGTACACAATGCCACCTCCCACCATCACCTCATGGGTATGCAGTACCACCTCCCACCATCACCTCACCTCACGGGTACGCAGTGCCACCTCCCACCATCACCTCATGGGTACGCAGTGCAACCTCCCACCATCACCTCAGGGGTACGCAGTGCCAGCTCCCACCACCACCTCATGGGTACGCAGTGCCACCTCCCAACATCACCTCATGGGTAAGCAGTGCCACCTCCCACCTCCGTGCTCAGCATCTGTGACGTTCTTTAAGTCTGTTTCATCAGGGATTTGGGACACGTTATATCATGGTATGTTAAGGGATTGGTAAAGAGCATGGCTGTCCCAGCAACGGGGCGTCCCAGCGCTAGTCTCAGAGAGGGGGGCCAAAGAAGATATACAGAGGATTAAACAGAAAGTAGCCAGGTCTTCATGGCCCTTCTATAGGCCCCGTGATTCTGAATGCTCCTAATAAATAGAGGTAGAGTGTTCCAAAGGCGGGAGCTTTGGTGCAACAGGAGTGCCATCCTGCTCTCGCTCTTCTGACATGAGGGACACAGGGTAGATAGAGCTTAGCAGAGCCCAAGGGCGGCGAGGGGACATATGAATGGAGCAGATTAGATAGAATGGGAGGCCCCTGAGAGGAAAGGATTTTATGAGTGATGCATAGAGCCTTGAAATGAATTCTCTTATCCACAGGGAGTCAATGTAGCCTGTGGATTAAGCTGGAAACTGGACAGAACTTAGGGAGGGCAAATAAAAGCTGTGCCGCAGCATTTTGGGCTAGCTGAAGTCTTTTGGGCACTGTCTTATTGGATTCCAAATACAGCGCATTGCAGTAGTCCAGCCTGGAAAGTATAGTGGGCTGGATAATTATCTGCCCAGTAAGAGACTCAAAAAATCATAGGATAGGTTTTATTCCTAATAGTAGTCCAAAGGAGACCCCTACCAACGATTTTGCCTGAGCTTTAAAGGTCAAGATTCTGTCGACCCAGATAATCAGATTTTTAACTGTCGCTCTGGGCAGGGTAGGTGGTCCAAAAGAGGGGGGCCAGCAGTGGTCACCCCATTGGTGGATATCTCTCCCCAAGAGAAGAATTTCAGATTTGCTAGAGTTTAACTGTAGGCAACTGGCCACCATTCGCTCTGCAATGGCCACCTTGTCATCTTGGAATTTAGCTAGGTTCTGTGTAGAGTTGTTGGAGAAGGAGGTCATGAGCTGCTTATCATTGGCATAGGATACCAGCGTGATCCCCCGGGCTTTAGCCACCTGAGCTACTGGTTGAATGTAAATTTTAAATAGAGATGGGTTCAAAGCCGAGCCCTGGGGGACACCATGGCCTAGCTTGAGTACCTGGGAGTTGTAGGGAGAGGAACCAACCTGAAAGGATCTTTCAGATAAAAAGGGGAAGTGAACCAAGTTAGAGCCGCTCCACCAATACCAATGTTCTGTAGACGTCGCAACAGAATCTCATGGGATACAGTGTCAAAAGCGGCGCTTAAATCAAGCAAAATCAGAACCGAGGATCCGCCCTCATCTAACGAGCCACGGAGGTGCTCAGTAACCACCAGCAGTGCGGACTCTGTACTATGTTGTGGTCTGAAGCCCTTCTGAGAGGAATCCAAAATATGGTTCGACTGAGAACATTAGTTAGGATAGCATTAATAATGTGAGACTCTGGGATTTTAGCGAGAAAAGGCAGCAGGGAGATGGGACGAACATTTTCCGATTTGGAAGCATCCAAAGCAGGCTTTTGCAGTAGAGGGATAACTTTGGCATGGTTCCACGCGGCAGGTACCGACGCTGACGTCAGAGAAAGATTTGTCAGTTCAAGACAGGCGGGGAAGACAGTCTTAAAACTTGAGGAACAGGTCGGGCTTGAGGGGTTCATCAGGGGGACCCGATTTTACTTTGTTACACGTGAGAGGTGCAAGACTTTCATGTTCACAATGTCACAGATGTTGAACATCTGGCGTGCTCAAGCTATCTGTGTGTAACACGCAGCCTGAGTACCCATCACCTTACCAGAACAGTTCCAGCATTCCAGCATCGCTTCCAATACGTGCTTACCTAAAAAATTCTTCTGTTTGGGCAGTGTTCTATGAGGGGGAAGGACCTACCTGTGGTGACCACTGTGGGGGCCCCTACCTCCATTCTCTACTAAAGAAATAAAGCAGAGCTCTTTGGAAACACGTCTGTGCTTTGTGTACTCACCTTTCCCAACAACATATTTTAGTCAATCAAGGACTAGCTTTTAAAAGTGCTATCAGCATCTTTTGAACAGTGGTGCGTCTGCCCACCCACCCCCGTCAAATGTCCTCTTTTGGGGATCCGTCTAGAATGAACTGCTTAGTGCACGTCCTGCCTTGTTGTTTGTTGGTAAAGCTCGATGCCCTGATGAAGTAGGCGATTCTATTCTGGTGTGTCATGCCGGGCCTGAAGATGCATAGGCCACGCCCCTTGTCTGGGGTTCTAGGTCACGCTTCGTAGGCCACACCCCTTTAGAGGCTGCAATGGTTTTATCCCATTCAAAGATATGTGTTGGACTGTGCTAGCCAGGGTACAAGTCCTTAAAAAAGAAGTTGGGGGACTAACCTAGTTAGACAGTATGCAAGTGACATCACAGTGTGTGACATCATGCACGTGACATCATGGCACGTGACATCACAGCGCACAACATCAAGGAGCACATAACACATGGCATCATAGAAAGGGGCATCACATGCCACGACTTTACAGGAAGTGGCATCACAAGAAGTGGCATCAGATCCAAAGCCCTCACAGATATGTTTGTCAGGTCTGTCATGTGTACGTTTGAGCGCCTTGAGAGGATAATAGCACAGTGAGCTATGGAAGTTGATATGTGACTTCTACACCTTGCATTCCCCAGTTTTATGTACACATCCTGTACAATCATTTACAAACCTATATATTTGATGTACATATAATATGCATGTGTTGATTTAAAGTGCTCTGACACCCTGCATTGAAATGAGTAGGTCTATACAAGAAAAATAGTGGTACTTAAACCATTCAACACGTCCTCAGGGGAAGTAAGCTCTATATAAATTAAACTTGCTTTGTGTAAATACTGGGAAAGACCAATGCATCTGACATTTTCACAGAGCAGGCATATCTCCTAAACAGGGACTGAACAAAGTGAAAAGCTGCCTCTCTTAAGTATGTGTGAAGTGCTAACAAGGTGTGAGCCTTTGTTTCCCCTCCCCTTCATTTGCATCAGGTGTGAGGCTCCAGGCCACTCCCAGCTAGGAGGCTCAAACAAAAGGAGGCCTGATGACCCCTCAGATTCGGCCTTTGTTATGGGCCCAGCAGGAGTCTTAAGTAAGAAAGCCCGGTCCCCACCTGCACTTTGTTGCTTATTGCTGATGGAAAGCAGACAATGTGCAAGTGCTGCTGAAAGTGTCCCGGGGATTGGAAATTACATCGGGACGACTTCAACACATTATTCAGTGGGGGGCAACTTCTTGGCAGGGTGGACGGCGTTCACCCATTGAAAAATGTTGGCGGAAGCCGTCCACCCGCGTATCGCCCTGACTCGTGCCCTGGTGCTAGCTGTGAGACAGAAACACCAAAACACTGCAAGTCCCCCCAGATCTGCATGACGTCATAAATCCCGCTTTAGAGTCCCTGTGTAGGGCCACAGAGCTCCTTGGTATCAACAAATATATATGTCAATGATGGCAGAGGGCTTGAGCCATTTATTTTGAATAATGCACCAAACATCCTCTTTCCTTCACACACTGTTCCTGCCTTTCCATCCCCAACCTCTGCCTAGCTCAAAAATTTAAAAGGAATTATAAAAACAGTTGCACTCCTTTCTTTACTAAAATATTACTCTGTTTGTTCCAATTTCACAAAATATGGCTGCTATAGGGCATCACCTCCTGATCTTCAGGTGCAATGATAGTATGATAAAGAAAATCAAATATTGAACATGTCAGTGACGTTCGCAAGCATCGACACGGAGCACGCCCATACTTAAGCATTTCACAGGGTAAAACCCCTGAGGAAGGGCTGGTCCCGAAATGCATCGGGGATTTGTGTTCATACTCTTGTGAATCAGCTATACATGTTCAATAGTTGATCGTAATGAAAAGTGGATATATACATTCCATGAACAGATGAATGGATTTTTTCACTATTGAATTATGACGTAAATAAACCATAGTGAAATACAACTAATGGAGTTTTGACTTGCACAAAGCGATTCTTTTGTGTAGGAGTGCTCAAAGGTTGCCCTTCCAGTGGCGAAGGATTTTCTTTATCATAGTTCTTAGATTTAACATCCACTTACTGGCCCCTGGGACACCGCCCCTTTAACCTCACCACGCACTATAATCCGGGCAAAAAGAAATATGGCATTTATATTACTATATAACAATCATAGGCTACATTAGATGATGTAGGTATGCTATAGGTAGGCATTAGTAGGGTGTGACGTTTGCCCCTGGTACGGCCTTGCATCCCATGCGGGCTCAGCCCCTCCTTGCCCCAAGCTTCAGTCTGGTGGTGGCTGACAGCCGTGTGAAGTAGCAGGCCTTATGGGGCCTGAGTTAGAAAGGTCACCTCACACTTTTGTGGTAAGTCTAGCTTTACTAGTAGTAACTTACCTTTGTGACTACTGAAAAGTAAAAAAGTTAGACTTTTGGTCTAAGTTTACCTTTGTGAATAACGAGAAGTAGTAAAGTAAGACTTTTGGTCTAAATTTACCTTTGTGAATACCGAGAAGTAGTAAAGTTAGACTTTTGGTCTGAGTTTAACTTTGTGAATACCGAGAAGTAACAAACAAACAAACAAACAAACAAACAAACATAACTTTATTCGGTTAAGTTAAAACCATCAAAGTGCATGACGTAGAGCATTAAAATTCAACAATACATTAATACATAATTCATAAGCCGTGACAATATGTTTAATAATTCATGTATATTAGACACTCCTACTCAGGTCCTTGAGAGATAAAAAATTCATTATTTACATAGCAATATATTAAAAAGTACATGATAATAAATAAATAGCCTCATTTTAAAACACAGTCCACTCTATGATTCCACAAGCTTATTCCTACACCTTATTGCACCTGTTAGGTAACTTGCAACCCCAAAAACACATCAATGGTGAAGCCAGCATTTGTAAGTACGCCAGCGCTGGCCTAACTTGTTCAAAATTTTGATTTTTTAGGCGAGGGATGATAAATTTCCTATGTAGTGACACATAAGAGTCACAGAAAAATATCATGTGTAGAATATTCTGATCAGAGAAGTTGTCACAAGGACATGGTATCAACGATCCTTCTTTAGAAAACCCTTTGGGGAAGGCTAGTAGCCAGTGAGTCATATTATGCTTAAATCTGATTAAGACAAATAAATTATAAGGTTTATTTATATAAGACAAATACGGCTGCACACTCTACCTAAGCTCAGTATGACAAAACTTCTCACTGGGTTTTACTAGTTCCCTATCCTCCCTTGTCCACATTGATCTATCCAAGAACCTTCTTTTCAGGTCTCTAAGTGCTGCTTTACCCAGGGCTCTGAGGCTCAAAAAAAGGTCCAGACAGCCCAAAGAGTCCCTCTGAGACGTACTATAACGTAACCACGGTATATCTAATCCCTTGTCCAGCGAAATACAGTCTTGGATGATCAACTGGTTTAAGTTAGGAAACAGCTGCGCCCAAATTCTCAGCCAAAATATCAGGGGGGCAATCGCGATCTGGTTTGCAATAAAACTAACTCCTGGATCTTCATGAAAATTAAAAACAGGGTTAGAAGCCGGGAGCGACAGCAATCTACGAAAAAAAGTATTTTCTGCCACCTGGATATCGCCTGTTTCAGTATATCCCCATATTTCGCTCCCATAGGTCACCATTGGGATACACTTGGCGTTAGAAATTTTCATGAGGGCCGGGAGTGGTTTAGAGCCAATTCTTTTAGCAAAATCTACAATTGTTTTTGATGCTCTTGCTAGTGTGTTTCTTTTATTGAGGCGTTGCGCTATCCAGGCGTGCCTATCATCGAAAGAATCCCCAAATGTGGGAATGCAGGAACCTTAGTTAATTCTGTGTTCTTACAGTAAAATTTAGCCTTCCTGGCTCTACCCGAGCCAATGGTCATAGAGTGTGACTTCTTTAAATTTGTAACAAAAAGAGGATTCCTTTCTGTGTTTTTTACGTATAATTTTCTTTGTATGAATGTAACTTGTAAAGCCAGACACCTGTATAAAAACTCAAATATCCTCAATAACACATATGCCAACAGACCATAAATTTTATCAAAATGTCACATTTATTAAAAAGAAAGAAAAAAAGTTTCTTTTATCAAATAATTAGACATAAACAATTTCTTGCCATAAGATTACATCCATGTTATGGTTTATACACAAAAATACAATGTAACAACATATAAAAACAATTTAAAAAGCCAGTGTTGTCGACGCGTTTCGGTGCTTAGATGGGTAGAACACCTTCCTCAGGACTATGATTAAAAACTTCATGAATCTAAAAAGGTATATGGGACATTAGTTAGTGTACAATACATGAGGATTTGTTGAGTTTTTTTACAGACAGAGTTTTTTTTCTAGAATCACACAGGGTCATAGCTACAAGTATTCATAAGATCTTACTATTATGGCATTTTCAATTTGCGGTAGCAGTCTTGATCCTGGAGTGTAGTAGTCTTTATAATGTTACGCTCCTCAGCTTAGTCGTCTAGAGGGTCTATATATAGAGTAACAACCATGTTCAGTTTATAATCCAACTAACATTATAATGCATAATCTGTGCATTCTTGCTATCAAAGATTGGCAGCTTACTATATGGTAGTGCGTGGAGTTTATATAGTATTAGAGGAGACTCTTCCAAGCGCTTTGTATGTAGCGGATTGGGTCACTTTTATATCATCATATTCAATCCTCAGAGTCGTCAAGGATATTTCCTGATCGTCACTTCTTAATAGACTTGAAGGCGAACTGCACACCTAAATAGGCAGTGAAGGAAAGTTCGAATATTTAGGATATGCTAATGTATGATTAATTGCAAGCATTTGAGAGAATTACACTTACTCAGCAGCTAATACGGGACTAAAAAAGGGGTTTTAACAAAGGGTCTAAAAAACCTCCTTTGTTCAGAATTTTTTATCATTGTTAGAACGGGAGTGTTATGCTTTACTCATTCCCTCTCATTTGTGTGAACTCGACTTCATGTTTAAAGACACACACAAGAAAGGGGAACTGACATAGTGCAGGCAGAGTGCCAGTATCATTGTTAGAACGGGAGTCTTATGCTTTCCTCATTCCCTCTCATATTGTGTGAACTCGATTTCATGTTTAAAAACACACAAGAGAAGGGGAACTGACAGAGTACAGGCTGAGTGCCAGTATCAGTTCCTATATTTTGTACTATATTTTGTACTAAATTTCACCTAGATATACGGCCACTGACTCGGGCAGGAACTTAGAGTAAAAGCTCCGAGTTTAAGTGATCGAATACGCCTTCTTACCTCAATCGGTGTATACACGAACCGTCCGCCTGGTCTCCCCGGTCTCCAGAGTCGGTATGGAGACTGTGGCGTGGTGGTTCTATTTATATGTGTGACCATTTATTTTAATTAGATAATGGCTCGCACCTGATCGTGTTTACGTATAATGTTTCCAAAAGCCGCGCCATTTTGGTAGTTTTTTAAAACTGCGCTAGTTCTCGTATTGTCCACATTCGAAAACGGACTCGTTTGTATAGAACATGAGCCAAACAAGAGCGCCATGTTAGAAGTTTTCCATGCCTCGCTGGAAAAAGAATTGAAAGATAGAAAACTGACTCATTTGTATTTCATTTTTACCGCTTGAGAATGTCAATATAAGTACTTCTTCGGCAAAAATGGTCCCGATTTTTGAATTTAAGGAATCCCCAATATTTATATATTGTAGGGAGCGGGGAATGAGTACTCGATGGTATAAAAAACAACGAAGTGCCATGGTGCAAATAGACCTTGTTCACGGTGGAATTTGTGGCTATAAGTGCACAGGGTACTAATCCCGTATATATAATTGCGTGTATATAATTAGTTTATTGTGGTTATATGGTGTTTAAACCCAACATTGGTCAATTTTAGAGATTGTGATGGATAGGATATCATTTCCATGTTAAATAATGGGCTAGAGAACCACTGAAAGCTTACCTCTTGATATTTACTTTCAATAAATTGGATACACAGATATATAGGTTGATAAGAACGCTCATGTTATGTAGCTATGCAACTGTTAGAGACCAAAACCTTAGTATCGAATGGGCAATTTTTTAGTGGGATCCAATTTTATAATTAATTCAAAAGAGCCTATACCCATGGCTAGAGATTATTATAACATAAGTGTATACTACACATGTAGCTGTTATAACGGAGCGTTCTTTTACATTGATTCAACATATATCTGCATCAATACAACCATTGACTGTTTTATATATCATTTTAGGTATTGTCTTTAACATACATGAAGTTTCTAATGGTTTTTCATAACATGCAACACAAGAGTAATATCTAGGGACCATTATAGAGTACCAGTTATTATACTTATATTCTTCATACATATCCGTTTGGTTATGAACAGAGTAACAGTCGTGTTATCTATTATGTTGAGGTGAAACAGTGTGCACACAATTATTAAATCATCGAGAGAGATTCTTAATTTTAAGTAACACAACATGAAATTACAGAGTGCTGACTGACTAGTGTCCATAGTGGTATAGTATTATCTGACCAGTCTTTCCCATTCTTCTCTGCTGTTAAGGCCATAGTTGTAGGTTCGAAACTTAGACATAAAGAACTGTTCCCTCTGTTTACGTTTAATATCTATGTCCCCTCCTCTGGCAGTTGTTGTGATTTTTTCTACTATGAACCATTTAAGTTCATCCTCTCTGTGCTTTTCTGTGGTCCAGTGATCAACCAGTGGGGCATTCTTCTTATGATTCTTAATGGCTGATCTATGTTCAGACAGGCGCAGTCTCACTTCGCGATTTGTTTCGCCAATATAGCCCTTCTGACAGGGGAAAATTATCAGATATATCACATTGGATGTTCTGCAATTAACATGATCATTCATCCAATGTGATATGCCATTCAGTTCTATTTTATCAGATTGGACAATTGATTTACAGTGGGAACATGATCCACATGGTTGGTTGCCTCTGACCGGTCTCCCTTGATCAATGCTCAATTGCCTGCCCTTTTTGGGTTCCCTGTAGGTATGGACCAGGCAATTACGTATAGTTCTATTCCTCCTGTAGGAAAAAATAGGTTTCGGAAGTTCGGTTTTGCCTTGTTTATTTAAGATAGACCAGTTTTTGTTCATCAGATTCTTAATTTTACAACTTAAACCATTGTAATTTGAGACCATTACGATGTTATTTTCAGGTTCTTTTTCTTTCTTATTAGTTTCAAAGAGGGATTCTCTATTCTGATATTTAGCTCTTTTATAGCTATCTCTTATTAATCTTTACGGGTATCCCCGTTGTAGCAATTTGATTTTCAGATTTTCTGCATGCTTTTCAAAGGTATCTTTATCAGTACAATTCCGTCTTATTCTTATGAATTGACTGTAGGGGATCCCTTCTTTTTGATTTTTGGGGTGGTAACTACTATGGTGGAGCAGAGTGTTACGGTCAGATGGTTTGACAAAGAGCTCTACACACAACTTCCCTTGCTCTGCCTTAATCTTAATATCTAAAAATTCAACTGCCACTTGACTTTTGTTCACTGTAAATTTAAGGTTGCCATCCCCACAGTTTAGCCATTCAATAAAAGTTGTGAGTTTGGTCTCACTACCTTTCCACACAAAGAAAACATCGTCTATGAATCTAGACCAATGTTTGATATTTTCATAGAATGGGCTCAATTCATTGTATATGTGGTGTTTTTCAAAATTACCTACATATAGGCAAGCAAGGCTTGGCGCACAGGTAGCACCCATGCTCGTGCCCTTTATTTGACAAAAAAAGTCACTATTAAATAAGAAAATATTGTTCAAAAGGACAATTTCGATACAATCAACAATGAATGTATTTTGTGCAGAGAGATAACCTTCCTCGTCACTTAAAATCTCCCTCATCATTTTGATGGTATCTTGTTGAGGTATGTTGGTGTACAAGGACTCAATGTCCAAGCACACCAACCATTGAGTTTCATTATTGAAATTGATACCTTCACCCTTAGATATCATATCTTTAGTGTCCTTTATGTAGGACGGTAATGTCTCTACCAAAGGGCGAATAAAGCAATCTGCATACTTGCTGAGTGGCTCCGTGATGGAGTCTATGCCTGACACTATAGGCCGCATGGGCGGATCCCTAATGTCCTTATGGACTTTAGGGAGTCCATAGAGAGCAGGTATTTTGGGATGATTGTTGACTAAATATTTGTATTCATCTTCACAGATGATACCATCCTCTTTCGCTAAGGTCACTACACTTTTCACTTTCCTTTTGAGGCTGTTCCACTCACCTATATTGGATTTTCTATAGTGGGATTGGTTACTAAGTACGGCATACATTTTCTGGTTGTAATCCTTAGTATTGAGGATCACAATGCTTGCACCCTTATCTCCAGGTTTAATTGTAATGTCATCATATGTTTGGAGGTTTGTTAGCGCCACCCTTTCTGCTTTAGATAGATTATTGGTGGTCCATATCTTTTCATCTAATAACTTTTCAAGTCCTATACTGATTACTTTTTCGAAAGTATCCACCTCTTGACTCACCATAGAGATTTCAGGAGTCCAGGTTGAAAGGGGTTTCAGCCCAGATGTATTATTTTTGGGTCTATTCTCCTTATTTTCAAAGAATCGTTTTATCCTTATTTTACGAAATAGGTTCCTTATATCCTTCTCTATTGAGTATCTACAAATACCTCTACTGGGGGCAAATCCTAACCCTTTCTCAAGAACACTTATCTCTCCTGCTGTTAAATTCTTGTCAGAGAGATTGATTATGGGTGCTTTTTGGGTATGGCTATCTATTCCCAGTCCTTGTGACTGCGAGTCCTCACGTATGGTCTCCTATTGTTCCCTCTTTTCTGCCTGCACTATGTCAGTTCCCCTTTCTTGTGTGTGTCTTTAAATATAAAGTCGAGTTCACACAAATGAGAGGGAATGAGTAAAGCATAACACTCACGTTCTAACAATGATAAAAAATTCTGAACAAAGGAGGTTTTTTAGACCCTTCGTTAAAACCCCTTTTTTAGTCCCGTATTAGCTACTGAGTAAGTGTAATTCTCTCAAATGCTTGCAATTAATCATAAATTAGCATATCCTAAATATTCGAACTTTCCTTCACTGCCTATTCAGGTGTGCAGTTTGCCTTCAAGTCTATTAAGAAGTGACGATCAGGAAATATCCATGACGACTCTGAGGATGGAATATGACGATATAAAAGTGACCCAATCCGCTACATACAAAGCGCTTGGAAGAGTCTCCTCTAATACTATATAAACTCCACGCACTACCATAAAGTAAGCTGCCAATCTTTGATAGCAAGAATGCACAGATTATGCATTATAATGTTAGTTGGATTATAAACTGAACATGGTTGTTACTCTATATATAGACCCTCTAGACGACTAATCGGAGGAGCGTAACATTATAAAGACTACTACACTCCAGGATCAAGACTGGTACCGCAAATTGAAAATGCCATAATAGTAAGATCTTATGAATACTTGTAGCTATGACCCTGTGTGATTCTAGAAAAAAACTCTGTCTGTAAAAAAACAACAAATCCTCATGTATTGTACACTAACTAATGTCCCATATACCTTTTTAGATTTATGAAGTTTTTAATCATAGTCCTGAGGAAGGTGTTCTACCCATCTAAGCACCGAAACGCGTCGACAACACTGGCTTTTTAAATTGTTTTTATATGTTGTTACATTGTATTTTTGTGTATAAACCATAACATGGATGTAATCTTATGGCAAGAAATTGTTTATGTCTAATTATTTGATATAAGAAACTGTTTCTTTCTTTTTAATAAATGTGACATTTTGATAAAATTTATGGTCTGTTGGCATATGTGTTATTGAAGATATTTGAGTTTTTAGACAGGTGTCTGGCTTTACAAGTAACATTCATACAAAGAAAATTATACGTAAAAACCACAGAAAGGAATGCTCTTTTTGTTACACTTTTCCCAGTCCTTTCTGGGTTTATCAGGGGAAACTCTCTCCTTTTCCGACCAATAAAATAATTTAAAAGAGTTTGCAGTCCTCTTGAAGTCCTTGCCACCAAAACAGCATCGTCCGCATAGAGCAATGCTGGGATCATTTTTGTTCCAACGCTTGGGATATCTTTACAATTGGCGGTCAAAGCGACCTCTAATTTATTAATATAGAGTGTAAACAACAGGGGTGCCAAAATTGCACCCCTGTCTGACCCCTCTTTTAACGGCCCAAGAATCTGTGAGACTACCATCCTGGTTATAACGTACAGCGACTGAGGTATTCGCGTGTATAGCCGACAGAAAAGAAATCACATCTGCGTCTAAGCCAATGCTATAGAGGGTAGCCCACAGTTTTGAGCGATTAACGAGGTCAAAAGCTGAGGATAGGTCCATAAATCCCAAATGAAGATCTCCATGTTTTGCAAACGTGTTCTTCCCAATTATTAAGTAAAGATTTAGACATTGACCCAATGTGTTGTTACCCTGTCTAAAACCATATTGAATATCTGAAATAATACAATTTTGATCTAACCAATCCGTTAGGAGGGCAAGGACAACTTTCCCCATAATTTTGGCCGCGGAGTCCAGAAGTGAGATTGGCCCATAACATGCCAGGTCATCTCTGGCTACCTTTTTAAAAATGGGAACTATAACTGCTTTAGCCCAAGAGAGGGGAAAGCCAACTTGGCACGCAGCGTTAAAAACATGAGTTAACATTTTCCCCCAGGTCTGCTCTAAAAAGATCAGCCGGGACACCATCAGGCCCCGGGGCTTTCCCCCGGATGTTGACACAATTGCCTCAATGACTTCCTTCATAGTGAAAATCAAAGGATTTGAAACACAACTACTTTCAGCTGACCAGGGCGAAATACCTTGATTCACATCACTATAAACGCCCCCAAAGTGTTGAACCCACTTCTCAGAGGGGATATGACAATCTATAACGACGTTAGATGTCTCGTCAAAAGTGGGACTGTTAACCACACTCCAAAATTTTTAACTATTTGACAAAACACTAGCTTCGGTGAGCGCATCCCAGGCCTTCTCTCTTAATTGCTTCTTCCTAACTTCTATTGCAGCTTTATAGGCCCTCCTGGCAAGCTTCACCCTCTCAGCAGATCTAGGTTTCCCCTTTAGTTCCTCCATCAAGGCTTTGTGGGCACACAAGCAGGTGTCATCAAACCATTTTTTATGTTTTTGAGGCGTAGATTTACAAGGTACCGTCAAATTAGCCACCACTTTCCTTACAATTCGATCAAACGCATCTAGGACTAATGATGAGTTGGAATCCTCATCTAAACACATTCCAAACTCCTCTGCACACACAGTAAGGAGATTTTCAATAAAACTGTCAGGAGTAATTAATTCCCATCTTAGCCTTCGGGATTGATCTTTTGGGGCAATATTGGAGTTGGTTACATGAGCCATCGGTCTAGATTCATAAGTTACCAAAATATTAATATTTAATGTTAGTGGGTTATCATCACTCAGGCAATTGTATGTCACACCAAATTCCCCTAGCAAGTCCATCAGAGATCCAGAGACTAAGATAAAGTCACTGGTGCTCTGACAGCCCCGTCCAGTAAATGTGGCAATGGGGGAAGACGTGTCCAGCTGTGATGGGCAAATCAAGTTATGATTTGATAAATGACTCTCTAAAAAAGTCTCAGAGGGAGTATGTTCAAAGTGCGTTTGGCCCAACGGTCCATTCTCCTCATCAATTTTTTAAAAACAATTAAGCGAACAGTCATGAATATTAAACTCTCCCAGGACTATTATGTAGTAATAAGTATCAGTATTTAATTCATAATCAGTCAAGAGGGCAGGTAAAGATCTTAGGTGCTCTAAGTCGCTAGTGAATGAATTATAAAAATTGACCACTAACAGGGTCGGAACATTCTTCCCTGTTAGTTCTACAGCCAAAATATTGGGAGAGCATGAGTCTATTTGCTTAGCCTTGTATGGTAATTTAAGATTAAGTAATAGCAAAAACCCTACACTAGCTCTTCCCATCAGGGACGGTATGGCATGTATACAAAACGTTAAAAATCCATCCAGGAAATACGATTCCTAAGGATCCCATGTTTCCTGTAGAGCTATAATGTGGAAGCTAGCAAGAAGCTGCTCCCAGTTACTATCTCCCCTTTTAGCCCTAAGTCCAGCTATGTTCCATGATAGAACTTTTAAAAAGGCTCCTGTGGGTGAACACCGAGTGGGAATAATATTAAAATCAGGGGAGCTAAATAAGGCGGGACAAGGCTCTACAACCAAGTTAGAAATTGCCGTTGGAAGGTTGGGCACAGAGACTGGTGCCACGTCATCAGCCCCTTTCAATGTGCTTAATGAATCCGCTGTGATTGTGTTCGCAGAAATCAGTCAGTCTTGAGTATCTAGACCAGACAGCGCCTCAAACATATTTACAGTCGGAATAAAAGAAGCAATCTCCCTGGGGGTTCTCAGCGGGGGTTTGTAAAAGTAACTAAGCGGCAAAGCCCAAATAGAAGTTGCCGATGGAGAACATCGGTCTTCGCTTGTTAGGATCATTTGAGCAAGTGCTGAGCTTTGAAAAATAACAACCACGCGGTCCCCCCTATGTTCTTTGAAGACTGGCCCACCCATGCTACTCTACACACCATTAAGATGTTACTAATCATAGCTGGTCTAAAGCCTTAGGGCCCGATGTAGGTGGCCAATACCGGTCGGAAACGGCCGAATTCGGCCGTTTTCGACCAGTATTTGGCCTTTTGAGATGTGGGGGACCTTTTTTTGTCCGATTCGGTATTTTACCAATTCGGTAAAATTACCGAATCGGAAAAATACAGAATTGGTAAGTTTACCGATTTTTAAAATTCGGGATGTAGGTGGGACTACTTTCAGTCCCACAGGCCCTTCAGATTCGGTATTTTAACACCCAATCCAATTGGGTGTTAAAATACCGAATCCAGGTGTGCATGCACGTGTGGTTCCTCCCTCTTTGTTAACGCCAGACCCCAATTTGACTTTACCTCCCAACCCTTCGTTGGCTGTAGCAAATATTTTAGCTCTAGTAACCCGGTCCCCTCCATCTAGCCAAGTTACACTTGTGGAGGGTGCTTGGGGTAAAACAGAAACAGCGGGGGAATCTGAATCAAGCACTTGGGAAATACCCACCATAACCCTACCAGGACTCGGGAGGGGTGGTATCCAAAGCATTGGGGCTCGCCACCTCTGGGGGCCCTATCTCTATACTGTAAGTTAACACAGTTTGATGGGGCAACTACTGGTGATTTCACTAAACTAATAGCCCCCAAGGATGATCTTTTTTGACCCACAAGAGACCCCAGAGAAAGTCGTTTTTTTGTTCATTGAATTTCATGCTGGAGGACTGATTCAGCCCTTGACAAGAAAGCATCTAGCGTACCTGTCACACTCCCCCACACTTTTGACCCAGCAAAATTTTGTTTAGTGGCCATTACTCACACAAAGCACACCAAACAAAAAGTTACTAAATAGATGTTATTTATAGTCTATAAACAAGTGCCACTAACCGAGTCCGTGGGAGGGCTGAGCGTTCAAATTGAAAGAGGTAGCCCCGCCCTGCATACTCCTGGCTATGACGGGCGCAGACGGGCCGGCGCTTGGCCCGGGCTTTGCTCGGGCAGCGCCTGGGCACGCCCGCGCTGCGGGAGGCTCAGCGTGTTTTTAAGCGCCTCCTAGTGGTTATGATGACGTTGTGAGAGTGCGCCTTGCAAGAAATGTCGGGACTTGGAGTCCTAGACCACCCGCGTCTTCACCAGCGGGACGGTCTCGATAGTGGCAGCAGTAGGGCAGCGTATGAAGTCCAATAGAAAGTGTGCCCAGCAGGAAAAGTCCCCAGAGGCAAGTGTCCAGCAATAGTAGAGCGTACCTGAGAAGTAGTAAAGTTAGACTTTTGGTCTAAGTTTACCTTTGTGAATACCGAGAAGTAGTAAAGTTAGACTTATGGTCTAAGTTTACCTTTGTGAATATGGAAAAGCAATAAACTTACACAAAAGTTTACTTTTATGAATCAGGCCCAATATGTTTTACTGCTGATAATCAGATTTACTATATATGAGTTGGGACCTGGCAAAAGATCTCACTAAATGCTTTCTTTTTCTACCTCCTCACTTCTTACGAAACGGTATTGGTTACCCTTTGCGGGCTGCCATTGGACGGCAGCATAAGGCGTCAGTCACCAAGGGTCAGCCTGTACGCTGTTAAGTGTATGTGTAAAGAAACGTGGATAAGTGGTACCACGCTTTCAGACTCTATATTTAATGTAAGCTGAGATGTTTAGTAACCCAAGACATTCCATCGCCACAGCTGTGATGTAAAGCTCACTGACACCACCTGGAAGAGTGTGTGCGCGGTATGAGCAAAAGAAAGAAAAGTGAGGTAGACACGCCTATATAGCACTGAAGTGGACGCCAACAACTCTTTCCGCCAACGTTACATATGGACCCCCCATAACAACACATTTTAGTTTAAACACCACACACAACCAACACAGCAAACTAGTTTAAAACACCACTCACAACTAACAACAGAAATGTTAAAACACCACACACATCCAACACAACACATTCGTTTAAACATCACATACAACCAACACAGCAACCCAACACATTTTAGTTTAAACACCACACACAACCAAAGCAGCAAACTAGTTTAAAACACCACACACAACCAACACAAGCCATTTGTTTAAACACCACATACCACCAACACAACACATTTGTTTAAATACCACATACAACCAACACAGCAACCCAACACATTTTAGTTTAAACACCACATACAACCAAAGCAGCAAACAAGTTTAAAACACCACACACAACCAATCTAACACGCCATACACAACCAACACAGCACATTCGTTTAAACACCACACACAACCAACACAAGACATTTGTTTAAACACCACATACAACCAACACAACACATTTGTTTAAATACCACATACAACTAACACAGCAACACAACACATTTTAGTTTAAACACCACACACAACCAACACAGCAAACTAGTTTAAAACACCACACACTACCAATCCAACACACCATACACAACCAACACAGCACATTCGTTTAAACACCAAACACAACAAACACAACACCTTTTAGTTTAAACACCACACACAACCAACACTGCACACCTTACACAACCAACCCAGCACATTTTTTTAAACACCACATGCAACTAACACAACACATTTTAGTTTAAACACTGCATACAACCAACACAGCACATTTGCTTATTTATTTATTAAGTTTATATAGCGGGACAGCTACCCATAAGGGTTTCCCGGCGCTGAAAGACAAATACAGCAAAATACAGTCCTAGGAGAAATTATTGGACAAAAAGCCAGGTCTTCACAGCTCTACGGAAGTGAATGTGGCAGTTATCCATCCGCAGAAGGGAAGTGAATTCCAAAGTTTGGGTCCCAAGGTTGCGAACGAGCTTCCACCCATTCTCGAGAGTCTGAATTTAGGAATACAGAATAAGTGTTGGGAAGAAGAGCGAAGTGAACGGGCAGGAATATAGGGTGTGACAAGGGACTGAAGATAAGAGGGGGCAACTCCAATCTTGATCTTGTGCATAGAGCACAGTGCCTTGAATTTTACACGGTTGTCAAGACTGAGCCAGTGAAGCTCCCTCAGTCGCTCAGTAATGTGATCCCGTTTTCGACAACCACAGAGAAGCCGAGCAGCAGCATTTTGAACCAATTGGAGACGGCGTATGGCTGCCTTGGTAGACCCCAGATAGAGCACGTTGCCATAGTCCAATCTGGAAGTCACCAAGGCCGTCATCACTGATCTCTGGGTGTTAGAAGGTAATATCCAGAATATTTTTCTCAGCCACCGTAAGATGGTAAAACAGGTGGCAGCAACTTTATTGGCCTGATCTTTCATAGATAGACCCTTGTCAATAATGACCCCCGAGGTTACGTACTCGTTCAGAAGGAGTGGGCAAAGAACCCATGGCCGAGGGCCAATGTCTCGGGCTCCAAAGATCAGGTTTGTTACCGAAGACTAACACCTCAGTCTTACCGCTGTTTAATTTAAGAAAGTTGCGGTTCATCCAACAGGATATTTTGCAAAGACCTGTTTGCAGAGAAGAGGAGGAAGTAGAATCAGCTTGGGATAGAGAAAAAACAATTTGAGAATCATCAGCGTAAGTGAATAAATTTAAACCAGAACGATGTGCAATATGTGCCAGAGGAATAATATAAAGATTAAAAAGAAGGGGACGAAGAATAGAACCCTGGGGCACACCATGTGGGGATGCATAAGTACTGGAAGTGGACGTGTGAGAGAAAATTTGGAAAGTCTGATCCGTGAGAAAAGACATAAGCCAGTTCAAGGCTTTTTCGCCAATTCCAAAGGAAGCTAGGTCGTTAAGAAGGATACTATGCGATACAGTATCAAAGGCTGCACTGAGATCAAGTAATATGAGTGCAGCCGTTTCACCTCGATCCAGAAGCAGGCGAAGATTTTCAGTCACTCCTAGAAGAGTGGTTTCTGTAGAGAAACCCGGACGTAAACCAGACTGGGAGGGATGAAGAAGATTGTTAGTTGCCACAAATTTCGATAAATGCAAATGAATATGCCTCTCAAGGATTTTAGAGAATGCAGGCAATAATGAAATAGGGCGAAAGTTAGAGGCAACATTAGGATCCGCGGTCGTTTTTTTTAATAGCGGGGTGACCATTGAGTGCTTCCAACAACTAGGAACGGTGGCCGAGCTAAGTGAAAAATTAAGTAGAATGCAAATCATGGTAAGTTGAGGGAGCTCCAACATACGTAAAATCGGAATATGTAAAGGATCAATTGGAGAACCCGACTTAATATTGTTAAAGATCTCCAATAAAGTAGAAGGGCAGAGATCAGGCCAGGTCAAAAGTGAGGCCGAAGATGGACACAAGGCGGTGGGAGACAACAAGGGGTCTGTGCTTTTCCCCGTAGTGTAGGGTGAATTCATCAAGGTGTTGCTATCATCTCGGGCTGCAATATCCAAGTAAACATTCTCAATTTTAGAGATGAAATATTGGGCAAGTTCATCACATTTACTGCTAGATAGAGGGGGGTGTAGCAGTAGTCTGTGAGCCAGTATCTCTAACCACATTAAACAATACGTTAGATATGTTTATTGCTTCAGTGATTATTTTGTTTGCATAAGTGGCTCTAGTATGAACACAAGCCTTGTGATATTGTTTTAGTTCCGTTTTATAAATAAGACCGGCTGAGATGGAGTAATCCCTTCTCCAGGCACTTTCCAATTTTTTTGCATTGGGATTTGTGAAGGCGAAGTGTCTCATTATACCAAAGGGCAGGTGATTTATGAATAGTTCTTTTCTTTTGAGCAAGGGGGAGACAGATATTACTCGTCATGATAAACTTAATGAGGTAATGGTCAGACCAAGAAACTGGCAGCCATCGGAAGGCAGACTAGTTGAATAATATTTGAAAAGATAGGATCTAAAAGATGCCCACCTTTATGCGTGGGGCCCTTATTATGTAAGGTTAGATTCATAGCGGCTAGATCTGTAATAAAATTACCAGCTACGCTATCAGTAGGGTCTTCAAGATGCAAATTCAAATCGCCAACAATTAAAAAATTACTGGACGATGTAAGAACGGATGCTATATATTCTAAAAATTGTGTCTGCCAAGAATTTACAGCGCCTGGAGGACGATACACCAATAGTCCCGTGAGGGTGTTTTTAGGGTTAAGAGCAAGCTTAAAATGCAGTGCTTCACAGCTACCTATAATAACAGGATCAGACTGACATTGATACTTTTTCTTAAATACAATTGCCAAACCACCCCCTACCTTTTTAAGACGATCACTCCTGACAATGGCGTAATCGGCAGGCAAGGCTTCGGAAATATCCGGGCCGGAACTGTCGTGAAGCCAAGATTCAGAAATGAAGAGTGCGGCAGGGGCTTCATCGAATAACAAATCAAAAATTTCCCGTTTATGTTTGGGCAGTGAACGGCAGTTATGACTCAAGAACGTGTAGCTTGGAAGAGAGGGAGAGGTCGTCTTTGATTCTAGGCTGTTGCATAAATGTGGGACGTTTAAATACCACATACAATCAACACAACACATTAGTTTAAACACCACATAACCAACACAGCACAGATTGGCCATTTCAGTGGATATCAGCATGCCCGCACCAGAATTCAGCCACACCACCAACACTGGTCAGCTCACAACATCACACTTGCAGGGTGTCACTGGGGCCCCCTCCACGCGTGGCAAACGTACAAGTAGTGTATCTGAGCTGGGTGTGTTTGGGGTGTTGTGAACTATCACCCGGAGGCAGTGGTAGAAGTGGGGGGGGATCGGTGGGCACGGCGTGCCCCTACTTCTAAAAAATTGTTCAGTCCGATCCCCTACTTCTTGCTTTCAAAAGAGAGTCCCGGGACGGCAAGAATAGTCCAACTTTAAAACTTTTTTCATTCGCTTCCAGGGGCTTCTTGCTCTTCTCTGTGAACTCCAGAGGCTGCAGCCGTCCCTCCCTGAACTCAAACAGACCGAGGAGGCCCATTGTCATTCCGATTGAGGCTGATTACCTCTTTCGAATGACAATGCGCCGCCCTCTGCCTTTAGCATATCAAGTGGCCCTGAGAGTAGAGTTGATGATTAGAAATGAGCTTTCCCCAAGCAGGGTACTGTGGGGAACTTGACACCAGTGGCTATCTTGTGACGAGTTGTGAGTGTGTGTGTGGTTAGTGGATGGAGGCGGCAAACTCAACCCCGGAATCTAGCCCCTGGCGCTGTTAATGTTCCACAGATAAGTGTGAATGCGTGGCTTGTTATCTTCATGATCTTTTTTTTATTTAATGCATTTTTATGTAGCGCGGACTTTATCCGAAGGTGATTGCAGAACAACTTCCTCAGCACCGATCAGCCTCCCCAAGTGAGCTCCGTCGATATCTTGCAGACAGGATGCTGTGGCACAATTGTATCAGCAACTCCTGGCACATACTTTTAGTAGGGGGTTCACATGTGCGAATTTAATTACGTGTTACCATAGTGACTACACATCAGCCACTATGTCTGTTTTCCTTCTCTCACTTCATGGTGCTGCTGTACGCTAACATTCATTCTAGTCAGGATTTAATTTCACCAGTGAAATGGGTTTCAAAACTTAGAAACAGATGCACTGGTGAAGTGCCACCGCGTAGTGGGCGCAGCCTGCTGTTTCCTTTAGCAACCTGCGGAGGTGCATTAGAAGAGCCAGGAGTGCAGCGAGGAATCTGTACACCATTATAAGAGAAGGGTTGGAATTGTCTGTATGACTGCAGAACGCCATGCAAACCTTTTTACTGACTTTTTGTGCTTGGCTGAAAGTCAACATATGCAGGCCCTGGTGAGTTTAAAGTATTTGGCATTGCCCTGGCTGAAATGTTAAATGGCTGTGTGTGTGTTTTCAAATGACGTGATTTGAAAGACTTTCTTCTCATCGCTTTGCAGAGCAAAAGAGCGAGAACTGCGTTAAACACATGAAGTGCAAAATAATGTTTCTTTGTGAATAATTTGAAAGAGCTAGCAATGACACGTTTTGACCTGTCAAGAGTATTGTGCTGGTAGACCCATAAGACGTATCATAAAAGTACCCAGCACCAAGCTTTTTTAACTTTTTCTCTTTTGTTTAATAACACTGTTCATTTTACGCTACACTATTGGTACCAGGCTTATCCTGCCCAGTCAACAATATACCATGCCTCCCTTCCTCTTTAGCTTATGCCTACTTATGTTTGCTCACTAATTGATAATTGGTGTCTTCATTTTACACCCCCACCACTTTCAAACTTTACCAGCCAGCACTGCTTGACACCTTTGTCAATGTTGTACACAGAGTGAAGTGAGCTGGGCAGGAGCAGTGACCGGACAGAAGAGGCGACAGGAAAGGAGAGGTACTAGGGCAGGAGAGGTGACGGGGCAGGAGAAGTGATGGTGCAGGAGAGGTGACGGGCAGGAGAGGTGACGGGGCTGGAGAAGTGATGGTGCAGGAGAGGTGACAGGGCAGGAGAGGTGACGGGGCAGGAGAGGTGACGGGGCAGAGAAGGTGACGAGCCATGAGCTAGAGCAGTAACCGGGTGTGAGCGGTGAAAGGACAGGAGCGGTGAAAGGACAGTAGCAGTGAAGGGGGCAGGAGCAGTGAAGGGGGCAGGAGCAGTGAAGGGGGCAGGAGCAGTGAAGGGCGCAGGAGCAGTGAACGGGGCAGGAGCAGTTAAGGGGGCAGGAGCAGTGAAGGGGCAGGAGCAGTGAAGGGGGCGGCAGCAGTGAAGGGGGCAAGAGCAGTGAAGGGGGCAGGAGCAGTGAAGGGGGCAGGAGCAGTGAAGGGGGCAGGAGCAGTGATGGGGCAGGAGCAGTGATGGGGCATGAGCAGTGATGGGGCAGGAGAGGCGACAGGGCAGGAGAGGCAACAGGGCAGGAGAGGTGATAGGGCAAAAGAAGTGACAGGCAGGTGACATGACAGGCAGGTGACATGAAAGGCAGGTGATGTGACGGGTAGGTGAGGTGATGGGGCAGGAGAGGTGATGGGGCAGGAGAGGTGACGGGGCAGGAGAGGTGACGGGGCAGGAGAGGTGACGGGCAGGAGAGGTGATTGGGCAGGAGCATTGAACAGACAGGAGCATTGAACAGGGCAGGAGCAGTGAGTGGGGCAGGAGCGGTGAGCGGGGCAGGAGTGGGGAATCGGGCAGGAGCGGTGAACAGGGCAGGAGCAGTGAACAGGACAGGAGCAGTGATAGGCAGGAGAAGTGAGGGGCAGGAAAAGTGACGGGCCCCCAGACCCCCTGGCCCCCGCACCGCCCACCCCTCCCGCATTTCATACGACGCCTCTTCCCTCTCAGCCCTCAACCCCGGCCGACCACCAAACTGCTACCAAGCCGCTCCTGGACTCACCCATGGACCTTTCACCTGCAATTCCTGCAAGTTTGCCTGCATTAGGACCCTCACCAAATCCACAATCACCAAACAGAACACCGGCTCCAACCCCCTGAAATGCATCCTTATCAACACCCGTTCTGTCCACAGTCACGCCATCCAACTTTGGAATCTACTTGACACCACCGCTCCGGACGTCGCCTTCCTCACAGAAACCTGGATGAACGCCTCTTCATAACCCGACATCGCCATAGCCATCCCTGACGGCTACAAGATTATCCGTAAGGACCGCACCAACCAAACAGGAGGAGGCATTGCCATTGTTCATAAGAACACCATTCGCATCTCAACGAGTTCCGATGACAACCTTGCAACCGCCGAACACCTCCACTTCCAGATACACATGTACCCCAAGACCACACTCAGAGGCACCCTCATTTACAGGCCACCAGGACCCCGCACACAATTCTGTGATGACATCACTGACTTCATCAGCCCACACGCCCTCCCCTCTGAGGACTACATTCTACTAGGCGACCTCAACTTCCACCTGGATAAGAACAACAACAACAGTACCACCCTTTTGGACAACCTCGCAAATCTTGGACTCAAACAACTTGTCGACACCCCCACCCACTGTGCCGGACACACGCTCGACCCAATCTTTACATCCAGTAAATACATCTCCTTCAACCACACCACAAATCTCCATTGGACAGACCACAGCTGCGTGCACTTCAACTACAAAAAGATTACAACCCACAACCACCCATAACAAATTCCCCGCAGAAACTGGAACAAAATCACCACCGACCAGCTTCTCACATCGCTCCACCAATACCCCCCTGCCTATTCATCAGACCCAAACCAAGCAGCCACCAACCTTGCACAATGGATCACCCGCAGCGCTGACGAATTAGTACCACTAAAAAACAACCCGACAAAGTTAAACCTCAAGAAAGCCCCCTGGTTCAACGATGAACTTAAAAAATCCAAGAAGACATGCCGCACCCTTGAGAAAGCCTGGAAAAGAAACCCATCCACCGAAAACCTGGCCACTTTCAAGAACGCCTCCCGTAAACACCATCAACTAATACGTTCCACTAAGAAAACAGCATTCAAAGATCGACTCGACAACAATGCCCACAGCAGTAAGGAACTGTTCAACATAGTAAAAGAGTTCACCAACCCCTCAGCCAGCACCAATGACATCACTCATTCCCAGTACCTTTGCGACTCCCTAGCATCATTTTTCCACAACAAAATCGCCGACATTCACAACAGCTTCATCAACCAGACCACCCCACGAACCTCAAAACCTAATCCCCCTCCTAACAACCTTTGCAAATGGAAACCAGTCACCACTGAAGACACCATCCGCCTGATGAACTCCATCCACTCAGGATCACCAACCGACCCATGCCCCCACCACATCTTCAACAAAGCAGACTCCATCATCGCTCCCCACCTTCGCGACATCATCAATAGTTCCTTCAACTCCACTACCTTCCCGGAAAGCTGGAAACACGCCGAACTCAGCGCCCTCTTGAAGAAACCCACAGCAGACCCCAATGAACTTAAAAACTACTGACCGATCTCGCTCCTCCCATTCCCTGCCAAAGTCATCGAGAAAGCTGTCAACAGTCAACTCGCCGCCTTCCTCGAATCCAACAAATCCCTCGACATATCACAATCTGGATTCCGTGCCAAACACAGCACCGAGACGGCCCTCATCGCAGCAACAGACGACATCCGAAAACTACTGGACAATGGAGAAACAGTTGCCCTCATCCTTCTCGACCTCTCTGCAGCTTTCGGCACAGTCTGTCATAGCACCCTTATTCACCGACTCAGCAACATCGGAATTCAAAGAAAAGCACTGGACTGGATCGTCTCATTCCTCGCCGGAAGAACGCAGAGGGTCTGCCTCCCCCCTTTTAAATCAGAGGCCACCGAAGTCATCTGCTGCGTACCACAAGGATCATCACTCAGCCCCACACTCTTCAACGTATATATGAGCCCACTCGCATCCATCATTCGTAAACACAACCTCAACATCATCTCCTACGCAGACGACACCCAGCTGATCCTCTCCCTCACCAAAGACTCAAACACCGCCAAAACCAATCTACACGAAGGGATGAAAGAAGTGGCCGAATGGATGAAGAACAGTCGCCTTAAACTGAACTCGGACAAAACAGAAGTCCTCATATTAGGATCATCCCCCTCCGCTTGGGATGACTCATGGTGGCCACCGGCTCTGGGAAACGCCCCCAAACCTACGGACCACGCACGGAATCTGGGCTTCATCCTAGACTCCACCCTATCGATGACCAGACAAGTCAACGCCGTCTCTTCCTCATGCTTCAACATTTTACGCATGCTCAGAAAAATTTCCGATGGATCTCCACCAAAACAAGAAAGACAGTCACCCACGCACTGGTCACCAGCAGACTAGACCACGGAAACACCCTTTATGCCGGAACTACAATCAAATCACAGAAAAAGCTCCAACGTATCCAAAATGCCTCAGCCAGACTCATTCTAGACGTCCCCCGCAGAGCTCACATCTCCAGTCACCTGAAAGACCTCCACTGGCTCCCCGTCAGCAAAAGAATAAAGTTTCGTCTCCTCACCCACGCACACAAAGCACTATACGACCTTGGACCCGAATGCCTCAACACACGCCTTTCCTTCTACACCCCCTCCCGCAAACTCCGATCGTCCAACCAAGCCCTCGCCACAATACCACGCATCCGCAGATCCACCATGGGGCGAAGATCCTTCTCCTACCTTGCGGCCAAAACCTGGAACTCCCTCCCCACCCATCTTCGCCTTACCCAAAACCACCTCTCCTTCAGAAAACAACTCAAAACCTGGATATTTGATAAGTAATCCCCCACCTTCCTCAAGCGCCTTGAGACCCTATGGGTGAGTAGTGCGCTATATAAATGCCAAACTTGAACTTGAACTTGAAGTGACGAGCCAGGAGAAGGAAGGGGGCGGGGGAATTGACGAAGCAGGAGTGTTGATCGAGCATGAGCAGGAGTACTGACTGGACAGGAGCAGTGAAAGGGCAGGAGCAGGCATTTCCCAGGGCGACTGGAAGGGTAGGGGGCCAGTTTAGTTTGGGGGGACGGGTTTTGTACAAGTGCAGGAGTTTTAAAAACACTGCAAACTTATTTGTATATTCAGCAGGTTTCGGTCAACAATACAAGTGCCAAGATAACTTTGGTGATCAATGTACCTGCTGGAGGGAGATGGGAGCATGTTTTGTCTAGTGGCTGTTTTACTCATCTAAGGTAGTGAAAGGGGTAATATGCCTGCTACAAAGAACATGTACCATGTATATCAAAGAGCAATATGTTATGTGCATAGTTCAGTGGGTACTGCTTTGTGTTCACTTCCCGAATGAAAGGACACTTGAATACAAATGGCCTGGCAGTTTGGGCTGGACTGTTCACATTGGGCGCAGGATCAAGACTGATTTGCATATGGCTGGGTCCAAACTGGAATGGCATGGTGAGCAAAAAACGATGGATTTAAGCCCAGATCTCTGAACTGGGGTGAATGTATGACATTGTTCTGCATTCTGTCCATCAATTGTTCTTTTTGCATTTGTCACCCCGAGTGGGACAGGTATGCTCAGACATGAGTCCCATGCTCTCCATGCCACTGGAATCAGGCTATCCTGGCTGATGAGGGCTGAAAGCCCGAAACCGGTCCTAGGATGTTGTTTCCAGTCCAGGGAGGACCTGGCCTGGCAGTTCGGGCTAGACTGTTCTCATTGGGCGCAGGATCAAGACTGATTTGCATAAGGCTGGCTCCAAACTGGAATGGCGAGCAAATAAACAATGGATTTAGGCCCAGCTCTCTGCACTGGGGTGAATGTACGATATTGCCCTGCATTCTGCCCACCAGTTGTTCTTTTGGCTATATTATGATTGAGCAGCTAGCTGGCTGACATGAATATGAAGGAGCCTTTGTGGGTTTCCGTGAGTCTAGATTCTCCTGAAGAGTCCCTTTCTCTTCTGAGCCCTGCTTAACCCATGTGTATATGAGGAGCCCTGTATTCATGACCTCAATGTTTGAGACAAAAAATAATCATGGATTTCCGAACAATGAGCGTAAAAGCATTAAGGTAACATGTTGTTCCTGCTTATATTTCACATGCTTTACATAAACCTGTATTCCCTATGAGTGTTTGCTTTTTCCTGAATTAAACCTCAAATAAACATGTTTATCCATTCTTTAAATTAAATAATGTTATAAGCTGTAATGGGTCAGTGAAATGCTAAACGTACTAAAAATTGGTATGTTTTGCTATTTCTAGCCACACCCCTGACTCCGCCCACTGATTCAATCTTCGGTTATTCCCGCCCCCTGATTCTCCACCCACAGTTCCCCTACTTTTTTTTCCCCACTTCGACCACTGCCCGGAGGGTGTCCGGGCGCTGGCCTGGCCCAGGGCGGGTCTATGGAATCTATTCAGAGCAGTGGTCGAAGGAAATTAAAAGAAGTGCCGTAACTGTGATGGCGCGAGCAATGGGGCGGGGTCACTGAGAGTGGGGGCGGCCGGGGTCACAGGAGTGGCAATAAATATATATGATGTATGTTTGTTTGGTCTTCCACCTTCAGGTAGCCGCATATAAAATAACGCTCAGCTTAAATGAAAAATGCTGAGCAATCTTCCTCTGAATTTCCGAGAGCCGTCTGTTCATCTTGCAGACTCGAGGATGGAGGTGTGATGTGATGTGTGGTGGCGGCCCGTCACTCCAGGCTGTAGGAGCAAGCCCTACCTGCGAGTCTGCTTCTGCGCGTGCGTGGGGTGTGTGAGTATGCGGGGGTCTGGCTCAGCGGAGGTGTCTGGGGTGTTTGTGGGGTGTGATGCCACTGGTGTGTGTTGTTCTCCAGTGGGTGTGGGTGGTGTCCCCTCAGCTGCCCCCCCCCCTCTCCATGAGAGTGCTACCGGCCCCCTCCCTACGCACACAAGTGACCTACCAGGACTCACGGCGGTGGGGGCTAGGCAGCGATCACAGACCCCCCCCCGGAGCTTCTCTCCGCCTCCCCTCCTGGGGTGTCCTGGTAGCCAACGTTTGCGGGGGACACCCCACGCCTCTCCGGGCTGCTGTCACGGGTGTAAGTGCCACCTTCGCGGCTCTCCCGCAGCGCCCAGAAGCCTCCCTTTACAGGACGGTCCACCTCATGTTACCTCCCCCCGCCCCGCTCCCCTCCTCACAGTTTGGCCGGCGTCGCTCTGCCTCGTGCCAAGGTCTATAAATAATTTCCATGGGGTCACCCAGAGTCAGGGCAGCCGAGTGCAGGGGCCACTTCTGAGCCCAGCTTCAGAGCCACCCTGTGCCACCCACTGATTCCTGCTGTACCGCCAGTTCAAAAGGGCCCCCACCCGACCCTGCGTTGCTTATCTCCGCCTACGGTGCCAGGTGCCAGCCGCCATGGTTTCACCACCCCTGCCAGGTGCCAGCCACCATGGTTCCACCGCCCTTGCCAGATGTCAGCGACCATGGTTCCACTGCCTCTGCCAGGGCACAAGCCTGCCCAGCCTAAACTTAACACAGAACCATTGGGCCAGTGGAATCTTTATTTTAGGCAAAGTTTAACTCCTTCATTGTCTGATCTTCTATAGCTCTGGAGGGCGCGAACAGCACGAGGACACACAAGTAATTTATTAAAAAGGTTTCATTCTAGTGAATGAAGTTCAGGTCGTGCCCAAGTGTTACACCAGAGCCTGCATGGAGGTGGGTGGATGACAACGCTGCACAGGTCAGCCTGGAAGAGTTTCTGTATCTTGAGGCAACCCGGCTGCCCGAGGGTCAGTTCTGTGTGTCCCCTGCCCTCTCGGGTAGAGGGTCTCGCTGTATGGCTGGGGATACGGTGCGCTTAGAAAGGGGCCTAAGATCTCATTTACAATAATTTCATGCAGGGCAGCGCTGCGCATCACTTTGCTGCGTTGCTCAGCTTTAGAAGAAAAGGGCAGGAATGTGCTGTAACTATGAGATAAGGCCAGTGCTTAATTTGAGCCAGTGGTTTATGGTGCTGGGCACCAGCACTCAACGGTGAAATCCGAGACTTAGTGCAGCCAGACACATTAAAATGGCTATCATCTTCCACCCAGAGCTGTACAAATAGCTTGGATGGCAGGTATTATTAATTCGTAATGTATTAAAAGTCTGAATTGTCATTCGTTGCGCAATGGGTCGTGCAAGTGGCAGTGATTTCCTCACAAGGGCCCTGGCACTTATTTCTATACAAATTGACTGCTGGATACAGCACATTCCTGTCCTCTCAGACTGCTCTGGCAGTCAAACGGCTGGTGAGCGCCAACACAGGCACCCTTGCACCTTGGTACAAGAGTTCCTGAGTTGAAATCAGGTTGTTTTTGTGCTCAGTGTCGCTGGATGACTTACTGTGGGTGTTGTTGTGGGTATTCCTGTGTAACACCCATGACATTTGACACATTCTCAAACACTTGCAGTCTTTCTGACATGTGATTAGACACATGCACAGAGACTCATCAACAGTAAAAGGGTCAAAACAGAGTGATCAACAAATACGGAAAAATTCAATTGATGGAACCCATTTTGCAATAAGTACATCCTTGGCCCAATGCCAGTGGTTGTGCAATTATGTCCACTGTGGTGAGCCAATAATGAACTAATTCCCTTGAGAAAAATACAGAAAAAGCTAAAACATAGCCTCAAGGTAAACTATAGAGTCAGAACTAGTGCAATCACAAAGGTAAGATGCAGCAAAATTTATTAAAGAAGTAAATAATAAAAATAATTCATATTATACCTATACATAACGTAATTATCTAGACAAAATAGTTAAAAACTGGAACATGCAATTAATAACACAATCTATTGTGGCCTGCACAATGAAAAAGACAGACAGAAAGGTGTAAAACATAGTTTGTTAAATACAATTGGTACATTCAAAGCTGTTTTATAGTCACACCCATGTATCATCACAAACAATTTCTATGTAAACATGGGAGGGGGAGGCTTGAATTGTACAGAAGATTGGCGTCGACGCGTTTCGGTGGTTTTAGGCGAAAATGGAGTCCACCTTTGTCAAGACTTATGTTGATTTTCTGTCGTGCTTAGGGGTCTGAACAGATACCCTATGCTAGTAGTTCATGGAAGATAATTGATAACCAAAGTAAAAAGATCTCAGCCGCATCAGAAGTGTCTCTTAAAATGTTGTACTGACAATATGCCGTTTTAAAAAAAATAATATTCAATGAGTCTGCTATGCATAGAATATATTAAATGTCACACTGGTGGATATTGGAGGCAAGTGCGATGCCCTTTTGGTACTTGTGCGTACAAGTCTTGTTCAATCTGCTATGGCAGGAGCTCTCTCTCACCGAATGTGGGTAGAGAGGAACTTGCAAGCGGGTTATCCTTCTATAAAACCAGTGGGCTGTAGGGGCTTGCGGAACCTGTGAATACAATGTTTTTTAATCACTGTGGTGAGCGCCAGAGGCAGCAGCAGAGCAGGAACCCACATTCACTGCAGGAAAGGGAACAAGGAAGCTCAGGACCTGACCTTTGCAACACACGGTCAGAGCAGGAATGGAGTGCACTGGAAAGGGTGGCAGGAGAGAGGCTCAGTCATCCTCCATCCAGGAGACAGGCTCAGTCATCCTCCATCGCAGGTCATCCAGGAGTATAAGTACAGAGCAAAGATTCCCAAAGGCTGCAGGAGAGAGGCTCAGTCATCCTCCATCCAGGAGACAGGCTCAGTCATCCTCCATCGCAGGTCATCCAGGAGTACACGTTACTCTCTTCTCAATGGGGAGCACATAGAGGTTCTGCAGGTGTTGGGTGATGTGTTTGTGTCGAGGGATGCCGAGGACGCGTCTGGTTGCGGTTTTCTGTATGGTCTGGAGTTTGCGCTACAGAGACTGGTTGATCCCGGCGTAGAGAACGTTTCCGTAGTCAAGTCTGCTGGTTATGAGTGCGTGAATGGTGGTCTTCCTTGATTCGGGTGGGATCCGTTTAAATGTTGTCAGGGGATGGGGAGGATGTTGAAGCAGCTGGAGGAGACGCCGTTTACCTGTTGGGTCATGGAGAGGGCAGAGTCGAGTACTATGCCAAGGTTTTGGGCATGGTCCATGGGAGTGGGGGGCTGCCGAAGCGGTGTGTCACCAGGTGTTGTCCCATGCAGAGGAGGAGAGTCTGAGAACAAGGACCTCTGTCTTCTCTGAGTTGAACTTCAGGCAGCTGTTGCTCATAGAGGATGAAACGTCCTTCATTCCTTCCTGGAAATTGAGTTTGGTGGTGATGGGGTCCTCTGTGAGGGAGAGGACAAGCTGGGTGTTGTAGGTGAAGATACTTTGCTGAGTCCATTCTGTTTGACAATGGCGGCGAGGGGGGCATGTAAATGTTGAAGAGCATGGGGCTGAGTGATGATCCTTGGGGTACTCCGCATTCGGTTACTGTGGATTTGGAGAGGAAGGGCGCAGTCTGATTCTTTATGTGCTGCCGGTGAGGAAGGAGCGGATTCAGTCAAGAGTGGTTCCCTGTATGCCCCTGTCGTGGAGTCTGGCGGTGAGTGTACTGTGGGAGACAGTGTTGAATGCTGCACAGAGGTCGAGCAGGATCAGGGCTGCGGTGTGTCCGTGGTCGAGGTCGGGATGTCAGCGGTGGCTAGTAGAGCGGTCTCGGTGCTGTGGTTGCTGCGGAATCCAGATGGGGAGTGATCGAGGTTGGAGTTTTCTTAGATGAATCTTGTTATTTGGGCGTTGATGGTCTTCTCGTGACTTTGGTTGCAAAGGGGAGGAGGGAGATGGTTCTGTAGTTCTTGAGGTCCAAGGTATCTTCTGAGGGCTTCTTGAGAAGGAGCCTGGCTTCTGCGCGTTCCTAGTTGAAGGAAGTGACCTGATTTGGGCCACCCGGGTCACTCGCGACCACCTCTCAGCCTTCCATACAAATGAAGAGTAGGTCACACAGTAGAGAATACAAACCAAATATATTTATTCAGTGTTAGATCTGGGGGTCTCTAGTTGGCAGAGGTAAGTACCTTTGTCCAAATAGGGACCCTTGCTTCTAGTCAGGGTAAAGGGGCCCACACTGTAGATAACCCCTGCGCACCCCCTCGGTAGCTTGGCATGAGCAGGCAGGCTTATCCCCAAGGCAATGTGGATAGTACTTGCACTTAACACACACAATGACTCTAAAACACGCCACAAACTGACACCACACTGGTAGGTATATCAAAAATATATCTTTATCTATTTTTAGGCAGTTTAGCAAAAGTAATGTAATTTACACCACTCCTTTACTCTCCTCCAGATTTGCACTCTATTCTAGGCAGGTAATTCAGTCTCAGTCTTAAACTATCACAGGAGTAAATATTGTAGGCTGCGAAATATCGAAAATAGCCCTTCGCCGTACCTCGCGATATGAAAAGAAGCGTCTCCCGGTTCTGGTTGCAAGAGAAGCCTCAGCATAGGTAAAAACCTCAAATGTGGCCCCGGCTGGTCCTGCTAGCTCTCCGCCTGCTCTCGACAATCCACCGATTGGCGGGGAGCCAGATTACCACTTTGATGCTGGAACGGCAGGCCGGGACGACAAATGCACTCACAGATCCCTCAGCGAGGACGGGTCTTCCTGCAAACTCGAACGCAGCTCCCTCGGATGAGAGCGCTTGACTTCATGGGCGCAGGACCAATTGGAGCACGGCCTCAGAGACGAACCCACGACACTAGGCCAATTAGCACGCAGCTTCTAAGAGAGTCCCTCGTGGCGCTGACTCTTCTTCCCGGCTCCAGCCACTCGCAGCACGGCTTCAGTGATGACGCGGCGGCCCGGGGACCAATCCTAGCGCGGCGCCGCCAACCTGGCCTCATGGTTGCTGAGGGGGCTCGCCCCGGGAGACCAATCAAGACACAGATTCTCCTGTTCCTTCTCCGCAGCCCACGGGGGGAGATAGCGAGTTCGGTTGGGGGAATGCAGGCCCCAGCAGCAGTGATACTTAGCGGCGGAGAGTTTTTAGGGCGCCAGGGACAGGTAGAGCTCTCGTGATGACCCGAACACCTTTGGGGCAATGATTCTCGATGGAGAAGTACGACGAGCCTCCGGTCTGCTGCAGGAATGTGCTGATGAGCACACCGATCCTTCTTCAGGGCCCACAGTTTCCAGCCACGCACCAAGCACAATCTTTACAACATTTCAGAATGTTAAAGGAACCTTTTTGACCCTGGGTTCCAGGACAGGAGGCCAGCTCCTCTCAGGCCCTTGAAGATTTGTTTGCAGACACAGCACACAGCAAAGTCTTAAGGTCAAGCAGGCAGGGGTCACAGCATACAGCAAAGTACCCTTCTTCTCTCCTTCAGATGAACAGCCAAACAGGTCAGCCCCAGAGCACACAGCAAGGGCAGTCTTCCTCAGTTTCTTCAGTGGTCCTTCTGGAGTCCAGGGGCTGGGCAGGACCTAGGGAGGCAAGCCTTCCCCTGGGCCCAAGCAGCAGCACGCCCCTGGCAGGATTCAAGTTGGCAAACAAGAACATTTAACAAGAGGTCACAGCCTCCTTTTATACAGAGAAATCCTTTGTCAAAAGGTGCAGGGTGCGGGAAGAACCAGTCGCAGCTGGTCTGGGAGCACCCTTGATGTGCTCAGCCCCTCACTCTATTCACTGGCAGGGCTAAGGACATTAGACGCACCACACGGGGCGGAGCCAGCATTGTGGAGGGAAAATGCAGCCCTATTCAGGTCCCAGGTGTACCCCTCCCTCACATCAGCATGCTAATCACCCCACTCACCACTGGAGCAGTCCCACCCAGACTCTTGGAGCCAGGCTCACCAGCCAGCTCCAGCCAATCACAAGCCAGACACAAATTAAACAAACATGCCAACTTCTAGAAGTGGCACTTCCGCACTAGACACATTCATGCCGCATACATCATTGCGCAGCATTCAATCTCACGAGTTCGCACATACCAAACACGACCTGCACTCCCCATACATCAGGAACATCCATGGTCACACATATTCCCCATGCATTCCTATGGGAGGTCAGGTCACTCACCACACACACACACACAGAGCGCACAAACTTTACACTGGACCACAGTGAAAAAGTGCACAGAGACCTAAAATCACCAACACCAGGTTACATAAACAGGCTAGGCAAAAGCAAAAAGTTTCGGGGTGAACCTGCCAAAAAGGGCCGGGTCCAACACAAGCCCCTTCCAGCCAAAACGCAGGGTAGACCAATCAATCCCTTGATGGGCTTCCCTGCTTTGGGCGACAAAACACGGACACGGGCCCGCACGGCAGGGACACCTTTCAGTTCTACGCCACTCTGAACCCACATGGATCTCTCTCAACAAGAGCTATCTGGCCCAACTAGGATACCCCACTGGCACTCTCTAGTCATCCACGGCCAGGACCAGGCCCTAGGCCATCCAAATGGCACAGGTCCTGACCACTTCACAGAGTGGGGGGCAGTAACCCCTGGCATACAATAGGCATTCTCCACTCTCCCTCTCAGTGTAGCTACAACTACCACTGATCCTTCAACCTAGGGACCACACCCTCAGGCTGACCAGAGGTCACAGGCAAGAATGCCCCACCCTACCTCTACTTCTGGGGTTCCGCACCCTCCCAGGGAAGCACCCACCAGAACACAACTCTCCCACCAGTTCAGGACCTCTCTCCATCAACTGGTCTACCACCTGGGATCTGGAAAGTATTTCACTTCGGAGGTACAAAGCACACAGCACAGTCCCTCTTCAAGCAGGTGGGGAGACACAGCACACAGCAAAGTCCCCTTTCCTCTACCTTAGTGGAAACAACAGACTGCAGGTGAGCCCCAGATCACACAGCAAGGGCCTCCCCCTCAGTCTCTTCAGCTGATCTACTTTGGCAGAGATTCCTTCTTGACCTGGAAGTTTTCTAATCTCCCAACCTAGGATCTAAACCCTCAGGTTGCTCCGGGGTCAGAGGTAAGGACACCGTCCCTCTGCACCCCCTTCCAGAGTTCTGCACCCTCCCACCTTGGAGCGGTACCCCTGGACGCCAAAACCGGTCAGGACACTGATTACAGATGCCCTTCTCTCCAGATCAGGCTGAACCTCAACATGGCCACCCCCCCTCCTCGGGGAGCGACCTCCAGGGCCCCACAAATGGTCAAGTGCTCAAGACAGTAAAATGCCCAGCCAACCAGGACTTCTGCACCCTCCACTTAGGAGTGGTACTGCCCAACACCAGGACTGCCTGAGTTCTGGTTACAGACACTCGCCGTCCTCTAGACACAGGAAGATCCTCCTCAAATGACCTGCAAGTACAGCCTAGGCCCCTGACCTGGCGCTCCCTTAGGGAACACTCCAGAACCTGAGATAGGGTTTCGGGCCAACGTGGGACACACCGTCCCACACTCATTCCGCCTCCACTGAGACAGGGCGTGAGCCCCTACACTCCTAGCATCTTACTGGGACCTAGCTGGGCTACACATGAACCTCTCCCCCTGCACAGGATCATCAGATACACAAGCCACTACTTTTAGAATCACTCCCCAATGCCTCTGCAAGACATCTAGCACACCGCCAGACGTCCACCTTCTCGTCCAGTGCCTCTGCAGGACCTCCTGCACACCACCAGAGGTACACCTCCCGTGCAAGCTCCTGTTATTACAAAACAAACTCACACCAACTCCTCCAGTTCAACACACCACTCATCCACACACTCCCCCTCCAGACTGGTGAGACAGTTCCTCACTGCCACTGTCTCTCAACCTATACACCTCTTACTGAGCACCAGGCACCATACTCTGGGAACTGGGAATGGGACTTCACGCACTGAACACATTTTAGCTGCCACCACTGGATCCTACCATAGTGAGGAATCCAGACACACACACTACACTCAGGGGATAACCACCCTCCCGAGCAAGCCATTTCTCCTCCACACTCCCTCTCTTCCATCTACCCACACAGGGACAGGAACAGGGATTGGGCACCGGACCCAGTAGGGGTTCCTTATCTATGGGAACCTCCCCCTCTACTGGCGTCCCGCCCTGTCATTTTTTCTCATCTGCCACTAAACATAAAGCACAGGAACACCATTTGAAAATGACACTCTTGAGGAAAAACAAAATCACAAACAATAATCCCAAACATGTGACTATCTAGAATGCAGAGTTTTGTAATGTAGCCAGTTGTTGCTGTGGCACTGCTCAAACACAAGTCCTAATCCTCACCGCTGTCCAACAATGTTAGATCTGGGGTCTCTAGTTGGCGGAGGTAAGTGCCTTTGTCGAAATAGGGACCCTTGCTTCTAGTCAGGGTAAAGGAGCCCACACTGTAGATAACCTCTGATCACCCCCTATATAGCTTGGCACAAGCAGGCAGGCTTATCCCCAAGGCAATGTGGATAGTACTTGCACTTAACACACACAATGACTCTAAAACACACCACAAACTGAGACCACACAGGTAGGTATATCAAAAATATTTCTTTATCTAGTTTTAGGCAGTTTAGCAAAAGTAATGTAGTTTACACCACTCCTTCGCTCTCCTCCAGATTTGCACTCTATTCTATGCAGGTAATTCAGTCTCAGTCTCAAAATATCACAGGAGTAAATATTGTTGGCTGTGAGACGTCGAAATCAGCCCTTCGCCGTACCTGGCACTATGAAAAGAAGCGTCTCCTCGTTCTGGTTGCAAGAGAAGCCTCAGCGTAGGGGAAAACCTCAAATGTGGCCCGGCCAGTCCCGCTAGCTCTCCGCCCGCTCTCGACAATCCACCGAGCGGCGGGGAGCCAGATTACCACTTTGATGCTGGGACGGCAGGCCGGGGACGACAAATGCACTCACCCACCGAAACCAGAAAAACAGTCACCCATGCTCTGGTCACGAGCCGACTGGACTACGGAAACACCCTCTACGCAGGTACTACCGCTAAAATCCAGAAGAAACTCCAACGAATCCAAAACGCCTCAGCCAGGATCATACTAGACATCCCGCGTAACGAACACATCTCTGGCCACCTGAAAGACCTCCACTGGCTGCCCGTCGATAAGAGGATCACTTTCCGACTGCTGACCCACGCACACAAATCACTCTACGACATCGGACCAGAATGCCTCAACTCTCGACTGTCCTTCTACACCCCCTCCCGCCAACTACGCTCTTCCAGCCAAGCCCTCGCCACTGTACCCCGCATCAACAAGACCACTATGGGAGGAAGATCCTTCTCATACCTGGCAGCTAAAACATGGAACTCACTCCCCACTTACCTTCGCCTTACCCAGAACCACCTAGCATTCAGAAAGCAACTTAAAACGTGGATATTTGACAAGTAATCCTCCTCCCTTCCCTAAGCGCCTTGAGACCCTCTGGGTATGTAGTGCGCTATATAAATTCTTTGACTTGACTTGACTTGACGGATCCCTCGGCGAGGACGGGTCTTCCTGCAAACTCGAACGCGGCTCCCTCGGACGAGAGCGCTTGACTTCACGGGCGCAGGACCAATTGGAGCGCGGCCTCAGAGACGAACCCACAACGCTAAGCCAATCAGCACACAGCTTCTAGGCGAGCCCCTTGTGACGCTGACTCTTCTTCCTGGCTCCAGCCACTCGCAGCGCGGCTTCAGTGGTGACACGGCGGCCCGAGAACCAATCCCAGCACGGCGCTGCCAACCTGGCCTCGAGGTTGCTGAGGGGGCTCGTCACGGGGGACCAATCAGGACACAGATTCTCCCGTTCCTTCTCTGCAACCCCCGGGGGGAGATAGCGAGTTCGGTTGGGGGAATGCAGGCCCCGGCAGTGGTGATACTTAGCGGCACAGAGTTTTTAGGGCGCCAGGGACAGGTAGAGCTCTCGTGATGACCCGAACACCTTTGGGGCAATGAATCTCGATGGAGAAGTACGACGAGCCTCCGGTCTGCTGCAGGAATGTGCAGATGAGCACACCGATCCTTCTTCACGGCCCACAGTTTCCAGCCCCGCACCAAGCAAATTCTTTACAGCGTTTCAGAATGTTAAGGGAACCTTTTTGACCCATGGGCAGGCCAGCTCTTCACAGGCCCTTGGAGATTCGTTTACAGACATAGCATACAGCAAAGTCTTAAGGTCAAGCAGGCAGGGGTCGCAGCACACAGCAAAGTCCCCTTCTTCTCTCCTTCAGATGAACAGCAAAACAGGTCAGCCCCAGAGCACACAGCAAGGGCAGTCTTCCTCAGTTTCTTCAGCGGTCCTTCTGGAGTCCAGGGGCTGGGAAGGGCCCAGGGAGGCAAGCCTTCCCCTGGGGCCAAGCAGCAGCATGGCCCTGGCAGGATTCAAGTTGGCAAGCAAGAACATTTGACAAGAGGTCACAGCCTCCTTTTATACAGAGAAATCCTTTGTCTAAAGGTGCAGTGTGGGGGAAGAACCAGTCGCAGTTGGTGTGGGAGCACCCTTGATGTGCTCAGCCCCTCGCTCTATTCACTTGCAGGGCTAGGGACATTAGACGCACCACAGGGGGCGGAGCCAGCATTGTGGAGGGAAAACCCAGCCCTATTCAGGTCCCAGGTGTACCCCTCCCTCACATGAGCATGCTAATCACTCCACTCACCACTGGGGCAGACCCACCCAGACTCTTGGAGCTAGGCTCACCAGCCAGCTCCAGCCAATCACATGCCAGACACAAATTACACAAACATGCCAACTTCTAGAAGTGGCACTTCCGCACTAGACACATTCATACTGCATACATCATTGCGCAGCATTCAATCTCACGAGTTCGCACATACCAAACTCGACCCTGCACTCCCCACACATCAGGAACTACCATGGTCAGACATATTCCCCATGCATACCTATGGGAAGGCAGGTCACTCACCACACACACATAAGCATGAGCGAATTTTGCGGATCTCGCGTTCGCGAATTTTGCGGATTTGCGGATTCGCAATCCGCAAAATCCGCGAATTCCCGCGAATTTGCGGATTTTTTTTTTTTTTGTGTTCGCCCGTGTTTCTGCCAGTTCGCGAGGGTTTTGTACACTTTCGCAAATTGCGAACTTACCTGTCGGGTCGCAAGTTTCGCGAACTTGTTGTTTCTACGTGTCCAGCCTGTTTGGGACACTCTTCTTCATCACTGCCACTCTCTGTCACCACTGCCACTCTCTGACTACTCATGCCACCCTCTGGCCCACCCATGCCACCCTCTGTTTCATCACCACACCCTCTGGTTGTCCAGTGTACATTATTTTCGGCAAAGCAAAGCACACCTTCCCTGCCTCAAGTGACCTGAATTAATTTGGGGCTGATTAATGTGTCACAGAATATTTTTTTTAGCTGGCACCTGCTTCCTTAGTGCGCCCTGATTAGTGATCTTTTGCACTCGCTAAGTGCTTTCATTGTTGCAAAATTAGTTACAACACCTGCCCTGCCCCAACTGACAATAATGAATTAGGGGCTGATTAATGGATTTTAACTTCCAGCCTGGCTCCTGCTTGTCTCCCTTAGCTGTAATTCAGGACCTTTGTGGCATATGTGTAACTATTCTGAGGTTCAGAGCAGGGTCACATAATAGTTTCAACTGGCAACTGAACTCTGGAGGGGCCCCTCAGGAAGCACTACAGGAAATGGCTACTAATGATGAGCCTGAACTTTTGAACCTGGTAAGTAGTTACTTTCAGTTTTGCTAAGATCGTATTTCTGCAATTTTGCACTTATTCGCGGGGCGCGAACTCACGCGAACTCACGCGAACAGTGCGAGCAGTGCGAGCAAAATCCGCTGCTCGCGGATTTGCGGATTTTGCGGGAGATTCGCAAATCTCGCGGATTGCGGATTTCCCGAAAATCCGCAAAATCCGCGAGCGGAACGGATTTTCCGCCCATGCCTACACACGCAGAGAGCGCACATACTTTACACTGGACCACAGTGAAAAAGTGTGCAGAGACCTAAAATCACCAACACCAGGTTAGAGAAACAGGCTAGGCAATAGCAAAAAGTTTCGGGGTGAACCTGCCGAAAAGGGCAGGGTCCAACATTCAGGTACACTCAAGCGGAGTCCAGTCTGACTAGCCTCCTGGGATTGCTGCAGAGGGACTGATTTCAGCAAGCATGGTGATAGATTATGTACAATTCTGAACCAATAAAGACACCTAGACTGGAGATTTCCAGTTGGAGGCAGCTAGACAAAGAAGGTGCAGAAGGATGAGTTTCGATCCAGAAACAGAGCACACATCTTTACACCAATGTCGTTCTGCATATGCCCACCGCTGGACTGGTAGGAGCAGGCCTCTATCTAGTGGGAAAGGTATACGCTAATAAGAACAGTGTATTCATTAGTACAGCAAGGTTCAACCTTGGAGAAACAATAACTATCACAGCTGCTTTCAGCAGAGACAGAGAGAAAGTTGTTTCGATCGTAGCTCAAGATGGCGGCCAAACATAAAATGGTGCCACGAATGCTAACTTAAGACCTAGAATACATAAACAGCACAGCTAAAACATTTTTATTCCAACAGACCCTCCTTTTAGCCTTCGCTAACTATTTTATGTTACTATTTAGACGCTAATAACATATGGTAAGTATTAGAAACATCACTATAAGCTGATGAATACATAATCAGTATTCAAAGATACCCTTGTTGATCTGCATAATTTTGTCAATGTATTTCTGCAATATTATTGCGGTATTAGTATTATGAATGGATATTTTTTGTTTAGGTGTCAGAGCACTTACACCATAGGTGCAACAAGCCGGAAGACAGTGTATGCAGAGACAACATATAAAAATGATACCGGCAACTACAACCAAACAGATAAGGATCTTCCAACCTCACGTTGATAGCATACTCCAGACCCATCCTGATAGTGTCCATATACCTGTCTCCTGGTGTATGTCTGAGGAAAGCCCATGCAATTTTTCTATAGCTGTATACACACTGGGGCGTGGTCAGGTATATAAACGCAACATCTGCTGCCAATTGTACGAAAGGCCCCTCCCCAATCAGCGAGGATGACATCTAACAACATCCTGTTCTGTAGGGTAACTAATCTCATAGCCTGGAGCTCAGCAGTGATGTTTGTCAATATCCCAGCTGTTCTATTAATAACGCCTTCCACAAACCCTTGTTAGCGGACAAAGCTGAAGACTATTAGCCATGGGGCCCCAGAAGGGTAAAAGACCCCTTGCAGCATCTTCAAACTGTTGCCAGGTAGTATCTGTCTGATCTACACCCTCCCTGTCCCCAACCCTTCTGACTCGAGGCAAGTGCATACTCTTGCGCTGCAGCTGATGATCTTTATTGTAATTGGACGGGGCAACATACAAAGGGGAAGGAGGAAAAAGAGGTAGAATCTGCCAGCCCACCCCCTCGTGAGTCAAACATGAGCTTGGGATCCACAGACAAAATAGACATTCTGGAGTGGAATCAAGGGTGGACTATTAAACGTGCTCTGTCCGTAGGTGAAATTGCACCTTGCCAGTCCCCTGGACACCGAAACTAGCTGTTGTATTGACCACAGACACCAGCATCAGTTTGTCCATAGTAACATTACGATCTTGGAAAGATTGGAAGTACTCAGAGGTATGGAACCTTTGGAAATCAGTCATTTCCATGCTAAGCCATGCTTCATTTTTCATTTTATCATATATGCACATACAAGAGTTCGGGAATAAGGTGCCAGACTTCCCATTTCCTGCCTGTCCAATGGGAGTAAATCCGTGATGAAAACATATATATTCTACCACAGTCAGCAGACATCATAACCTTAGTAGAAAGTCGGAAATGGTTGTGCACCATAAAAAACAATTCAAACCAACCTTCACAGCTATCAATATATGACAGTGGCATGGACAACAAATGATTGCTCGTGTCAGTAAGTGAAGGAAGCAATCCTTCACATAAGCCCTCACGCAGCCATCGCACGCCAACACAACCTTAAAATCATCTTCTACGCTGACGACACCCAGCTGATCCTCTCCCTCACCAACGACCCCACCACCGCCAGAGCCAGCCTCCAGGACGGAATGAAAGACGTTGCGGAATGGATGAGGCTCAGCCGTCTGAAACTGAACTCAGACAAGACGGAAGTCCTCATCCTGGGACCATGCCCCTCTGCCTGGGATGACTCCTGGTGGCCCTCTGCACTGGGCACCGCACCCAAGTCCACGGATCATGCACGCAACCTGGGCTTCATCCTGGACTCATCCCTCGCGATGACCAAGCAAGTCAACGCCGTCTCGTCATCCTTTTTCAACACCCCGCGCATGCTCCAAAAAATCATCCGGTGGATCCCCACCGACACCAGAAAGACAGTCACCAAGGCCATCATCACCAGCCGACTGGACTAAGTGGACACCCTCTACGTTGGAACCACAGCCAATCTTCTGAAAAGACTACAGCGCATACAGAACGCCTCTGCACGACTCATCCTTGACATCCCCCTTCACAGCCACATCTCTGCCCATCTGAAAGACCTGCACTGACTCCCTGTCAGCAATAGGATCACGTTCAGACTCCTCACCCACGCACACAAGGCTCTCCACGAATTGGGCCCCAAATACCTCAAAAGCTGCCTCACATTCTACACACCCACCCGCCAGCTTCAATCCGCCAGCCTCGCTCTAGCCGCTGTCCCACGAATTCGCAAAGCCACTGCCGGAGGAAGATCCTTCTCCTACCTAGCGGCCAAGACATGGAACTCCCTTCCCACCCTCCTACGGCTGACCCAGGACCATCTCTCCTTCAGGAAACAACTCAAGACCTGGCTCTTCGAGCAGTAGAGACTCCCCTCCCTCCCAGCGCCTTGAGACCCTAACGGGTGAGTAGCGCGCTCTAAAAATTATTTGATTGATTGACAAACTCAACAATTAGTTGTATTGGACACATCATGGGCTTGATGCAAAATTTGTATAAATGTATTATCTGTCTAAGTCTTTCTATGCTCCCCTTTTTGGGGGCCAAAGTAACAAACACAGGCTCTGGGGAAGTGGGTGTTGTACTAACCAAAGAATGTACAGTCTGCTTTAGAACCTCATCATTCTCTGCATCTTTTTGGGTCCAAGTAAGTTTTGCATCGCTAAAAGGGATAAACTGAGGCACCTTCTCAGTGTCCCTGTCCCTCTCCCACAGGTCTTAGGGCAAGGGTAGGGGTATCCTGCGACAGTGGCTAGAATTAATTCAGTTTTTTCTGCCGCCGACCTTCACAGCAGTCTGGGTAGCGAGGAGTACCTGCTTGGGCCCCTTCCACTGGGGCTCCAAGCTCTTTCTCCACTGTAAATTACGCTGCAGAACCCACTCCCCAGGCTGTATGTTATGGCCAGGCCCCTCTGGTACGGATGGAAGGGTCTCTTGAATCTGCTGGTGAATAGAACGCAAACTTTCAGTTAACATGTAGTCAGTCAATGAAGGGTACTCAATTTCTGCGAACATACTCTGGCGTGGGACTCCCCAGAGATTTGCTGGGAGTCCGAGCACGACCTCTTAGGGTGACAATTCTATTCTAGAATGTGCTGTTGTTCTCATTGACAAAAGAGCTAATAGTAAAGCATCTGGACACTATAACACTGTAGTTTCCTCAATCTTCGCCAATTTCAGTTTGAGAGTACCATTGTACTTCTCAACCAGACATGCTCACTGGGGGTGATTTGCAGCATGAAACTTCTGTTTTATGTGCAAACCATCGCAAACTAACTGGATAATCTTGCCTTTGAAATGACTTCCGTTATCACTCCAGATCAAACTGGGCAAGCTAAAGCGAGGAAAGAACTCGTTCAGGAGTACCTTTGCAGTCACAATGGCTGTGTAATATTTAGTAGGGTAAGCCTAAACCCATTTACTGAATGCACAAACAACCACTAATACATACTTCAAATTATTGACCCTGTCCATTTTGATATAGTTCATTTGAAGGACCTAAAAAAGGAAAGTGGGAGGTGCAAAATTACCAGGTGGTGTAGGTGTACCGTTGCCAGGATTGTGCATCATGCATACCATACAGTACTTCACTAAATGTGCAGCCTTCTTTGGAATGTTGTTGTTTTGCCATACGGGGTCTAACAGTTTGCAAATACCCTTAGCACTGATATGAGCTGGGCCATGGGCCAGCGTGACTACAGGAAGAACATATGCATCTGACAACATCCATATTTGCTTCCCTGACTCGTCAATCCAACATCCCTCATCATTCAATTATGCTGTACTTTCTTGCCACGCTGCTAATTCCTCCACTGTGGCCTCCCTCTGTATTTCCGTCACGTTATCAAGTCTATCCTCAAACATGGTAACCTCAGGCACCCAACTAGCAGGACCTGCTACAAACATCCTTTTCATGTTAGTTTGGGCTATTTCCTTAGCTGTCTGATCTGAGAAAGCGTTCCCTTAACCCACATCGTCAGAAACCTTTCTATAGGTGCTGCACTTCACTATGGCATATTTCTTAGGGAGTGTCAGAGCGTACAGAAGCCTATGTATAAGAGGACTGTGCTGAATTCTTGTCCCATGGGAAGTAAGGAAACCTCTCTCTGACCCAGAGCTGCCCAAAGTTATGGGTGACTCCAAATGAGTACTGACTGTCAGTATAGATATTGGCATCTTCTCATTCTCAGAAGGGAGGGGTAGTAACGTGGCTGGATTCAAAGTGGCACAGCGTTAGATCGTAACATGTCAGGCAAAGAGCGTTAGCTCATAACCTGTCAGACATGCTCTGGTGAAGTGCTGTGTCTTTGTCTTATTCAAAAGTGTATCCACAGCATGACATACCGTGACTGTGAGGTCAGTATCAAGTACGAGTCCAACCGATTGTCTTATCGAGACAACCACAGCTACAACCGCTCTTAGACAGCCCAGGAAGGCTCGTGTGACCGGGTCAAGCACAGCAAAAAAATAAGCACACAGTTGTTGCTTATCCCTCAATTTTTGAGCTAAAACAGAAAGCACATAACCACCCCTCTTGTGGACATACAATACAAAGCTTTTTGCATAATCAAGTGTACCATGCACTGGAGCCAAGCAAAGCACAGTTTTTATTGCTCAAAAAGACTACTGACACTCGGGCATCCAAGGCAGGGGGTCATACACATCCTTTAGTGTTAGCAGAAGCAGGGGTGTAATAAGCAGTGACTAGCCAGGTATACTACCTGCAGTAGGAAGTGATACCTATGAATGCATGCACATCTTTCTGGGTTTGCGGAATGGGCCTTTTAACAATGCTACTGATGTATTCAGGGATTAATCTCCTACCTTCCTTCGACAGTAGGTGACCTCCTATCGACAGACTGAAATTTGGAAAGTGATACCTTATGACCATGGTCAGCTAAATGTAGCTAAATGTAACCGTACTGTCTCTGCAACATTGTTCTTTGTCCGAGGCGATGAGCAGGTCATCGACATATTGTAGCAAAACATTACCTGCGGGGAGCGTCAAGGAGTCCAGCTGACCTTTCAATGCCTGACTATAGATACTCAGACTTTCTGTATAGCCTCCACAACAGTATCTAAAACTCCTGCCAGCTAGGGTGCATCCGAATAGATACCTGCTTTCAGGATGAATGGGGTACTGAAGAATGCCTTTTTCAAGTCGATGACAGAAAATAGTTTTTAGCAGAGCAAGGGATCATTGTCAAGAGAGTCGTAATGTCAGGGACCACCGTAAACTGGGGAATCACTATTTTGGTAACTTCGCACAAGTCAATCACAAAACAATAAACATCTGCATTGTCATCAGAGGAACCCAAAAGTGTCCCTTTAAGAATTGTAAAGAATAGGGCTATTACAAACATTAGCAGTCGTCACCTCAACCACTCCTTTCGCAATCAAATTCTGCACAATTTGCATCAAAGCTCGCTCACCTGCCTGCGGTATTTTATACTGAGGGATACAGGGTAAAATAGTACATTCTTTCACAAGTATTGAAACAGACGATAGCTCCAACAAACCCACATCTGTGTCGCCCGTTGCCCACAGTGTGGGTGGCACATCCTTAAACTCTGCAGGAAGAGGCGCATCTCTGGAAAGACACTGTGTAGCGTTACCCATCGTCATTTAGACAACCTCCAGGGAGCAGTAAATCGTGGCATGCAATTTCTTCAACAAATCCAAACCCATCACATTATATACACAATTAGACGTCAACAAGAATTGCGAATCAACAGTAAAGGGACCAATAGTCAGCGCAAGGGGTTTTAAAATGGGACTCACAACCGGTACACCAGAAAAACCTACTGATACATTATTATGGCCAGACAGAGTCACCCCAGGGACCAAATAATGAGAAATAGAACTATTTGTGGCACCTGTATCCACCAAGAACTCCTTAGTCGAACCATGCACATCTGCACTAACATACAAAGTATGCTGATCTACGGTATTGTAACTGGTCCTTCACTCTGTCCCTGGTTTCCCTAGCTATAGTACATCCCCTTCACCTCATATGTAGCATAATCATTGTGATAATACTGTCCATTCTGAGCGCCATCAAAATAATTCAGATCAGAGCGGCTCTGCGAGGCCACAGCATTCTGAGCCCTGTCTTTACCACCAGCTCCCCAGCCCGTCCACGAGAACCTTGTGCGATAGGAACTGCCACCTGCTGCAAAACCACCTCTTTACAATATGCACACTGATTCACCCCCAAAGACGCAGTATTTCCGGGCCTTCTCATGCGTGGAAGCTGTTGGGCCACCCCCTAGAAGCCTGCTGCAATAACACATTTGTCTTCAAATCCTAGTGCTTCTTCACAGATCTCCCCTCATCCTAATTTTCCCTGTGCTCATAGTACTGGGCCATAAATTTAAAATAACAGAAGGGAAAGATGTGGATCAGGTGGGCTCGGAAGCCTGCAATCAGGTCGCTTTTTCAGGAAGCAAATTAGAAACAAATTAGTTAACAAACAGTCGCACACCACCTTTGATCGACAAACCCTGTCCACTATAATCTAGAAACACACCTTCAAACTGAGTGAAACAAGCATTGAAAATGCAATAGGTTGCGCTTTGATTAAGTTAAAGCCATTACTTTGCTAATGGTATTTATAGCAAAGCAAATGGCTCTAACTTAATGAAAGGCGAGAACTATTGCATTTTTAATGCTTGTTTTAATTCTTATTGTTCCATTAAATAGAGAGAAAAACCATAGGTAAAAATCAGTCATGTCACGTACTCGAAAAAGGGCTGTATGCACTGAAATTTTAGCCCACGTCCCCATAAACTGTAGACTGGATTCGGCCTTCTTGGGTCTCATCGGAGGCCTCCTATAATTTATCGAGACAATATGAGCACTACTCATTAGGACCACTATATTTTTGCTGAACAGTATAACTAAGTAGTCAAAAGGGCTTCCTTCCTGAGAGGGACAGTACCAACATTTCTTAAGCAGGCTGCTATCCTTCACCAGAAAGGCTGTTTTCCTATTGCCAATAGTGAATTTAATAGTATGCTTTTCTGCTCTCAGTTATTGATTGTTGGTTTAGAGATGAATCTACGCAACACAGCTTTGAAACCTGGTGAAGTCGGCATATCTTTTAATCTTTCGAAGGCTGATTAAATTATTATCATTTTTGACCACAGAATAATAGTTGTTTACACAGTTGTTCTACACAATGTGCTTTTGTCAAGCTCTACATAGCAGTGACTTCTTGCAGCAGGAATTACGAAGTGACACTTGGAAATAGTCTCCTGTCCAGGTGTTTGTGTGACGGTGGACCGAGTTGGCACTGACCCATTGCCATTATGGTTATTTCCATCTATCCCTTTGTTTTTCCATCAATAACTTACATTCAGTGACTTATAATTCTGGGTTCTACATTGTGAATATGGGCCATCTTGTAGAGGCATTGGCCCTCTAGAGAAAATGTTGATCCTAAAAAACGGCCCAGTGCTGGTGCGGCACAGTAGACATAACCACAACACTCGCGGGGATAGTTATTACCACAGACTCTATTCTGCCTTAACAAGACCTGCGCACATCGCAAGAGTTTAACAGTTTTTCGGCAGAAGGGGGACAGGAGATGTGCACACGCACACACCCGAACAGGCAATGTGCACGCGCATGCGCCCGGACAGCAAAGTGCACGGGCACGCGTTCGGACAGGCGATGTCTAGTCGCATGTGCGTGCACATCTCCTGTCCTCCTTCTGCCCAAAAACCGACGACAAGAGATCTCGCCAAGGCGGGCAGCGCATGCGCTGCGTCGCTAGGCGAGACCTAAAAATTAGACACAATGCGATAACTTGTCCCAATCAACTTTTCTCAGACTTATGAGAGAATGCATATAAGTAACGATACGGCCGGGCAAGGCAAGTATTTCCGCTCTAGACTTATCACCTGGCTTCTGCTCCTGATCCCATGCTTTTATTTGATCCCAGGTACTACCCAATTCTGCAACGTGGTCCTGTCTATGTGCTTGTCACCAAATATCGACCAGAACTAGTAAACCAAAAAACATTTCAATATCCACAAGCACTGTTTAGGATTTTTCCTAGGGTCGGGTCATTGAGAATAAGGGATAGAACTTCACTCCTTTTCCACAGAGTATAAACCAGTTGTTCTTGGAAACGGGCCTCCACCCTCGGCCTAGTAACATGATCATGCTGATTGTTGGACTTGGCCCTTCTGGCAGGTTCACCCCTGAACTTTTTGCTTTTAATTATGACTGGGAGTTACTGATTTTTGGCTTCTGCGCACTTTACCACTGTGTCCCAGGGTAAAGTGCGTGTGTGTAGTGAGGTTGGCCTGCCCTCCCATAGGAATGCATGGGGAATGTATGTGTCCCTGGTAGTGCCTGATGCGTGGGGAGTGCAGGTGCGAGTTTGGTATGTGCGGACTCGTGTGATTAAATGCTATGCGATGATGTGTGCGGCATGATTGTGTCTAGTGTGGAAGTGCCACTTCTAGAAGTTGGCCTGTCTGTGTAAATTATGTGAATTGGCTGTCTGGCTTGTGATTGGCTGGAGCTGGCTGGTGAGCCTGGCTCCCGGAGTCAGGATGGGTCTGCCCGGTGGTGAGTGGAGAGATCTGCATGAGTGATGTGAGGGAGGAGTGCACATGGGACCTGAATAGGGCTGGGCTTTCCCCACACAATGCTGGCTCCGCCCCCTGTGGTCCGACTGATGACCCTTGCCTGGCCAGTGAATGAGGAGAAGGGCTGAGCACATCAGAGTGCTCCAAAACCAGCTGCGATTGGTTTTTCCCCCACCCTGCACCCTGAGACAAAGGAGTTAGGTGTATAAGAAGGGGCTGTAACCCCATACAGGTCGTTATTCTCCTGATCCTAATTTCAGGGGGGCCCGCTGCTGCTGGGCGCCAGGAGGTACTGCCACTGGGACTGCCTCCCTGCCTAGAGGGCCCTGTGAGCTGGCCCCTGGGCCCAGCCATTGCCCCCCCGCCTTTCTTATTGTTACAGGATTTTGTCCCTGGACCTTTGGGGACTTCTGGGGCCCGCCAGCACCTGGGGAGTGCTGGTCTCCCCCTCCGAAAATAGCGTGTTGCGCCACTGGTGCGGCGACCCCTACCTCGAGGGATTCCCCGGCGTGGGGATCCCCCTTTGTGCCTCTTGTTCGAAGCAGGTGTCCACCCTGCGTATGGCCCCGCAAATTGGCCGAATCTCGGCACGGATGCCACCCCGTTTATTTGCCGACCTTTGTTTGCTTACTTCCCGAACAGGTGCTCACCCTGTTTTATTTATTTATTTGACGGGAGTCCACCCCGTATTGAGGAGAAAGAATTCACCGCCGCAGCCCAGGAGTGTCCAAAGATGTTGCCGGGCCATTGGCGTCGCGACCCGGAAGTGCCCTTATAAGAAATCGGAAGCAGAAAGCAGCAGGAGCCTACCCCGCGCTCCTGCGTGTGCCGAGGAAAAACCCAGCGCTGAGGAGAGAAGTGCTGGGGGAGTACGGGAGGACGGGAGCCTACCCCGTCACCCAGGACATCCCAGTGCAGCGCGTTAGAGCCCCTGACTGCCGTGGGGGCCCAGCAGCGAGATGAGTGCGGCTGAAAGTGCAGGCGGGGCTCCAGTGTTTAGGGAGAGCCCCGCACTGCTTGAAGAGGGAGACCGGCAGTGTTTCCTGCCCCCGCCGCTGCTAGCGAGGTCCCGGTGAGTGGGAGAGCCCCGATAGGAGAGCCCAGAAGAGGAGCGCCCCATAACAGGCGGTGAGTGAGGCCCCTAGGTTATTTGGTGAAGAGGGGGGCGTCGGGGCACATTGCGGTGCCCGCCCCCCCCAGTGGTGCTGCTCCGTTTGGGGCCCTTTGTCAGCAAGTCCCCAGAGCGGGACTCCAGCGTTTAGGGGGCATTCTTTACTTAGCCCACGAGGGCTCCGGGGGCATGCTTCCATAGAGCCCGAGAGGTAATTTGTTCAGAGCCTACGAGGCTCCCGGGGCCAGCGCATTTTGAGCCCACGAGGCTCCGAGGAGCTATTGTTTTCCTGAGTCCCCCGAGCGGGACTCCAACGTGATTGGGGCATTTCTGGAGGTAGAGCGGCCCCCTCTTGGCAGGGGGCCGCTCCCCCAGTGGTAGCAGCATTCCGGTGGCGAGCCCCCGAGGCCCCACCTGATTAGGGGGCCTGACTGTTCATTTCAGAGCCCAGAAGAGAGCCAGGAGGCACACTGGTGCCAGGTTCCATGCTTCAACTGCCCAGCACTTAGTGGGCAGCTGCTCCGTTTAGGAACCTTTGCGCATTCTTCTGTTGGCTGCCTGCGCAGCCTGCCCTGACATTGTGGACACAGGGCGTTTCAGCCCCTGAGAGGCCAGTTGGCCTGGGGGACAGTTCTGTTACTGGTTGTGTGCTACATTTGCTATTTGGTACTACAATTATTCTATGTTCTAAGTGCTATTTCTACAAAGTGTTATTTTACCAAGTGCTAGTTCTAAAAGTGCTTATTCCTGACAGTGGTCCATGTGGCCCTGTCCCATGTACATATTCCCCTGTAAATTCTGCCCGTGCCTCTGGCACATTGTAAAGTGTGTGTTTAGTATCTAATGTGTTTGGTATAATACAAAGGCTATTATTATATATAACCTTGTGTGGAGTTTCCTTTGTGGTGGGCCTTGGGTGTTGTTGCCGGGTGCGCGTGCAAACACTTAACCTACATTGCCTCCGAGATTAGCCTTGCTGCTCGTGTCACGTTACCTAGAGGGTGAGCAGGGGTTCTCTTTGGCGTGTAACTCCCTTGCCCTGACTAGAGTGGTGGTTTCTGCCTGGCTTTAGCGCAACGATTCAGAAAAGGGGGTGGTGATGAAAAGAGTGTCTGAATTAAGCAGACCACTCTTACCCAGTCCAAAGATCAGGGCTTGATCCATCACCGTTATTTATCTCACTGCATCATCCCAGCTCAGAACCTGGCTATATGCAAATCAGTCTGTCCCTGGCCCAGTGCATCATGGGAACAGGGCAGACTAAACTACCAAGCCAATTCTTCACCAGAAAGGAGACAAGCTACCAGGGACCGGTTTCTGGCATTTCAGCCTTCTTCGGCCCGGCTTGCTTGAATCCTGATGGTGCAGTGAGAAAGGGACTCATGTCTGAGTATACCCTGCCACACCTATAGTGGCCAAAAACGATTCAGAAAAGGGGGTGGTGATGAACAGAGTGTCTGAATTAAGCAGACCACTCTTACCCAGTCCAAAGATCAGGGCTTGATCCATCACCGTTATTTATCTCACTGCATCATCCCAGCTCAGAACCTGGCTATATGCAAATTTTTGTCCACCCTAAGCGTGGAAGGGTATTCTCAGATGTGAGACCCTTGCTCATTGCACCATCAGGATTCAAGCAAACCGGGCCGAAGACGGCTGTAATGCCAGAAACCGGTCCCCGGGAGCTTGTTTCCTTCCCAGTGTAAGAATTGGCTTTTGTAGTTTGGTTTGCCCTGTTCCCATCATGCACTGGGACAGGAACAGACTAATTTGCATACAGCCAGGTTCTGAAACTGGGATGGTGCAGTGAGCTAAAAAACGGTGTTGGATCTAGCCCTGATCTTTTGACTGGGTGAGAGCTTTCTGCTTAATTCAGAGACTCTGTCCCTCACCACCCCTTGTTGTAAATATTTTTGTCCACCCTAAGCGTGGAAGGGTATTCTCAGATGTGAGACCCTTGCTCATTGCACCATCAGGATTCAAGCAAACCGGGCCGAAGACGGCTGTAATGCCAGAAACCGGTCCCCGGGAGCTTGTTTCCTTCCCAGTGTAAGAATTGGCTTTTGTAGTTTGGTTTGCCCTGTTCCCATCATGCACTGGGACAGGAACAGACTAATTTGCATACAGCCAGGTTCTGAAACTGGGATGGTGCAGTGAGCTAAAAAACGGTGTTGGATCTAGCCCTGATCTTTTGACTGGGTGAGAGCTTTCTGCTTAATTCAGAGACTCTGTCCCTCACCACCCCTTGTTGTAAATATTTTTGTCCACCCTAAGCGTGGAAGGGTATTCTCAGATGTGAGACCCTTGCTCATTGCACCATCAGGATTCAAGCAAACCGGGCCGAAGACGGCTGTAATGCCAGAAACCGGTCCCCGGGAGCTTGTTTCCTTCCCAGTGTAAGAATTGGCTTTTGTAGTTTGGTTTGCCCTGTTCCCATCATGCACTGGGACAGGAACAGACTAATTTGCATACAGCCAGGTTCTGAAACTGGGATGGTGCAGTGAGCTAAAAAACGGTGTTGGATCTAGCCCTGATCTTTTGACTGGGTGAGAGCTTTCTGCTTAATTCAGAGACTCTGTCCCTCACCACCCCTTGTTGTAAATATTTTTGTCCACCCTACGCGTGGAAGGGTATTCTCAGATGTGAGACCCTTGCTCATTGCACCATCAGGATTCAAGCAAACCGGGCCGAAGACGGCTGTAATGCCAGAAACCGGTCCCCTGGAGCTTGTTTCCTTCCCAGTGTAAGAATTGGCTTTTGTAGTTTGGTTTGCCCTGTTCCCATCATGCACTGGGACAGGAACAGACTAATTTGCATACAGCCAGGTTCTGAAACTGGGATGGTGCAGTGAGCTAAAAAACGGTGTTGGATTTAGCCCTGATCTTTTGACTGGGTGAGAGCTTTCTGCTTAATTCAGAGACTCTGTCCCTCACCACCCCTTGTTGTAAATATTTTTGTCCACCCTAAGCGTGGAAGGGTATTCTCAGATGTGAGACCCTTGCTCATTGCACCATCAGGATTCAAGCAAACCGGGCCGAAGACGGCTGTAATGCCAGAAACCGGTCCCCGGGAGCTTGTTTCCTTCCCAGTGTAAGAATTGGCTTTTGTAGTTTGGTTTGCCCTGTTCCCATCATGCACTGGGACAGGAACAGACTAATTTGCATACAGCCAGGTTCTGAAACTGGGATGGTGCAGTGAGCTAAAAAACGGTGTTGGATCTAGCCCTGATCTTTTGACTGGGTGAGAGCTTTCTGCTTAATTCAGAGACTCTGTCCCTCACCACCCCTTGTTGTAAATATTTTTGTCCACCCTAAGCGTGGAAGGGTATTCTCAGATGTGAGACCCTTGCTCATTGCACCATCAGGATTCAAGCAAACCGGGCCGAAGACGGCTGTAATGCCAGAAACCGGTCCCCGGGAGCTTGTTTCCTTCCCAGTGTAAGAATTGGCTTTTGTAGTTTGGTTTGCCCTGTTCCCATCATGCACTGGGACAGGAACAGACTAATTTGCATACAGCCAGGTTCTGAAACTGGGATGGTGCAGTGAGCTAAAAAACGGTGTTGGATCTAGCCCTGATCTTTTGACTGGGTGAGAGCTTTCTGCTTAATTCAGAGACTCTGTCCCTCACCACCCCTTGTTGTAAATATTTTTGTCCACCCTAAGCGTGGAAGGGTATTCTCAGATGTGAGACCCTTGCTCATTGCACCATCAGGATTCAAGCAAACCGGGCCGAAGACGGCTGTAATGCCAGAAACCGGTCCCCGGGAGCTTGTTTCCTTCCCAGTGTAAGAATTGGCTTTTGTAGTTTGGTTTGCCCTGTTCCCATCATGCACTGGGACAGGAACAGACTAATTTGCATACAGCCAGGTTCTGAAACTGGGATGGTGCAGTGAGCTAAAAAACGGTGTTGGATCTAGCCCTGATCTTTTGACTGGGTGAGAGCTTTCTGCTTAATTCAGAGACTCTGTCCCTCACCACCCCTTGTTGTAAATATTTTTGTCCACCCTAAGCGTGGAAGGGTATTCTCAGATGTGAGACCCTTGCTCATTGCACCATCAGGATTCAAGCAAACCGGGCCGAAGACGGCTGTAATGCCAGAAACCGGTCCCCGGGAGCTTGTTTCCTTCCCAGTGTAAGAATTGGCTTTTGTAGTTTGGTTTGCCCTGTTCCCATCATGCACTGGGACAGTAACAGACTAATTTGCATACAGCCAGGTTCTGAAACTGGGATGGTGCAGTGAGCTAAAAAACGGTGTTGGATCTAGCCCTGATCTTTTGACCGGGTGAGAGCTTTCTGCTTAATTCAGAGACTCTGTCCCTCACCACCCCTTGTTGTAAATATATATGGCTTTAGCGCAAGCCTTAGCCAACCGGAAATCCCTTAGCTCTGGTATCTCGGGCTGGTAGATAGGATAAACTACCCGCATCGAAAACTGAGACACCGGAGTGGGGCTCTTCTCAGGCAATCTACCCTGGTGAGCAACCAGCATCGCAACATTACCAAAGACCTGCGCAGGTTCGATATCAGTGACATACACATGATCCCTAATATTGTAAAAGATCTGCGGGGCTACACCATTGAAACATTGCTCCCAAAGACCAATCAAAGTAGCCGACATATGCTTAAGGGGGCCTGCTGCTGTACAAAAGGCTCAAACTCCTTCATCACACACCATACATCTTCCACACTATAAATGGAGTTTCTGGACCACTGCGCAGCCTGATTAGCTGCCACCTTTTTCTCTTCATCTCCCATATCAGATCGGACTAACATCTGCCCCCTAAAGTTAGGACTCCTAATTTCTGTGAATACCGAAATGACTAAGTGCCTTCTGTGAATACTAAAATGGTAGTACGTTTAGGAGTTTGTCTTAAGTTAGTTCTGTGAATCGGGCCCTACGTTAGAATAATACCAACACACGGATTCCAAGTGTGGGACACTGCTTTAGAATAATACCAGCAGGCATATACTAAGTGTGGAACACAGCATTAGAATAATACCAACACACACATTCCAAGTGTCGAACACTATGTTAGAATAATACCAACACACACATTCCAAGTGTGGGACACTGCTTTAGAATAATACCAGCAGGCACATACTAAGTGTGGAACACTGCAGTAGAATAATACCAACACACACATTCCAAGTGTGGGACACTGCTTCAGAATAATACCAGCACACACATTCCAAGTGTGGGACACTGCTTTAGAATAATACCAACACACGCATTCCAAGGGTGGGACACTTCTTTAGAATAATACCAGCAGGCACATACTAAGTGAGGAACACTGCATTATAATAATACCAGCACACCCATTTCAAGTGTGGGACACTGCTTACGAATAATACCAACATACACAGTCCAGGTGTGGGGCACTGCATTAGAATAATACCAACATGCACATTCCAAGTGTGGGACACTGTATTAGAATGATACCAGCACACACATTCCAAGTGCGGGACACTGCTTACGAATAATACCAACATACACAGTCCAGGTGTGGGGCACTTCATTAGAATAATACCAACATGCACATTCCAAGTGTGGGACACTGTATTAGAATAATACCAGCACACACATTCCAAGTGCGGGACACTGCTTACGAATAATACCAAAATACACAGTCCAGGTGTGGGGCACTGCATTAGAATAATACCAACATGCACATTCCAAGTGTGGGACACTGTATTAGCATAATACCAGCACACACATTCCAAGGGCGGGACACTGCTTACGAATAATACCAAAATACACAGTCCAGGTGTGGGGCACTGCATTAGAATAATACCAACATGCACATTCCAAGCGTGGGACACTGCTTTAGAATAATACCAGCAGGCACATACTAAGTGAGGAACACTGCATTATAATAATACCAGCACACACATTCCAAGTGCGGGACACTGCTTACGAATAATACCAACATACACAGTCCAGGTGTGGGGCACTGCATTAGAATAATACCAGCAGGCACATACTAAGTGAGGAACACTGCATTATAATAATACCAGCACACACATTCCAAGTGCGGGACACTGCTTACGAATAATACCAACATACACAGTCCAGGTGTGGGGCACTGCATTAGAATAATACCAGCAGGCACATACTAAGTGAGGAACACTGCATTATAATAATACCAGCACACCCATTTCAAGTGTGGGACACTGCTTACGAATAATACCAACATGCACAGTCCAGGTGTGGGGCACTGCATTAGAATAATACCAACATTCACATTCCAAGTGTGGGACACTGTATTAGAATAATACCAGCACACACATTCCAAGTGCGGGACACTGCTTACAAATAATACCAACATACACAGTCCAGGTGTGGGGCACTGCATTAGAATAATACCAACATGCACATTCCAAGTGTGGGACACTGTATTAGCATAATACCAGCACACACATTCCAAGGGCGGGACACTGCTTACGAATAATACCAAAATACACAGTCCAGGTGTGGGGCACTGCATTAGAATAATACCAACATGCACATTCCAAGCGTGGGACACTGCTTTAGAATAATACCAGCAGGCACATACTAAGTGAGGAACACTGCATTATAATAATACCAGCACACACATTCCAAGTGCGGGACACTGCTTACGAATAATACCAACATACACAGTCCAGGTGTGGGGCACTGCATTAGAATAATACCAGCAGGCACATACTAAGTGAGGAACACTGCATTATAATAATACCAGCACACCCATTTCAAGTGTGGGACACTGCTTACGAATAATACCAACATACACAGTCCAGGTGTGGGGCACTGCATTAGAATAATACCAACATGCACATTCCAAGTGTGGGACACTGTATTAGAATAATACCAGCACACACATTCCAAGTGCGGGACACTGCTTACGAATAATACCAACATACACAGTCCAGGTGTGGGGCACTGCATTAGAATAATACCAACATGCACATTCCAAGTGTGGGACACTGTATTAGAATAATACCAGCACACACATTCCAAGTGCGGGACACTGCTTACGAATAATACCAAAATACACAGTCCAGGTGTGGGGCACTGCATTAGAATAATACCAACATGCGAGGAGCCTGCTGTAGGGGAGGCAAGATGGCCGCGGGTGGGTTGTGGTGAACAGTCGCACCAGAAACCTCTCTCCTATCTGGACATACTAGCATGAGATAGATGGCGCTAGAATGACAGCGCTAGCCCCCCCCCGGATGGCTCTCGACTCTGCCCTTGACTGTGCTCGCATGAGTAAGGGATGCGAGGCTGGGAAGCGGATCCCACTAACGACTGTGCAGATAAACACTAGCCACCTTGGAGACTTCAGAGACTGGGTGGCGGCCGAACTCGGTAGGCTGACAAGTAAACTGTCGCGGAAATTGGGAGCTCTCGCAGGCAGCTTAATTAAGCGAGCAGTGAATATTGCAGCTCTAGAGATCAAGGACTGGAGCGTTTCAATATCCATCAAAATGCCGCCAAAACGTACAAAAGTTGACAAGATCGACAAGAAGAAAGGAAATGACAGTAGCGAGACAAGGAATCAAACTCCTGCTTTTTCAGAGACATCCGTCATGCTGAAAACGCTGTTACCAGCAAAGAATCCAGGCGCTATAAGGAAGGTAATAGAGCCCGCTATTAAAAAGAAAACTGATGCGAAAGGAAAATCGATGGGCAGAGAGGAGAACGTCACGGCGAAAGAGCGCATCAAGGTTACAGAAAAACCAGCAACTCTAAAGAATAAAAACAAGGGGACCCTGTAGTAAATAGCTGGAGACGACAGGTGCAGCAATAGAGGTTTATTGCAGGAAAACAGAGTGAAGTAACCTCAACACAAGCTGGCCAGGCACAAACTGTCACCAGCTAGAACACTAGAAGGAGCAGAGCCATGTACATTCTGGAATGGGTGACACAGGTAAGAACTATGGTGGAGTAAAGGAAATAGAAGAAAGATAAATATACAACACATCTCCTCTCGTAGAATAAAACAAAAAGAAGTGAAAGAAAACTTAACACGAAAAGGTAAGCATGTCATGGAAAGGAAACTTAACACAAGACTAAAGAAGAATTTCTGAAGTAAAGACAAAATAGAAAACATCATAGAATAATAAGCATTGAAAAACATCATATAATTAATGAGCATTGAAAGGGACACACGTCACCCCTCTAAAAGGACTAATCGCAACAGAAATCATTCAAGTAAGCAGGAGGTCTGTAGCACCTTTGAGGTCTGGTGGCAGGCAAAGAAGAACTTGAAGTAGCAATGGAGTTGGAATTAGGATCAGCAAAGGAATTGGGAACAGGATCAGCAATGGAATTGGGAACAGACACAACGGGATCAGGAGCATCCCTTCCACCATCACCCCTAGCCAAGTCATTAACAGGAGCAGGAACCACAAGACCCGGATCCTGAGAAGGAACAAGCATGAACCCTGAGGAGGGAAGATCTTGGACAGGAGCAGGAAGGGGAGCAGGACCAGGACCAACAATGGGACTAACACTAGCTTTCTGATAGAGAGCAACCCTCCTTAAGTTCCATTTTTCCCCATTGGAGAGGACAACATAGTGAGGATAGACCATCTTAACAAGAAATGGACCACGGAACTTGGACAAGCCGCCAGAAACACGACCAGACTTTACCTTGACAAGGTCACCTTTCGCAATTTTACCAGCAACAACTTTAGCAGAGGACCCATCACCTACAAGAGGTTTGCCAGAGGGAACTTTAGAAGGCAGACCTACAGAACTACTACTAGAAGCACACTTACCAGGCGAACCCACAGGGCCCTTACGAGAAAGCTTGGGGGCCACTCTAGAGACATCACCTAAAAGGGACTGACAGACCAAGTCCTTGAGCCAAGAGGGAATGAGTTTGGTGCTGGGAACTCTACCCCTCATCATCTCAAAAGGGGACCTGGAGTGGGAACCATGAAGAGTGGTACAATACGCATAAACCATTTCACTAACAAGGGAAAAGACAGAAGAACCACTGGAGAGGGCCATTTGAACGGTGCCTTTCACCAACCTATTAAGGCGTTCACAGAGGCCATTCCCCTGAGGGTTGTAGAGGGAGGTCCTATGGTGGGAAATACCGCAATCAGACAAAAAGGCTTGCATCTCATGCGAAACCAACTGTGTGCCATTGTCAGTTATAAGAATACTAGGGAAACCTTCTCTAAAAACAGAGACTTAAGATGATTAATGGTAGTAGCCGTAGTAATGTCCTTGAGAAACTCCACAGACAACTACTTAGAATGGCAGTCGACAATGACAACAGCAAATCTCTGAGAAAGAGGTAGTTCGGCAATGGGACCTATAAAATCTAAGCAGATGGTGTGCCACGGAATTTCGGGGAACTGCAACGCACCCATCTCAGAACCCACAGAAACCTTAAATCTCTTCTCACCCACCTTGCAGGTAGAACAGTCCTCAACCCATGAGGAGACCATGGAGTCCATACCGGGCCACCAGAAGTTCAGCTTGAGACGCTGTTGCGTCAGGGTTTGGCCAAGGTGACCCTCATGTGCTAAGGAGATGAGCTTTGGTCTCAAGTCAGCAGGAGGCACAAATTTGTCACCACGCATTATGACGTTGTCATTGCAAACAGACAAATCATCAATGACTTTAAGAAAAGGACTGACAGAGACATGGAGACAGCTCTCCCTGCGGGAACCCAACTTGATAAGCTGAATAACTTCCTGTAACACACTATCCCTAGACATGGCATCAACCCACTCAGAACGAGAAAAGGAGCTCTCAGAAAGTAGAAGAACATCGTCGATCCAGGCAACATTCTCGTCATAACCCTCCAGACTGAAACCAACATCAGAACCAGACGGAACAGCCAACCTAGACAGACAGTCGGCCTGGAAGTTCCTCCACCCAGAGATGTGAGAAATGTCAAAGTGGTATTCCTGGAGTTTAGAGGCCAACCTTGCCAACCTTGGAGAACCAAATGCCCCTCCCCCGGGAGAAAGAATGCGGATGAGGGGTTTATGGTCAGTCTTAAGGTTGAAGCGGGTGCCCCATAGGTATGGTCGAAAGTGATGAGCACCCCACGCAGCAGCCAAAGCCTCTTTCTCGATAACAGAATAGTTCTGTTCACATTTTGAAAGGGTACGTGAGGCAAAGGCAACCGGCCTGTCGCCATCCTTGTGGGACTGAAGCAAAACTGCACCGAGGCCACAGGCACTGGCATCCACCAACAAAGTGGAGGACTTGGCAGTATCAAAGGGTGCCAGAACCTTAGCATTGCAGATAGCCTCCTTAATCTCATTGAAGCAAGTTTCCATTTCAGGACCCCATGAGAACTTGCAACCCTTCTTCAGCAAGGTTCTCAGAGGCAAGGTCTTCTCTGAGAATTTCTCCACAAATTTGGAGTAGTATTCGATCAAGCCCATGAATGACCGCAACTGGTCCTTGTCAGACGGGCAAGGGGCTAAGCGTATTGCATCAAGAAGATTCTTCTTGGGTCTGACGCCATTGACTGAAATTTCATGTTCCAAGTACTCAATGTTCTCCACAAGAAAAGAACACTTCTCCCTACGTAATGTAAGGCCAGTGTCCCAGATTCTGTGTAGAACGTTCCTGAGAACAAGGTTGTGATCAGCCACAGACTCTCCAAAGACCAAGATGTCATCTTGAAAGAATACCACATTTTTGAGTCCCTTAAAGATTTCGCTGACCAACCTTTGGAAGACACTCGCCGCCGAAATCAACCCAAAGGGAAGACGAGTAAATTGAAAGATCCCCTCTGGAGTGATGAAGGCGGTAAGATGCTTCGAGGACTCATGGAGCTTGACCTGATGGTAGGCGCTCTTCAGGTCGAGTTTTGAGAAATATCTCGCCCCCAGAAGAGTGGAAACCATCTCCGTAATGTTGGGTAAAGGAAAGGTGTCCGCAACGACACATTTGTTTAGGGACCTGAGGTCCACACAAAATCTCAATTTTCCGTCTGATTTTTTAGAAATCACGACGGGCGAAACCCATGCCGATGCTTCTGTAGGCTCAATTACACCAGACTGGAGCATCTCTTCAATTAAGAGTTTTACCTCACTACGGATTGAGATGGGAATCCTCCTTACACGATGTTGCAAAGGCAAACTTCCCTTCTTCAACTTAATAAGGTGGGCATACCCCCGAAGTTCACCCAACTCCTCCCTGAACACAGACCCAAATTCAGACAAAATGAACTCAATAGAGTCATCATCAACCACCATTATTTGGTTCTTTGCCCTAGTATTGATGACGATGTAGAGGTCATATTGATGTACCCACCCTAGAATGGGCGGACCATCAATGGAAACATAAATTTTCCCAAAAATAGACCTTTTCTCAAATGCAATCTCAGATTCAAAGAAACCAAGGATTTCAATTTTCTGGCCATTGAAACCCTTAGGGGAAATATCACTGCGGTGTAAATTCACCCCTTCCCAAAAGGCATCGAAAGTAGACTTGGGTATAATGGTATGTCGAGAACCAGTGTCAACCATCAACAACACCTCGTGGGAGTCAATCTTGAACATGGCTTTGGGTCTGGTCTGTCTCGGATCATCACAGATGACATCAACATCGTCAATGACCAGAAGCCTATCGGGTTCAACTCCAGAATCATCAGCGTAGTCATCAACAATATTCACTCTCTGTCTAGCTTTGGCCTTGCACATCTTGGAGAAATGTCCAACTTTCCCACACTTCAAACACTCTTTGTTTGAGGCAAAGCAAAACCTGGCGTCGGAAGAGTGACTGCTACTGCCACACCTGTTGCAGACTTTGCTTACTGAGGTTTTCTTGACAATGGGTCTGGGTCTGTTTTTTACTACAGCAACATTGTCTCAAGAACAGTGCTCACACCCCGCAACGCCACCTTTGTCGGTAACCACAGAAACTTCTTGATGTGGAGTAGATTTGTGCAAATCAAGGACCTTCATGCACTTACTAGACTCCTCAATTACTTTGGCCAGATCAATTGCGTCTTTCAAGGTAGGGTTCTTGGCTGCCCATAGCCTCTCTTGGATTTTCTTACTTGAGCACTGGACGACTAATTGATCTCTTATGAGCTCGTCGTTCATATAACCGAACTTACACTTTATAGAAAGCTCTCTGAGTCTGGCCACGAAATCATCTATGGTTTCTGACTCTTTTTGGCGTTGTGTATAGAATTTATAGCGGTTCATAATCAGATTCTCCTCCTTTGCAAATCTGATCTCCAAGCGATCAACCGCTTCCTTAAACTCATCAATGTCATGTCCGCTAGCTCCAAGTGTGATAGGTAGAAATCTAAAAACCCTCTGCCCTTCCTGGCCCAGAGTGCTCAAAAGGATAGCTTTTTTTCTTTTGGGTGAAAATTCCTGTCCATCAAGTGCTTCCAGGTAATTGTCAAACATGATGTACCAGTCTTCCCAAGGTATCTCAGGGACACCAGGTTCAGGTAAGAACTGAGGAGGCAAAGTTACCACAAATTGTTGTGCCATGTTCACTGATTGTAGAGTGAAAACAAAATAAACACAGGTTTTGCACAACAGAACAAAGTTTGAGGTTATAGTAACATACCTCTTACCATTTACAAAGTGTCCAAAACGATACTATAGCACTGCGACAGGGCCAGGCAGAAGTTTGAAGGCGAAACGAGGAAATTCCGCTTTAAAATCACCAAAAACGGCTGCCAGACGAAGTCGAGACTTGGGATGTAAACACTTGAAGGCAAAGATGGCCGCCGCTGAAAACGAGGGTTGGATTGCAGTTGAAATGAGGCTTGGAGGGCAAACACTTGAAGATAAGATGGCCGCCGCCGAAAACGAGGCTGAAAGTGCCCTCGAACGAGGCTTGGAACGCACAAGGAGCGTCTCTCTGCTAACGCCAGGCAAACGCGCTGCGTTCGCCTCCGCTGACTCACGCGCTGACTCACTGACGTCAGCGCTGGTGCGTCTCCAGGACAACAGACAACAGTGTCTCGTGCGTGGCTCACTCACCGGTCAGACACGCGCTGCGCTCGCTCCGCTGTATGGATGACGTCAGCGCTGGTTGGGCTCGAGCTCCGCTCCGCTTTTCAGTCCAAATGCCAAATAATATAATTACCCCAGATGGGCGTCTTCACTGGGAACCGAAGCGGACCAAAAGGACATTGACGAGGTCTGCACGCCGTAGATTCGTTTCTTGTTGAGGAAACTCCGTTAAAAACTGCTTTCCGCTGGAAATCTTGAAACCAGGCATCAAGATGAGGTCTTCAGTGATACTGGCCAACAGGTAACGTCGCCAAAATTGTAGTAAATAGCTGGAGACCACAGGTGCAGCAATAGAGGTTTATTGCAGGAAAACAGAGTGAAGTAACCTCAACACAAGCTGGCCAGGCACAAACTGTCACCAGCTAGAACACTAGAAGGAGACAGAGCCATGTACATTCTGGAATGGGTGACACAGGTAAGAACTATGGTGGAGTAAAGGAAATAGAAGAAAGATAAATATACAACAGACCCCTCTCAGGCAGCCCACCCTACCAGAATCGTTCACTCGTCCAGGCAACTTGGATGGCGGAATTACCGGCAGGAGTACAGGAGCCCCCGGCGTTACAGAAGCAGCGCTCGATTCAGAAATAAGTCAACAGTGTGTCCTCGAGGACGCTGCGGCAGTGGCAGAGGCAGCAACGGGAACTGGGAGCGTGATGGACGCCGAGTCAGCGGTTGCCAAGCAACCAGTCGGCCTGACTTTCCCGCTCGCTGCAAACCTCGAGCAAGATACTAGCAGAAACAAACAAGAGGTAGCAGATGGGAATGCGGGACAGAGGGCTGTAACGGGCGCTGGAAAAGAAGGAGCGAAGGAGATGCCTCAGAGGGGAGCGCTTGCGGAAAAGACTACCATGAATAACGAAAACGGTAAGGGAGAGCCAAAAGGGCCAAAAGGACAAGAGAATGCTGACATGCTACAGGCAATCATGCAGGTGGAGGCAGAACTAATGGCCAAATCTCCTAACCCTACATGGGGAAGTACAGCTATCTTGGTGGCAGAGAAGTCAGCACCCGGTCACCCCAAAGAGAAGGAAGAGGTATGCTCATTTGAGGGGGAGCGCTTCTTCTCAGTAAATGAGGACTCCGATTCTGTTCAGCAGGAGGGGGAGATATCGGATTTAGAGGAGGAGGAGGAGGAGGCGGAGAAAGAGGATGAAGATGAAGAGGAGGATGATTCATGGACGGCCTCTACCTCTTCTGAAACTGACATAGACAAGGAGTCTACATTAAAAAAGAAGCAGATAAGGCGCCGTAGAAACGAAAGATCGCCCGCAAGAGGTGCTGAGAGGAAGCTGGACTGGGATTATTCAGCGACATCACAGACGTACCGAGAAGAACTAGAAACAGGTCCAAATCAAGATGATGCATTAGGAAGAGTATTTAATATGTTGAAACAAATACAATCCGAGGCGAGATCCACAAGTCGAAAAACAAGACAAGACTTCAAGAAAATTCAATCGACGCTTAGGAAGACAAACAAACTTTATGAAGGTCTGGCAGGGAGAGTTTCCGAGGTTGAGGAGAGAACAGGCAAGATGGAGGATGACTTTCGCAGCTTTAGCGAATTTAAAACACAACAGGAAAAGAAGGCGGATGATATCCTCTGGAAGATGGAGGATTTTGAAAATCGCCAACGTCGCAATAACGTTCGCATTTTGGGAGTGGCGGAAGGGCTTGAAGGGCAAGACCCTAGGGGTTTTGTGGTCAAGCTACTAAGGGGTGCCTTCCCTGAGTCCCAGTGGCAGTGGGAGGCAGAGATACAGAGGGCGCATAGGTTCCCCTTTGTCCAGCGAAGGGCATTCGGAGCTGAAGGGGGGTCCAAAGCACCACTCCCCCGAGCAATATTAGTGTACATTGGAAACTTTCTACTCCGAGAGGAAATCATCCAGAAAGCCAGACCAGACAGTAAAAGAACGGTGGAGGGTGTTACATTTTTTACTAGGCCGGACTTTTGTCACATAACAGTAGAAAGGAGGTGGAGGCTCAGGAAACTGATCTCAGAGTTTCAGGCTTTAGGATCAGAGGCGTATCTGTTATTCCCAGCCAGGTTGAAAGTGGTCACAAAGGGCAAGGTCAGGATGTTTATGTCGGAAGTGAAAGCGCAGGAGTTTATCCAGGATCTGGAAAGGGCGAAGAAAGAGGGTCGCTAAGAGAAAAGGTACTAGGTTAAAGTGAGGGGGGGGCACACAGGAGATGATGGGAGATGGGGGCAACTAACACAATCAAGAAGCGGCCACACATAGGTCATTGCTGACCTATTTGCCTGCAGGGAGGGGGTAGGGAGGGATAGACAGGGGAGGGGGGGAGAGGGGAGGGGGAAGGCAAAAAACAGCTGAAAGGTATGGTTTGGGCACGGCGGTTAGCACACATTGATTATTTATTTTGTTCATTGGCTATATTTTTCAGTAAAAAAGGAGCGAGAAAGGACGGAAGGGGGGGGAGAAGGATTAAAGAAACAGCTGGGTTAGGAAGAGATGCCTCTTTTTTCAATACACAATGTCATGTAAGAGAGTTTCTATAAATGTGTGTGGGCTGAATGATCCAAGAAAAAGGGCGAATGTAGCAGCTTATATAAGAACGTTACAAGTGGATCTAGTATGCTTACAAGAAACGCATATAGAGGAAAAGCAGATTTACTTAATGAATAATTTGGGCTTTGATGTACTTGCAGCTAGTAGGCAAGGATCTAGGACAAGAGGAGTTGCTATTCTGGGGAGAAGAAGAGATGTGATAGTTAAAAGAAAGAAAGAAGACCAGTGGGGGAGATGGGCTATCGCGGAAGTAAGCGTTAAAGGGCTCAATGTAACATTAGTAAACGTATATGGTTCCACTGAGGATGATCCGGAGATATGGCAGTTTTTAGATATAGAGCTAGCACAGTGGCCCGAACCAGTAATATGTTGTGGTGATTTTAACATGCATGACCCTACAAGTTCATTTATGGGTACAGGAATGGTGTATAATGGCAGAAAGAGAAAAGTAAATAGGGCTATCGCCAATATGGTTAAAAATAATCTTCTGGCAGATCCCTGGATAATGCAAGACCCACTGTTAGATGGTAGCACTTTTTTTTCGGCACCCCATCAAGTGTTGGTGAGATTAGATTATTTTTTAGTCTCAAGGTCTTTGATTGTGGAGACCCAGATTGAAAAGCAACCAAGGATTATTTCTGATCATAGCCCGCTAATACTGGAAGTTAGGGTCCCACAAGTACAGAACAAGAGATCTACATGGACGTTTGAGAGGAGTCTTCTCCAAGACCTCGAGTATAGGAAACACATGGAAAGGTGGATTAGATCCTTCTGGGAGATTAATCATGGAACTGCCTCTGTAGGGCAAACTTGGGATTGCTTTAAAGCAGGTGTTAGAGGAGAGACACTGAGCTATATGCTGACTAGATGCAAGAAAGAGAGGTTAAAGAATGAAACTATTCGTCAAAAGTTGATTATCGAAGAAGGAAAACTAGTTGCTGCCGTAAAATCCAAATCTAGCTTGGAAAATATATTATTAACACTAGTAGCATTGAGGGCAGACGCAGTAGAAAGTCTTTCGAAAAAGCTTGCTGAAAAATATCTGGCTAAGAAAGAAGAGACCTATGAGTGTAGCGAGAAAGTGGGCCGCATACTTGCGGTTAAAGTTAGACAGCAGAGGGCTGATGCGGAGATAAAAGAGATATTGGACCCATTGGGGGTCACGGTCACAGGCTCAGATAAGATCAGAGATGTCTTTAGAGGTTTTTGTGAAAAATTGTATATACAGGGAGATGCAGAGGGAATAGTGGAAATTAGGAACTATCTAAGAGATATCTGCCCATCTCCTGTTACAAAAGAAGAGGGAGAAATGCTAGAGTCTACCCTAGGTCTGGAGGAATTTATCGATGCAATAAATAGTTTACCATCAGGAAAGGCGACCGGATCTGATCAAATACCGGTTGAATTTTATAAAATATTTTGTGATTGTTTGTTGATTTATATGTTTGAGGTTATGCTTTATGTACAGCAAGGGGGGCAATCACCGGACTCATGGCGTGGAGCAGATATAATTGTCATTGCTAAAAGAGGGAAGCCCGCAAATCTTCCTGGATCTTATAGACCCATTACATTGATGAACTCAGACAGCAAGGTATACTCTAAGATGTTAGCAAAGAGGTTAGCAGGCTGTATTGAACACTTGGTAAGCCCATCACAGCATGGTTTCATACCAGGGAAGGGTACTACACAGCATATTAGGACACTGATCACTATGATCGACGCGGCAGAAGTCGCAGGCGACCCTATTTCAGCGCTTTTCTTAGACGCTGAGAAGGCTTTCGATAGGGTCGCCTGGGAATATCTATGGGAAGTTATGAAGTGGTGTGGTATTGGTCCAGGTTACATAAGAGCGATACAAGCCCTATATAGAGATCCGGTTGTTAAAATTAGAGTAAACGGAGGGCATTCGGATCTAGTACATATACAAAGGGGGACCCGCCAGGGTTGCCCGTCTTCTCCATTGTTATTCGCCCTGTATATAGAGCCATTATTACGCAAGCTAGGGGGAAACCGCGACATTCAGCCTATGTCATTAAATGGCTGCACTGTGAAAACCCTCGCCTATGCCGACGACGTGGCTATATTGACCCCAAATCCGGATATAGCTATGGTGGGAGTAGAAGCAGAAGCGCATGAGTTTGGGCTGATCTCAGGATATAGTTTAAATAAAACTAAAACCCAGATTATCGTGAATAGGTTTGCAACAAGTTTGGATAGCAGGGTGGTCAATAATGCAATATACCTAGGGATTGATATATCGGTAAAACTGGAGGAGTTAGTCGAGCGTAATATGGAACCACTGTTAGCAAAGGTTAAAAATGACCTGGAAAGGATAAACAATTTACATCTCTCACTGGTCGGATGTACAAATGTGTTGAAAATGATGGTTTTGCCTAAATTTTTGTATCTATTCAGGTCAATACCTTTAATATTTGAGAACAAATGGTTCAACAGGCTGGAGAGTGTAGCCAACAGATTTATCTGGGCACGAGGGAAAACTCGTAGGGCTTATAAATTTATTACATTGCCAAGGGATAGAGGGGGCTGGGGGGCTCCGGATTTTAGATCATACTACTTGGCTGCTGCTCTCCAGTACATGCAGGGAATAATAGGAGGAGGCGGGGGGCTTTCAAAGGCTATCAATATGTCGATCGAAGCTTATTCAGTGGTACTGGGACAAAACGCTGTAAATTGCTTCCTGTATTTTACGGATTTGGGCTATCTTAGAAGGCAGACATATAAAACTCTAAAGGCGGCACTTAAAATCTGGAGCATTTTCTTGAAAAAGACAGGTATGGGTAGATTTAATAGGTACACCAAAGTTTATAAAAATAAATCCTTCCCTGAAGAAATCTTTGCGGATTCAGTAATGGCGGACTGGGAGGATAAAGGGATACATCAAGTTGGGGAGTTAATAAAATCAGAGGGGATTGTACAATTTGAGGAATTGGTTAAAAGATTTAAAATAAATAGAAGGGACTTTTTTAAATACCTTCAGATCAGGAGTTTTCTTAGAAATAAACAAGGGGGGCCGCTGGGCTTTCATCCAAATGAACTGATGGAAGGGCTAACTACGGGGGAGGAATACTCCATTAGGCAAATATATGCCGCACTGGGAACAAACAGACCAGATGATCTGGATAAGCATAGGGCTAAATGGGGGGATAGGATAGAGGCTACCCCTGAATCATTCAACGAATCATTGGATTTAGGCCGGTCCATGCTATGTTCGGCCCCCTTGCAATCCCAACACTACAAAACACTATTCTCGTTGTATCATACTCCAGCCAGGATTGCGAAATGGGGGGGTACCGAGGGTATTTTATGCCCCAGATGCAGTTCGACAGAGGCAGATATTGTCCATTTGTTTTCCACATGTCCTCAACTATACACACTTATTAAGGATATTGAACAATTTTTAGTCAACTCATTAAAGATAAGGATAACCTTTACAGTTAGCTTAATTATGTTGGGAGTAGACCCAGTAAATGCCCAAATGGATCCAGGTGATGCAATGTTTGTGTTTATGGCAGCGGCTGTCTTTAGATTAATGTTAGCCAGAGTATGGTTAGATAAGAATCCCCCAACCATGCAAGTATGGTTATCAAATCTTATTGCTATACATAATTTAGAGAAATACATATATGCAAGGAAGGGCAGGGTAGGGAGAGCTCGAGGTATTAAAATATGGGGACCATTGGAGAAATGGAGGACAGGAATAGGATGATGCAAGTGTTTTTTCCCTTTTTTGACGTAATGCTCGTGTTCTTTTTTACCTAAATGTTATAATATGATATTATGTTGCTTTGGCCTCCCCTTTCGGTGTTTAAATAGTTTTTGATTTAAAATTTTCGGTTATATTGTGAGATGAACAAATGGAGAAAAATTTTGTATTCTTTTGAAATGTGTGCTTTTTTGAAATGTAAAATAAAATATATTTAAAAAAAAAAAAGAATAATACCAACATGCACATTCCAAGCGTGGGACACTGCTTACGAATAATACCAACATACACAGTCCAGGTGTGGGGCACTGCATTAGAATAATACCAACATGCACATACTAAGTGTGGAACACTGCATAAGAGTAATACCAACTTGCACATTCTGAGTGTCAAACACTACATTTGAATATTAGCCACATGCAAGAGAAATGTTTGTGCTTCTCAGCCATAGTCTGTGTTCCAACAACTCAAGGTCTGCCTGAAAGAGCATTTCTCTTGTTGTGTTGCCCACACCCACACACTACTTTGGCTCAGCAGGTGTCACACCATCGCCATGTCCTGTTTGCTCTGGTTTAGTCTAGACAGAGCCAGGGCTCTGCCTCCCACAGATCATGAGTGTGGGAGTTATGTTAGCAAAAGTGTTGGTGACACATCCAGCAAGCACATCACTGACGAGTTTTACCTGGAGGCCAGGCTCACCCTAGGGAGGTGGTCTGAGGAACTTGTCTGCCTAGATGTAAACTTTCTAATGTAAGCTTCTCCTCCGCTCTTCCTTTTCTCTCTGCCGTGAATCTATCAAAAGTACGAGAGTGTCACCTTTTGCACACTCTCCTCCACTGCCCACTCCTGAAACGCCCTGAGCCATCAAGCAAACTAACCCACACCCTCCAGCTCATGCATTAAACATGCAAACTGGCAAGAGGTTGAGTGCAACCCCCTTTGACTAGCAGGCCTAGGCGAGCTCTCCCTCAGAAGACTAGTTCCAGAAGCGGTTTCTGGTCCAACCCGAGGCAGCCCATTTGTTGCACCTGTGACCACATGTAAACCATGGAGGGAAACACACAGGCTTGGAAGGGCCACAAGGTTAGCACTTCCACTCACACCATTGCCACTCACACTGACACGCCTGGGTGCTCCCAAGAGAGTTGTGTTTCCAGATCTTCATTGTATGCTCCCCAAGGGGCATGTTTATGAGACTTTTGCGTCATGCTTACTCCACGCAAACTTCTCAATCTGATGTATGAATTCACACAAAGCTGCGCTGGATGAGTCTGCACAAGGGAGGCGTTCCATAGGCGTTGAGTGGGTATTCCTATGCAACCCCCATGGGTTTGATGCATTTACAGATTTATCTAACCTGGAAAACCTGGGACTGCACCAAAAAGATGCCCCCCCCCCACCCCAGGAGTTGCTCAGTTTGTAGCTGTTACAAATGTCCTGGATTAAACTCCTGCTGAATCCTGTTCTGTGATGTGCAGATGATGGCTCATTCATGAAACATGTCCTTAAAAGCCTTCCTGCCTCAGGGGGTGATTGCGAAAACTCTGCTTCAAACGTTCTTTTTAAATGTGAGATAACACTGCACGTCAAACAAATGACTCTTCACGGCTTTCAGACTCCTTTATTGGGTCGGGCTGGTCCTGGCAAAGGGCTGGGACTCCGCTACCAACAAAACAGTCCAAAGTTACTTAACTCTGCATGCACATTACAGAAGAACAGAATCGGTCGCTTACAGACTCCTTGCATCTATCAAGGGCAAACCTCAGAATAATGAACAGAGCAGACCCTTCTCGGCGGCAATCTCCTTCAAATCTAATGTAACTGAGTGAAGCCTCAACTGAGTGATGCTACATACTCAGTGACAGACGGCTGTTCTAAGTTACCAAGGAGTTCATTTACAAGCCCTGTGCGCCGCCGGAATGTCACTTTTTGTCATGTTCTAATGGCATACTAGGCGTAACCAAATCTACAAGACCATGTAAAGCCGCCCTGCACGGTTTTTCATGGATTTGTAGAGATGGAGTGAGGCAACGCAGTGCAAGTCTCTGCGTTGCCTCCCTCTGTGATGGGGAGGCGTGCCATGGGCATTGCGATGGGTGTTCTTATGTAACAGCCATGGCATGCGGCACATTCCCAGATTTACAACAAATTTATATCCATGTGTGCCTGATCCCGCCTCATACTACAGATCAGCAGCCCGCCCTATGCGCCTACCCGTGTGTGCCTGCTCCTGTGTCATACTACAGACCAGCAGCCCCCTCTGCACCTGCTGTGTGCCTGTTCCTGCATCAAAGTACAGATCAGCAGGCAGGCCCCCCTCTGCACCTATTCGTGTGTCCTTGTTCCTGCTTCATACTACAGACAAGCAGGCCCGCCCCCTGTGCCTACCCATGTGTGCCTGTTCCTGCATCATACTACAATCCATCATCCCGCCCTCTGCGCCAACCTGTGTGTGCCTGCTCCTGCGTCATACTACAGACCAGCAGCCCCCCTCTGCGCCTACCCATCTGTGCCTGCTCCTGTGTCAAACTACAGACCAGCAGCCCCCCCTCTGCGCCTACAAGTGTGTGCCTACTCTGGCATCACACTACAGACCAACAGGCCCACCCTCTGCCCCTACCAGTGTGTGCCTGCTCCTGCGTCACACTACAGACCAGCAGCCCCCTCTGCACCTACCCGTGTGTGCCTGTTCCTGCATCACACTACAGACCAGCAGGCAGGCCCACCCTCTGCGCCTACCCATCTGTGCCTGATCCGGCGTCATACTACAAACAAGCAGCCCTCCCTCTTCGCCTACCGGTATGTGCCTGTTCCTGCGTCATACTACAGATCAAGAGCCTGCCCTATGCGCCTACCCATGTGTGCTTGCCCCTGTGTCATACTACAGACCAGCAGCCCCCCTCTGGGCCTACCCGTGTGTGCCTGTTGTGTGCCACAGTACAGCCCAGCATCCCCCCTCTGCGCCTACCCATGTGTGCCTGCTAATGCGTCATACTACAGACCAGCAGCCCCCCTCTGCACCTTCCGTGTATGCCTGCTCCTGCATCATACTACAGACCAGCTGGTCCCTCTGCACCTACTGTATGCCTGTTCCTGCATCACAGTACAGACCAGCAGGCACCCCCCCCCCTTCTGCACAAACCTGTGTGTGCCTGTTTCTGCTTCATACTACTGACCAGCAGGTCCGCACTCTGTGCCGACCCGTGTGTGCCTGTTCCTGCATCATACTACAGTCCAACAGCCCCCCTCTGCGCCTACCTGTGTGTGCCTGCTCCTGCGTCATACTACAGACCAGCAGCCCCCTTCTGTGTCTACCCGCGTTGCCTGCTCCTGCGTCCTACTACAGACCAGCAACACCCCCGTCTGCTCCTACCTGTGTGTGCCTGTTCCTGCGTCATACTACAAACCTGCTGCTCCCCTCTGCACCTGCTGTGTGACTATTCCTGCATCACAGTACAGACCAGCAGGCAGTCCCCCACTTCTGCATCTACCCGTGTGTGCCTGTTCCTGCTTCATACTACAGACCAGCAGGCAGGCCCGTCCTCTGTGCCTACCCGTGTGTGCCTGCTCCTGCATCATACTACAGACCAGCAGCCCCCCTCTGCGCCTACCCGTGTGTGCCTGCTCCTGTGTCAAACTACAGACCAGCAGCCCCCCTCTGCGCCTACCCGGGTGTGCCTGCTCCTGCGTCATACTACAGACCAGCTGCCCCCCTCTGTACCTACTGTGTACCTGTTCCTGCATCACAGTACAGACCAGCAGAGAGCCCCCCCTCTGCACTAACCGTGTGTGACTGTTCCTGTTTCATACTACAGACAAGCAGGCCCGCCATCTGTGCCTACCCGTGTTTGCCTTTTCCTGCATCACAGTACAGACCAGCAGGGAGCCCCCCCTCTGCACTAACCGTGTGTGACTGTTCCTGCTTCATACTACAGACAAGCAGGCCCGCCCTCTGTGCCTACCCGTGTGTGCCTGTTGCTGCATCATACTACAATCCATCATCCCCCACTCTGCGTCTACCTGTGTATGCCTGCTACGTGCCACACTACAGACCAGCAGGCAGGCCCGCCCTCTGCGCCAACCTGTGTGTGCCTTTTCCTGTGTCACACTACAGACCAGTAGCCCCCACTCTGCGCCTATAAGAGTGTGCCTGTTCCTGCATCATACTAAAGATCAGCAGCCCCCCCCTGCACCTACCCGTGTGTGCCTGCTCCTGCTTCATACTACAGACTAGCAGCCCCACCTCTGCACCTATCAGTGTGTGCCTGTCCTGCATCACACTACAGACCAGCAGACAAGCTTGCCCTCTGCGCCTACCCAAATGTGCCTGATCCTGCGTCATACTACAGGCCAGCAGGCTGGCCCGCACTCTGCGCCTACCTATGTGTGCCTGTTCCTGCGTCATGCTACAGACCAGCAACCTGCCCTGTGCGCCTACCTGTGTGTGCCTTCTCCTGCGTCATACTACAGACCAGCAGCCCCGTCTGCGCCTACCCGTGTGTGCCTGTTCCTGCATCACACTACAGACCAGCAGGCAGGCCCGCCCTCTGCGCCTACTCGTGTGTGCCTGCTCCTGCATCATACTACAGACCAGCAGCCCCCTCTGCGCCTACCCGTGTGTGTCTGTTCCTGCGTCACACTACAGACCAGCAGGCAGGCCCGCCCTCTGCGCCTACCCATGTGTGCCTGTTCCGGCATCATACTACAGACCAGTAGCCCACCCTCTGCGCCTACCCATGTGTGCCTGATCCCGCCTCATACTACAGATCAGCAGCCCGCCCTATGCGCCTACCCGTGTGTGCTTGCTCCTGTGTCATACTACAGACCAGCAGCCCCATCTGCACCTACCTGTGTGTGCCTGCTCCTGCGTCATACTACAGACCAGCAGCCCCCCCTCTGCGCCTACCCTTGTGTGCCTGTTTCTGCTTCACACTACAGACCAGCAGGCAGGCCTGCTCTCTGTGCCTATCCGTGTGTGCCTGTTCCTGCGTCACACTACAGACCAGCAGGCAGGCCCGCCCTCTGCACCTACCCGTGTGCCTGCTCCTGCGTCATACTACAGACCAGCAGCCCCCCTCTGCGCCTACCCGTGTGTGCTGCTCCTGCGTCATACTACAGACCAGCAGCCCCCCACTGTACCTACCTGTGTGTGCCTGCTCCTGCGTCATACTACAGACCAGCAGCCCCCCCTCTGCGCCTACCCTTGTGTGCCTGTTTCTGCTTCACACTACAGACCAGCAGGCAGGCCTGCTCTCTGTGCCTATCCGTGTGTGCCTGTTCCTGCGTCACACTACAGACCAGCAGGCAGGCCCGCCCTCTGCACCTACCCGTGTGCCTGCTCCTGCGTCATACTACAGATCAGTAGCCCCCCCTCTGTACCTACCCATGTGGGCCTACTCCTGCATCATACTACAGACCAGCAGATAGGCCCGCCCTCGCCTACCCGTGTATGCTGCTCCTGCATCATACTGCAGACCAGCAGCCCCACCTCTGCGCCTACCCGTGTATGCCTGCTCCTGCGTCATACTACAGACCAGCACCTGCCCTCTGTGCCTACCCGTGTGTGCCTTCTCCCTTGTCACACTACAGACCAGCAGGCCCACCCTCTGTACCTACAAGTGTATGCCTGTTCCTGCGTCACACTACAGACCAGCAGGCAGGCCCGCCCTCTTCACCTACTCGTGTGTGCCTGCTCCTGCATCATACTACAGACCAGCAGCCCCCTCTGCGCCTACCCGTGTGTGCCTGATCCCGCCTCATACTACAGATCAGCAGGCAGGCTCGCCCTCTGCGCCTACCCATGTGTGCCTGTTCCGGCATCATACTACAGACCAGTAGCCCACCCTCTGCGCCTACCCATGTGTGCCTGATCCCGCCTCATACTACAGATCAGCAGCCCGTCCTATGCGCCTACCCGTGTGTGCTTGCTCCTGTGTCATACTACAGACCAGCAGCCCCCTCTGCACCTACCTGTGTGTGCCTGCTCCTCCGTCATACTACAGACCAGCAGCCCCCCCTCTGCGCCTACCTGTGTGTGCCTGCTCCTGTGTCATACTACAGACCAGCAGCCCCATCTGCACCTACCTGTGTGTGCCTGCTCCTGCGTCATACTACAGACCAGCAGCCCCCCCCCTCTGCGCCTACCCTTGTGTGCCTGTTTCTGCTCCACACTACAGACCAGCAGGCAGGCCTGCTCTCTGTGCCTATCCGTGTGTGCCTGTTCCTGCGTCACACTACAGACCAGCAGGCAGGCCCGCCCTCTGCACCTACCCGTGTGCCTGCTCCTGCGTCATACTACAGACCAGCAGCCCCCCTCTGCGCCTACCTGTGTGTGCTGCTCCTGCGTCATACTACAGACCAGCAGCCCCCCACTGCGCCTACCCGTGTGTGCCTGCTCCCGCGTCATACTACAGATCAGTAGCCCCCCCTCTGTACCTACCCATGTGGGCCTACTCCTGCATCAAACTACAGACCAGCAGATAGGCCCGCCCTCGCCTACCCGTGTATGCTGCTCCTGCATCATACTGCAGACCAGCAGCCCCACCTCTGCGCCTACCCGTGTATGCCTGCTCCTGCGTCATACTACAGACCAGCACCCGCCCTCTGCGCCTACCCATGTGTGCCTGTTCCGGCATCATACTACAGACCAGTAGCCCACCCTCTGCGCCTACCCATGTGTGCCTGATCCCGCCTCATACTACAGATCAGCAGCCCGCCCTATGCGCCTACCCGTGTGTGCTTGCTCCTGTGTCATACTACAGACCAGCAGCCCCCTCTGCACCTACCTGTGTGTGCCTGCTCCTCCGTCATACTACAGACCAGCAGCCCCCCCCTCTACGCCTACCCTTGTGTGCCTGTTTCTGCTCCACACTACAGACCAGCAGGCAGGCCTGCTCTCTATGCCTATCCGTGTGTGCCTGTTCCTGCGTCACACTACAGACCAGCAGGCAGGACCGCCCTCTGCACCTACCCGTGTGCCTGCTCCTGCGTCATACTACAGACCAGCAGCCCCCCTCTGCGCCTACCCGTGTGTGCTGCTCCTGCGTAATACTACAGACCAGCAGCCCCCCACTGCGCCTACCCGTGTGTGCCTGCTCCTGCGTCATACTACAGATCAGTAGCTCCCCCTCTGTACCTACCCATGTGGGCCTACTCCTGCATCATACTACAGACCAGCAGATAGGCCCGCCCTCGCCTACCCATGTATGCTGCTCCTGCATCATACTGCAGAGCAGCACCCACCCTCTGTGCCTACCCATGTGTGCCTTCTCCCGTGTCATACTACAGACCAGCAGCCCCCCTCTGCTACTACCCGTGTGTGCCTGCTCCTGCGTCATACTACAGACCAGCAGACCCCCCTCTGCGCCTACCCGTGTGTACCTGCTGCGTTCCACAATGCAGGCCAGCAGTCAGGCCCCCCTCTGCACGTACACCTGTGTGCCTGTTACTGCGTCAAACTACAGACCAGCAGCCTGCCCTTTGCGCCTACCCATGTGAGCCTGCTCCTGCGTCATACTACAGACCAGCAGCCCCCTCTGTGCCTACCCGTGTGTGCCTGCTCCTGCGTCATGCTACAGACCAGCAGCCCCCCTCTGCGCCTACCCGTGTGTGCCTGCTCCTGCGTCATACTACAGACCAGCAGCCCCGTCTGCGCCTACCCGTGTGTGCCTGCTCCTGCGTCATACTACAAACCAGCAGCCCCATCTGCGCCTACCCGTGTGTGCCTGCTCCTGTGTCATAACACAGACCAGCAGCCACCCCTTTGCGGCTACCCGTGTGTGCCTGCTGCGTACCACAATGCAGACGAGCAGGCAGGCACGCCCTCTGCACCTACCCATGTGTGCCTGCTCCTGCATCATTCTACAGGCCCACAGGCCCGCCCTCTGTCTGTGCCGGCTGCTGCACTGCACTCAAGCTCGAGTGAGGGCTGTGGAGCAAGAGCTGAGGAGAGAGACCTGGAATCCGAGTACTGAAGATTACAAGAAGGCAGTAATTTTGGGTTGCGGTATTCTCCACATAATTATGGATTTGCTGATTTTGCCACATAATAAATCATCTGCGTCATAGATATTAACAAAAACTCACAAAAGGACCAAAAATTACTAAAAACGTTCTAAGGAACTCAGAGCCATGTTATTTAAGAACGGCGATAACATTATCGCCAGGAAACTGCAGTTAAAGCGGTGATAAGGGCTTGATAATATGCCCTTGTGAATTCCCATAGAAGCCCAGGTTTGATGTCCCTCACACCAGAACCTGGGCTTCTATGGAATTCACAAGGGCATATTATCAAGCCCTTATGGCCGCTTTAGCTGCAGTTTCCTGCCGCTAAAGCAGCGATAATCGCCATTCTTGATAATATGGCCCGTTCTTACGAAAAGTTGACGCGAAACATTTGCATTGCTCATTGGTGCATTTGGGTGTTATGCGGATACTACAGATGCCTAACGTGGTAAGACACGGTAAACATGCAAGAAAACAGCAACACAATGAAGCAGTTCTACCACAAAATGGGCTGCATTAAGCAGCATAATCTGCCTTTTACCCAAATTGTTTAGTCAACTCTGCTGCGCAATAGGTTCCTCTTGTGCCGCATAATTCCAGTGGCCCTGTCAGTAGCTAAACGTGATGTTCCATAAGGCTTTGCACCATGCACAAAGTATGCAAACGCACTTCATGTAACCACCCCGGGTGCACAATTTCTGCTTCAGAAAGTTCATTTACCACATTTCTGAGGTGAGTGACAGGGCACATGTGGCCGGGTTTGGGGCATAATCGCTTTGAGCTCTCTCAGATTGAAATCGTAAGCAAAAGAAATAGCATTTTTTTTAAAGGCTATTAATCTAGAACGATCTTTAATGAAATAAATCTGTAACAAAAATCACAATTTATAAGCTAAATCCTAAATTTTTAAAAACATTTTTGCAATAGTGTCACAAATGGTTTCCGCTATTAGCTGCTTCAAATTCAAATTGTTATGCAACATGGACTACAACAAAATGTTTTTCGTTTGCCATCCCCAGAAAAGCTCACTGCACCCTCTCTCCCATCACTACAAACTGCCGCTCTCACGCTACGCTAGCCCCCGCCCTGTCTTAAGAGCCTGTTACCACTTTTTATAGGGACCCCGATTCACACGTTTCACCCCGTGCTGAAAAGCTACAATCATCCCCTGTCTCAGTTTTTGTGCCCAGCCTTCCTCCCGTGCGGGCCCGAGCCATAAATCCCACACATGCTCCTGTTGGATCTGGCCTCGGGGCGTGGCCCTCCCTGACCTGTAGCGCCCCGACAATTGCCCGTGCACAGCCCAAACCCCTGGTTGTAACAAACCTGGTCCGACCCGCTCCCTCCATTACCCCACAGAAAGGACGAGATTCCTCCGTACCCGCCATCTAACCTCCCGGTGCCGGCCGCCCACAAACCCCATCACACCCGAAGGCCTCCGGTAACCATTCCCCCATCCCTAAAATGGCCGACCCCGGCCCCAGCGAAACCTAGGCCCTAGACGCGCCATGCCCGGCTGGGGGGGGGGGGGGGGTAAAGGACTTCCTGTGAACAAGATAGGGAGGAGCAGTTTCGATCACACCTCTGGCCTCCACTCGGAAGACGGGTTTCGATCGCCCCTCTGGCCTCCCTGAGGCCTGGCCCCACTCCCTGCTGGGCGTCTGGAAACCCCCGGACCCAACTTCAAAGGATCAAAGGGCCGAGTGGCAGGAAACCCTGACAATCAGCTCCCAGGCTCCAGATACCTGCCTGCGAGGGCTCTGGACTTCAAAGGGAAACAGGACTATAACAAGGGGTGCTCTGGGACTACCCGCCAGTTGAATCCTGGACGAAGAGAGCACTGCTGACTTGGTCGCGGCTCGACAATCATCGAAGAAGAACGCTACCCGAACTTTGGAATCTTGGCTAGCCCTGCTGACATCGTCGCGGCTCAAGCTTGGCAGAGAAGAACATCTGCCTGTAACCATCTGAGCCCTGCTGACGTGGACGCGGCTCCCTTGAACCCTAAGGAAACACCTGAACAACTCGGCTGGAGCCCTGCTGATTGGATCGGGGCTCCCCAAAGGCCCAAGGACCTTCCGTTCATTCCTGCTCGAGCCCTGCTGACTTTGTCACGGCTCAGAGAGTATTCTGGTCTGGCTGGACCATTGACATTACTGTATCACCCGGCTCGAGGTTTGAGAGCCGTGCGCTGGATACACTTCGCCCTGACCTTAAGTACTGAGACTGTCCCGCTACCCACACCCTTGCAACCGAGACTTTATGAACCTTTTGAGCTAAATGTAAATGTTTGACCACGTTTTGATCATAAAGAGCCAAATACTTCAGTTGGATAAAGAACCTGTTCTTCAGTAATCTACTGTGTGGTGTCCATTTGTAGAGTGGTGAGATCTCAGTGTGTACGATCCTAGATACAAGACCCTTCCCCTTAAGGGTATCCCGCCAGTGCTCGGCAGCGTTCCTAGGAGAGGTGAGTCACGGGGTGGTCAGGAGACATCTTCTGTGCCCCCTGGGATCGCCCCTTCTAACAGCTCCTACAACCCTTTAGCCCACCTCATTATTTTTAAGGAGGATAAAGCGGGCAGTCTGCGTGCAGCCGTCGGACCATAGTCTGTTGGCCAGCAAAGGCAACTCAGAGGGTTAATAGAGGCCATAAAGATGCAGGTGCAAAAAAGTCTGCAGGGCTGGGATACCGTTATTTATTTATTTGTTTATATAGCACCAGAATCGACTCTCAATGAGTATCTCTGTGCTCAGGACAGGGCGCACATCCAGAATACAGCTAAAATCGAAGTCAGCAGGAGAAGAGAGTGGTCTTAAGCAGAAAAACAATATGCAAAAACGCTGCTCAGCCCTGCAGCTTCTATCAAGGTCAAGGTAAAGGAGACGTGTTTGATAGGAACAGTTTATAATTAAGGAAGCACAGCGGTGGCAGACAGGCACAGAGGCCGCTGCAATGAAGTGCTTGCTCGGCATAGACAACCTATTTCACTTAAAAGGTTGGCAGGGCCGGGGCTGAGGGGGCCAATAAGACCAGAGTAGACCCCAGTATAGGCCCCTGTTGTCTCAAAGGTACCAAACAAAATAAACACAAAATTTCTACGAATGAAAAAAAAATAGCATGGAAGCCATGGAGACACATAGGGGCAGATTTACAAGCCCCCTGCGACACCAGTATGTCACTTTTCGTGACGTACTGGTGGCGCAGGGGCCTCCTCCATATCTACAAGGACAGGAAAAGCCACCCTGTGTGACTTTTCCTCTCCTTGTAAATACGGCCCCTTCACACGCAGCACTTTGCGTTGAAGGGGCGTTCCATGGGTGTCACTGTGGGTGTTCCCACGCAACTCCCATGGAACAAGACACATCTCCAGATTTACGATGAATTGTAAATCTGTAGATGCGTCTGAATGCTACGCCACCCTAGAGGTGGCATAGGGAGGCGCAACGAGGAGAAATCTTTTAATTTCTCCTCGTTTTTTCCTCTTTCAATGCGTGCTGCATTCTACAGCAAGCATTGAAAGAGGAAAATGCCGGTAGTGATTGTTTTTGTGCAGGAAGGTGCCTCTCGGAGTACTCTTTTACATGCTCTTTTTCGTACTCTTTTACATACTCTTTTACGTACTCTTTTACGTACTCTTTTACATGCTCTTTTACGTACTCTTTTACATGCTCTTTTACATACTCTTTTACGTACTCTTTTACGTACTCTTTTATATGCTCTTTTACGTACTCTTTTACATGCTCTTTTACGTACTCTTTTACATACTCTTTTACGTGCTCTTTTACGTACTCTTTTACATGCTCTTTTACGCACTCTTTTACGTACTCTTTTACGTACTCTTTTACGTACTCTTTTACATGCTCTTTTACATGCTCTTTTACATACTTTTTTACATGCTCTTTTACGTACTCTTTTACATGCTCTTTTACGTACTCTTTTACATACTTTTTTTACATGCTCTTTTACGTACTCTTTTACATGCTCTTTTACGTACTCTTTTACATGCTCTTTTACGCACTCTTTTACATACTCTTTTACGTACTCTTTTACGTGCTCTTTTACATGCTCTTTTACATACTTTTTTACATGCTCTTTTACGTACTCTTTTACATACTCTTTTACGCACTCTTTTACGTACTCTTTTACGTACTCTTTTACGTACTCTTTTACATGCTCTTTTACATGCTCTTTTACATACTTTTTTACATGCTCTTTTACGTACTCTTTTACATGCTCTTTTACGTACTCTTTTACGTACTCTTTTACATGCTCTTTTACATACTCTTTTACATGCTCTTTTACGTACTCTTTTACATGCTCTTTTACGTACTCTTTTACGCACTCTTTTACGCACTCTTTTACGTACTCTTTTACGTACTCTTTTACGTATTCTTTTACATGCTCTTTTACATGCTCTTTTACATACTTTTTTACATGCTCTTTTACGTACTCTTTTACATACTCTTTTACGTACTCTTTTACATGCTCTTTTACATACTTTTTTACATGCTCTTTTACGTACTCGTTTACATGCCCTTTTACATGCTCTTTTACATACTTTTTTACATGCTCTTTTACGTACTCTTTTACATGCTCTTTTACGCACTCTTTTACGTACTCTTTTACGTACTCTTTTACGTACTCTTTTACATGCTCTTTTACATGCTCTTTAACATACTTTTTACATGCTCTTTTACGTACTCTTTTACATGCTCTTTTACGTACTCTTTTACGTACTCTTTTACATGCTCTTTTACGTACTCTTTTACATGCTCTTTTACGTAAAAGAGTTACGTACTCTTTTACGTACTCTTTTACATGCTCTTTTACGTACTCTTTTACATGCTCTTTTACGTACTCTTTTACGTACTCTTTTACGTACTCTTTTACATGCTCTTTTACGTACTCTTTTACGCACTCTTTTACGTACTCTTTTACGTACTCTTTTACGTACTCTTTTACGTACTCTTTTACATGCTCTTTTACATGCTCTTTTACATACTTTTTTACATGCTCTTTTACGTACTCTTTTACATACTCTTTTACGTACTCTTTTACATGCTCTTTTACATGCTCTTTTACATACTTTTTTACATGCTCTTTTACGTACTCTTTTACATGCTCTTTTACGTACTCTTTTACGTACTCTTTTACGTACTCTTTTACGTACTCTTTTACGTACTCTTTTACATGCTCTTTTACATGCTCTTTTACATACTTTTTTACATGCTCTTTTACGTACTCTTTTACATGCTCTTTTACGTACTCTTTTACGTACTCTTTTACATGCTCTTTTACATACTCTTTTACATGCTCTTTTACGTACTCTTTTACATGCTCTTTTACGTACTCTTTTACGTACTCTTTTACGTACTCTTTTACATGCTCTTTTACGTACTCTTTTACGCACTCTTTTACGTACTCTTTTACGTACTCTTTTACGTACTCTTTTACGTATTCTTTTACATGCTCTTTTACATGCTCTTTTACATACTTTTTTACATGCTCTTTTACGTACTCTTTTACATACTCTTTTACGTACTCTTTTACATGCTCTTTTACATACTTTTTTGCATGCTCTTTTACGTACTCTTTTACATGCTCTTTTACGTACTCTTTTACATACTCTTTTACATACTCTTTCATGTCTTTGTGAATCGGCACCAAAACAAGTATATAGAGAAAATATCCATATACAATTCGTGCCCTCTTTGCACCTTTACTCATAGGGAGGTGGGCACCTCAGGCTCATTCACAAAGGCGTGTAAAAGAGTATTTATGTAGTACTGCTTCCTGTGCCCATAACTGCCTCTGTGAATTGGCCCAAAGATATTTTTTAAATGTTCTTTTATTAAAAATAAAGTATAGCTGAGCAAAACACAAATGCTCGAGTAATCAGGGGTCTTGTAATCGGGTCCAACCGGCTATAACCATGATCACTGTTGAAGTGCCAGACACATGATGCTGCCGCGGCACTTGCACACCCCTCACACTTTAACACTCTCAGATTCTGCTCACACAATCAGGTGGCGGCAAAACTGGAAGAGGTGGGCACTGTGCCCACACAGGGCACCAGCACACATGCCAATGGACCCGGCGCAGGAGGGAGACTCCCACTTTTGGAAGCCAATGGTCTTATTTTAGCGGTCTGCACCTAAAATTGTCTGTTTCAATGTCAGTCAATGGGGAAAATCAAGTCCCCGGGGCATTTCTTCATTTCCAAAAGTTACAGTAGAAACGTTGCACCTTCATCGTTTCTCTTGCTGAAGCGTGATTGTGTAGAAGAGAACTGATATTCTATCATGATTTCATTTCAGAAAGTAGTAGACATATTTCACCTGACATCATAAAGGTTTTAAATGAATTAAGAAGAAATCAAATGGGAGCTGGTTCAGCTTCAGCCTGTGCCCCCACTGGCTTTCCCAACTCCATGGGGTGAGTTTAAAGGGCTCCGGCTCGTGAAAAAGATCAGAAATCTCCTACAGGTTTGCAAGGCAGCTCTTGCTAACTTCCAGCTACAAATCAGGACCTATCAGTGATGTGATCAAAAGAACAGAAACAAGCTTTGGCAAAGCCAACAGGTCTCATACCAGCATGCTGTCAGCCTTTTAGCTTTGTCAAAGTTTACTTCTTTTGGTTTGTTATAGCTTTTGTAGCAGGCTTTTATTGAGAAGGGAACTGCTGGGATCTTTGTAACATAAAAGAATTTAGCTAAAATCAAAAACATGTTTTTGATAAAAGCACACATTGCAATAATAGTCCTTAGCATTGCATGTACTTTTCCTGAGGATGTGTCGTTATGAAAGAGCAGCATGCTGTCACTCACAGTGGGGTTAGCCAATGTCTGCAGTGTTCTGATCTATTGCCACAGGCCGCATCCTGAAGTGGCAGAAGAAATATGTGAGTGACACAACAACAAACCGTCGGATGGGGAGGGCCGGCTGAAACCCTTTATTAACGACTATATTACACCTATAACTTTAGTAAAATCAAAAGGTCGTAGCTAATGCAGACCTAAAAGTATCCTTTACAAAAGGTGGGCCCCGGCATCTCTGCATACACACATACAAATACACAGAGACATGCAAATGCACACAGACGTACAATAGACACACGAGTAGGGATACACACCTATTTGTGCAGATGTATATGCACATGTTCACACATGCGCTGGCGCGTGTGCAGATGTCTAGGCCATGTAGTACATGTGAACGAATATACATACATGCAATCTGATACATGCATGAAGTTTGGAGCATGGAAGTGCACACATGCTCATTGTTAGGCATGCCTTTGAACCACTTTCATGCACATTCACAAACAAAAATGAGTCCTGTTTATTAAACAAACATACATGCATGCACACATAAAGCCACATGTCTGTCTTCTCTCCTGGACACTGAGGCTCTCGCACATTCTCTGATGCATACAGGGGCACACAGACCTTCTCACACAGTGGTACACCTACAGACAAGCTCTCGCATGCATGTTTACTCAAATTAGCACATGTACAGACTCATACACGTTCGTATGTGAAGTTTCACTCTTGCACCTCATACACACATGCACACTGACAGACTGTGTAATGAGCTTTCGAAACATAGGCCAAGGAGCTTCCACCTCCTTGTGACCTGGCGGGGCAGACTGAGCAGAGGCGGGCACAGTGCCAGGGAGAGGGAGGGAAGCTCCCTGTTGTCAGGATTCACCTTGCAGCTCTCACCAGACAATATGCACGAATCACCAGGACAGGGGCTTTGGCTCCGCCCACGTGTTGGGAGCCATGTTTACACAATGTGTTTGGGCCAAAATGCTGTGTATTCCCTGAAAGAATGGTTATATTGCACTCCTCTTGGCCGTTGGAGGGTTTCACCTCGTCTAATGTGGCCTCCATGTTAGGACTTGACAGACCCCCCAGGATATAGCGGCATGGATTAGCAAATTTAGCGGCATAAATATGGAAATTTAGCGGCAATTTTGCGGCATTTTATTTGCCCATTTTTCCTACAACAAACACAGATATCTTAGTTTTTTTAGTTATTTAACAACATGAAGCTATGTATATTTGGTTTATTCAGTGTGTAAGAGTCAGGGTGAGATTGTAGCAATTGTTCTTCGGAAACTCGGGGCCTATCGGCTCATTAGTTCCATACCATCTCCGGTCACATAACACAAGGAGAGGTCTTTCTTTTGCGTATTTTCTTCTTTCTTCCTTTTAAAAATCCATTATAGCGTAGGAAACATGGCTTTTACATTAGTTCTCTGTTTGTGCCCCAGAGATTTAGTTTGCACATTACGGGTAAGCACACTTAGTTAACTGAAAACAATAATGGTGAAACACCAGGTCAAAATAAGGATTAACCAGGGGTCTCTGGACCAGACTTAGTGACCCTCCTGGTTAATGTCTGATTCATAAGGAGACTCCCAGCGTCCCTCCCACATGCAGTTACCCCTTGACATCATTAACTCCACGGGGGAGTTGGCAGATGCTACTAAGTTTACCTTGTAATCGAGTCTTGAGAATTAACTAAAGTCCTTCTTGACAGCTTCGCCCTGCAACCACACAGGGCCAACGTGTGTAGTAGTTTTAAACTCTGCCCAACAAATTTCAGAGTAGGGTAACATTTGTGTTACTACGTGCTACAGAAACTTGGTTGGAGTGAACACAAGCACTGGCAGTAAACAGTAGGGCACTGTGCAATCTACTGGCACTGAGTAGTGCACTCTCTGCTTTACCTGATGTCACTCCCTTCCCCACCCTGTTTACCCACCCCACTCTTTCTCCTGCCCTGTGCTTCCTTCCTGATTCGCACAAGCTCTTTCTTTGCCAGTCCCTCGCCAACTCACAGGGTGGTCTCCACATGGCTGGCGTGGCTCCCTAGCCCCCACTCTGACTCACCACCCTTTTTGCTTTTTCCCTGGCCCGCTCACACTTCCCAACATACACTCTGCAGTTGCTGTGTTATTTACTCATTGCCTACTGATTGAATTCGTTTAAATTGTAAACAATGTTTAAAAAGTAAAATGCAAACCGAATGCTCACAGTTCTGGTAATCGAATGTTGCCTCTTTTATTCTGGGCATCCGAGCCATGTTCAAATCTTGTCTTCTGGAGCGGCTCATTTGAAGGTTTATTTAGTTTTCATGAGGTTTCTGGGAACCTCTTTCCAAAGTGCAACATTCGCCCCGCAGTACAATATTGTGCATTTGCACCGTTATCGATAGGAGGCATGTCAAGGTTGAAAACACCAGCAGACCTTGAAACATGCCTGGGAATCTTGATGTAACTGCAGCTTTGAGAAGCCTGCGGTAGAAACGTGAAATTGCACCAACAGTGAAGCCAAATCATTTGATGACAAAGAAGGCATTCTTTGAAGCGTGTGTTGTAGATTTCATATTTGCACTTTCCTGCCATCTAGGTGTTGGATTCAGGGTATTGTTTTTCTTCGCAGAATGCTTTGTTTCAAGCAGGCAGTAAATGACTCGTGATTACATCCTCGAAAGTAGCTCACTACAGAATGCAATTTGTATCGGAAAAGAACTAACAGACCCCCAAGGATATAGCGGATTTTGTCAAAATGCCACGATTTCTACAAAAGTCCCGATTTCGCAGGCACTTTTGTAAAAATCGCTGCTTTTTGACAAAAGTGCTGATTTCACAGGGAAATCGCGAAATCGCGATATCCTGGAGGGTCTGACTTGATGGCACGTGGCGTGCAAGAGACCCCTCCTTAATGCTACATGCTACATATGACGTCAGCCAAGACAGCCCTCCAGGTGCACCTGGATAACTGATGCAGCTAAGGTGACCAACCGTCCGTAAATTTCACGGACAGTTCGTAATTTCGGCCGTCTGTCCGTTGTCCGTGAAGGATCCTTTAACGGACGCCATTTGTCCGTAATTTTAACCGGGCACAGCTTCCACCCACCTCCCGTCTTAACTCCGAGGCTGTTCCAAAGCTCAGATGCCCAGCAGCATTGGAGAGGCACAGCGGGATGGCCTCACACCTCCAGCCCTTGATGGGCTGTTAAGAGGTGCTCGAAGGTGACAGAGGGAGGGGCTGTGGCTTCAGTAGCAGGGGCATCTATTCAGATGCAAACAGCCCTGAATGCGTCTCTGCAATTTAGAGGGGCCGCCGCCTCACACATTCCCAGGGCTTTAAGTGGGATGAATAAACTGGGGGGTCTCTCAAAGGGGCGTGGTCAGTGTAATTAGGGGGCATGGCTTTAAACACTTAACGCTAAAAATCTGTGTTTAGCATAGTGTGCCTCCTGACTTGTATTTTTATTTTTATTTCATTGTATCCAGATATGTGATACAGCAAGTAACATCATACCTACAAGTAAGGACTATTGGCTTTGTCAATGGTTATTAGTTGCATAAGATAAATAAGCTGCAACTATGGCTTGTTACATATAATATTTAAAAAGCTTCCAATTAAAGCCCTTGTGACACTACCACAATATTGCTGCTCTTGCGTTTCAGAAAGAGAAGGGAAATCCAGAAAGAAAATGAGTCTTTAAAGGATTTCCCTTCCCCCACACAACGCTCACCTGGCATGACGTCATGCCGTAACTTCTCTGCTAGTGAGAAATGAGCAGCGCACATTGATGATGCTTGCTGTCTCGAAACGGGTCTCTCGCAGGTTGTTTTGAGCCCTGGCACTTTTTACGGGATTGCAGTGACTGCTGTCACTGCAGTCCGGAAAAGAACCAGACCGCCTGTGCCAGGGCTCAAAACAGAGCCCGATAGAGACCCGTTTCGAGGGCCTCTTAAAAAAACTGCCGGTGCTCAGACCCCTTGAGACCCGGCCCACTTAAAGCCCTGCACATTCCCTTTCTGCCAGGGCCCCAAACATCCTAGAACCGGCCCGGATTGCACCGAGGCAGCACTGGTTCTCTTCACAGAGCGGTTCTTCAAACATGCAGCCTATAATGTAATAAAGTAAAGAAATGGCACAATCGCACCCACACTGATTAACAAAGTATGGAGGACAATCAGTTAAATCAGTTCTCTTGGAGTATCTCCTTTAAGTGATGTACATCACAGTGGGGGACTGGTGGGATGGCAAAACTAATATTTTGGAAAGAGAGCCTGTCTTCTCGTTGTCTTGTCCAGGAGGGGGTGAGGAGCCCTACCCCACCCTGGAAGAGACAGGATGATACTAGAATACTGCATACCCACCCCTGTGCCCCCCCTGGTGGATCCTGTTCCCCCTCCTGTGATCGCTCCTGCCCCCCCAGTGATGGCTCCTGTCCCCCCCATGTGATGGCTCCTGTCCCCTCTTCCACCCCCCCCCCGCCTGTGATGGCTCCTGTCCCCCTCCTGTGGTGGATCCTCTCTCTGCCCTGGGTGGCTTCTGTCCCACTCCTGGAAAGGCTCCTGCAGCGAGGGTGAAGTTCTTGATGGGCCTCTTCTCAGATAAGGCTCAGCTTAAAATTAATATGAAAAGGTGGGCGAGTGAGTAAGTGAAGAGATGGGTGGATAGCTGGATAAATTAGTGAAAGGGTGAGCGGATGAATGAACGATTGAATTGAAAGATAATGAGAGAGGATGGCTGGATTGATGAGTGAGTGGAAGGATGGAAGAGAGAAAAGGTAAATAGCTGGATGTATGGGTGGAAGGGTAGCTGGATGGGTAAAAGGGTGAATGGATCAGTAAAATGATGGCTGGATGAGTGAAAGCGTGGATGGTGAGTGAGTTGATGGATGAGTGAAATTATAGATGATTGATGAACTGATAAGTGCAAGGGTGAATGGATGGACAGATGAGCGAAAGGGTGGATGCAAGGACGGATGAGTGAGTGAAAGGGAGGGTAGATGGACAAAAGGATGAATAGATGAGTGAAGGAGTGAAAGGATAAATGGATGAGAGAAAGGATGGATGCATTATAGGGTCAATGGATGGATTCATGAGTGGAGGAGTAGATGGGTGGGTGGATGGATGGAAGGAAGGATTGCTAAGTGAAAGGGTCGATGGAGAGAGAAAGGGAGGATGGATGGATGACAGAAAGGATGGATGGTTGGAAGGATGAGTGACTGGGTGGATGGATAGTAAGTGAAAGGATGGCTGGATGGGTGAAAGGGTAAATGGCTGGATGGATGGGTGGAAGAGTGGATGGATGAGTGTACAGATGGATAGGGTGAAAGGGTGGATGGATGGATGATGGATGAGTGAAAGAATGAATGAAGGGATGGATGAGTGAAATGATAGATGGACAGATACATGATGAATAGGTTTGCAAATAGTTGAATATGTTTGGATATGGCTGGGCTTACATATATACTATAGCGCGACCTCTGATGTGTCTGTAAAACTTATCCAATAGTCCCGAAGTTTTGTACGGAATTTTGACCTACTGTCCTGAATTTGTGTCCTCAATTTTGATCCTTTGTCCTGAATTTTTACAGTCACCGTCCTGAATTTGCACCCATAACAGTTGGTCACCCTAGATGCAGCGCCTTCATTGCCTGTAATAAGAACCATAACCGACCCACCCTCTTCTGCTGTTTCGAAAGAAGACCAGCAAGGGAAACGATTTGCAACAAAGTTGTGACCGACTGACCGGGCCACATCTCGGAATAACGGGCACGAACAGCTGTGATGTCACAGGGCACCACGAGTTTTGGAAGTGCAAGTCAAATGGACAATGTGTGCTGCTTGAGCGCCACCTGCAGGCTTCAGAAACGAAATACGATCCACTTTGCAGTACACCAGTATGGCTTCTAACTTATTTATTTATAAAGTTTTATATAGCGCTAACAAGACCTCGAAGGATATCCGAGCGCTTTACAATAGGATGGAAGGAAGGACATTAATGCAATATCTACATCGAGTTGGAGTAAAAAGTAGATTGATCGCAGATTACAAGACACGGAGGGTTATAATAACAAGCATTGGAAATGCAATAGGTCTCGCATTAGAAAAGTTGGAGTTATTGGTATTGTAAATGACATATGTTATTTATTTGTTGGTTTTTAAAATTGCTAAATTGATGGCTTTGTCATTTACAATGCCAATAGTTATAACTTTTGCGAATGTGACACCTATAGCATTTGGAATGCAACATGTTTTGTATTTACGTGACTTAGATGGCAGCTCTTGTCGTTAGGCCACATCTCTAGAGAGCAGGAGAGTGCAGCAGGGGAGGGAAGCACAGCAATGCAATAGGTCTTGCATTAGGAGAGTTTGAGCTATTGGTGTTGTAAAGGACACATTTTTTATTTATGTGCTTGTTTTGAAAATAGCGAATTAATAGCTTTGTTATTTACAATGCCAATAGTTGAGGGTGTGGGTGAGGTGTTGAGGGTGAGTGAGGGTGAGGTGTTGAGGGTGAGTGAGGGTGAGGTGTTGAGGGTGAGTGAGGCTGAGTGAGGGTGAGGGGTCGAGGGGGAGGGGTCAAGGGTGAGGGTTGAGGGTGAGGGTTTGAGGGTGAGTGAGGGTGAGGGGTTGAGGGTGAGTGAGGGTGAGTGAGGCTGAGGGGTTGAGGGTGAGTGAGGGTGAGGTGTTGAGGGTGAGTGAGGGTGAGGGTGAGGCTGAGGGGTTGAGGGTGAGTGAGGGTGAGTGAGAGTGAGGGTGAGTGAGGGATTGAGGGTGAGGTGTTGAGGGTGAGTGAGGGTGAGGTGTTGAGGGTGAGTGTGGGTCAGGGGTTGAGGGTGAGTGAGGGTGAGTGAGGGTGAGTCAGTGAGGGCGAGTGAGGGTGAGTGAGGGTGAGTGAGGGTGAGTGATGGTGAGGGTGAGGGGTTGAGGGTGAGTGAGGGTGAGGTGTTGAGGGTGAGTGAGGGTGAGGGGTTGAGGGTGAGTGAGGGTGAGGGATTGAGGGTGAGGGGTTGAGGGTGAGTGAGGGTGAGGGTGAGTGAGGGTGAGGGGTTGAGGGTGAGTGAGGGTCAGGGGTTGAGGGTGAGTGAGGGTGAGGGTGAGTGAGGAGGAGGGGTTGAGGGTGAGTGAGGGTGAGTGACGTTGAGGGTGAGTGAGGGGGAGGGTGAGTGAGGGTGAGGGTGAGTGAGCGTGAGGGTGAGTGAGGGTGAGGGTGAGTGTGAGTGAGGGTGAGTGAGGGTGAGGGTGAGGGGTTGAGGGTGAGGGAGGGTGAGGGGTTGAGGGTGAGTGAGGGTGAGGGTGAGTGAGGGTGAGGGGTTGAGGGTGAGTGAGGGTGAGGGGTTGAGGGTGGGTGAGGGTGAGGGTGGGTGAGGGGTTGAGGGTGGGTGAGGGTGAGGGTGGGTGAGGGGTTGAGGGTGAGTGAGGATGAGTGAGAGTGAGGGTGAGTGAGGGGTTGAGGGTGAGGGGTTGAGGGTGAGTGAGGGTGAGGGTGAGGGGTTGAGTGAGGGTGAGGGGTTGAGGCTGAGTGAGGCTGAGTGAGGGTGAGTGAGGGTGAGGGTGAGTGAGTGAGGGTGAGGGGTTGAGGGTGAGTGAGGGTGAGGGTGAGTGAGGGTGAGGGTGAGTGAGGGTGAGTGAGGGTGAGGGGTTGAGGGTGAGTGAGGGTGAGGGGTTGAGGGTGAGTGAGGGTGAGGGGTTGAGGGTGAGTGAGGGTGAGGGGTTGAGGGTGAGTGAGAGTGAGGGTGAGGGAGGGTGTAGGTTGCAGTACTGCGGCAACAGCTGAGCGCACACTAGGCGGGAGGCCGCCGAACGCTCTGGCAAGAGAGTTCCCGCTGAGAGGAATCACTGTGTGGAGATGTGAGCTGGGGGATGGGGCGGAGCGGGTAAAAAAAAAAATCATTATGTAAATACTGGGACAGACCGATACAGCTGACATTCTGACTGTGCGTGCATATCTCTTATATACAGGGACTGAAAAAAGTCAAAAGGATGCCTCTCTCAAGTACTTGGGAAAAAGTAAACGACATATTTCTTCCTGTTTAAAGGACGAGTTCAGACAAAAATTGTAACTTGCCTTTAAAATGAAATGATCTGTCGTATTGTTTTCAATTGGTTTTAGTTATATTTATGAGAACAAGTCTGACGGTGTGATCTTATGGGTTTGCCAGTGCTTGTTTTCTGTGGTTTCTATCGCATTCCAGTGACGTCGCATCCGTAGCAGCATGGCAGCCTCCACTAGCACAGCAGCGCCGCTTTCTCTACGAGTGCTAGCAATATGCCGGGTATCCAAAGCCCGGGCATGCGAGCTGCGATTGCCTCACGGGGAGGTACCTACGCCGGTCTTTATGCCTGTGGGGACACAGGGCACCATGAAAGGAGTCACGGCGCATCAGTTGCGGGCGCTTGGATGCTGGATCTGCCTCGGGAATACCTACCATCTGGGCATGCGCCCGGTAAATGAGGGAGGGCTCTTCCAAAATTGACAGTGGTGAGCGGTATTAATGAATGAAAGTACAACAGACGAATAATAAGCATGATTGCATTTTTAGTACGAAACTACAAAAAAGGATATCAGGATGCGGTTTCAGCAGTGATGAGTAAAAAGTAAATTACGTATTTCTTCCTGTTTAAAGGACGAGTTCGGACAAAAATTGTAACTTGCCTTTAAAATGAAATGATCAGTCGTATTGTTTTCAATTGGTTTTAGTTATATTTATGAGAACAAGTCTTGCACACTTCCATGCACTAATAGCAAATTGTGTGTCAAGAGCAAACAAAATACAATAGGTGGCAAACAATACGTTACATGAGGAAAAACAAGAAAGCAGCCCGGGCTGGTATGACTTCTCGCACAATACCTCTAATCACACACTGCTTTGCAGTGACTGGGCGGGCAGGGGAGGGGGCGGAGCGGGGGTGACTGGGCGGGCAGGGGAGGGGGCGGAGCGGGGAGAGGGAACAGACGGAGGGAAGGCAGATAAGGGGAGGGGGGAGGAGAAATGCGACACGGCGGGCAGGGGAGGGGGCGGAGCGGGGGCCTGGAGTGCGGCTGAGGGAACTGATGTGCACGCGCTTTTAAGCTCAATGCGCATGCGCATTGAGCTTAAAAGTCACGGGCACTGCAAGGAATCGCCACGATTCCTTGCAAGTTGGATAAAGAGTGGATAAGCCCCCATAGTCTCGCTTGCTCGATGCGCATGCGCATCGACAGGCGAGACCTAAAAAGTGTCAACGTGCTGCGAAGGGGGGCACAGTATGTGGTAATGAAGAGCAAATGTTCTGCGGCCTTGTGAAATGTTAGACCCTGGTTTGCGAGCTGCCGGTTCGTATTAAGAGTGATGAAGCAGACAAAAAAAAATGTAAATGTAAATCCAGTACTTGTGTAGACTGATAAACTGCAGAGCCCTTTCCCTTGCACATAAAACCGATGATGACACATTTGAGCGAAACATGATATAGGGGCACCAGCTGCACTAACTATGGGGCATATTACCAAGATACACGGCTTTAGCCTGTTTGCTGCGTTAGCGCAGTGGTTAGAAGTGAGGGGGATCGGAAGGGCAAATCCAGCTTTAGTAAAATACGAAATACATGTTTTTGCCCCATATAAAACATTGGGAAAACAAAGGCCTCTGTGTGTCCCCGGTTTAAATAAAGGAGCAGCGGCAGGTGAAAAGGAGTGAGTGTCCAGGATCTTTGGGGACAAGGGCTTCGAGTCCAAGTCTCCTGGCCCGACCGTCTGCAGCGTGGGCAGATGAACAACTTTATAAGCCTTTTCAGCAAGTTGAATTGCTGCCTCTTCCTGCATTACCAACACTACTTTACACAGCACAAATAACTCTTGTTCACTATATTACTTAAAAAATATCTCTGTACCTGCCAGCCGCTTGCCTCAAAATGAGGTTTAAGAGGTGATCCGATTAAGTTTCACGGGGAATTCAACAACTTTTGGGAGGGTGACATGGGTTTGAAAAGCTGGGGATTGCATTAATGTTTACAGACGCCCCTTTGCTTGCCAATTGGATGAACATATTGAAAAAGCGAGTGAGTTGACAGGTGCATGGTCACATTTCTCGAATGGAAAAGTGTAGGGGTGACAGACAGAGGGAGACAGAGGGTGACAGACAGAGGGAGACAGAGGGTGACAGACAGAAGGTGACAGACAGAGACAGACAGATGGTGGCAGACAGAGGGAGACAGACAGATGGAGGGAGGGAGAGGGAGACGGAGGGAGACAGGCAGAGGGAGGAGGGAGACAGAGGGAGGAGGGAGACAAAGGGAGGGAGAGAGGGAGACAGGGGGAGACAGAGGAAAGGAGGGGAGACAGAGGAAGGGAGGGGGAGACAAAGGAAGGGAGGGGGGACAGAGATAGGGAGACTGAGAGAGGGAGACAGAGAGAGGGAGACAGAGAGAGGGAGACAGAGGAAGGGAGACAGAGGAAGTCAGGGGCGACAAAGGAAAAGAGGGGGAGACAGAGGAATGGAGAGGGAGAGAGACGGAGAGGGATGGAAACAGGGAGACAGAGGGAATGAGACAGAGGGAGGGAGAGAGGGAGACACAGAGAGGTAGACGGAAAGGGAGTGAGACAGTCAGTGTGAGTGTGAGTGAGACAAAGGGAGACAGAGAGGTAGAGAGAGGGAGAGGGAGGGAGTGAAAGGGAATGAGCCAGGGAATGAGCCAGTCAGAGTGAGTGAGACAGGGAGGGAGGGAGGGAGGGAGGGGGAGAGAGAGAGCTAGAGTGATGGAGGGAGACCGAGAGAGAGATAGAGATAGAGATAGAGAAAGAGAGAGAGAGAGATGTGTGTCTGGTGGCTCAGTGGACGAAGGCGTCCGCTGCAGGACCTGTGATCAACCTCATGGTCACAGTTTTTTTTGTTGCTCTAGCTCCGCCCCCTCCCCCACTGACACCTCCCCACCAGTGCGGCCCTCGGACACAAACCACACTGTAAATTTGGCCCCCGAGAGAAAGTTTGTGAGTACCCAGGCCCTAACCAGAGTACTGTGGGGACCTTGCCCCCTTGTGTAATTTGTCAATGTTGTACACAGAGCGAACAGGGCAGGAGCAGTGACGGGACAAAAGAGGCGACAGGAAAGGAGAGGTGATGGGGCAGGAAAGGTGACCGGGAAGGAGAAGTAACAGGAAGGAGAAGTGATGGGGCAGGAGAAGTGATAGGGCAGGAGAGGTGACGGTCAGGGGCAGTGACGGGACAGGAGAGGCGACAGGAAAGGAGAAGTGATGGGGCAGGAGAAGTGACGGGGCAGGAGAAGTGACGGGCAGGAGCATTGACGGGACAGGAGCAGTGACGGTGCGGAAGAGTCGACAGGAAAGGAGAGGTGATGGGGCTGGAGAGGTGACCGGGCAAGAGAAGTAACAGGCAGGGGATGTGATGGGGCAGGAAGGGGGCGTGGCTTGGACGCCGATCGGGATGGCGGCGTGAGCTCGCAGCTCCGCGCGGAATCCCGCTAATTCTCCTGTTTTCGGAACCCTAGGCGACCCGGAGACGACGCTCCTGCCCTCTGAAGTGTGAGGGGACAGCTGGGCACAATCGGATAGTCGCTGGGGGACTGCTGGCCCCGAGGAGACCGAGTAGAAGAAGCGGCCGAGGTGTTGCCGAGGGTGCGAAGAAAATGGCGGCGAGGAGGTCGGACGGCCCCGAACTTCAGCCCTGAGCCAAGTTGTCGCCGACTGGCAAGAGATCCTGCAATCAGCTGATCGAGGCACTAGGGTCGGCGGTGCTGTGTCCTGAGACCAGGGGACGCTGCCTTGATTCGCCCGGAGCTTGGGGACCCTCGTTGGCCACCGCCCTAAGACTCATCCTTTCCCCCTCAGGCTTCCGAGGGGGGCGGCGGAACGGAGTTCGCCTCGCTGGTAGTTGCTCCTGAGAGAGTCGGTGGGGACATTGCTCTACCCGGTGCCCGGCGACTGGCACTGACCTACGGGCGCCGGCGAAAAACGGGCTCCTGGACCTGTGACGCAGCACCCTGGAATGGCGGCGATCGGAGGGCCGATGGCCGAGAGACGCGCTGAGGGGGACTCGGCGACATCAACTCGGCTAGGCGAGAATCCCTCCCCGGAGCTTGACCAAGAACAGCGGCTGAACCGGCGTTTAGATGCCATACTTGATGCGATCACCTCGACTAAGGACGCATTGCACCAAGACATCGCCCAAGTGGCCACGGGCCTGGGGCTGCTACGCGCGGACCATGACCAACTGTTGCTGGACCTGAAGCCATCGGTGGTGACCGCGGAGCACAGGATCACGGACATATTGGCCCGGCTGGACTCGCTGGAGCAGAGGGCGGAGGATGCCGAAGGCCGCAATAGACGGAACAACGTGCGGGTCGTAGGCCTGCCGGAACGGATTGAGGGGGAGGATGCGGTGGCCTATATGGAGAACTGGTTCCACACTGTGGTGGCGCCGGAGGGGCTCACTCCTTTTTTCACTCTGGAGCGAGCTCACCGGGTACCTGCTCGCCCGCCGGGGCTTGGCCGCCCCCCCCGACCGATGGTGGTGCGGCTCCTCCACTACAAGGACCGAGATCTCCTCATCCAGCGGGCCAGGATGTCGGGCCCTTGTGAGGTGGAGAACAGTAGGGTTACGATCTTCCCGGACTACACCCAAGCGGTCCAGAAGAACAGGGCATCGTTCCTAGCAGTGAAGAAGGAGCTCAGGGAGGAAGGCATCCAGTACTCCTTGCTCTACCCGGCTAAGCTGCGGATCATACTGGATGGGTCTACGCACTTTTTCCAGACTCCGGATGAAGTTTGGCAATGGCTGGAGTCGTATAGAGCGGGGACGGACAGATCGCATAAAAGTAGATGAGACGAACCCAAGCAGCCCCGGGTGAGGCAATCGCAACGCATCAGATCCCGCAACAGGCGCCAGCGGGAGAAACGGGAGGCTCAAATGGCGGCGGAGAAGAGGGATGCACTCGCAGCGACGGCGGCCATTACAGGGTCGCAACAGAACAGTGAACGGGCAGAAACGGACTCGGGAGGGGAAGGCAGCAGGACGGGAGAGGAACTCTCAGAGGCGGAAAGCTCGAAGGGGCCGATAGTGACCCCACAGACATCGGATGGTATCTTTTGCGGCTGAGATTGGATTGGGACTAGATCGAGACTTCATGGTAGGGTGGTATCCTGCTGATGGAGGGCGGGATGCCGGGAGGGGGGGCTGTGTGCTTCGGAGGGGATGAAGGCGCGGGGCGCGGGCTCCGCTTGCTGGGATCGGCGGTGATTCACCCCCTTGGGCCCTTAAGGCCGACTGTGGTGGAGACCACAGGGTAAGAGTGCGAGAAGTTGGTTCAAGGTTTGGATGGGGGCGGACATTGGGTTCGTGTGCTCTGTCCTGGGGAGTGGGGTTTGGGAAGTTTTTCTGTTTTGGGTATGTTCGGGGGGGGGCAACTGCATTGGGGGGGCTATGAACCTTCGTTATTTGATTCGGACTGTACGAAGCTGGAATGGGGACATTACCTAATTTGAAATGCCTGACGTGGAATGTCCGGGGGCTGCGAACTATGGTGAAACGTCACAAGGTCCATGCATATCTAGTACGCAGGGGGGTTCAGATTGCTATGCTCCAGGAGACTCATCTCACCAAAAAAGAGTGTGCTGCCTTGCAGAAAAGATGGCGGGCCAGGTGTTTGGCACCACTTACTCAGCGTATGCCAGGGGGGTGTTGATCTGGGTGAGGGCGGGGATACCCTTTCAAGTGCTGAATCAAGTCGTGGATCCGGATGGCCGGTTTGTGGCGGTGGAGGGGAGGTTATATGGACGGGATGTGGTTTTCTGCTGTGTGTATGCGCCGAACACTGATCAAGCTCGATACTTTGATAGCCTCTCGGGGTCTTTGGCCTCTTTCCTGGCGGGCCTGATAGTGCTAGGGGGGGACTTCAATTCGATCACGGATGTGGCTCTGGATAGGTCCCATCCCCCCCTGGTGGACTCCCCGGTGCGCAGGTTGGCCGCACACAGGAAGGACTGGCAGGATAGATGGGGGTTGCTGGATGTCTGGAGGGAGCGGCACAGGGAAGCCAGGGATTATTCCTTTTACTCTGCTCTTCATGATTTGCATGTCAGGATTGATTCGGTGCTCTGCGGTGGATCCCTAGCCCCATTGATTTCCCATGCGGAGTACTTGGCTAGAACTATCTCAGATCATAACCCCTTATTGGTACACATTCAGTGGCAGAGAGAGCGCTCAGTAATACCAACATGGCGGCTTCAGCCGGAGACGCTTGAGGATTCTGTGTTCAGCGACGCGGTTCGGCAAGGCATTAATAGCTATTTCGGAGTGAATAAGGGCACGGCCACGAGTAGGTCCACTGAATGGGATGCAATGAAAGTGGTGGTGAGAGGGGTGTGTTTGGGTAGGTTTTCGAATGCTCGCACGACTGTGTTGAATGACCTCATGAAAGCGGAAGAAAAGTTGAGGGACTTGGAGCGCCGCAGGCCGGCTAGGCCAGATTTACAGACCCAGCTATTGGAAGCGAAGGAAGTGGTCGCCACCGAGACGGAACGTTTAAGGTGCTATGACTACAGGCAGTATATCATCAGGGCGCATGCGGAAAGGGACAAGGTGGGTACCCTCTTGGCCAGACTAGCTAACCCGGAACTTAGGGGCTGCCCGATCCTCAGCATTAGTAATGCGCAGGGAGAGATGGTGTACACCCAGGCAGCGGTATTGGAACGTTTTAGGGGGTATTATGAGGAATTGTACCAGAGCCAGCTGGGAGTGGGGGTTCAGGACATTGCGGAATACCTGGGGGAGAGGCAGCTTCCGGTCCTGGATGAGGAGGACGCGAAGGAGCTGGGTAGCCCGATCACGCTCACGGAAATACGGGTGTCCATAAAACATATGGCCCGCAACAAAACGCCCGGGGTGGACGGACTGCTGATTGAATTTTATCAGCAGTATGTGGACAGCTTGGCTCCCAGGCTGCTGGTGGTGTATACGGAAGCTTTCGAGGCTGGGGCATTGCCTGGGTCCATGCGGGAGGCCTTGATTGTGCCGCTCCTAAAGCCTGGCCGGGATGCCGCGGATGTGAGGTCTTACCGCCCGCTATCCATGCTGACGGTGGATTATAAGATTCTGAGCCGAATCCTAGCCACCAGGCTGGCCCCATATATGACGGGCCTGGTACACAGGGACCAGGCCGGGTTCATACCCACGAGGAGCACGGCGCTGAACATTCGCCGCCTGGTGGGGATAATGGACGCCATCTTGGACGGGGAGGAAGCCCCGGCGGTCCTGTCCGTGGATATCGAGAAGGCCTTTGATAGCTTGGAATGGCCGTTCCTGGATGGAGTCTTAGAGAGGTTTGGCATGGGCGAGGGGTTCCGCAGGTGGACAAGGGTCTTATATGCATCGGCGACGGCGAGAGTGCGTTTGGGCGGCCTGGTGTCTGCGGTGTACCCGGTGGGCAGGGGCACACGACAGGGATGTTCTCTGTCCCCCCTATTGTTTGCTCTGGCGATGGAACCTTTGGCGGTCCATGCGAGGTCGGGTGACAGGTACACGGGGATAGCCAGCGGCGGGCAGTGGCATTATATATCGCTATATGCGGATGACTTGCTCCTGTACCTAGCTGACACCTCGCGGGCATTGGCCGGAGCGATGGATCTGTTGTCGGAGTTCGGCCGGCTGTCGGGCCTTAAGGTCAATTGGGCGAAGACTTGTGTGTTCCCGCTGCGAGCGGGATCGCCCGACCCTGGTGGCGACTTGGGCGTGGTGTGGGAGCCATCTTGTTTCACCTATCTGGGAGTTCGCATCTACCACGCAACCGCGGACCTATTGGAGGGCAACATTGGTCGCTGTGTCCGGGCACTGAGGGGCAGCTTGTCTTTCTGGTCGACCCTCCCGCTGACGGTTCTGGGTAGGATTGCACTTTTGAAAATGGTGGCGCTCCCCCGCTTCCTCTATTATTTCCGAACGCTGCCTGTCTGGATTCCCCAGGGGGTCTTTAGAGAACTGAGATCAATGATTATTGGCTTCCTAAGGGGGCATGGCCGCCGTAGAGTGGCCCTGAGCACGCTCCTTCGCCCCAAGATAGAAGGGGGCATGGCTGTGCCCGACTTCGAGCTGTATTATCTAGCGGCGCAGTTGCAGGTCCTTACACAGAACGTAGCTAGGGTGTTTCGGGGTCCAGAGGAGGACCGGGATCGGGGGATACAACGCCACGTGCTGTCCTATATTGTCATGCAACAGAGGCTTGAGTTGCGGGCCCTCACCAAGGAGGAGAGGACGCTCCGGCTGTGCTGGCAGAGGAGCCTTCGGAGAGCGAAGGCGTCGCGGCCTTACGCGCCGGAGATCCCGATCGGCATGCTGACGGCCTTGCCGCACGGGGGAGATTGGTCCCTGTTGCTGGATTGGGAGGAGGCGGGACTGCAGGTAGTAGGCGACTTATATATAGACGGGGCTTTGGCACCGTTTGAAGCGCTCCGGGACCAGTTCGGGCTGCCCGATGGGGGGTTCCTCCTACACGCGGCAGTGGTAGCTGCCATACAGAAGCACTGGAAAGGGGGGCTCATGGAACCAACAACGACTATGGCGTGCCAATATGTGGTGATGGCGGCAGGCACGTTCAAAGCCGTGACGTGCCTCCATAATAGGATGCTGAATGAGGGACTGGAACCGCTCCAAGGGCTCAAGGCTAAATGGGAGGAGAGCGTGGGCCGGCCCATACCGGATACGGCATGGGGACACATCCTGCGGCGCACGTGGAAGGGCACGAGAAATGCGCGCTTTCAGCAAGTACATTTCTATGTGCTTCATAGGGCTTATTTAACTCCTGAGAAATTACAGCGGTACTTCCAGGTGCCGGATGCCCGATGCCCACGGTGTTCGTCTCTGGGAGCGGACATGGACCATTTGTTTTGGGGGTGCTCGCACCTGGGGACCTATTGGGCGGAGGTAGGGGAACTCCTGAACGAAGTGACTGACAGGGAGGTGGAATTTGATATGGCGGCGTGCCTGCTGCTCTGGTTCCCGCACACCAAACACACCAAGGTGACGAGCAAATTCATTGATCTGGGTCTGATATTGGCGCAGAGGGAAATATCGTGGCATTGGAAGTCCAGGGGGGGACCCTCACTGCGTAGATGAAAGAATGAATTGCTGCGGTGGTCTGACTGCGAGAGTGTGCTCCGGATGAAGCAGGCTGTCAAGATGGGGAATGAGAAGGTATTGGATGCGGCGCGTGCATGGGAGCTAGTGGTGCAAGCCTTGCGTGATTCTTTGGTAGAGGACGAGGATGGTGAGAACTAAGCCGGTGGACACCGCGGGGCGAACACAGAAGTACTGTATCCCGCACTGTAGTGGATCCATCCAACTCGACAGGACGAGGCGTACACCTAGCAGTTGCCAGGGGGGGGGGCCTTGGGGGGACTGGTTCAGGGGAGTTTGGGGTGGGTCGGAAGCCATTAGATGGTAGCCCGTCTGGGTACCTTGACTCTATTAGGATGGTGGGTACTGTGTGGAGTGTGGAATGGCTGGGGGGAGCGGCCAGGCGAGACAGAACCATAGCGCCTAGGGCAGGCCCCGACATGGGCGGTACCACTGATTATTACTGGGATGGCTGACGGAAGTGTTGTTGTGGGTGGGGGGGTAAAAGCAGATACGTAAAACGACTTTTCAACCATGGTCCCTATGGGACATACACCGTGATGTTTTCCTATTGAATGAAACAATATGCCGCCCGGCCTCCGGGATGCGGGCTGAATGGCTGTGTACAATTTGGATTTCTTATTGAACGGGGGGATGTCACGAGTGAACTGGTTGACTAACTGTATCCTGTGGTTTATAACTCTGCAATAAAAATATAATTTAAAAAAAAAAATGTGATGGGGCAGGAAAAGTGAGAGGGTCGGAGAGATGACGGGGCAGGAGCAGTGACGGGACAGGAGAGGCAACAGGAAATGAGAGGTGATGGGGCAGGAGAGGTGACGAGGCAGGAGAAGTAACGGGAAGTAACGGGCAGGAGAAGTGACGGGACAGGAGAGGCGACAGGAAAGTTGAGGTGACGGGGCAGGCGAAGTGACTGGGCAGGAGCGATGACGGGGCAGGAGCAGTGATTAGGCATGAGCAGGAGTGGTAACCAGGCAGGTGCAGTGAACGGATAGGGGCAGTGAACGGATAGGTGCAGTGAACGGGGCAGGAGAACTGATGGGACAGGAGAAGTGATGGGACAGGAGGGGTGATTGTGCAGGAGTGCTGACCAGACAAGATCAGTGAATGGGCAGGAGCTATGAATGGGCAGGAGTGGTGATGGGGCAAGAAAAGTGACGGGGCAGGAAAAATGATGGGGCAGGGGCAGGAGCAGTGATGGGGCAGGAGAGGCAACAGGAAAGGAGTGGTGACTGGGCAGGAGAGGATGACTGTGCAGGAGAGGATGACTGGGCAGGAGAGGTGACTGGGCAGGAGAGGTGACTGGGCAGGAGTGATGACCGGGCAGGAGTGGTGACCGGGCAGGAGTGGTGACCGGGCAGGAGAAGTGATGGGGCAGGAGAAGTGACAGGGCAGGAGAAGTGACGGGGCAGTAGAAGTGACGGGCAGGAGAGGTGACGGGGCAGAAGCAGTGATTAGACAAGAGCAATGACCGGGCAGGAACAGTGGACCGACAGGAGCGGTGAACGGACAGAAGAGGTGATGGGACAGGAGCTGTAACAAAAAAACAATGGATTTTGGGCCAGATCTCTGTACTGGGGTGAATGTATGACATTGTTTTGCATTCTGTCCATCAGTTTTTAGGGCTCGGGCTCTGCGTACACTGCGCAGCAGTGTCGTGCAGAGACGAGAGTCCTATTCCGGGCGTTTTGAAAATGGACCTTGAAATTCCATATAGCTGTGCGTGTGGATTTCCAAGGTCCATTTTCATAGGCCTTCGCGCGCGTGCTGTTTTAAACAGAACACACAATAGGCCATAGGCGGTAGCGTAGCTCCGCCTATGGCCTGTTAGTGTCTGTTACGTGCACCATAGGCCATATATCTTCAATTATGGCAGCCAGACTCGGCCGCCATAATTGAAGACATATGCGCGGCACCACTCACAAGCTTCTTTTATTTTTTTTTGGATCCATTTCACGGCGAAGCGCTGACGTCTTCCTGCAAAGCCACAGGCTGCGGGGCGCTGATATTTTTTTGTTTACTGCGGTTCACGGAAACGTGTACAAGAAGTACCGTCTTTCTTCCTGTGCCTGCCCTTAGTGCGATGCCTTCTTGTTTTAAAGGGCAGTCTCTTCGACTGCAGAGTGTGACTGCAGAGTGAGTGTGACTGCAGAGTGAGAGTGACTGCAGAGTGAGAGTGACAGCATGAGAGACAGCAGCGTGAGAGTGACAGTATGAGTGACAGCAGAGTGAGAGTGACAGCATGAGTCACTGCAGAGTGGGAGTGAAGGCAGAGTGAGAGTGACAGAATGACTGACTGCAGAGTGATAGTGACTGCAGAGTGATACAGACTCTTGCACTGTTACTTTGAAGGAGGAATCGTTGCTGCAGAAGGAAGGACCTATCTACACCTCGCGGAACCCGCTTCGCGGGTCCCGCATCGTCAAGGCTGCCCATCCGAGTGTTGACACTTGCGGGGCGAGTGCGCGAGTGACAGGGCTGCGAGCGTTGGGAACCGGGACTCACTCTCCTAGGAGCCCCGGCGATCCCGAGGCCAAGTCACCTGGCCCGCTCTCCCTGACCGCCCGCCCCGCAAAGCAGCAGAAAAGGAACCCGCCCAAGCAGGAACTTGGGACGTGATACAGACTCTTGCACTGTTACTTTGAAGGAGGAATCGTTGCTGCAGAAGGAAGGACCTATCTACACCTCGCGGAACCCGCTTCGCGGGTCCCGCATCGTCAAGGCTGCCCATCCGAGTGTTGACACCTGCGGGGCGAGTGCGCGAGTGACAGGGCTGCGAGCGTTGGGAACCGGGACTCACTCTCCCAAGAGCCCCGGCGATCCCGAGGCCAAGTCACCTGGCCCGCTCTCCCTGACCGCCCCGCCCCGCAAAGCAGCAGAAAAGGAACCCGCCCAAGCAGGAACTTGGGACGTGATACAGACTCTTGCACTGTTACTTTGAAGGAGGAATCGTTGCTGCAGAAGGAAGGACCTATCTACACCTCGCGGAACCCGCTTCGCGGGTCCCGCATCGTCAAAGCTGCCCATCCGAGTGTTGACACCTGCGGGGCGAGTGCGCGAGTGACAGGGCTGCGAGCGTTGGGAACCGGGACTCACTCTCCCAGGAGCCCCGGCGATCCTGAGGCCAAGTCACCTGGCCCGCTCTCCCTGACCGCCCCGCCCCGCATAATCTCCTCAATCGACGCCTATAAGAAGTGACGAACCCCGCTGCGCGGGAGCGCGCGGGAGCGCCCGGGGCGAAGCCCGGGCAAAGGGCGGGCCCTCTGTGGCCCTCAGAGGCACGAGAAGGCAAGGCGAGGCCACCCCCCTGAGGTTTTCCGCCTGGCATTCATAAGGTTCCGTATAAATTTACCTATCATTACCCTCAGCCCAGTTGCCATTTGCCTGTCGATCCTGACACCTACTTTGGGATATTGCTCGTTCGTCTCAGCTGGTAGGCAATATGGTAAGGAAAAAGCCGGCACCTGCCGCTACGGAGCCTCTTAATACAATGTATTCATATGTGGTACAAAAAGTCAGTAAGATCAATAATGAGAGGAGGCAATCGCTAGGCTTGAGCCAATCTCCAGTCTTGCCGTCAGAAAGCCCGCCCTCAAGGGCACCATCTACAGAGTTGCTGGTCACACCGCTAGAGACTCCCCAGTCAAATAGTTAGACCACATCTCACAAGACCATGGCAGCGACGAAGAAGATCCCCATGTTTTGGTAAACTCGTCTGCCAATAATGATAATGACTCGGATCGAAATCATCAGTCATTTACCGTGGAGGAAGTACCATCACCGGGGCAGCCCGTACCACGGGCAGTGAGAGCCTGTAGAAAATCTCATACAAAGCGAGGGGGGAAACAACAAGACAGGAAAAAGTTGGCTACACCACCCTCAAGACGTGAAGGGCAACAAATGGAGCTTGATGTTGAAGCAGAGTCTAGACGCATCATAGACAATGAATTATTCAACCGGATTCAAGATATGATCGACATAAAAATCAGGACAATCATCAAGCCCTTGATCGGGAAACTGGACCAACTAACATCGGAGGTTAAAAAGGCGGGGGTAGCACAAAACAATCTGGTTGAAGAGGTGGCAAATCTATCCGCCCTTATTACAAAATTGGCGACTGGAGATGTAGAGGCTTTACCTAATGAGAGCGCACCACAGCCCACCCTACCAGAGCACCCCCTAGCATTAGCATCAACTTCATTAACGGCACCTAGTCAGGATGTAGCAGGTGGAGCCGCTTCGTTATCGACATCAGGTGACATAAGAGGATCAATACACGAGGACGTTTCAGCCCAATTCATTTTGGAAGCCTCTCCAGTTGTGCTAGTACTAGCAAATGTCCCAGTTTTAGCACAAAACAAAATAGAATCTAAACAGGACCTGAAAGATAAAGCACTTCATTGGCTCACCACTAATATGACCATGGCCCACCAAGGGATGGATAGTTTAGCAAGGGACATTGTTATGACCAGGAGGGTATCTTGGATTGGGTCTAAGCCAAAAAAATTTAAGGGGGATTGTGTGATTATAAACTTTACCAACGCGGAAGTCCTCCCAAACATTTTGACTAACATCTTCCCACTCCAACGGCGAAGCGGCTCTATAATCCCGCTCACTTTAAAATTCTTTTATAGTGAGGCTCAGCTCCCTACTTTTTCTAATTCCCCTAGAGTTAGGAGAGCGTATAATGCCTCAAACCGGGAAGGGGGCTTTAGACACAGATATCCCAACGACCGTTTCGGGCCCATGTTTAGTTTTGAGTACGGAAGACCTAACCATGCGCATGAGACAAATTTCTGGCCTCCCATGCCATCTGACCCAGCCGTCAATGGTTGGGGTCCCGGTTTGCTGGGCCTAGACCCCACTGGTCGAAAAAACAGGTTTATACCACGGTTGAGAAACGATCAGTTTCTGATACGCCCAAATACCCCACTACCTACGTGGAACACCTCAGCCATGGGTCAAGGTCAGGTAGCTACCCCTTTTGATTGGGGGTGCGGAATGGGGAATAGGTATGCTCCTTTATCTGATTTAAACAACTGTGATTGACTTAAACCTGAAACTGTCCTAGAAAGTGAGCCCATAATTATACCCCTAATAAATTGTAGCCAACGTTATTTTGGTGAAGACCTTAGTGTGCCCACTTTTTATGAAACATCAGAGAGATATGTGTCGTTAGTTAACGACCACCCTGGGTTATCGTATCAGGGGGTGGGTGGCGAAATGCCAATCCTGAACACCGTCCCAACATAGAGCGCCCCTGAGGTGGAACAGAATGAGGTGAACATATCTTCAAGTCCAGTTGAAGGGCGTTTGGTGGGGGATAAAGAGCTGAGGTTACCAACTGACTCCTGTAAAATTATAAGCTGGAACATTGCTGGTTCAAATGCAAAACGACAGGATAATGCCTGTTTGAGCTTTATTTCTAAGTACCATATAATTGCCCTGCAAGAAACGTGGGACACATCCGCTAATTTTTGGAGGGATGGATTCACTTGCTTTACTAATTCTGCCGTCCCTAGCCGTATGGGCAGAGCCAAAGGTGGTTTGGCCATTATGTTTTCCTTAGATCTGAAGGGTAGCTACAGGCAGATAAATACCGATTCCGTAAACATCCTAATGGTTGAAAGGGTGACTAATAACATTTGCAGGACAATATATGTCAACTTTTATAACTCTGGGAACAGCGAATACAGTGGTAGTAATGTTGCCAACCTAGATAGCATTTTAAATACAGTGTCTCAGAATATCCATTTAGTTTATGAGTTTATCCTATTAGGAGATTTTAACATTCATTTGTGCAATTTAGCCTGTATGGGAAGGAGTGATAATGCAACTGAGGAGGGTGAGGAGGCCCCCCGGGGTCCCCACTTCGAACATGCTACAGAGGGGTTCGAGTTAGAAGAACTACTAGCAAACCATGATTTGTATGAACCCGATAAGGGCGTCAGGGCGCCAACCTTCACTGGCAGTCATCATGGCTCAGTGATAGTCTATATCTTTGTCTCACAAGGCATCCTAAACCGCTCTATGGTCTATTGCACAGTTATAACACCTTATAGCGACCACAACCCTGTATTACTCGAAGTGGCCTGGGGTGGCCAGATGGGAGCACCGCCAACAGCACTTAAACCAGTACATCCCTTGAAACCTTGCGACCAAGACAGACGATTGAAATGGGCTAAAGTGATCCCAGAAAATTTCTATGGAAAAAATTTCCCAAAAATAAAAGCCAAAGTGGACACCTGTCAAAAACCTGGCGCGCAAGGTAAAGAAATAACAGCGGCTTAAGAGGAAATTTGTGGCCAGGTGGCCAAGGACCTTTTAGCCAAACCAAAAAAAGGACTTTCTGGAACAAAGCGTTGGTTTGATTCTGCATGTTCAAAAGCCCACAGAGCATTGTTGACAGCGTTAAAAACTTCCCCCAGGGTCGGGGATGACATTGTCAGACTAAGGAAAAACTATAAGGTAGCCATTAAGAATCGCAAGGAATCCATCAAACGCGAATCGTGGGAAAATCTCCTTACAGCGGCAGTACTGAAGGACAGTAGGAGATTTTGGGAGATCATTAGACAACCTTTATTTTCTGATGACAATAACGCTCCTATGGACTGTGTGATCACTGACAAAAAATGGCTAAATCACTTCAAAAATGTCTATGAGGGTGGGGTTGAAGGAACTGTAGACGCTTCAGTGCCTGCGATAGCTGTACACCCTATTCTTTTTAACCCCGAAGAAGTAGAAAAAGCTTTGATGGCCACAACAAGACATAAGGCTCCTGGCCCTGACGGTGTCCCTGCCGACTTCTTTATGTACTCACCTAAACTGTGGGCGGAGGTCTTGTCTAAAGTGTTTAACGCAGCCAATGATAATCAAGCCCCTAGTTCCTGGTCCACATCCACCATCGTTCCTATTTATAAAAATAAAGGTCAGCGAGATGATCCCGCCTCCTATAGGCCCATATCTCTTTTGGACTCAACCGTAAAAATATTAGGTAGAGTCCTTTTGGCCAGACTTAATGAAAATGTTGAGTGTTGTGGAGGGCTGTCTGAATTACAATATGGATTCAGAGAAAGAAAAGGGACAATCGAACAATGTATAAATCTGCATCTATTGATCTCTAAATACACAGTGGAAAAGGGGGGTTCTTTGTTTCTTGCATTCATGGACCTCTCCTCTGCCTTTGATCTGGTGAATAGGACGAAATTGTGGCAGATACTGTTGGAGATGGGTATCGATGAGTCTTTGGTTGTGTTTATGGCTAAACTGCATCAGGAGCTTTTTGCAGCTGTCCGAGTTACAAATGATGGTAGACGCACCCCCTTGTTTAAATCCCTAAAGGGGGTGCGGCAAGGCTGCATTTTAGCCCCTTTACTATTCACCATCTACATTAATGGGTTGGGCAGTCACCTGCGGGGACAGGCAGCCGACGTTCCGCATGCAGGAGGCGTTAAAATCCCAGCACTCCTGTATGCGGACGATGCAGTGTTGATAGCCCGTACTGGTGTAGGCCTACAGCTTCTCCTGGACGCATTTGGTAGTTTTATGGAGACTCTGGACCTCAAGGTCAACGCCTCTAAATCACACACGATGGTAATGGGGCGTGAGCGTAACAAAAAAAGACATAAAACATTTTTTTGTAGGGGAGTTCCCGTCACTAACGTAACCACATTTCCATATTTGGGGGTAATGTTTGACCAGAAAGGAACTTGGGGCCCTCAGATAAGAGCAAAAAGGCTGGCTGTAATAAGATCTTCCTCAGCGGTATTGGGCTTCGCTGGGAAGTTAGGGGCTAGGCCCATGCAAGCTCTCTTGAAAATCTACAAGAGTAAACCAGTGGCCATAGCGGCTTACGGTTCCCAGCTGTGGGGATATGTAAATCTCGACCCAATTCAGAGAGCAGAAAATAGATTCATTAGATCTCTGCTCTCAGTCCCGCAATCCACCCCAACGTATTCTATCCATAAAGAGGTGGGCTTGCCTTATCTGTCTGATACCCTGAGCCTTGCACCGCTAACTTTGTGGCTAAAAATGTGGACAAACGAAGACCTACCTCTGAACCACAAAATTATGCATGACGTGTTATCCTTGGATAAACATATCAGCATCCCATGGCTGGCTTATGTAGCGAAAACTTTTGCAGATCTTGGTCGCCCAGAACTTTTTTCATCCCCGGAAAAAATTAGGAGACAGGACATAGTAATCATTACAAAGTTATTTAGGGTCAGGCAGGAAGCACGGCGGGAGGAATACGAATTGCTTAAACCTGCGGTAAGGTCCCATAACCTTTTGGTTTGTACATCCTCACTCGCCCCTTACTTGAACTTTGTCACATTCCCATACCACAGGTTTTTACTAACAAAGTTTCGATTTAATTTGATACATTTTTATTTGGGTTCTTTTAAGAGCTGGCAGAAGCCTGAGCAGGCCCCACCGTGCTGCTGTGATAACTTTTCGGTGCAGGATACCCTGCACTTTGTCATGTTTTGTAGTTTGTACCACGAGCAGAGAAAGAAATATTTGCTTCCTATTTTGAAAAAAGCTGGTTTCGTTCAAGTAAGACCAGCTTTGCTCTTTCTACAACTTCTACCTAACACACATATTACTTTTTGCATGGCAAACTTTCTGGTAGCTGCAATGAGGGCGAAATCTGTCAGTCAAATATTACCTTAAAATTAATAGCTTTTTTAGGATGTTTTCTGTGCAGGATTTGTATAAAATTATCTCATCCATGTTCAAAATCTTTCTTTGTCTAACTGGACCTTCTTTTTTAGAAAATGTAGATAGATGTATAGTATGTATTGTATTGTAATGTAATTGCTTCCATTATTTTTTGTTCTTTGTATGACTTGTAAAAAGTCGAATAATGATATTCTGACTGACTGCAGAGTGAGAGTGACTACATGAGTGACTGCAGAGTGAGAGTGACTGCATGAGTGACTGCAGAGTGAGAGTGACTGCATGAGTGACCGCAGAGTGAGAGTGACTGCAGAGTGAGAGTGACTGAAGAGTGAGAGTGACTTCAGAGTGAGAGTGACTGCAGAGTGAGAGTGACTACAGAGTGAGAGTGACTCTGTAGAGTGAGTGTTCCAATGAGAGCAGGGTATGCTTGTGCGCTTACACGGTGCACTGACACACAGGAGCTAAAACAAAGAACAGGTGAACACGTGTCTTGGGAGCTTCATGGAGGCAGCCGGCCCTCTGTGAGGGGAGCAGCAAGGAGGGGATGCCCCAACCAATCAAGCGCAACTACTCACAACCTACTGTACGATTACAACACATGCCAAAGGGCAGAGCTAGGTCTTTTCGCATTACGTAGGGTGAGCAGTGTGTGATGTGTAGGGTGAGCAGTGTGTGAGTAGTCAGGGTTAACAGTGTGTGAGCGTGCAGGGTGAACATTGTGTGAGTGTGTAGGGTGAGCAGTGTGTGAGTGTGCACGGTGAACATTGTGTGAGTTTGTAGGGTGAGCAGTGTGTTAGTGTGCAGGGTGAGCAGTGTGTGAGTGTGTGGAGTGAGCAGTGTGTGAGTGTGTAGGGTGAGCAGTGTGTGAGTGTGTAGGGTGAGCAGTGTGTCAGTGTGTAGGGTGAGCAGTGTGAGAGTGTGTAGGGAGAGCAGTGTGTGAGTGTGCAGGGTGAACATTGTGTGAGTGTGCAGGGTGAACAGTGTGTGAGTGTGCAGGGTGAGCAGTGTGTGAGTGTGCTAGGTGAACATTGTGGGAGTCTGTAGGGTGAGCAGTGTGTAGGGGCAGTGTGTGAGTGTGCGAGGTACAAAAACTTAAACTAAGTCCACCACACACATAAGACCACACACAAGACCACACACATAAGACCACACACACACACACACCACACACACACCACCACATACACACTCTCACACCACACTCTCACCACCACACACTCACCACCACACACTCACCACCAAACAAGCAACCACCACACACGCAACCACACACACAACCACACACACACCACCAGCCGTCAGTGCACACTTTCACCAGGCACAAACACCACCAGCCATCAGTGCACGCTTTCACCGGGCACAAACACCACCAGCCGTCAAAGCACGCTTTCACCGGGCACAAACACCACCAGCCGTCAGTGCAGGCTTCCACCAGGCACACACCACCAGACGTCAGTGCAAGCTTTCACCAAACACACACACCACCAGCCATCAGTGCACACTTTCACCATGCACACACAACAACAGCTGTCAGTGCACTCTTTCACCAGGCACACACACCACCAGACGCAGTGCACGCTTCCACCAAGCACACACATCACCAGCCATTCAGTGCACAATTTCTACAGGCACACACACCACCAGCCATCAGTGCACACACCATTTGTTAATGCATCCACAATTAACTATTGTAGCAATCGCAATATGGTGCACTTTACTTTTACACATATTCATCATAAGCGCAGCATGCCACCATTGCTACAATTGCAATCCAACCCACATAATTCCACTACACACCACATGCATACACCCCATAACACATGGCTAAAAGACATTGCCATTTACAATGCCATTAGCTCTAACTCAAATAAATCCGAGACCTATTGCATTTCCAATGCTTGTTATTTTTGCTTTTGTCACCCCGAGTGTGACGGGTATGCCCAGACGAGGGTCCCGTGCTCTCCATGCCACTGAAATCAAGCTATCCTGGCTGAAGGGTGAAACCCCATAACCGGTCCTAGGATGCTTGTTTCCAGTCCAGGGAGGACCTGGCTTGGCAGTTCGGGCTGGAATGTTCCCATTGGGTGCAGGATCCAGACTGATTTGCATATGGCTGGGTACAAACTGGAATGACATGGTGAGCAAAAAAACGATTGATTTAGGCCCTGATCTCTGTACTGGGGTGAATGTATGACATTATTCTGCATTCTGTCCACCAGTTATTCGTTTTGCTATATTATGATTGAGCAGCTAGTTGGCTGACATGAATATGAAGGAGCCTTTGTGGGTTTCCGTGAGTCTAGATTCTCCTGAAGTGTCCATTTCTCTTCTGAGCCCTGCTTACCACATGTGTGCAGGAGGAGCCCTGTATTCATGTCCTCAATGTTTGAGACAAAAAATACTCATGGATTTCTGAACAATGAGAGTAAAAGCATTAAGGTAACATGTTTTTCCTGCTTATATTTTGCACGCTTTACATAAACCTGTATTCCCTATGAGTGTTTGCTGTTTTCTGAATTAAACCTCAAATAAACATATTTATCCATTGTTTGAATTAAATAACGTTATAAGCTGTAACTGGTCAGTGAAATGCTAAACATACAAAAAATTGGTATGTTTTGCTATTTTTAGCCACGCCCCTGACTCCGCCCACTGATCCAATCTTCTGTTATTCCCGCCCGATTCTCCACCCACAGTCCCCTACATTTTTTCCCCACTTCGACCACTGCTTTAGAGGCAGAAAACTGCCGCTAATGCGGCAATAATGGGCTTGATAATACGCCCTTGTGAATTCCCATAGAAGCCCATGTTCTGGTGTGAACATGGGCTTCTATGAGAATTCTCTACGGCGTATTATCAAGCCCATTATCGCCGCTTTAGCAGCAGTTTTCAGCCGCTAAAGCGGCGATAATGTTAACGCCGTGCTTGATAATATGCCCCCCATATGTTGAAGAATACATGAGGAAATCTTGAGAAGAATTAGTTGCTGCATCATAAAAGCAAGCAGATGAGAGTAAATTAGATGAAAATAAGGGGCATATTATCAAGCAGGGCGTTAAAAGTTATCGCCGTTTTAGCGGCAGAAAACTGCCGCTAAAGCGGCAATAATGGGCTTGATAATATGCCCTGGAGAATTCCAATAGAAGCTCATGTTCACACTGTAGCAGGGATTCTGCTCCTACACAGAACTGTGCATAGAGACTTAGGACCTCAGTGAATTAGGGTGAACCAAAACTCACCTTGGTACCAAAACCCCCTACCAGACTAGCAATCAGTGTCTCATTGGTTCTTCCATAACACCAATGATTAGACAACCCAGAACATGGAACTTAGAATACCTCAGGCAATGTGGAACACATGAACACTCTTTTGTTATACTCTCATACCAGTCCAAAACAGGGAGTAAATTGAGACACCTGCACGAAACCTTAATAAATTGGCGCTTCTATTTCTACCTGTAGATTCATCACCTTTTGAATAGCCCAGACACCATACTGAATCCATAAACTGTCCAATATCTCTCCACTTTAGCAGGTGGCACTGACTCGGCTTCTGCCGTGGCAGTGAAGCCACTTGGACATCGCTACAACCAAAATCCGCCTCTCCCCCCACACTGACATTAGTTTCTTATTCGTTTTATGTGCCTTACTGATGAAAGAAAAGAGATTAAAATGAATCAGCAACTGGTTTAGAACAATATTTACAACTGGGACCTTTTTAAAATGTTCACTTAGTAACCAGCCATGAAACAGAGGGGAAGGAGTAAGATATAGGGTATTAAAGGAAGAGGGCAAATACCCACTGTTAGACCTGGCACCTGAATTTAGTTTATTCTGCCATTAGAACTCTCTGCACTTTACCACTGCTAAAATCCCTAAAGCATGGCACAGTTGGCGTATTCACAATTGGCACATTTAATTTACTAATAAGCCCCTAGTAAAGTGGTACTGCAAGTACCCGTGTTCCTGTACATTACATTCTACTAGCAGGACTGCAGCACTCATTGGGCCCCCCACTAATTTAGCACTTTAAAATATGCCTCATGTCTTCCATTGCAGCCTGTACTTCAGTTTTAAAATGACATTTTAGTCTGTCGAAATAAATAATTTTCCTGCCTAAACCTTTCTTTTTAATACATATGTCACCCCTGAGGTAAGTGCTAGACAGCCAATCGGACAAGGTGGGTTGAATGTAAAAACGTGATAAGAAGTTTTGAAGTTTACATGTCCTAGTAGTGAAAAGCTCATACATTCATTTTTGTATTACTGTCAGGTATATTTCTCCCATTGGATACCAGTAGGTTATCTTATTATATTTAATATTAAAAGTGCTAACTGATTATGAGTGATAGGGAGGTCATGTTTGTTTTCAAATGAATTGAAATTTAAAATCCTCTTTAATGCTAAAGTCATATTTTAAGCCATAATTCTGAAAATGTCACTTTTGGATTGTTGGTGTTTTTGGTCCCAATCATTTGGTCCCTGATGGCATTGTATTGGCTCAAAGAATCCTACTGTTAGGCTTTGTGTATTCCTCCCAGACAGTGACACAAAATGGCTTAGGTGTGGGGAGGATGGTCCATTCTAACAGGATGGGTGAGAGCAGAGCTGTCCTATGTCACATCAAGGGGCTTGCCTTCCGCACACACAAAGATGCCTAGCACTAGTGTTTTGTCACCCCAGATGTCTTGGAGCATTGATAGGGGAAAGAAGGAACTTTCCAGACTCAGGTGGGAGTATCCTAGTAGATTACCCCACTTCAAAGACTGGAACCAGGTATAAATAGTGGATCCTCAGGACACTTCTTCAATCTCCCCTGGACCTGAGTAGGACTTCAGAAGTACTGCCTAGTCCTACAGAGGACTTTTCTGCTATTTGAGGTCTGATTTGCACCCCAGAGGACTGACCTTCTGCTATTAGAGGGCTGTTTTGATGCTTGAAGCCTGCCTTGCTCTCCTGAGGACTGCCCTGCTGCTTGGGGCCTGTCTTGCTGCCTGATACCAGGACTGCCAGAGTGAATCCAAGATCTAGTTGGCTGGCCTACTGTGTGAGCTACAGGGACAAAGCAAGATCTAGAGACCTTGAACCCTGTACCTGGCCTCTGCTGCTGTTAGTCTCACCACCCAAGTAGTGCCCCTTTGGTCCTGGACATTGGAAGTGGTTTTACAGGTACTGCTCCTCCATAGCCCTTAAAGTTGGAACTTGGAAAGGTTTTTATAAAGCCCTGTAGTAATGGTGTATGTCTTTAAAGCATTGTATGTAAGAACAGTAACTATGTAATTGTGGAATGTTGTATATGTAATGAAGTTATTCCATTTCTACTGTTGAAAATTGTTATGTTTCATTCTTCCACTGAAACTTCAGTGAGCTGCATGCATATTATTTTCTCTCTTGTATTTATCTTAATAAATACATGTTTTACTCTATTATTATAAGTGTCATCCTAACACTTATTTACCACAAGAAATACTACAACCCCTCTTCAGCTACAGCATTCAGCTTTGTCCCACTGAGGGTTTTCAACTTCAATAAAGTTGTTTAAGTCCAAAAAGTAGAATTCTTCAAAAGCTTGACTTTGATTAGCTCCCTATAGATGACCTCCTCCAGTTGAGAATTCAGGTGCTCCAGCTCCAAACGTTTTGTCATCATTGTTGACAGCTTCACCAAGGCTTCGCCAAGGCTTCGTACAGCACTCCCCCACAAAGACTTCTCCTGCTAAACTATACTTTCTCCTGGACTTTTCTTCCTGAAATTTTTAAAGTCCAAAGGTAAACGAAGAACAGGCCCAAGCCACTCCATGTATTCATACCACGCTCTATTGCATTCAACCTTAAATTTTGAAGCTGCTCCGGTCTCATGCGAACAGATTCCTTTGGTTGGCGCTTTCATCTTTTAGCCACTATATTTCACTAAAACCTTTACAAATTCATAATTGTGGTTCTACTGATCAAATTAAATTAATTTTGGTGGCATTTTATTTAATAAAATGTATACTATGTTATACAATTTTCTAAATTGGTTTGGGATTTTTATTGAGTTGTTTTCACTTTATTACTGCATGTGTGCTGCATAAATGCTTTACACATAGCCTTCAAGTTAAGCCTCACTGCTTTTGTGCCAAGCTACCAGATGGCTAAGCGCAGGTCAATTTAGTGACTTTTGTGGTACACCCTGTTACTTGAGAAGGGTTTACAAAAGCAACTTGGGATATGAAAGTTTAAAGATTTCATTAAAAGTAGCACCAAGAAGCACAAAGTGTCAATAATAGTCAATGGTTGCTGTAGAACAAAACCTAGGCGCAATTTGATGCTGATCGAGATGACCCGTGGGGCTGAAAGACTAACCAGGTTTGCCCTAGTCAAAGATTTGACCTTCTGACTTTAGTCCTTTAATTCTCAATATGCCACAGGAGTCACTTCTAAATCCTCCCAGGACCTCAGTGAAGGCATTTAGAGAATCACTGGGTGTCACACAGAGTCCAGCCTAGGTCCATGTGCCACTGATCATCTGAGCAGTTACAGGAAAGGCCCCTTGGAGCTTGTCAAATCCCTGTAGCTTAAACATGAGGTCAACCTTCTGTCCTTAAGAGTCTACATCTTTGTCCTGGGCACAAAAGAGAAGACCTAGCCATCTAGGGCTATTCTTACATTTCAAACAACAGATTCAGCTCTCTTTTGATCTTCCACAGGTCCTTGAGTTTTGTGACATAGGTGCCCTAATCAATGGGATAAAGAGTCCCAGGGCTAACCCTACCCACTTTGGTCATTTTCAACATGGCCAAAGTCTTCAACTATACTCAACTTGAGTTTGGTGGGATTGTGAAGCGCATGGGGAGTGTACTATGTTAATGCTAGTGTGCCCCTATTGGCAGCTCTTAGCAGCGGGTGAAGGGGGTCCAATGGACCCCTTAGACATCCCATTGCAGGCAGGTGCAGTCACTCACTTCACTGGCCTGCGAAGGGTTCTCTCACCCCTCTTAAAATTGCAGACGGGTTGCAGAGTGAAACACGGGTCGGCTGCTCCAAAGCCGCTCCATATTTCACTAGAATTCAGGCGTTTGCTGCTGCCCTGAGAGCAGCACTTTCAACATAATATGATGCACTCTCTTTGTTTGCACAGGGCGCGTCTTTTGAAAAAGGAGCGCCCGGTGCAAACAAGGAAAATGTGCTGCATATTGGATTATGGCCCCAGGTGTATATCAGGTTCATTATGTTTAATGAGGAGCATAAGCACTTAAATACAGGTTTTCAGCGGTAAGGCACACAGAACCCTACAGCCAGCAAAAACAGAGTTCTGAAAAAGGCAAAAACATAGGGGGAGATTTTGCAGGAGGGACACATTCCCAACAAAGGGAGGCCAGTGATGAATTTCCAGGTAGACAGGCTGACCATCAGAAGAACCGGTGTAGAAGGTAAGATAGTTTTCAATCTGATCGATACCTCTACCTGCTGATTCCGCACCTTTTGGATAGATCACCCAAGCAGTACTGTTCAGGAGGTGGGTGAATGCCTAGTTAAACAAAAAATCCTGGAGAACTGAACGTGTGAAGTTACAGTCATTATGCACTTCCAAGCCCAAGCAGCAATGCTTTGAAAAAGTGTGTTTAGGAAAACCCAAGCTGCTGCCTTGCAGGTTTCTGTGAGGGAAACTCCCCTTCCCAAAACAGAGGTTTCCTTGCGAGCCATTGCTTAGCACATTTTGATTAATACGATGAACCATTATAATAATCGTCCTCTTGTTGAATGCCTTGCCTTTCATTTTGCCCACACAGCTGATGTCCCTGTGGTACTCATCTGTTCTAGCAATGTAGAAGCTGACCTTTCCTTGGGGTCTATCCTCTGTTGCAGGATGTAGGGGAGGGAAACACATTTCCAACGTGATTTAGCTAAATGAAAGGGCACAATCAACATGGAAGGGAAAGCAGCCCTAGTTCTGAGAACCAACTTGAAAGGAAAGAAAGTAGTGAAGGGAGTGTTGAAGCGCAACATCTGGAATACATTCCCACACCTTTCTGTGACTGCAATACAAATAACTGCTTTAAAAGTAAGCAGCTCTGTAGGGGTTCTTACAGGGAACATAAGAAAACCTGCTTCCCGCAGAGAAGGATTTTTTCACAAATTGTTCGATTTTCATGGACTGTCTGTCTGAGGGAATAGTTGGGAATGTTCCTGGCGAGAGAAGCTTGCAGCGCATGACTTTATGGAGAGGGGTCTAAAGATAACAAGCATTTGCAATGCAATAGGTCTTGCATTAGGAAGGTGTGAGCTTTTGGTATTGTAAAGGACAAAAAAATGTAATATGTTTCGGGTTTGAAAATATATAAATTAATAGCATTGTTATTCACAAAGCCAATAGCTTGCACTTTCCTAATGCGAGTCCTATTGGCTATGGCAATGCTTATTGGAAGCAAGCAAGGACAGTGCTGTTGTGGTGCTGAGTGATGATGTGGTTGGGCTGAGTGATGTGGTGGTGTATTAGAGTGATGTGGTGGTGTCCCTGAAGCTAAGAACAAGCAGGGTTGAGTGCTACAAACACGTTCAGTTTCAAAACACAGATTGATGAAGCCGGGAAAAAGGAAGGGGAAACAGGAAAACACAGGGAGAGTGTATAATGATAGAGGTAGCGAGGGCTGAGGCTTGGACAGCAATCAAGTATGCGGTCGAGAAGGCACTGAATGGGAGAACACGGAAAACACCCAGGGCCTAGGAAGGAAGATGCAAGCACACAAGCAAACCAAGCTCTCAGCATTGAAGGGGCGGGGGAGTGCATTCCTTTGAAGTCGGATGCGGCGGCGGGGGAGCGGCAGCCTTTGAAGTCTGATTGGGGGGAGAGCGGCAGCCTTTGAAGTCTGGTGCAAGGCACAGACAAATGGTCATGTGTGAAGTGGCTGGTTTGTGCACACGCATAGATCACATGAACTGTGTCTAATCCGCCGTTTTGGTAGACTGTTCTTTTCCCCTTACTATAATCTCGTTGGAGCAATGTGCAAGCGCATTGGCTCAGGCGGGACCTAAAAGGCTAGAGCCCCTGGTGCTGGTTGTCACTATGTTTATGGTGGTAGAAGATGTCAGCTTTACCACTCAGCTGAAATGATGTCGGCTTTACCAATCAGCCTTGGTCTCAGTGAAGGGCGGGGAATTGCAACACCTCAATCAGTAAATCAACCTTGGTCTCAAAGGAGGGTGGTGGAGTGCAACACCCCCATTAGTAAATTAGCCTTGGTCTCAGTGGAGGGCGGTGGATTGTAACACCTCCATCAGTAAACAGCCTTGGTGTCAGTGGAGGGCGGTGGAATGCAACACCTCCATCAGTGAATCAGCTTTGACCTCATTGGAGGCGGGTGTATTGCAACATCTCCATCAGTAAATCAGCCTTGGTGTCAGTGGTGGGAGGTGGATTGCGACACCTCCATCAGTAAATCAGCCTTGGTCTCAGTGAAGGGCGGTGGATTGCAGCACATTCATCAGTGAATCAGCTTTGGCCTCAGTGGACGCGGGTGTAGTGTAACATCTCCATCAGTAAATCAGCCTTGGTGTCAATGGTGGGAGGTGGACTGCGACACCTCCATCAGTAAATCAGCCTTGGTGTCAGTGGAGGGCGGTGGAGATGCAGGGCTTCTGTTGCCGTTTCACTATTGCATGGTAAAAGGTGACTTCTGGAGGCATGTTAGAAATTGGGTTTCTTGTTGGCAGAGGCATTCACCCTTTACAACAGTATGGAAAGCGTTGGACAGTGGAGGGGGAAAATGTTCTATCCCGACTCCAATCTCTGCGACTGTAGGGAAAGCGTTGGACTCCGATGGGGTACAATTTACTGTTTCCACTCCAGTCTGTGCAACAGTAGGTAAAGGGTTGGACACTAGAGGGCTAAAATGTACTATTCCTACTCCATTCTGTGCAACAGTAGGGAAAGCATTGAGGGGTAGAATCTAATATTCCCACTGCGGTGATTGTAACAGTACGGAGCCTTTGACACCGGCGGAGTAAAATTTACTATTCCCACTCTATTCTGTACAACAGTAAGGAAAGCGCTGGACACTGAAGGAGTAACATGTTTTATTCCCACTACAATATGTGCAACATGTGGGAAAGAGTTGGACTCCAAACGGGTAAAATGTACTATTCCTACTCCATTCTAAGCAACAATAGGGAAAGCGCTGGACATGGAAGGAGTAAAATTTACTATTCCTACTCCCCTCTCTGCAACAATAGAGAGAGAGTAGTTCACTTCAAACAAGTAAAATATTTTAATAACTCTACTAGATAACTAAAAACATAAAAAATGTAATCTAAAAACTATATATCTAAATGTAAACATAAAATTATACAAATGTCTTTATTATTAAAAATGTTTATACTGATCATCAATTTGAACAAATATTATTAATGTCATTAAAATGCAACAATATTTTTGCACAAACATAACAGCCCACAATTAAAATGTAATTAAAATAAAACTTTTACACATTTAACATATTAAGTAATGAATTATACAATTACTAATCAAAGAATAAATAATTATTAATTTATTGTTACTTAAACTTCTATTCTCCTACAAACACTCCAAATCATACCTAATATATAATATAAAAAATGGAGGGCTCATTAGATGGTGGTTGGATGAGCAGGGGACTGCTTGACAAGTTGGGGGAAAAAGTGTCAATAGCTTTGCGGCTTGTGGTGCGGCATTGGAAAAGGGCTGCAGCACAAACCGCACTATTATTGAGCTCTTTGTGCACCGTGTGCCAGGCACCATGAGATGCTTGGCACAGAGTGAATCAATGTGCATGGGGCACTACATGTGCCTCCAGAGCCTCATCACAGTGGCCCACGGGGGACAGGGACCCTGCTTGGGGCACCCAAAGTCCTTTTCCGACTACCTTTACATGTCAGTGGTAGCACCGTGAACAAGCAGTTGGAAAGGGACATCCTAATGCTGACGGCAGTGCCTCAGCAGGCCGCCCCTCCATACAGGTTCAGGATTCTGAGTGCTGCCCCATCGGGATCAGTGGATCCTGTCGGAGGGTGTGGTCCCTTCCCCAACAGGCAAGGGTCCGACCTCCTGCATAGTAATGGGGCGGTCCGCCCGAATGGCTGTCTGTTGGTGGGGCATCCACCGATGGCCTCTTGGTGGCGGTCCCACCGGCATCGTAATGATTCCCACAATTATTTGAATAATTTACGAAATCATGTCTAAATTAAATATTTCAATACAATCAATAATTAATTAGTCATTAATTATTATTCAATTAACTTCCCACCATATGCATCTACAAACTAAACAAACCACATCTAAAATGTAACTTAAAATTATAATAGTTACACAATTTAGATAGTTAATGGGTTATTGTAAAGTTTCAATTACCCGGTGTGTTGAGTTTGTTTTCCTTCTGAAAAGCAAGCAATGGAGCATTGGACAATCTCCACTGGTAAATGACATTGTTTTGTACTTGTATTGTATTATGCAACTAAAGAAGAAGCAAAGAGACAAAATACACAAAAAGACCTTGAACAGTAGATAGTGCTGTTGCTGTTTAAATCATGCAGGGCAAGAAGCTGAGAACATTCCTTGTTATGTCCCCTGAAGTTCAGCCATTCGAAGACGTTTATAAAATGATACGATGAAGCTGGATGACAAGTTGTTAGGTGCAGATTCCGACTGACTTATAGGACAATCAGAGAGTGCGCGACGGGCTGGGCTGTTAAGTCTATGTGTAGGCTGTTTTTTTGGGCTATTTGTGGGTCTGTTTTATGGTGCACTGGCCAAACATTGCCTGTAGCAAGTACAAATCCAAGCAGCCTGCCAGACTTTGCAAAACAATTATACAGAGTGTCTTCACAATTTCAAAGCTAGCCCAGTTTGCACACATAAGGCTCTTTTTTAGCTATCTAATACTAGACATGGGTGAGCCGCTGAAAGCTCAAGCTTGGCTCTGGCTCAGCTCAAGGTCTTGCTGGAACCTCGTGCCCATAACGAGCCAATCTTTCCAGTGGTTTTTGCCTGCCACCACCCTCTACTCAGGATCATGTGCCATTACGACCAGAATTTTAAATTTACTTAGGTGTAGTGGCTGATTTGTAAAAAACAAATAAGTTCTGGGCTCTCGTCAGGAGGCAGCTTGCACCAACCCTTTTCTTCTGTTAGTGCTGCCTAAAACAGAACCAACTACTAATCATTAAAGTGCTGAGAGGATGTCGGTTAATGGCCAGAGCTGCCAACCTCAGAGTAGAGAACCAGGTTCAAGTCTGAACGTTGGTTCAACATTCTGTGATTCTAGGCAAATCATTTAATCTCCCTGTGCTTACCAAAAATAAATATGTCCTTAACTGGTGCTCACGAAAAGCGCCAGAGTTGATTAAGTGCCAGTCTCTGGTCAGCCCCTAAGTACCATCCCGGTGCCTTCGCTCTTCCACTCAAGAGAAATTTTCTGTGCCAAGAATTAAATTATCTCGGATGGGAGACAGATCGTTTGCACATCTTGGTCCCGTACTATGGAATGCACTTCCCACAGCCATCTGGAACCGAATGGTCTACACTTTTTCACAAATCCCTTAAGACTAGGCTTTTCAACCAAAAATCAAAAAAAGCTGCTATACATTCTTCTGATCTGCGCCTTGAGACCCTCCGGGTAAGTAGAGCGCTCTATAAATGTCTATGATTGATTGATTGATTGATTGACTCCGGCACTGGGAAACCCTTTTTGGGTAGCTGAAGCACCTTGCAAATTTAATGAATAAATAATTAATAAACATCACATCAAGGAGGGCCTCATTGAAAGGTATAACTCACACTAGGGTACAACTGTCTCAGTCTCAGTGGGAGGAAAAATGAAAAATAAAAAAGGGTATAGGTGAACTGGCGTCCAAAGGAAAACCTGTGGTGGGAGAGATATCCCTCAGGACAAGAACCCTCGCTCACCAGCAGGTGACATGCTTCATCATATGGGTTCCCTCCTCACACAAAAGTGTGGGCTACAACTCCGCTAGAGGAGGAGCTGAAGTGCTTTCTCCGAGGATGAGCGTTGGTAGGGGGTGAGTGAAAGGTAACATAGTTTTCGTTTGCTTTGCCTGAGGTTGAGGACCTCGGTGAAAGCATTAGGTTTCACCTCCGTTGAGGGAGGGGTGAGATATATTACCAATTACCATGGCTGAGTTTGAGAAGGACAGGCCAATGACTAGGGAGGTGTTTAGTCACTGGCCTCCTGCAGGACATCAAATATGTTCCCATCACCAAAAGAGTCCTATTAGGCACTGTCTTCTGCATCATCATCATCATCATCATGAGGAGCATACATTACTGGGTCCAAAGGGGTGTACTATTGTGGTCTTTATGGTGGGCCGTTTAGTCTTCAGATTAAAATACGACTATAGATCCACTTCAGGCATCTGCGATGTTGGTTCTGGTGTCAGGAGTAAGATTTATGGGATTGGTTGCAGCTCCGAGGGCAGCGCTGGATATTACGCCAGATCCCGAGTTGGTGGCCACGTTCTGGAGGAAGGGGCTGTCCTTGGATCAAGGCCAAGTGACACAGTTGACATCAGGGATGAATATGGATCCCCTGGTGGTAACCCAACTGTAGGCCACCTCTGATCGTTGGGGTCCTTTGGTGTCTAAGGACTGTTACAGCTCTTGGAGGTGTTGTGGCATTATTGATGGCCGGGGAGACTGGGCCATATCAGGATCAGCGCTTGGATTGGTTCTGAAGAAGGGGGACTACTCCTCCGCCTACTGGTGTCTGGGGCATTGCCCAACTCTGAATGGTTCCAGTGCCAGGACAATGGAGACCCATGTTTCAAACTCTTGGGTTTCTTGGAGGTTTTTGGCCTTCTTGATCCCCAAAAACTTTGATGACGACTAGTCCTGGAAGTGGCTTTGGTTTTGGGAGCTAGAGTTTGTCCGATTCCTTGACTTTGACTGCGACCGCTTTTTAGGTTGAGCCTAGCGTCGCAGAGCATTCGCTGCTCGCTTTGCGAGGCATGTAGTATTCAGTATAGCGTGGAAGCTCCTCCCACTCTCTGCCCATCTTTTTCATTCGCTTAGGTCATAAATGCTGCCTCACAATTGGTTTTAGGCTTTTTAGTCCCTCCTCATGACGGCCATGTCGTCATTTCAATCCTTCCAAGGATACTGGCCTCTTTACTTTAAACACTATTTTCATCTTGTGCCCCCCCCTAGCTGCGTTACTTCTCGCCCCCCCTCTGAATCCCTCACCGCACTCCTCTTCGTGCCGTCTTGTCCACCTACATTCCTGTTTCCAATGCAATAGGTCTCGTGTAAATGCCATTCCTATTGCATTGCAAATGATTGTTTGATGTTGTAAGCACTATTTTCTATATTGAGTTTGTCCTACTTCCGGTAGGAAAACATGCTTTGTTTATATTCAGTGTGCCGTGCGCGCTTTCACTTTGGTAGCTGCCGGGACAATCGTGGCATGTTGTTTTTATTGCTGGTCAACTCTTGCAGACTCCCCGTAAAAGTTCTGAATGGCATTATCAAGCATATCTCCGGGGGCTGAGTTGTAGCGTTCTAATCTAGGACCCTGATCGATACTGTGACCTTATGCCCCTATACGGCTATAAATCCATTTATTCCCTATATTGGCATAACCGATCAAATGCAATATTCAGAAACTCGTCTCTGGCCTCGCACGAACTGAGCCACATTTCAGAATCGCTTTATCTGCCACTTCCTTTGCAGCCAATTAGTGCAATGACATAGCAGAAGTTACTATCTAAGATTCCTAGATTAACACTCCGAGTTCTTCAACAAGATAAAAACTCAGCAACCTGGGAAAGCCCCGCTTGCTATGTTTTGATTAGTAATAGAACTCTAATGAGCACTGATAGATGATCACTTCCTAGTGACATCTTTATTGACGTCTTATGTCCAAAAACTTACGTCAAACAAGGCACCTTTCAGGTATAAATATTACCAATGTTGCCTTAAGCAAACGCTAGCTGCCTCAATGCCATCGCTGCTGACGAAGCTGCTGTTATGCTGATGATACCATAGCTGCTATCGCTACTGCTATCGCTGCTAACTAGCGAACGATGGTGTGGTGAACTTAGGAGCTGAACAGCCGTCCCCTGCAAGAGCCCAGCAGATGCAAGCTGCCCGCGGACGCTGCCCCTCCTCCTCTTCCTTGACGCGCTGAGAGAGACGCTGTCTTTTCTCCTGCAGAGAAATCCAGCTCCGGCGTTTCCAGGCTACCCTTGCGGGTGACTGGGATATCGACCCCCTGAAGGAGATACCAGACCTCCATCATTCTATTCCAGAGGTATGGTGTTGACTAAACCCTTAGAGAGAATTCTTGAAGCAAACCTTGGCAAAACCAACTTAACTTAAAGCTACTTACTTACTCCCCTCCCAAGTATTAGGTTTAGGTCAGGTACACTGGGGTAGGCATAGTTAGAAGCACCAGTTGAGTATTTTAGCCTAATGTATATATGAATGTATATATGTTTTATTCATTTTAAACCATTGTATGGCTAAGAAACCATATCAATGCTTTTACAGTATTATTTCGTAATACTCATCTTACTGTACGTACTTTTTATAATAACAAGTCTTGCAATTGTGGCAATTCATTTCTCTTGTACGAGAAGAACGACTGTTCAATAAATGTTACTCTTTATTGAAAACGCCCGTCTCTCTGTTCTCTACATATTGTGAAAGTAAACTGCACAACCACTGACTGAGTAAAATAACTGTCTATTGTTCACACGACTCAGAGATTGACTCTTATCTGAGGAGAAAAGTTGTCATTTTGCACGGTTGTTGGAAAACTGAATCCCTTCTTGGCTGTGCCAGGGAAGCTGATCACTTCCTATTCAGTCAAGAAAGTTTCCAGTGACCTCTGAGCTAGTTGGTAACAAACCCAATTAAGTTTAGCATAGTCAGTAGGGGCCTGGAAGATCCGCACTTCTACGTCGATACTACTGTTTATGTTATTCCAATGCGCAGGGCCTATTGGGAAAATAGGAACTACACTACAGAGTAATCTGCCACGTGACCTCGTGGAGAAGTGTGGCTCAATGATTAGAGCGGTAGACCCTGATGCAGAGGTCTAGCCCGGGACCAGGGTTCAATTCCCCGCCTCGGCGGGTCTTGGGCTCAAAATTCCACGGACCTGATAATTCTCGCCTCGGTGCCTATTCCAATCATGGAGTCCCACTCTGCAACTCTGGGTAATAGCTCGCTTAATCTCCACAATGGCCCCCACAATGTTAAGAATGCCTGGCCTCCACCTTGGGGGTGCCCAGGAGTAGACGCCTCACAGGGAAAGCCAGGATGGGTTCCACAGCGGTATTCGTACAAGCGCCTTGAGACCCTTGCGGGTGAGTAGTGCGCTATACAAGTATCAATTTATATTTACATTTACTTTACATTACCTCACGCACCAGAATCATTTCCTTTGGGGAATCCCATCTCTTTAAGCAGACTGCCCAGGTAGGGGCACTATCAGACACCAGGAGGTGCGGGCTGACCGACAGGTCCCCGCAGGGGACCCTCATTAGAGGGCGGCCCCTTTAGTGCCACAGGATGGCACACTGGACAGCCTAGTGTCCGGTGACCCCTTCCGGGTACCGTGAGTCATTTCCGGCCGAGGTGTTGGAAGGGGAGAGGTATATATGCCTCCCGCCCACCTGGCAGCCTTAGGGGGGGCGTGAGTAAGAGGGTGGACCGATGGTTCACCGGAAATGGGAGGGTCTATCTCCTCACCACAACCGCTAAGCACCGATTGGCTAAGGCCACAATGCAAGTTGGCCCATCAGGTGGTAGGCCGCGAGGGGCAGCTTGCCTTTGGATCCCCTGTAAGATAACCCACCATGTTGGCATATTTTGTATGCTAATAAACCTGCAGCAATTTTTTCCACCAAAAAGTAGTTGTGTCTGCTTATTTATGTACATGTATGTTGCTGCGGGAGGGCTGGTGAGTGTGGCCGATATTGGCACTATGCAAGCTGCAGTCTAGAGCGCCTCGAAACCAGAAATGTGCTGCAGAAGCTGCACGGCTGCATCCCTTGTCCATTTAAATCAATATAGATATATATTAATCATCACGGTTAGAATCAGGAATGGGACGGAAGGTGACCCTGGCCACCTGTGCCCTGAACCAGTGGGCTCTGGATTTAGAAGGAAACTTGGTGAGAATTGCAAAGAGTAAGTGATCAGCTCCACATTGAAATGTTGCAAATATTATTTCAGTGCCTTGGCAGGGGTAGTAAACACTATATAAATGCAAGGACAATATTTTTCTTAATAGAGCTAAGCCGAGAGTTGCATCAGAGCCGTGCTATGGTACTGATGCACTCAAATTCTCAGATTTAGCAAGGGAAAGGGACAGACAGTTCGAAGGCCAGGGATTGTGTGTTCTTCTAACTAAAGGACACCGATTAAGAAAGCACTTCTCGGAAAGTCTGCAATGCATACAATAAGAAGGTATCAGCACTTGGCAGGAGATCAGCTGTACTGCATGAGAGAATCAGCACGTTTCCTATGCTTTTATACTTATCATGGTGAGAACTTCTCTTTGGCACTGACTTTTAAAAGGAATATTCCAAAACCTCTTCATAGTGCTGGTATATTGAGTAACCATTGAGCCTGAGTTTACCTCTTGCCCACCTGTTCCGGTGTGTGATGTACAGGTAAGGTGTGCACACAGCCTCTTGTGAAGCCTTTCTCATACCACATGTGAAGTTTAGTGAGCCTGCCTTACATAAGTATCAGGACTGGGTTGGGAAGGAGTGGTTGCTATGACCCATCATATATTCTTAGCCCCATGGATGCTTATGACAAGCCCAGCTTGTCATGAGGCACAGTGGAGCTGTGCTCATGACGAGCTGGGCTCATCATAACGGCCATGCCACTCCCCCGCGCAGCGAATTCCACGCCCCTGCGGGGGTTCTATTGGAGTGGGTGGAGTCATGATGAGTCCCGCTCGTCATGAGCCCAGCTCTACTGGGCAGCATGACGAGCTGGACTTGTCATGAGCACCGCGGCGGAGAGCGCGGCCCCTCCCCCCGCACAGCGGGTGAATTACCCCCGCTGCCTCAGCGCTTTTTCAAATCACCATCTACAAGCTTGTGCTACTAGTGGGCACTTTTTGCATTGACTTCATGATAGTGAATGTTTGGTCTTGATGAGAACCCTCGGAACCACATTGCATACCGTAATATCGCACAACACTGCAAGCTACTTCAACAACCTATACGCCTTCAAGGGCGGATATAACGTTTGTAACATTGGGACTTCCAGTGTCCCACTTTCTTCACATCTGCCGGTTCGATGCCTGATTTGAATGCAGAGGTAGCGACGCTAATCCTGAATAAATGACTGGAATATTTTTTGCCCGAGCGAAGGAGGCCAGCCCTGATCAAGCACGCCCCCATTATGCGCTCCATCTGATACTTAGTTAAAGGCCCTCAGTCTGCGTGGATCAATAAATAGCCGGGTGCCCCTGGGCTCAGCGCTAAGTACTCCCTTACCTTTAAGATCGGGCAGTATTTGGGGTCACCCAATGGACTTAACACAACCTCTACACCCTTGCCTGCCTGATCTGTTCTAGATTTCCTGAGGTGTAGAGTCAACTTGTAATCCAGGCTGATCTCTGCTATACCCAAGGCGTCCCCTGAAATGTCAGTTTTCGAGCACGCCACTAGCTCTCTAATGCGAAAGGCACCGAAAAAGGCCAGGCAAAATGCCCCTGCAAATAGGGAAGCCTCAAAGGGCGAGTGGGTGACCCCTCCTAGTACACCTATCATGGCCATTAATATGGGAAAAATCGATGGGGGACCTGCTGTCTGGAACCCTAGGCTCTTCCCTGGCCCAACCTTTCAATGCCACCCTGATAACAAAGGACTTGGGTCTTGCCCCCCTGTCAACCTAACATCATGGCTGACTGCCACCAGATGTCCACAAGCCCAGGAGTAGGTTTTACCCTGTTTCTTCGCCAACACCACAAAAGCCTTTACTCTGTCCTCCAATGGTATCTCAGATAAGCCCAAGGCGTCCACCACTTTGTTGAACAAAGTCAGCTGGCTCCAATAACGCTTCCTGGTACCTGGGGCAAGGACCGCTCTCCCAGGGCTCTCAACTCTTGCTCCACTCCAAGATTCGCCAGAGGGTTCACGGGAAGGGTGAAGGACTGGGCTATTCTAAGGCCCAGCGGTGCCAGGGAACAACATCTGAAACCTTCATGGGTTACCTGTTCCGGCGTACAAATCACAGAGACACGGGACACTTCCTTCGGCGTCAAAGATCAGCGTTTATTTACTGCCGGGATATATAAATCGCAAGAAGTACACAACGTGTAGGTTCTGAGAGACTGCTTCAAATTGTAAAAGTGGGTCGCTCCTTTTATACATATTTTCATCATAGCACAACATGGCAGACAAAAGGTTACAACTCAGTTCCCACAGTAAACTTCAAAAGGGTTGCTTTCATGTATTCAGGAGCCCGGAACATAATTACAGTAGCATCGCCGGTTCCCAACTGTAAAAGCACGTTATCCCATCATTAGGTACATTCCATTCTGGCTGTAAACGAGTTAAGAAAAGAGACAGAAACAGGTGCAAGGCAGACAAAGACAGACAACAGATAGGAAAAGAGTGTAGGGGGCAATATCGGAAGCATGATTGTAGGATCAAAGGATTCGTGCCTAATGCATGCACGGCTGAAACAATAGACCGGCACGGCAAGATGAGCCTCGAGCGGTGCCATCTGCCTTTGCAGTGTCATCCCCCTCGTCATAAAGACACCCTCAAAGGAACATGCGTCTTCCGCAAGAGTTTGGGAATCCCAGGGTCACGAAGCGGACAGTGTCCGTTCGCTGACTACTTGAGGGCAAGAAACAAAATGGATGCCGTATCTAAATGGAACCCGTGGGTTCAGATGGAGAAACCCACGAATAAGACGAACGGTGCAACGCAGAGTAGCGAAAATGCGCACACCCACTAAACTCGTCATTTGCGGTTCATAGATACCAAACTCGTCCATATTTGAACAAGTCAAAAACGTCGTTACGATTCTCACGGAACCTCAGACGCTCCTTTTGCCCTCATGTAGGCAAGCACTAGTCGATATCAGAATCAATCTCGATATTCATCAGATCGTTCAGATGTTGCTGCAACATTATTCTATCCATCAATGCTTCTTTGGTAACAGATGGCCGTCCTATACACGTTGTAGCACAGAGGCCACATAAGGCAGGACCACACTGCACGCAAAGACAACACGTGAACAGAAACGCCACAACAACCCCGATGATCATCAGAATCTTCCAACCCCAAGTCGACATCAGGCCCCAAAACCATCCTAGTAGCGTCCAATCACCTACGTCCACGTGTATGGACTCGGAGATCTTATGCAACTTTGAGATGGCTTGATATACAGTTGGAGCGTTATCAGGAATGAAAATACAGCAACTCGAATGGATCACCTTGCACACACCACCTCTATCTGCAAGAACAACGTCTAGAACCATACGGTTCTGCAACGTCATAAGCCTATCCGCCTGAAGTTCTGCCGTTAGATTACCAAGAGCCCTTGCAGTTATATTAGCAGTCGATTCTACCACACGAGTCAACTGTGTCAGGTTCCTACTATTAACCATAGGTCCCCAAAAAGGCAGGAAACCCTTAAAGAAGTCTCCTGCTTCTTGACCGGCAGTGTCCTCTTTGCTAATAACGCCTCTCACAACTCTAGTCTTGTGATAGTCCGAGGCAACTGTGAAAGTCGGTGGCAACAAATTCGCAATTTAACAGGTGCCCGAGAAGTCACGGGGCAACCATGTATATGCGCAATCATAACATACAAAGTAGGTACCCTTGGCAGTCAGGAAAACAGGGGAAGAGAGCATTGGTAAAACATACATTTCAGTGCAAACGCTCTTCCCAAGCTGAGCTCGCGGATTTCGACCAAGACCTTGCAAGCAAAAATTACCGAGATGGGGTACGATCCAGATCGGAGACGAGCTCTTAAGCTGTCTATCACCCACTGATATGCTATACTCAGCCTCACTCAGATCCTTGTATGCTCGCACCTCTTCCTCCGGAATAAGCGATGCATCAAAAATATCCCTATCTAAGTCAACAATCGCTCTTGCCAAAGTCTTGTGGTACGGGCCGGGACCAGGATCTGCAGAGCGTGGCTCTCAATGGGGGTAGGTATCTAGTGCACTACAGAACATAGTTTGGAATGCTCAAGCTGACCCCTGGGAGCTGTAAGGAAGAACCAAATACGGAATACCCCTATCCATGGTATGTGGCATTAATCCACACACCCAACAGTTAGTTGTATTCATCACCAACTGATGCTGATGTAGGAGTTGGACGAAGGAGTTGTTCATGAATTCCGCACGTCTAACCTGTTCATGTTTGTGCAGAGGATGAAAGGAATGTGGAGAAACAGTGGGAATAGAATCCAGTTCAGGAGAAGAAGAAGTAGGTGAAGTGGAAGGTAATAACGACTGTATTCCAAAATACCCTCCACCCACCAATAGCATAGAAACAGTCAGAAACAGCAGGAATACCTGAAACAGAAAGCATTTTGTTCGTACAACCTTATGCAATTTCGATCTTTGAGCCGACATCCTCTCTACTTCCGACAGCTTAGAGAAATCCATCCTCTAAAAACCGTCCGTAACGTTCTTGATGCACTTCGTTCTGAGTAGCGATTATCAATTCCCAGGAGTTCCCAGGAATCGACAAAAGTAACCGACCTAGTGTCAGGAACCTGCTAAACAGAAGGAAGTACCCGCACGGCCCTACGGTCAACCCGGATGAAAGGTTTTCTTAGTCAAACATTCAATTTTTAATACAAATCTCCTAGCTGTAGAAAAAGAGGAACACACGTGAAAAAGAACTCAAAAATTAATAGAGGATGCAATTGTTCATAATGTTCGTGGCAACAGCAAGGGGGTAATATGAATTCAAAAGGAAAAAACAAAAAAAAAGGATTTCTTTATTAGTCTTTGTCGCGAGAACGAAGAAAGTATCGACTTCTTCCAGGTCGAGTCTGCTCTTCAAATAATTGTTCAGATGGCAAAACAATATTCGATCGTTCTGATGACAGTTCAGACCTTGAATTCTCCAATGCTGACGATTCAACAGATGTATCTGGCTGCAATGAATTGTTTCCTACAGGTTGAGCATCACTAAACGGCACAAAACGTAGAGGGGTCTCTGTTTCCGTTGCGGCAATACCAGTTCGGACCCAGTTATCTGCTGGCAAAGGGATCGGGACTTTCTTGGTGTGGGTGGCATGCACCCAGTTCTTTCTGCCTTCCAACCGAACTGCAGTCCTTGTCGCCAGCAGAACTTGGAAGGGTCCCACAAATCTTGGCTCCAGATTACGCTTTCTCCCAAAGTTGCGGGTGACTACCCAGTCACCCGGTTGGAGCCGATGTCCAGGGCCCTCTGTCTGTGCCGGTAGAGCTTCAGAGACCTGTTGATGAATTAACCTCAATTTAGCAGTCAGATCATAAAGATAATCAATCACCATTGGATATTCGAGACTATCAAAGGCCTTAGGCCTCGGGACTCCCCAAATGTTCGCAGGACGGCCGAACACAATCTCATATGGGCTAAGCCCTACTCGAGAGTGCACAGTCGCCCTGGTCGACAAGAGAGCTAGAGGCAGGGCATCGGGCCATGACAGACCAGTCGTCGCTTGAATCTTAGCAAGTTTCAGTTTCAGAGTGCCATTGTACCCTTCCACTAAACCTGCTGACTGGGGATGATTGGCGCTATGGAATTTCTGTTGTATTCCAAGGCCCTTACACACACTCTTCATCACACTCCCCACAAACTCACTTCGGTTATCCGACCATACGATCCGTGGCATTCCATACCGAGGAAAGTATTCCTTCAGTAGGACTTTCGCTGTGGACAGGGCAGTATTATCTTTAAGAGGATAGGCCTCAATCCATCTGGAGAACGGTCAAACCACAACTAAAATGTACTTCAGGTTATTGCATCTCTCCATATGGATGAAGTCCAATTGGATAACCTCAAAGGGACATGTAGGAGGAGCAAAATGGCCAGGTGGAGTGGGGGTGCCGTTGCCAGGATTATACATCATACATACCATACAATTCTTAACCAATCTCTCAGCACACTTAGCAATACCATCATTCTTCCATACAGGAGACAACAACTTACATATACCTTTCGCGCTAATATGTGACAAGCCGTGAGCCATAGTCACAACGGCTAGCACATATGCATCCGGTAACATCCACCTCTGACATTCGGACAAATCAACCCAACATCCATGCGTGTCTAACTTTCCCGTGCTTTCTTTCCACTTAGTCTTTTCAGTTTCGGTGGCCTCATTCTGAATCGCTTTCACGCTCTCAACAGTGTCCTCACACATACCAGTCTCCACCGGCCACCTCACTGAACTTGTAACGTACATTCGGGTTGTAAGATTCTTAGCTGTTTCCTTAGCAATCTCATCCGCAAACGCGTTACCACGACCAACATCATCCGTAACCTTTCGGTGCGCGCTGCATTTAATGATTGCCACCTGCTTAGGCAATGTAAGTGCGTCCAAAAGATCGTTCACGAGCTGTCCGTGTTGGATCTTCGTGCCATGCGATGTCATAAATCCTCTTTCTCTCCACAATCGACCAAAGCTATGTGCAACGCCAAACGCATATTGACTATCAGTAAACACATTCACTCGCTTTCCCTTAGACAAAACACACGCTCTCGTCAATGCAATCAACTCTGCCGCTTGCGCTGACCTCTGGCTCAATCTCGCAGCTTCCACAACCGTACTCAATGTCACTACAGCATACGCAGTCGTCACATCACCATTCGGCAACTTAAAGCATGAACCATCAACATACAGAGTACCATCAGGATCTGCCAATGGAGTGTTTTTAGGTCAACATGACCCTTCGTTTCCTCTTCAGTTCTTAGATAACAATCATGTGGTGGTACATCATCTGATTCCATATTAGTGGGCAACAATGTTGCAGGGTTCAGTACGTTACAAAGCTTGATCTGTATATGACTTGCCAAAAGCGTCAACTCATAACCAGACAACCTTGCGCTCGTCAAGTGTTCAGTTTTCGTCCGATTCAAGAGAGTGTCAACTGCATGCGGAACCATCACTGTAAGCATATTATCCATGACCAGGCCTGCAGATTGCCGGATGGACACCGCAGCTGCCGCTGTTGCTCTTAGACAACTCGGCAATGCTCTAGCTACTGGGTCCAAGGTCGAGGAAAAATATGCACATGGACGCTGCTTACCGCCAAATTGTTGCGTCAAAACGCTCAACGCACAACCTTCCCTCTCGTGAACGTATAATGTAAACGGCTTACTGTAATCAGGAGTACCTAACACAGGAGCCGAACACAACGCATCACGCAATTCCGAAAAACTTTTCTGACATCTTCAGTCCATGGCAAAGGAGTTAGAACATCCTTGCACGTAAGGGCTAACAATGGCTTCGCTAGCAATGAAAAATTTAGAATCCATTGCCTGCAGTATGACGTGATACCTAGAAAGGCACGCACATCTCTCTGAGTTGTTGGCACAGTCATTCGAGCAATCGCTGCAATTCTTTCTGGGGTCAACCTTCTTCCCTCCTTTGACAATAAGTGACCTAGATAGGTTACTTCTTGACAACAATATTGTAGCTTAGAAGGTGACACCTTGTGATGTAAGTCACATAGATGCTGTAACAGCGACACTGTGGCAGTTTTGCAAATCTGCTTAGTGTCAGCAGCCACTAACAGATCGTCGACGTACTGAATCAAGGCCGCACCAGTTGGTAACACAAACGCGTCAAGTTGACTCTTAAGAGCTTGGCTGTAGATCGATGGACTCTCACAGTAGCCCTGAGGAGCGCGTTTAAACCTAAAGCTGCGACCTCCTAATGAGAAGCCGAATAGATCTCTGCTTTCCTCAGCAATTGGAATGCTAAAGAAAGCATTCTTCAGATCGATTACCGAGAACCAAGAGGCAGAGGCTGGAATCCGTAATGCCGTAATGTCAGGTACCACAGGAAATTGTGGAATCACAATTTTATTTACCTCTCTTAAATCAATGACAAAACGGTACACAGGAGGCTTGGATGGATCAGTTCGTTTCAAAATAGGTAACACAGGACTATTACACACATTTCCCCGAGTTTCCTCAATAACATCCTTCTTGATCATGTCATAAATGATCGCTAATAGCGCTTGTTCACCATCAAGAGAGATACGATACTGGGGGATACGTGGTAATCGCACATTCAATTTCAATTAAACGACATTAAACGACATAAGGTGATATGTCCAGCAGGCCCACGTCATTGGGACCTGTTGCCCACAAAGACTCAGGAAGAGAACTGAATTCCGGTGGGAGCTTATCAGTTGACAAGTACATAGGAGAGATCACTCTCTGACCCAATGTAAGCTCCACTCCCGCAGGAGAACAATACAGAGTCGCATACAACCGTTTCAACAAATCCAGACCCAAAAGATTCTCACCACAACCAGTAGTTAAAATCAAAGGAGCTTCTAGCTCACGCGGCCCAATTGTAAGGGGCAAAGGGCTAGAAACCGGATTGCTAACGGGGGCGCCAGAGAATCCAACGGAAACATTCGTTAAGCCAGACAAAGGTGCGCCAGGGAATTTCGAATGCATGATGGAACTTTTCGCTGCACCAGTGTCCAACAGAAAAGGCTCAACTACGCCCGATGTAGCAACTGCGACGTAAGGCCCTCTCTGATCAACCGGAACTGATACTACTCCCTCTCTTTGTCTGTGGCTGTCCTAGTAATTACCATCAGCATCAATATCATGCTCGACGTAAAAGTCGTCCACATGATACTGTGCAGATCTACCGGACGATGAATCACGCTGATCAAAGCAATTGTTCGAGTCTGATGAAGTGGTAGAACGCTCATTCTGATTCTGAGTAACACTGTGACCTCTACCACGTGATGCTTGTTGAGGACCACTACGACCTCCCCGAGCCGAAACGCCAATTATTTTGGTCACGTAAAACCGGACAATTAAACTTTAAATGGCCCTCACCCCTACAATATGCGCATTGATTATACCCAAGCATAGATCGTGGTGTAGAGGAGTCAGTACGCGACTGCGTCCTAGAAGACTGTGATTGTGATCGATTTTGCTGTTGCGAATCATTTTGATTCGAGCGCGGAGGATACGCTTGCTGCAACAAAACCTTAGTTTTAAGATCCTTCGTTTTCTTATCTGCACAATCACTTTCTTCCTTTTCTCTATTTTCGTAATATTGAGCCGTAGCTAATATTTGAGCAGTGGTAGAAACAGCCCACGAACTTTCGGAATTTTTCAATTTGTTGCTTAGTTCAGCCAACAAATTCGATACGTCGTTGACCTCGCTCAGTGCTCATATCCTGACCACTATGATCGATAAATGCCTCCTCAAATCTGGTAAAGAAATCGGAGACACTCTCGTCCTTCTTTTGCTTGCACGCAGACAGTTTATCCCAGTTAACTCTCATTGCTGGCAAAAATGTCTTCATAAGTGTAATAATCCTCTGGGGTAGATCCGTAATGAGCTGTTCAGGCTTAGCCCCACCAACTTGTCGTCCGTCAGCCGCCGCAAGAGCAGCCCAATCACCACCTAACTCAGCTACATGATTCTCTTGACGGATTTTTGCCCAAATTGGTTGAGGTACTACGTTACCGAACAACATGTCGATATCGGCAAGGTTCATAACAGTAGCATCCACTAATTGGGATAACTCCTTATAATAACCTGCCGGATTTTTGCGGGGGTCAGGCAAAGATTGCTTCACCTGTAAAACTTCCGACCGCTTCCATGGGAGGTGTATCCAAACTCTCTGGAAGTGTGGTAAAATTGGAGGGTTAGCACCAAGATTACCTGGCATCCATACTGGGGGAACTTCCCACTTTAAAAAACGCTCTCTCATTGACTGCTGGGTTTACTATATCGTAGCGCTGCTGTGTTTATCTGCCATTTCCTTGTGTGCTTTATTGCCTGCTGTGTTTCTATATCGTAGCGCTGCTGTGTTTATCTGCCATTTCCTTGTGTGCTTCATTTCCTAGCGCCGCTCCGCTTGAACTGGTCAAACTGCGCATTCAGATTTTATTTTTGCCACATAGCGCCAACTGTGTAGCTTACTCTGTGCTCTGCCTCGCTAGCGCTTGATTGGGTAATTGACCTCTGCTGTTGTAGCCCTGTTAGCGCTCCGCTCTGCTCCCCCCTCCGCCTCCATTTTGTTTGTTGTTGTCCTCGTGTGCCCGCCCCGCCTCCCAGCTGAGACGCCCTCCCACAGAGTACATCTAGCGCTCCTCTCCCTACACTCGTTGTGACTCGCTCCTCGCCTCAGGCAGAGAGGTCGCTCCCAGTGTCTCCTGCAGGCATCTGGTACTAATCGCGCTGCACTGTTTAACTTTAAAACTGCTTAGCCTTTAAAAAACGCTCTCTCATTGACTGCTAATCGCGCTGCACTGCTTAACTTTAAAAGTGCTTAGCCTTTAAAAAACGCTCTCTCATTGACTGCTGGGTTTACTATATCGTAGCGCTGCTGTGTTTATCTGCCATTTCCTTGTGTGCTTTATTGCCTGCTGTGTTTCTATATCGTAGCGCTGCTGTGTTTATCTGCCATTTCCTTGTGTGCTTCATTTCCTAGCGCCGCTCCGCTTGAACTGGTCAAACTGCGCATTCAGATTTTATTTTTGCCACATAGCGCCAACTGTGTAGCTTACTCTGCGCTCTGCCTCGCTAGCGCTTGATTGGGTAATTGACCTCTGCTGTTGTAGCCCTGTTAGCGCTCCGCTCTGCTCCCCCCTCCGCCTCCATTTTGTTTGTTGTTGTCCTCGTGTGCCCGCCCCACCTCCCAGCTGAGACGCCCTCCCACAGAGTACATCTAGCTCTCCTCTCCCTACACTCGTTGTGACTCGCTCCTCGCCTCAGGCAGAGAGGTCGCTCCCAGTGTCTCCTGCAGGCATCTGGTACTAATCGCGCTGCACTGTTTAACTTTAAAACTGCTTAGCCTTTAAAAAACGCTCTCTCATTGACTGCTAATCGCGCTGCACTGCTTAACTTTAAAAGTGCTTAGCCTTTAAAAAACGCTCTCTCATTGACTGCTGGGTTTACTATATCGTAGCGCTGCTGTGTTTATCTGCCATTTCCTTGTGTGCTTTATTGCCTGCTGTGTTTCTATATCGTAGCGCTGCTGTGTTTATCTGCCATTTCCTTGTGTGCTTCATTTCCTAGCGCCGCTCCGCTTGAACTGGTCAAACTGCGCATTCAGATTTTATTTTTGCCACATAGCGCCAACTGTGTAGCTTACTCTGCGCTCTGCCTCGCTAGCGCTTGATTGGGTAATTGACCTCTGCTGTTGTAGCCCTGTTAGCGCTCCGCTCTGCTCCCCCCTCCGCCTCCATTTTGTTTGTTGTTGTCCTCGTGTGCCCGCCCCGCCTCCCAGCTGAGACGCCCTCCCACAGAGTACATCTAGCGCTCCTCTCCCTACACTCGTTGTGACTCGCTCCTCGCCTCAGGCAGAGAGGTCGCTCCCAGTGTCTCCTGCAGGCATCTGGTACTAATCGCGCTGCACTGTTTAACTTTAAAACTGCTTAGCCTTTAAAAAACGCTCTCTCATTGACTGCTAATCGCGCTGCACTGCTTAACTTTAAAAGTGCTTAGCCTTTAAAAAACGCTCTCTCATTGACTGCTGGGTTTACTATATCGTAGCGCTGCTGTGTTTATCTGCCATTTCCTTGTGTGCTTTAATGCCTGCTGTGTTTCTATATCGTAGCGCTGCTGTGTTTATCTGCCATTTCCTTGTGTGCTTCATTTCCTAGCGCCGCTCCGCTTGAACTGGTCAAACTGCGCATTCAGATTTTATTTTTGCCACATAGCGCCAACTGTGTAGCTTACTCTGCGCTCTGCCTCGCTAGCGCTTGATTGGGTAATTGACCTCTGCTGTTGTAGCCCTGTTAGCGCTCCGCTCTGCTCCCCCCTCCGCCTCCATTTTGTTTGTTGTTGTCCTCGTGTGCCCGCCCCGCCTCCCAGCTGAGACGCCCTCCCACAGAGTACATCTAGCGCTCCTCTCCCTACACTCGTTGTGACTCGCTCCTCGCCTCAGGCAGAGAGGTCGCTCCCAGTGTCTCCTGCAGGCATCTGGTACTAATCGCGCTGCACTGTTTAACTTTAAAACTGCTTAGCCTTTAAAAAACGCTCTCTCATTGACTGCTAATCGCGCTGCACTGCTTAACTTTAAAAGTGCTTAGCCTTTAAAAAACGCTCTCTCATTGACTGCTGGGTTTACTATATCGTAGCGCTGCTGTGTTTATCTGCCATTTCCTTGTGTGCTTTATTGCCTGCTGTGTTTCTATATCGTAGCGCTGCTGTGTTTATCTGCCATTTCCTTGTGTGCTTCATTTCCTAGCGCCGCTCCGCTTGAACTGGTCAAACTGCGCATTCAGATTTTATTTTTGCCACATAGCGCCAACTGTGTAGCTTACTCTGCGCTCTGCCTCGCTAGCGCTTGATTGGGTAATTGACCTCTGCTGTTGTAGCCCTGTTAGCGCTCCGCTCTGCTCCCCCCTCCGCCTCCATTTTGTTTGTTGTTGTCCTCGTGTGCCCGCCCCGCCTCCCAGCTGAGACGCCCTCGCCCCTCCCCCTCCACTATCCATTTATGACAGCTCCTCCCGCGCGCAGCGTCTACGCGCAGCGTCCGCGCCCCATACGCGCCGAAGGTGCGCCAAAGGTAAGCCCGTCTACGCCCGTCCGCGCCTGGACCGCGCCCAGCGCCAGACCCCCTGCCCTCGCGCTGCCCAGCCCCCCGCGTTACCTACGATGCTGCCACCCTCCTAGCCCTCAACCCCGGTCGCGCCCCCAACTGCGTCCAAGCCGCTCCTGGACACACCCATGGACCGTTCTCCTGCCTCTCCTGCAAATTTAGCGGCACCGACAACTTCCCCGCTACGACCACAACACTGACTCCCGACCCCAACCACCTAGAATGCATCCTCCTCAACACCCGCTCGGTCCACAGGCACGCCATTGACCTTTGGAACCTACTAGACACCACCTCTCCTGACGTCGCCTTCCTAACGGAAACATGGATGAACGCTTCCTCCGCCCCTGACATCGCCATCGCTATCCCTGATGACTACAAGATCACACGCAAGGACTGCACCGACCATACAGGAGGTGGAATCGCTATCGTCCATAAGAAAACTATCCGCATCTCAACCACCTCTGATGCCAACCTCGCCAACTCCGAACACCTACACTTCCAGATCCACATCGACCCCAAGACCACACTCAGAGGCACCCTCCTCTACAGACCACCAGGACCCCGCGCAAAATTCAGTGAAGACATCACGGACTTCATCACCCCACATGCACTCCCCTCCAAAGAATACATCCTTCTGGGAGACCTCAACTTTCACCTTGAAAAGATCAACGACCGCAACACCGCCACCCTCTCGGACAACCTCGCCAACCTCGGACTTAAACAACTGGTCACTTCCCCCACCCACATCGCAGGTCACACTCTCGACCCCATCTTCACCTCCAGCAACCATGTCTCCTTCAGCCACACCACGGATCTCCTCTGGACCGACCACAGCTGCGTTCACTTCACCTACAACAAGCCGAAACCCATCATCCACCTCCAACCAACTCTACAAAGAAACTGGAACAAAATCACCACAGAACAGATCTCCACATCGCTCCTTCAAACCTCCCCAGCCCTCTCTTCTAACGCCAACGAAGCCGCATCCAACCTCACCCTTTGGTTATCCAACACCGCCGACAAATTAGCACCACTGAAAAAACGTCAACACAAACTTGGCATCAAGAAGGCCTCATGGTTCAACGACGACCTCAAGAAGTCCAAGAAACTGTGCCGCTCCCTTGAAAAGGCCTGGAAAAAAGACCCATCCACCAACAACAAGGACGCCTTCAAAAGCGCCATCCGTACTCACCACCAACTGATCCGAAAAGCCAAGAAAACAGCATTCCAAGATCAACTTGACAACAACGCCCACAACAGCAAGGAACTTTTCAACATCGTCAAGGAATTCTCCAACCCCTCGGCCAACTCCAACGACATCACCCCCTCCCAAACCCTCTGCGATTCCCTAGCCTCATTTTTTCACAACAAGATTGCTGACATCCACAACAGCTTTGACAACCAACCCAGAAGCCAACCCACCCTACCATCAGCTGACCATCTTCCCCCCGTTAACACCCTTAACGCCTGGAACCCAATCTCCACTGAGGACACCATCCGCCTGATGAATTCCATCCACTCTGGATCCCCCACAGACCCATGCCCTCACCACATCTTCAACAAAGCAGACTCCGTCATAGCTCCGCACCTCCGAGACGTCATCAACTGCTCCTTCAACTCCGCTACCTTCCCAGAAGACTGGAAACACGCTGAACTCACCGCCCTTCTGAAAAAACCAACAGCAGACCCCACCGAACTCAAAAACTACCGCCCCATCTTGCTTCTTCCATTCCCGGCCAAAGTCATCGAGAAAGCTGTCAACAACCAGCTCGCCGCCTTCCTCGAAACCAACAAATCACTCGACCCCTCACAATCTGGCTTCCGAGCCAAACACAGCACAGAGACCGCCCTCATCGCAGCAACAGACGACATTCGATCCCTACTGGACAATGGAGACACAGTCGCCCTCATCCTCCTCGACCTCTCTGCAGCCTTCGACACAGTCTGCCACAGCACCCTTCTACAACGCCTCAGAAACATCGGAATCCAAGGAAAGGCACTGGACTGGATCACCTCGTTCCTCACCGGAAGAACCCAGAGAGTCCGCCTCCCACCATTCAAGTCCGAGGCCTCTGAAATCATCTGCGGCGTACCACAAGGATCCTCACTCAGTCCCACCCTCTTCAACGTATACATGAGCCCCCTCGCGACCATCGCCCGCCAACACAACCTCAACATCATCTCTTACGCGGATGACACTCAACTGATCCTATCCCTCACCAAGGACCCCAGCACCGCCAAAACTAACCTACACGAGGGAATGAAAGAAGTCGCCGAATGGATGAAACAAAGCCGTCTGAAACTGAACTCAGACAAAACAGAAGTCCTCATCTTAGGTAAATCCCCCTCTGCATGGGACGACTCTTGGTGGCCGGAAGCCCTCGGAAAAGCACCCATCCCGACAGACCACGCACGGAACCTAGGCATCATCCTGGATTCTTCACTCTCAATGAACAGACAGGTCAACGCCGTATCCTCTTCCTGCTTCAACATTCTTCGCATGCTCAGAAAAACATTTCGCTGGATCCCCTCCGAAACAAGGAAAACAGTCACCCACGCTCTGGTCACGAGCCGACTGGACTACGGAAACACCCTCTACGCAGGCACTACCGCTAAACTCCAGAAGAAACTACAACGAATCCAAAACGCCTCAGCCAGGCTCATATTAGACATCCCACGCAACGAACACATCTCTGGTCACCTTAAAGACCTCCACTGGCTACCCGTCAATAAGAGGATTACTTTCCGTCTGCTTACCCACGCACACAAATCACTCTACGACATCGGACCAGAGTGCCTCAACTCTCGACTGTCCTTTTACAACCCCTCCCGCCAACTTCGCTCTTCCAGCCAAGCCTTCGCCACTGTACCTCGCATCAACAAGACCACCATGGGAGGCAGATCCTTCTCATACCTGGCTGCCAAAACATGGAACTCACTCCCCGCTTACCTTCGCCTCACCCAGAATCACCTAGCGTTCAGAAAGCAGCTTAAAACGTGGATATTTGACAAATAATCCTCCTCCCCTCCTAAGCGCCTTGAAACCCTCTGGGTATGTAGCGCGCTATATAAATATTATGACTTGACTTGACTTGACTCGCATGGGATACTGACCAGGTTGTGCCATCCACTCCTCAGTGTCATCATTAAACAATGCTTGAGGTTGTACTGCAGATCTAAAGGATAAGAGACGCTCCAAAGCACGTCGAACATTACCACCCACAATCATACCGTTCGAAAACTGATTCTGGAGTTCAGTCATTTCGGGCGGTACATTGTCTACCTCATCATTATCCCACTCCTCTCTTAAGGATTTACACATTTCCTCAAACACGAATCATTGTGTGGGCTCATTAAACTGAGGGAACGTGTCGAAAACTACGCACGGGGTGTACTTAGCAGGATGCCTAATCCATTTACGCGTCATTTTCACTAACGTCTCACTCTCCCTACCACCAGGAATTTGACTTCGTCTCTGAGAGACATCAGAAACATCGGACCCAAGTATCGGTCCAAATGGAGAGTAAAGATTAGCAACAGCATTAGGTATGCGACTACGGACAGAAGGGGAAGAGGAGAGAAGTACAGGAGCAACAACATGAGGACTGAACGTAGGAGCAGTAGGAGTAGCCAAGATAGCAGAAGTAGTAGGAACAAGAGACTGAGAAGGTATAGGCAGCGGAGCAGTACGAAGAAGGGCAGGTAAGGGAGCAGGGACAACTTGAGGAACAAGAGGATTCGGAAGGACAGGACCAACGGCAGGCTGACCAGCAGCTGCCGGAACAACAGGTTGAGGGACAGGAGGAACCACAGGGACTGTAGTATCCTGTGCATATGGAGGTGGTGATTTCAGTAGATAGGACAACAAAGGGTCCTCTACCGCTTCTTCTCCCTTTGTCATGAATTACGTTCCTCACAAGCCTTACATTCATCTACACATGCATTTACATGCAGGCGTAGTTTTCCCACTCAAGAAACCCACCCCTGTCCCGTGCAGCCAGCACGCCAATAAGTATGTTAATGTGTACATGTATAATGCTCAAATGTATGTTGTTACTGTACTGCTGTAAAGAATTGTGCTTTTGACGTTATACATGTTTTCACGATTTCATTTGTATTTACCAAGTGCTGTTTGTAGATCTGTTGCCGATTCATTGGAATGATTGTCGAGTAAAGGTAAGCAGTGATGTTTAGGAAGTTTAGACAGGAATGTAGAATAGATCGCTTTGTTTGAGGGCAAGACGGGAGAGAGAGAACAGCTCAGGGCAAAATCGGGATGCTGTTTCAGCGCGCACGCTGAAAACGGCACGCAGCTATTTGGCGCATGATGCGTCAACGTTCCCTGGGTGTGGCTGGGTGTGGCTCTTCTATAAATAGCCACACCCAACGTAGAACGGCGCTTTGCCTTCCTCCATCGCCCTCCAAGGGTTCCACGGAGTTTCTGGAGATCCGAAGACGACGACCAGCACAGCGAGTTTGAAGGTCATCATTCTTCTGCGCGCGACCTGAAAAGAAGGAAAGAGACTTTAAAGTTAAGTTACCGGTTTTCTTCTTATTTGTTTTATCTGGCGCCCATCGCAAGCAAGCCATCAGTCAATTATTGAAGTAAAGACTTACCTGGACAGATTTCAAGGATTAAAGACTGTAGAGAATCTCGCAGAAAAGAGCGTATTTACAAGAACTTTTTGAAAAGACTCTGAAAGACTTTGAGAAGTATCAAAGTTAAACAAATGTCATTGTTGTTTGCAAAATTTGTCTTTGTTTAATATTGTTCATATTAGGGAGTGAAGGAGAAGAACAGCATGGTGAGAATTCAGAGTAAGTGAAAGGTGAATTTTAGAAGAGGCTCAGTGTAATGCAAATAATATAGAAAGACAGTAACTCATAATCCCTTTTTACATATTTTTATTTCAGAGAACTATCACTGACTAAAACAACCTTCTGCACCGTCAAAAACCTCGCCCAGATTTCACCCTTCACGACGACAACACGGACGCGACGCTACTTATTTATCAGTCGCAGGTAGGCTTCTATTAGAGAACAGTTGCAAATCTTTAGAGACATGTTAGGGGTAAATCGTTAGAAATACAGGAAACAGTTTTTACAAAGGTTTTCCTTATTGCTTCGCAGGTCGACAATCAAGGAAGCAGGTAGCGTCCACGATCCGGCCTACCTCCCTGATTTCTATTTAATTGCCTCAGTGTTATTAAACAATCACTAGGTGTTGCCTAGAATTTGGGGAAGTTGGTCCATAACGTCTCTACGAAAACCCACATCAAGCAACCTACAGGTAAGGGTGCTTGTAACCTTGTCACCCTTCTTATCAGAACTTGACGGTAAAACCGGATAACATTTATCCACCGCCATATGTTGCAGTCTAGCAAAAACTTACTTTTCCTTCTCTTCTTTGTCTCGCTGAAACTGCTCTGCATTCTTCATCACCGTAATGATACCTTCCCTCTTATTTTTCTTAATCTGTTTGATTTCTTTCTGCTTGGCCTCTTTACGCCATAACCGAAAGGAATCAAACATGGCCGGCCTAGCTTTCTTTTTAAATAATTTAGCTTCAAGATTGTCCAAAATTGCAGTTTCGAAACTACCATGGGGTGGCCAACTAAGGACACCATCATCTTTAGTGTAATGGATCCAATATTCATTATATACGATAGGGCCTACTCCGTGGCGACTATAGAGCTCATAAATTGGAGTTCCAACTGGAGGTATCCGACATGAGTCCTCCAATCGGGAATCCGTACCGCAACATTTAAGGAAACCAAACAAAGTACTACGGCCAGGCATCGTGCACACTAACCGAGTTTACAAACTTCAAGGGTTATCGAATTACGATGTCCTCGCAAAAATGCAAGACCCTCGGTTTTTGGCAATTGCAATCGTCAAATAAAACCCAACAACTAAGAACCAACAACTAAGAACCACAAATGCAATGGAACCATGCAAACAACCAAGTTTCAACAACAACGACCAAGGATGCTGGGAGCGACACACAAATACTTAACTGAAAGAACAATGGCGTCACCAGGAAGGCCCGTCTATCGTCTCGCCGTACAAAGGACTACGCCAGGCGCCAAAACAGGTCGACAGTCAGGGCATCAGTCCGTCGCACTTCTATGGTCGGTAATACCGGAGTGCAACATCTTTCCAGAGAGGTAACAATACTGCAGCAGGACCAATCGGCCTGCACTCCGGTATTACCGACCATAGAAGGTTGTATACCTCATTGCAAGTTTTATCTATCACTATTATAACTCTTTCACTGTGTGGTACTATCTACTGAGGTCCTGAAGAATTGCCATCAGGCAAGAAACATGTTGACCAAACTTGAGGGTAGTAGCTAATTTGCTTGGATAGTTCCAGGGCATTTACCTCCCCTCTCACCCCTTTTTAACCAGGGGAGTCTACCACGAGAATAAATTAAGTTGTGGACTGACCCACCTTTTTTAGCTTCACTTTCACGTCACGACCACACTTCCCCGCCCTCTCACACGCATGCACCATATGGCCGGAACAAAAGATCTCCGATAAAAAGCCCCGGTTTCGGGAGCCCGTCAGACATTTCAGCGCCAGTCTGACGAGGAGCAAAACCCATATGATGAAGCATGACACCTAGCTTGCTGGGTGCGTGAGGGTTTTAGATCCAACAAGTGGATTCCCCCCTCTTACTAGCACACACACACCTCTCTTCCGTCACTCTTCCCGGGGAACTTTGTACCCTCTTTGTGCTACTAAAATCTTGCATTGCCAATCCCTGGCGAATTGCAGCTACTGCTGCTTAAACAAGGCCAAATGGAGGTACCTTTTGGTGAGGCAGACTGGCCTCAAGGGCAGGGCCAGCCATAGCACTGGTGGTGTCCTGTGCATTAATGTTTGTTAGTGCCCCCCCATGACCACCTCTGCCATGGATTACCTCACTACCACCCTTTAACTGTGCCCCCCAAGTTTCCATAACCACTCTCTCTCAGATGCATTTAATTTGATTTACAGCGCCACTCATACAATTGTAGGGTGTCAGAGCACTTTACATCACACACATTATACAAAGACAATCAATATGTGTGTAAATCACTGTATAGAAAATGTTACATAAGACTAAGGACTACAAGGTGTATGAGTCACCATACTAGTAGCCCGTATAGTTCTATAGTGATTGGTCTGGAGAAACACAATACCCGGAATTTAAAACGTAATACTATGGTTGGGAGTTCTCCTTAATAATCAGAATTGATATCCGTTATCTGTCCAAAAGAACACTTTTTGGGACATTAGGATAATCAAAGACTGGGGGACAGTGTGTTGGGGGGGGGGGACATAACGCTCAAATTTATACCTTGCAGTTTGTATGCAGCTCTTAGATAGCAGTTAATAGCTCACTGTTCTAAGTTGGGATTTTAACTTATAAACTGCAAGTAACAAAAGGATCTCTGACAAAAGCAGTAGCCCACTGACCTATTTAAATTATGTGCACTTTGTGATCTGCATGGCGCATGTTCTTTGCAGACGGTACATTAACCATCTGAGCTACCTTTCCATGAGTCAAAACTTCCACTAGACAAAATTCTGATCTCTCTCTAGGAAGAACATTAATAACCAGAGTCATCATGACATTTTTATTGTTGCCGAAAATTTCTGGAAGCCAGGAATGAGGCAGCAAGCGTTTTTAAAACCATAATATACTTGCAAACACGATGCCTTCACCTAAAGTCAGCACCCGGTGCGGTCACACTGGTTGCACCGCCCCAGAGCTGGCCCTTCTCAAGGGTCCTGTGACCTCAGTGACTGTTTTCTAGGGTGTGCTGCTTCATAGGCTTGCCCACAAGCCTGGAGTTGAACTTCAGTATGGATAGTGGTGGACAAGCCTTGAAGGTTAACCTACACTTGTCATGCTAGGGTACACCTGCTGGTGCGAAGACACCAGTACTTCTAAGGTGTCGCCAAGCCTTCTAAGGTCTAGCATGTGATTGTGCTCTCTCAGGAGAGTGGCTTGGTGGACTGGTCATTAAGGCTGAACCTGGTTCCCAGTTCCAAATTCAGCAGCTCTGACCATAGTGCCACATCCTCTCCCCCACTGAACACCGTACTGCCCCACTGAGAAAAACTCCCACTGTTTTCAACTACAACCCAATTGTTGCCCGCTATAAACACCTGGATGCGCAATTTAAATTACGCACTAGACAAGATCAATATGCGGCCTACAAAAAAAAAAAGGAACAACATCCTGGAAGAAGCAAACACTTATAGAGAATGCAAAATTTAGCAAACCATGAGGAATGTAAGCAGGAACAACATGGTTACCTTAATGCTTTTACACTCAGTATTCAGAAGTCAGTGAGTGCTTTTGCCTGAAAAGTTAAGGACACGACTACAGGGCCCTGAATGGACCCATTTCAATGGCCACTGCTTATATCCTTACAAAACATAAGCAGTATGGTAAAAAGACCACATCCCTGGACGCAGAGCCGCAGCACACATTTTGTTTTCCAATCCACACATTTTGGTACCTCCAGGATTGGTGCACTAGTTCCAAGTCCAGGGAAAACAAAGACAAGAAAACAAAAATAGCGCTTCACTGACAAACTCTGTAAAAGTGGCGCTAATGTGTTTCAGTGTGAATAAAATCAGTTTGCTACCACTCTGTCTAGTTATTTATCTATTTTTCATATTTTTAGCCTTTTATTCCCAATGCTGCACTTTGGAATTAAAATGTCAGAAAAATACTACATTTCCAGCAAAAGCGTCTTTCTTTTTTGGATCCATTTCACAGGGAAGCAAATAAAAGAAAGGAGAGGAAACAGAGTGAGAACCCCGTCTTGAAGTCACAGTTTTCATGGGCGTCCGCAGGGGGGGCAAGGTGGGTCGCTCCAGGGGGGGCAAGCGCCCCTCCTTGCCCCCCCCTGCGGACGCCCATGTATCCCACTTTGTGAATATATTTTAATATCAATAACTCATAATAACCTTAAATAATCATTCGTATCCATTGGTTGATTAAACTGGGCAGTGAAATGCCAAACAAATACTAAAAATTGGGATGTCTGCGCATTCTAGCCACACCTCTGGCTCCACCCACAGATCCAATCCTTGGGTTATTCCCGCCCTCTGATTCTCCGCCCACTTTTCCCCTACTTTTTTTCCCCTACTTCGGCCACTGTGTAAGACTCAGCATACCTGGACCTGTGAGGTGACGCAGCTGCGGGCGTCGCATGTGCCACACATTTACGGTGCCGGGCTTCCGCATAAGAAGGCTGGCCATTATTGTATCCCTAAACGTGCGCACAATGTCAGTTTGACATTGACTACACGTAGAGGGACTCTAAGTTTCTTTTCAAAAATATAGCTAACATTTGGACCTATACATTTTATTTTGTATAAATTAATTGAATGAGTGTAAAATTTAGCAATGCCCGGGAAATTCTAGTAAAGGGAGCAACCACTGTCAAATCACTAGCGTGTGTGATTGCTGCATTATTTATTACTAACTTTGACGTTGTGCTTTAACTTTGGATAAAAGTTATCATGAATTCTAGCACCAAGAAGCCAATATTGATAAATATGTGTGCTACAAATAATCCCTAACATACACTGTGCATACAGTATATTTAATCTGGTGCTTTAATCATAGGCTGTTTTAAAGTATTCTGATAAAAATCATATCGTGCTGAAGACAGCCTTGATTGGTGTTGGATCGAGGACCCAGAAGTCTTCACACCTAGCCGACAGAGATAAAGCACCTTGTCAGAAAGTTTAGTGTTTTCCCTACAGGTGGTGTTTGTTGGCCCGTGGCAGGGTCAGTCACATGTCCTGGATTCCTGGCATTTAATTGAGTCTATCCTAGTTCTGCACCGAAGTGTTTTGTGTGCGCCACCTGGCACACATCATGTCGGAGGATGGTGATAAGTTAACATTTTGCCCCCCCCTGGAAAAATTTCTGCGGACGCCCATGCTTTGGACCGGTACCGCTGATGTCGCCCCACATTGGGCGCCAACTGAAGGACTGGGCTATTCTAAGGCCCAGCGGTGCCAGGGAACAACACCTGAAACCTTTGTGGGTTACCTGTTCCAGCGTACAAATCACAGAGACACGGGACACTTCCTTCGGCGTCAAAGATCAGCGTTTATTTACTGCAGGGATACAGAAATCGCAAGAAGTACACAACGTGTAGGTTCTGAGAGACTGCTTCAAATTGTAAAAGTGGGTCGCTCCTTTTATACATATTTTTGTCATAGCACAACATGGCAGACAAAAGGTTACAACTCAGTTCCCACAGTAAACTTCAAAAGGGTAGCTTTCATGTATTCAGGAGCCCGGAACATAATTACAGTAGCATCGCCGGTTCCCAACTGTAAAAGCACGTTATCCCATCGTTAGGTACATTCCATTCTGGCTGTAAACGAGTTAAGAAAAGAGACAGAAACAGGTGCAAGGCAGACAAAGACAGACAACAGATAGGAAAAGAGTGTAGGGGGCAATATCGGAAGCATGATTGTAGGATCAAAGGATTCGTGCCTAATGCATGCACAGCTGAAACAATAGACCGGCACGGCAAGATGACCCTCGAGCGGAGCCATCTGCCTTTGCAGTGTCATCCCCCTCGTCATAAAGACACCCTCAAAGGAACATGTGTCTTCCGAAAGAGTTTGGGAATCCCAGGGTCACGAAGCGGACAGTGTCCGTTTGCTGACTACTTGAGGGCAAGAAACAAAATGGATGCCGTATCTAAAATGGAACCCGTGGGTTCAGATGGAGAAACCCACGAATAAGACGAACGGTGCAACGCAGAGTAGCGAAAATGCGCACACCCACTAAACTCGTCATTTGCGGTTCATAGATACCAAACTCGACCATATTTGAACAAGTCAAAAACGTTGTTACGATTCTCACGGAACCTCAAGGGGGTCATCTCTGCTCTCGCCTGCGGCCAAACCTCCCGGAAACGGTGCCAATGGAAACGAGAGAAAGCATCAGCTGCCACATTCTTGACCCCCTCAATATGTCTGGCCCTACACTCGATGTTGCAGCACAGGCTCCCTCTGGCTAGCTACCCCAGCAAGCACAGCACCAACGGGCACTTGGCTGTCTGCCCATTGATTGCCTGTACCACCGCCATATTGTCAGACCGGAATAGGACCTTTCTGTCTGACAGGATCTCTGGCCAAAGAGCTCCAGGACAGTGATCTTGGACGTTATGTCACGCTAGCGCCAGGAGTTGGGCCACTCCTGTGCACACCATCGTTCAGCCAGGATTGTCCCAAAGCCCTCCCTCCCTGAAGCATCCGTGAACATGCTAAACTCAGGACTGTCAACCCATGGGGCCCTCCAGATAACCATACCATTGAACTGGAACAGGAACTCACCCCACATGGCCAAGTCTTTCTTCAGACCTAGAGACAGCTTAACAAAGTGGTGCTTCTTGGAAACCTTAGCAGTGGCTTTGGCCAATCTCCTGGCAAACACCCTCTCCACCGGAATGACTCGGGCTGCGAAGTTAAGTTTGCCCAAGAGACTCTGGATAACACCTAGCTTCACCTTGTCTTTCCCCAGCAGTGACTGGATGTCTTGTTGCAGCGCCTGCACCTTCTCAGCAGGAAGTCTCGACACACCCAAAACCGTGTCCAACTCAATGCCCAGAAAAGTGGGAACCTGCGCAGGGCCTTCCGTCTTGCCAGGTGCTAATGGCACCCCCAGGTGTCGGGCCAAATCCTGAAAGCATTGTAGTCCCCTGCTGCATTCCTGCGTATCCACTCCCCCGATGAACAGGAAGTCATCCAGGTAGTGGGTCACCCTCTCAAAGTTATATTTCCGCGAGAGTGCCCACTGCAGGAATGAGCTGAAGGCTTCAAAGAAAGCACAATACACCGCAAAGCCCATGGGCATGCATCTGTCGAAAAAGAATTCCCCTTGCCACTTGAAATCAAGAAGGTGCTGTCTTTCCAGGTGGACAGGCAGGAGTCGGAACACTGACTCATTATCTGCTTTCGCCAACCATGCTTCCTTCCCTGCCCTTCTAACCATGTCGACAGCCATGTCAAGGGAACAGTACGAGACCGAGCATGAGCCCTCCTCCAGCCAGAAGTTCACTGAGTCCCCCTCTGGGTAGGACAGATGCTGGATCAACCTGAAAGCCCCTTGTTCCTTCTTAGGGACCACACCCAAGGGAGAGACCACAAAGTTCGGGAGAGGGGATTGCAGGAAGGGGCCCGCCACCCTCCCCAGGGCCACTTCCTTTCTAACCTTTGCTCCCACCACCTCGGGGTGGTCCTTGGTTGACCTGAGGTTCTCAAAGTCCCTGTTAACCATTGGCCCCTGATAAGGAATTTTGAATCCTTCCAAGAACCCTTGCGCTGACACACTCCTGTCTTTGGCATTGGGGTACTCCCGTAGCAGAGGTAGCAAGTTCGGAATGTCAATAGGTGACGGGCCTTTGGACAGGCGAGGTCCGGATAGCACACCAGGTAGAGGAATTGCAACTGTGACCCTAGCAGCGGTGGGGGGACATGCAGGGGGGGCCAAGGTGGAAGGTTGGGGGGGTGGCTGCTATGGAAACTTACTTATCCTGTCTAATGGGCCAGAGGAGGACTCACGCTTGTCACACGCGGTGGCGGGATGGGTACCTCCACACTTGCTGCAGATGTGAGAGAATCTACAAGCCTTCCCCCAGGAGCATGTCCCCCCATTGTAGAGCCTGCATGTCCCATTAAAGGGTCTTCTAGCTCCTTGCTTCTGTCCCCCGCCACGGCCTCTCCGAAAGGACTGCCTAAACTGACCCTTCTTGTCCTGCTTCTATCCCTTGCTCATCTCCCCCTTCTTATAGTTAGTGGTAGCTTTCTTACCAGTCTCCGCCCTTCCCTTGCCCATGTGCTGCATCCACAGACGAACTTCCATCTGGTCCCACCCCAGATCTGGGCACATGGCCATCTTCTTCCTAAATTCACAATCATACTTGTACCAGCTCATGCCCCCATTGATTTCAGCCTCATTGATGATGATGCTTGCATATTGAAACAGACCCGCTCCGTCACTACTGCTGCCAGGATAGCAAAGGCCTGTCCCTATGTCTTAATCGATTTCTCAGGCCATGCCTGAAAGCGCCCTTTCTTGTCCTCGTCCTTGCCGCCCATTTTCCTGGTGTCTAGACCCTCTGCCCCATGCATTAAAAGTGTAAAAATATCAATAAACTCCCTCCGCCATATCCCTTCCTTGGCTGCTAGTGGCACTTCCCATGCTTTGGAGCACCGACCAGACAACAGGGGGGCCAAAGTCACTAGTGGCCCAGGCGCCGCAAGCGCAGCCTGCATAGCTGCACTGGGAGTGGTGCTGGTTGCTGCAGGTGTTGAGGGTGGCGGGGTCGCGGCTGCGGCCCTTGACAGCAGTGAAGAAGGCACTGTTGTGAGCGGAGCGACAGGCTCTGCCCCCTGCTGACAGCCTAAGTCACTTGTAGCTCCCCCTGTCGCTTTTCCCCTTATGGGGGTGATGTGTGAACTCTTTCCTCCCTGTGCCCCCACAGAATCTTCCCCTCCACCCCACACATGTGTGATGGATGAGCCAACCTGTGCCTGAACTGGTGGGGACTGGAGCCACAACCCCAGCGCCCATATTCGTGCTGACCACCCCACCAGTGTTGCTGGCAGCCCGGAGGCCCGCTCTGACTTGCCCTTGAAAGTTCCGGGGTCCAACTCTTAGCTGGCAGCGGTTCTGCTGGGAAGTCTCTGACTGTGCGCCTGCGAACCCTTTTAGACCTGGTGGGCCCTGTCTCTTCGGCGGGTTCCTGCCCCGTAGGCGGAACAGACATGGCGATTCCAGAGTCACCCGGACTGTGCGCTCTCAATAGCTTGGTGGCCCACGCCACACCTTTAACCCTGACCATTTCCATCATGGCTGCCAGCTGCGCATCTTGGGAGGTTCATGGCAGGGAATCCTCAACCTGGGACATCTGCGGGGGGGGGGGTCCCTGGCTATTCATGTTGACGCCTCAGGCTCAGTTCACCTGAAAAAGAAATGAAACTGTAAGCCAGTGACCTCACAGAAGGTGGCAGTCCAACCTTCCTGTGCCCCCCCCCCCCCTTCGAGTGCTCCTCCCCCTGTGCCCACACTGTACTTACTTTGCTACTTGTAGGAACAGTCTGTCCCACTGGCCCTCCCGTTGGGTTTGGGGGGGGGGGGGCGTGGAGGGGGGGGGGGCAGGTGATAGGGTAGTCCTCGATGCTCTCCTGCGGGGAAGGAGAATAGAGTTATTGACCATCAACACCTCGCAACTGCTGGGCTCTGGCACAGCTCAATCCTTGCCAGCCCTTCCTATCCCCTTCCTTCACTGGTGAAACATTGGTAACACCCAAAGTTTTGTTTAGCAGCATATACACGCACACCCTGTGTATTACCTCAGCAAACGCCTTCTGTGGTATGACTGAGCGGAGCCCTAAACTGCGACGATTATCGGAGAGGACAGGCGAGGCTGAAAAGCAAAGACAGCACACGTGAGTACAGCTCTATTAACTCTGGGCCGTGGGTTCCATGGATGATCCTGTCATGGTCGCAAACCAGGCACTTTCCTGCTGGGACCTTGTCCCCCTTCCCTTCACCTGAGTTAGTTTGCCGCCAAATTCCACATCACGTGTCCCTTCTGTTTGCAACAACCTTAGCATGGTGAGAGACCCACATTGAACATTCGGGGGACCCGAAGGTGTATCGCCCTCCCCTCAAATACCTGGACCATGCGTGTTAGGGCGGAGCTTAGCTTGAATGAAAATGCCTCCTGTCCTCTGACCTGCACAGAAGATAATAACAGATGAGTGCACACATACACCCTCCCGCAATCACTTACTCCCCTGCTTGCAGCTCGAGAAAACCGTATCCCCAGAAATAACATAAACACACCCCTGATCTCAAAAACGGAACACCTGCAATGAAGTCGTCCTTCCTACTTGCCGTTCTACCACGTCTCCCCAGCAAGCCCTCCTCCAAAGCATGTTAAAACGAACTGATCGCGTGCACCCCAGCGACAGCACCGCGTAGGGGAGGTAAAAGCAATGCCCGTCCCGGTGGCAGCTGCACCTACCCCCCCCCCCCTCCCCCGCGAAGGGCTCGCGGTGCGAAGGGAAAGGGGGTCGCACATTACCGGCACTCTGCTCATCAGCCCAGAATCAATACTCCCTCGGTACGAGGCCAAATTACCTACATGTCAGCCTTTCCGCCACCGATAAATGCATATAAATCTGACACATGCAACCTACCGGAATGCGCCTGCCCGAGGCCACGCAGTGGCCATTAGGAGGGCGGGCTCTTAGTCATGGAGGGCTGTCCCGCCCCCACATGACATAGTTCTTCCTCACCCTGGGCAGTCTCCCCTGGTTGGTGGAGACTGTGTAGGTGATGCACGTCCGGGGCGGCTGGGAGGAGCCGGCGGGAGTATTTCTGTCCACTTCCCCGCTGGGGAGGCCTCTTTGCCGCTCCGGACGTCGTTGTAGTTCCATGTTGGGACACTCTTTTCCCCTGCCCACCCGCGGCTCAAGTGCGGTTGCTCCGGGTCGCCCCGTCCAGAGGCGTTGTTTGGCGTCGGTGTGCGGTTTTTCCTGCGGTCGCCTGGTGGGCTTTTGTTGCGGTGAGTCAGGGGTGGTATTATTGCAGTTTTGACCTCCGCGGGTCACGCTTTGCATCCTCCGTCGGGTGATGTGCCCCAGGGGCGTGAGGTGGGGGCTGGAGGGGTGCTGCACGCGGTGGTGTGCGGTCCCCGCGCTCACAGCTGTAAGCTTTGGCATGCGGGCAGTTTTGAAAGTTTTGTTTCCGTGGGGGAAAGAGTGGAGTTCGGGCCTCGTGCGGCCAGTTCCAATCTAAATCAATAGAGCGAAGGCCACGCACCGGCTGCGGTGGTCCGTGCATGCATTGTTGTTAGAAATGTTAGTGCGCACATCCCGGCAGTATTGCTCGTTGCGATACCGCAGGCTGCAGAGGCGGTGTCTAACTGAGTGCGGTACCGCGATTTACATCTGGTTTGAAATTAGAAGGGTTTCTATAGCGTTGCATTCTGCTTGCCTTGTATGCTTCATATAGAACAGTTTGTGGTCTACTCGGTCGGAACTAGACGGTGCCAGTCACTTTTGCGTGCCCCCTTTTGAGAACCGGAAATAGGGTTCCAGTCCACATTCCAATTGTGTGACCCTGGACAATCACTAGCTTGATTGTATGCCGGGTATCCGAGCAGCGGTATGTGTTGAGCAAGGGGGATCGTAGTTTGCTTGAGAGTCGGTTCTAGCCCCTCGTTGTCCATGTGCGTGCCTAGACGCGGTGCCCTCGAGCACTACGTGGTAATGCGGTATTCCAATTCCGACGGTGATTTCATGTTCAAAGGGTTACAGCATGCTGTGTGGTGCGCGGGCTGTTGGCGATCGTGAATAAACTTTTCTTGTAGACGCATTGACGTTGATAAGGGGAGATGTGATGGATCAGCCCTGTTCTCCGCATCAGCAGTTAGCATGTACCAACAGATATGCGATCGTTCATTCCTAAGTGTTCACGGAGCTTGGGATTACGTGTGGTTTTAGGTGATGTTGTGTGGGAATTTCGGCGTCTGGCACGCAATGCTGCTCGATTCGGAGGAGGGCTTGAGAAGGCATAATATGGGCCCCAGAGTGGGGCGGTGTTATGGCTGTCTTTTTGCTAGCTCTTTGGAGAAGGAGAATGATGGAGAGTGACTCCAGCCTATCACCCCCATAGCATAGGGATTAGGCCGATAGACAGGGACCCTGTCATATATATATAAAGGCATTTTCGTATTATTTCCCTTAGAGTAAGGCTTATGAATTTAAGTTAGGGGTTAGATATATAAGTATTAGTCATGATTCACTCATTTGCTAACATGCCGATCTGTTTTTCATGGAGCTATGCATATTATGGGCTCCGTAGGCCTTAAACGAGACAGACTCCATTTTGCTTTCTGCCCGGTAGCTCGAGAAGGCTTTCTAGGTGAAGAGTAATGTTTTAGTTTCAAGCTGTTGTTCGCTTGGAGAGAACCGGTTCAGGCTGACCCTTATCGAAGGAATGTATTTTTCTCCACTCCGAAGACACAACTTCAGGCCGGCCGGCTGGGAAAGTGTCCTTGGTACGGGGAGGTACAAGAATTTGGTGGGCGGCAGGTTACTGGCCGTGAATTTCCATGAAGGAACGGGCTTTGATATTAGCGAAGGTGTTAGTCTTTTTGTCAGTTAGTCCGTAGGCGGCATCTAGCCGTTAGCATCTCTGCCATTATTCATTTTCATGGTGGATGAGTCGCCATCTTTGAAGTCGGAGAAAGATTTAAGACCGAAACTCTCTGAGATAGACTGAACGAGAAGTAGCGCGGAGCGCACTGAGACAGAGAGAGAGAGAGACGGTAGCTAATAAACAGCAAGGTTCCGAGGTCCTGAGGGAGAGCAGACGAGGTTGAGCCTAGCGGTGCAGACGTGTACTTGTGACGGCTGAGGGTGACTGCAAGGCGAGCCGGGACCCAGAGACGAGACAGGAGCCTAGATGACTGCCGAGTCCAGACTTCCCACTAACCAGGTGATACCCGCCCAATTTATGTAGTATGTGCACTCTAATCTTTACCTTTTTCTTGCAAATGTTATGCTGCATAGTAATGTGATTTATGTTTATTGTTAATAAATACCCTAATTCATATAGAATTATTGTGTGCCTGGTGCTCATGTTCAATCTTGATAAACCCGACTTCTAGTTAGGAGCTGTTTGGGTGAACGGATGAGAAATCCCGATCAGGTAAATGGTGACTGAATAAGGAGGGAGTGGGTGGATCTTTGATGCCAAGAGCAGGGAGTACACTACATAATCTGAAACCATATTCAAAGTTATTACTGTAGTTTTATTCCAGGTAGACCACTGAGACAATACCCCCAAATAATGGTTCATAGGAATGTGGTCGTCGTTGATATGTGGCGTTAGTGATAACACTGGGTGGGAGACCAGTGGGAATACCCACCAGATTGTGGCTTGGATAAGTGAGAACGCCAGGGAGGATACTGGCGCTTAGTTTCGCCAGATTGCGAACAGTTTGGAAAAGGGAGCATTGGGTTCTGCAGGCCCGTGTGTAGACACACCGGATTGTGTGTCAGATCTGCCCTAGGGTAGAACGGTCTGGGTCGGGGTGACCGCGAGGCCAACTGATGTGAATAAGATATTGTAGAAAATCCGTATATACATATATTGTCATTCCCCGTCCTTAGGTTCAACCTGTATATTTATCTGTATATCTACTCATTGTGAATACGATCTGAGGAGGGAAGGTGAGTACGTTTTGGCTGGGTCACAGGGGCCCCTGGGGGCTGATCCCATCTAAACAGAAAATCCAGCCATTACATCTGGCGTCACAAACTGTTTACGAAGCCTGTGTGCATTGTGTTGTTTTAATATTGCTGGTTTGCGCTCGGCTTGTACGTATAAAAATTTTTTTATAATTGTGTATATAATTTTTTGCGTGTCATTATGTTTGCGAAAAAATCATCGTCGCTTTTCAAATTACCGATCCAGATTCCCGGCTGGGAGTCTACGCCTTACGAGGCCTTGGCCCGTGAGTGGGCTGATTCTACTGGTTTGAGTGAAAATTGGTCTTCATGCTTGGAGCAGGCGGAGCCTGCCGATGTGGTGTCATGCCTACAGAAAGCGCCAGTAGTGAAGGGTGATGAGCTTCCTATTTTAGGACGCAGAGGGTGGATTGTTCTTAATGCATACAGAATATTGCATGAGAGGTTTGTTCAACTACAGAAACAGTTTAAAGATTCGGAAGGACAGTGTGTTGAGTTGCAAAACGCGCATACTTTGTTACGTTGTCAAAATAAATTGCTTGCCGACAAACTTGAAACATATCAGACCATTGCCGAAAGAGCTGCGGTCCGTATTGCACGATATAAATATAAACATCGTCGTGGACGTGTGTCTTCACGCAAAGTGCGTATGGTTGTAGCGAAAGCTGGACTGGATTGGAACCCCGACGATTGGGACGGTAATATCTGGGATTCTCATACTTCTGACTCCTCGGCAGAGGAGGGTGACAAGCGCGAGTCTTCTCGCTCCGGACGTGATTGTAAATCTGCTTCATGCATTGATTTGACTCCCGATTGTGACCGTGCTCGTTCTTCCCGTGTGGATGACGTAGCTTGCCCTGATTGTTCTGTTAAATCTAAGATGCGGGCTTCCTCGGAAGCTCTTCCCGCAGTTTCTGCTCACCCGATTTTTCGACGAAAATTACAACAAGCCCCTGGTAATCCGGGTGGTATAGCTCTTGATTGTATTGAAGATTTTACTCAGCAGGAGATTAGTGACATCCTGCAACGATTTAAACAACGGCCTGGTGAGACCTTGCTTACCTGGATGGTGCGTCTTTATGAGCTTGGCGCTGCCGGTATTATGCTCGATGCTGTTGATTGTTTACGATTTTGCTCTTTGAGTTCTGATTCTACTATTCAGGACCATTTTCGGAATTATAATGGTGCTGCTCAAACTTCTTTGCTCCAGCTTGCGTCTGATGGCTGTAATCATAAATATCCAACTGAATCTGATTGGCCTACTGATGAAAAACCGTGGTACACTCTGCGCGATGCGTCGCAACGTTTGAAGGAGGAAGTCATGAAAACGTGTATCTTCCTTAGTACTGCTGACAGGTTATTGGATGGTCTTTTAACATCTTCTGTGCGTAACCGCATTATACGTACTTCCCCTGTTGCTTATAAACAGGTCATGATGACATTATTGATTAATCAAACTGGCAATCCTTTGTCTGCTGTGCTCGAGTCTGTTCGTCAGCTTGGTGAGCTGGGTGAATGGTTTAAACCTGAAAGACAATCCCGACCTGAGGGTCGTACTGGTGGGGACTATAAGTTCTCTAGACGTGACATGTTTCTTGCTCTCATTGCTGATGGTGTCAAAAGGGAAGACATTGATGGCGAGCCTAATAATCGCTTATGGGACATGTTTCGTAAGCGTGGTTTGGATCGAAAGGAGGGTGCCCGTCGTGTGCGAAAGAATGAGTATGATCGTGGTTCGGATGACAGTGGTGATGAGAGACGACGAGTGAATTCTGATCGCCGTGATGATCGGCGCTATGAACGTGATGGATCCCCCCGCCGTAATGATGGGAGGGGGAGAGAGGATGACCGCGAAAGGGGTAGAGATGATCGTGTTTCTAGCAGACGACGAGATGCAAGAAGTTTCTCCCCTGACATGAGAAAGAGAGAGGATCGTAACAGACTCTCTGACCGTAACTCACAACTTTTTGAACCTGACACTAATCCGTTTCGTACTGGAGATGGATATGAACAAGAAATCCTAATACCAAAGAAAACTGAGAGCATTTACCCTGATCTGTCTTGGTTGACGGAACGCAGGAAAAATGACTAGGAAGTAGGTCAAGCTCCGGTACGCAAGTGGGCCCACAGAGATTACAGACCCTATGTAGATATTGAGATTTTTTGGAAACATCGTAATATCCAAAGGGCCCGAGCGTTGGTTGATACTGGGGCGGAGGCCACTTTAATTCATGGTAAGTCGAGAAAATTTCATGGACAGTCTTTTACAATTACCGGTCTGGGTGGTAAAGAGACACCCGCGGTTCAAACTGCACTCGAAATTAAAATTGGTAGAATTCCTCGTAGAGAATACTCTGTGTTGGTTGTGCCACTTTTGGAATACATTATTGGAATTGACATTTTGAAAGGTATGACTTTGCATTTGGATGATGGATGTTATCAATTTGGTACACGACAGTACATTTCGACCAGACCCGTACGGGTTGGCCGTTTACGCATGCCACCTATTAAGATCCCTTTAGCAACAAAAGTGATTTCTCAGAAACAATATCGCATTCCAGGTGGTCATGAAGAAATTACAGCTACGATTCAGGATTTGGTTGACGCGGGAGTCATTACTCCGGTCACATCTGCTTGGAATAATCCTGTTTGGCCCGTGCGCAAAAGTGACAACTCTTGGCGCATGACTGTTGATTATCGAGAATTGAACAAACACACACCTAAATTGACTGTTGCAGTGCCTGACATTGTTACACTGATTCAGAGAATTCAAAAGCATCCAGGTACGTGGTATGCTTCTATTGATATTGCTAATGCATTCTTTTCAATTCCGATTGCCCCCGAATGTCAGGAACAATTCAGTTTTACATGGAATGGACGTCAAATGACGTTCCGGAGTCTTCCTCAAGGCTATGTACATAGCCCTACGATCTGTCACCGGCTGGTGGCGGAACATTTATCTGAAGTGCCCACGAATCCACAAGTTCAGATTTGTCATTATATTGACGACATTTTGATTCAAGGTGAAACGCAAGACCAGGTACAGTCCCATTTAGATCAAATCATTGATTGTTTGCGAGCAAAAGGTTGGGAAATTAATCCTGACAAATTACAAACTCCATCCCAAGCTGTAAAATTTCTAGGAATTAATTGGCATGAGGGTCACAGAGAGGTGATTCCACAAGTTAAACGAAAAATACTTGATTTTGCTGTTCCCAGAAACAGGAAAGAGGCGCAATGCTTTATTGGATTGTTTGGATTTTGGCGTCAGCATATTCCCCATTTGAGTCAGATCTTGGCTCCATTGTATCGAGTCGCTCGTAAAAAGAATGCGTTTGAATGGGGTGAACCTCAACAGACTGCTTTTAATTTGGCTAAAGAAGCTATTTAATATGCTTTGGACTTGTGGCCTGTGAGTGATGGTGATGTGGATTTGAATGTGTCCGTGGAAGGCCTGTATGCCAATTGGAGTTTGTGGCAAAAGCAGGGCAGACAAAAAGTGCCATTAGGTTTTTGGACCAAAAAGTTGCCGGAGGCTGGTGAGCGTTACTCACCTTTTGAAAAACAGTTGCTTGCTTGTTATTGGGCTCTGGTGGATACCGAGCAATTGACTTTAGGCCATGCTGTGATTTTGAGGCCTGAAATTCCCATTATGCAGTGGGTTTTGAGTTCACCGAAGTCCCATCGAATTGGACATGGTCAGGAGGCTAGTGTGATTAAATGGAAATGGTACATTCAGGACAGGGCACGTGTGGGTCCGAAAGGTGTGGCGGTTTTACATGAGCGAGTGGCGCAGGCGCCCTCCAATGAGGCTGAAAGTGAGTGTTCGGTTCCCGTGGTGCAGGAGTCTCCCGTTAAGTGGGGTAAATCATTTGATGATCTGTCCGCGGAGGATAGAAAACATGTGTGGTTTACGGATGGTTCTGCGAAGTTCATTGGTGACAAAAGACATTGGAAATCTGTTTCTTATAACCCAACTACAAAGAAATTGTTATGCACAACTGGAGACGGTAAGAGTAGTCAATATGCTGAACTCTATGCGGTTTATCAGGTTTTGAAACAGGAGTTACCAGGTACATGTCACATTTTCACTGATTCTTGGTCCACTGCTAATGGACTAGCGGTGTGGCTGCCAACATGGCATTCTCATAATTGGGAATTGCATTCAAAAGAATTATGGGGTAAAGAGTTGTGGCAAGAAATTTGGGAATTGCTCCCGCAGAGTACTGTAACAATCTTTCACGTGGATGCTCATACTCCAATCGACTCCCTTGACAAATTTTTTCATAATATTGCAGATGAACAGTCTAAAATTTCTGAGGCAGTGGTTGACATGCAGGATTCTGATTTGGCGGGATTGGCGAAGTGGGCCCATCAGAAGGCAGGACATTTTGGGGAGAAAGCCACTAACAGGTGGGCTGCCGATAGAGGAATTCATATTCCCTTTTCTTTAATTAAAGATGTCATTCTACATTGTCCCATTTGCCAGCATTCTAGAAAGAAAGAGGTGCCTCAAATTGTTCGAGGCCACTTACATCGAGGTAAATTGCCCGCCCAAATTTGGCAGATTGATTATATTGGTCCGCTCCCTATGAGCAGAAACTGTCAATACATTTGTACAGTGGTTGATACTTATAGTGGCCTTTTGGTCGCTTTCCCTTGCAAAAATGCTACCCAAGTGAATACAATTAAAACCCTGGAGCTCATTATTTTGTACTATGGTGTCCCATTCCAGATTCAATCAGACAATGCATCCCACTTTCGTGGAAGATTGGTGCAGGAATTCTGTATGGAAAATAACATTGACTGGGTGTTTCATATTCCATATTATCCTCAGGCTTCAGGATTGATTGAGAGAATGAATGGCTTGTTGAAAGAACAGTTGCGCAAGTTGACTGATGACCGTTACAGCCAGTGGAGAGATGTCCTACTTCAAGCCTTGTTAATTTTAAATAATCGTCCTTTGTTACATGCTGAATCTCCTTTGATGCGTTTGTTTCCTCCACATGTTGATGCAAAACCTAATTCTGTTTCGAACACTGTCACATATTGGGAAATTACCCCCGGTGCTTTGGCTCCATGTAGAGCAACCCCAGGTTCCGCAGGCCTTGACCTGCATGCATTAAATGATGCACAATTTCCAGGAAAAGATCGAATCATTGTTGAAACTGGCATTGGTGTCTCTATACCTGCCGGTAGTTTTGGATTAATTGCCCCTAGATCTGGCCTGGCCCTGAAAGGTGTACAAGTACTCGGAGGAGTGATTGACAGTGATTATCAGGGAGAGATTAAGGTTCTCTTGCTTAATAGCAGTGAGACTGACTTATTGATCAAAAAGTCTGACCGTGTTGCTCAGTTACTGATTATGCCTGTCTTCAGTGGTGAGATCAAGAAAGGCTCTGCCCCAACGTTGCTAACTGTGCGAGGACAAAAAGGCTTCGGATCGTCTGATCTTCCTGGAGCTAAAATATGGGTGCAATCGCCTAAAAATCCTCCTGAACAGGCTGATATTATTGCGACCGGTCATGACAACACCGTTTTGGTGATGAAGCCAGGGAAAGATGGCTGGGAAGCTGTCCCAGCTGATAAATGTTATTTACGAGAATGATTAAGGCCTGTATTTGTATTCTTCCAGATCATTCTTTGGACTGCTGCTGCAGGATGTGTCGGCGTTGGACTCCTTTTGGCTTGCTACGCCGGGAGAGGAGAGGATCCACCGACGCCGGTTGATGGGATTAAAAGAGCCACGCGGTCTGCGTGGCGTACTTCTTCAAACTTCTGGGTCACACTCGCGAAGCGGGTGACGAACTCTCCGCATTTTTGCCTCACTCCTATGAAGAGTGTTACTGACATTCTAGCGACCTGTTTGGTAGCTGTCCCTGCATCCACTGAGACTTTGTGCCATGTGTTTAATGTATCCAATGCCCGACCTAATGTTATTCTGGGCGATTTTGCGGCCCACGAGTTCTGTCCCTCATGTACTCTTCTTCCAGACCTTGATGTCCCTATTAATTCCAGAATTACTACTTTTAATATTACCCCTGGTGACCTTTGCTTCGTTATGACCTGTAATCCTAAGGCTATTACCGAGTGTTTGCGGTTGAAACTCCAAGCCGCTACTACTTTTTCATTTCATCAACGTTTGTTATGTTCAAAGAGACTTCCTAACTCATGCCTTTCAGTGAAGAACAATATGACCTGTAAACGTTTAGTAGTAGCCACTAGCCATTATCGTTCAATGCTATTGCCAGCTGGATGGCTCTTTTCCTGCGGGAATTCATCTTGGCCCTATATTCCTGCGAATATTTCTGGCGGCCCATGTGCCATCACTAGATTAAGTTTGCTAATGTTTTCCTCACATCCTCCTTCCCATTCCCGTATTATCAGAGACTCGATGTCATTACATGAAGATTGTGATTCCTCTGTTAATCTCTTTTCCAGATCAGAATATCTTGGTTTAGCTTTTTCTATTATTGGTGTTCCAGCATTGGCCGTTTACAATGCCAAAACAATCGGCAAAATGGCCTGCTGGATGGTAAAGTCAATCAACCAAACCTCTACTGTTTTATCAGATTTATTATTAGATTCCCAAGGTGAACGTAGAGCTATTTTGCAAAACCGTGCTGCCATTGATTATTTGTTGTTGAAACATGAGCACGAATGCTCTGAATTTGAAGGTCTATGCTGTTTTAATTTGTCTGACCATTCTAAAGATATCCAGTCCCACATTAACAAACTCCACGACTTGACTGCAGAAATCAGAGAACATATAGATCAGGGTTTCTTTGACTGGCTTTTTAATTGGCTCCCTGACATGCATTTCATGCGACAAATTTTAGGGGGGGTTATTGTTGCTATCTGTATCCTTATAGCAATTTGTTGCTTTATTCAGTGTATCCCTTCCCTGCTACAATTTTTTAGACTTAGTAAGGGTCGTAGATCAGTTAATTTTGTTTCATATTATTCGTCTACTGACGTTAGCTCCATTTAGTTTGTGGTTAATAGACTGGAGTCAAGGGGTGTAATGTTATGGCTGTCTTTTTGCTAGCTCTTTGGAGAAGGAGAATGATGGAGAGTGACTCCAGCCTATCACCCCCATAGCATAGGGATTAGGCCGATAGACAGGGACCCTGTCATATATATATAAAGGCATTTTCGTATTATTTCCCTTAGAGTAAGGCTTATGAATTTAAGTTAGGGGTTAGATATATAAGTATTAGTCATGATTCACTCATTTGCTAACATGCCGATCTGTTTTTCATGGAGCTATGCATATTATGGGCTCCGTAGGCCTTAAACGAGACAGACTCCATTTTGCTTTCTGCCCGGTAGCTCGAGAAGGCTTTCTAGGTGAAGAGTAATGTTTTAGTTTCAAGCTGTTGTTCGCTTGGAGAGAACCGGTTCAGGCTGACCCTTATCGAAGGAATGTATTTTTCTCCACTCCGAAGACACAACTTCAGGCCGGCCGTCTGGGAAAGTGTCCTTGGTACGTGGAGGTACAAGAATTTGGTGGGCGGCAGGTTACTGGCCGTGAATTTCCATGAAGGAACGGGCTTTGATATTAGCGAAGGTGTTAGTCTTTTTGTCAGTTAGTCCGTAGGCGGCATCTAGCCGTTAGCATCTCTGCCATTATTCATTTTCATGGTGGATGAGTCGCCATCTTTGAAGTCGGAGAAAGATTTAAGACCGAAACTCTCTGAGATAGACTGAACGAGAAGTAGCGCGGAGCGCACTGAGACAGAGAGAGAGACGGTAGCTAATAAACAGCAAGGTTCCGAGGTCCTGAGGGAGAGCAGACGAGGTTGAGCCTAGCGGTGCAGACGTGTACTTGTGACGGCTGAGGGTGACTGCAAGGCGAGCCGGGACCCAGAGACGAGACAGGAGCCTAGATGACTGCCGAGTCCAGACTTCCCACTAACCAGGTGATACCCGCCCAATTTATGTAGTATGTGCACTCTAATCTTTACCTTTTTCTTGCAAATGTTATGCTGCATAGTAATGTGATTTATGTTTATTGTTAATAAATACCCTAATTCATATAGAATTATTGTGTGCCTGGTGCTCATGTTCAATCTTGATAAACCCGACTTCTAGTTAGGAGCTGTTTGGGTGAACGGATGAGAAATCCCGATCAGGTAAATGGTGACTGAATAAGGAGGGAGTGGGTGGATCTTTGATGCCAAGAGCAGGGAGTACACTACATAATCTGAAACCATATTCAAAGTTATTACTGTAGTTTTATTCCAGGTAGACCACTGAGACAATACCCCCAAATAATGGTTCATAGGAATGTGGTCGTCGTTGATATGCGGCGTTAGTGATAACACTGGGTGGGAGACCAGTGGGAATACCCACCAGATTGTGGCTTGGATAAGTGAGAACGCCAGGGAGGATACTGGCGCTTAGTTTCGCCAGATTGCGAACAGTTTGGAAAAGGGAGCATTGGGTTCTGCAGGCCCGTGTGTAGACACACCGGATTGTGTGTCAGATCTGCCCTAGGGTAGAACGGTCTGGGTCGGGGTGACCGCGAGGCCAACTGATGTGAATAAGATATTGTAGAAAATCCGTATATACATATATTGTCATTCCCCGTCCTTAGGTTCAACCTGTATATTTATCTGTATATCTACTCATTGTGAATACGATCTGAGGAGGGAAGGTGAGTACGTTTTGGCTGGGTCACATGGGCCCCTGGGGGCTGATCCCATCTAAACAGAAAATCCAGCCATTACAGGCGGCAAGGGCGACTAGGTCACTTGGTGGCGGTGCGTTTCTTGGTCACTTTGGATGCAGTGCGTTTCCCAAGCTGTATGCCAAGTTTTCGAGGTTATGACGAGAGTCTTAGGTCATGCCTGGACGCCTGTAATGACCCGATGCGTGCTCATGCCTTGTTCAGTCCATGTCGGGTCGGGTCGCGCAATGGACTAATTCGTACACGACTGGGAACTGTGATCAACCTCTGGGTCAATGGTTCTATTCCCATCTAGTCCACTCCTGGCCTTTCATCCAGCTGAGGTCGTTTAAGGAGTACAATTTGTTTATTGATGATTCGGGACTGCAAATTATCGCGTTTTGTCACGCTTTCGTCAAAACCGATGTAGTCCAAATGCTAGTCCTAGGTCAGGCCTCGACGGCCGTTATGATATTAAGGGTGTTTTGCCCCGAATTCGTTAATCGCTTATTCAGTGTTTCTTCCGGGGACCGGGCGGGATCCTGCCGACCCTCCCCCCCTCCCCCCCCCCCCCTGCCCCGCGCCGGGGGTGTTGGGCGGGCCTTTCCGCCGGACCTTGTCTGTGTGTTGCAGTGGGGGGTTTGGTGCACTCCGCGACCGTTCATACAATGCAACTTGGCAATGACTAGTTGTCCACTAGGCTGGGGAAATTCATGTGACGCCTGGCTTGCGATACAGCCGGTTTGTATACCTCCCACGGTGTTAGTCACGAGGGTCAGCTTCTTAAGCATGTGATTTTGCTACCGTCCCATGCTGCACTTCTGGTGTGGGCCTTTACACCTAATTTTGCCATCCACCCTTTCAGATTGGGAAGAGGATGTGGGCAGACGGTTAGCGCGGCCAACTTGGTGCTGTGAGACCTGTTTCGAGCCTCTTATCGAGCCACAAGAATTTACGCTACTTTTGTTCGCCCCCCCCCCTCTTTTGCGTACTCCTGGCGCCGCGCTGACCCAACAGCTCCTGCAATCACTCCTTGTGAAGGATGTTCGCTGGCAAATGGGGGGCGTGGGGCTGTGTGGGCCTCAGGTATCCGATGCGTTGCAGCTGGCCTCCTGCTAGGTAGTATTAGCAGTTTGGGGTCTTAGTCATGTTAGTCTCCCCCCTTTTGTAGTACCGCGCGTATTTTGTCATCCGACTTCTGTTGCATCACGTCCCCCACATTTATAGTACATTGTCACATATTGCATTGACTCGCCCGCAGTCTTTAGAATTTTGCTGTGAAGGTTTTGGAGAGCGAAAAAATATATTATCTCAAAGGGGCAGTCTGAATCTCTGTAAACTTCTTGGTCTACACCTTCATCGCGCATCCAAGTCTTTGTATTCTCACATCTGCTGATGCACGCGTCTAATCCATACACAAGTTCTTTCTTCAGCCTCTCGTGCGTGCAGGTCGACATTACGGTATATTTATGGTTTGAGTAATTGCAGTTGTTAGGAACGACGTCCGGGACCACTAGTTCTTACCTGTGCCGGATACGTAGATTGTCTTCTGGCTAAATTATTTATTCCTTAACGAAGCACGTTGGTGTGTACCGCAGCTGTATCGAGCCTTGGCTGTGGGTGGGAGAATGATATGTCTTTATGAAATCTTCGGCGTGTTTTGATATGTTTTTGATGGGTGTTGCCTGTGGTTAAAGAAATGCTCAATATTGTCCGTCATTTTTAGAAGTAGCATCATGGTATTCCAAAGACACATCTTTCCCCCCCATGGGAGCAAGTCCCCTAGCTCAGTTCCCAGTACTAGCCTCAAATATTTAGGCCTCTTACCTAAATCGGAATTTTTAAGATGCCGCTAGCCCGGAAAATGAGGGGTGTAGAGTAGCCATGTCAGCCTAGCAGACAAGCACAAACCTAGAGGCCCGGGCCCCAAACTGAAAGTGTTGCACAGATACTTAAGTAGGTAATTCTGGTAGGCTGAAATAACTATGCTGGTGTGTTCACATGTACCCCTATTATGAAATTGACAAGCTAGTTATAAGGAAGGGCACTATACGATTTGAATGGGGACCAGCCGTGCGGTGCTAACCCTTAATTCATGTTACTTCTTTGTAATTTCACCCCGCATCGGTTGTGCCTTCCCTATAAGTCTCTATGAACAGGTGCGAGTGCACAAGCCTTAAACGTCATCAGTATTGTTCATTTTGTAGGATGCGCAGTTAAGAATATTTTCAAATTCATCGACCCCCCTGTACGCCAATTTGGTCCGGTTTGGGAGCCCGGCATAGGGGGAAGTCGAGGCTAATGCGCAACATCCTGTCCCAATGGTATCTTACTATAAGTTGTCTAACCATTCCATTACAATGTGTGGCATTTTGGTGGCAAATGACATGCCTACCATCATATTACCCAAGATAAATATTGGATATTCGACCAGCGTCATCTTGAGTTTAGCAGGACAGTTTCTCTGGCGATGGAGGGTGCGAGTGGTTCATTATAGACTTATTGAATGCGATCCTTCCGTCGAGCCCTGCTTCTATTCCTAATAATACATTACCTTAAGCCCATGTATGACAGAGATTAGTGCTGTGTTCTTTCTGCTATTATCAGGAATAAAAATGGAAAGTAACCCTCTAACCATACGGGAACTGATCAGCTTTGCAGGTAGTTATCTACAATGGTGTGGGTGGGAGTATGTCATCAGCATAGCATGTGATAGAACTTTGCAGGTAGTTATCTACAATGGTGTGGGTGGGAGTATGTCATCAGCATAGCATGTGATAGAACTGGTTTGATAATATTATAGCTGGATGCTGGACAGGATTTGAGAATAAACCCATTCCTGTTTTTATATGAAGAGACTCCCTCACTGAGACAGGCAAACTAGAGCGTAGCTGCAGCGGGTGCAGTGGCACCGAGGACGCCTGTCTCCTCCTTATTGTTGTATTTGATCATGGCTGTAATTTGCATTCTATCTCTATCCTGGGACCCATATCTTTCCGGTAACAGTGCCTATGACACACCAACTACTCTATTAGGCTTGCTCCCCGCACCCACACCTTGCGATTCCTGCTCAAAGAAAACAAGGCATTTGCAGTTATAGATAATGCTGCACGCCCGGCCATGTTTCGGAAAGTAACCTGACGCTTTGGCAAGGCACGACTACTGTAATTCGATAGTTCTGCCTTGCATCTGACCCGCAGGTAATCTTAAAGGAAATCCAGTATAGTTTTATGTTATTATTATTTTCGAAGCACTTTCGTTATAACTTGGTCCCATTCACCACACAAGAGGTGGTCATCATACTGATAGGCTCTACGGCTGATCTCTTTTCAGTCCTTTTTCTAACGTGCGGCGAAGTGCTAAATATTAGACATCATATGTCACACGTAAAATGAATGGATACGCCACACATACTTAGTCTCAAACTGTCAGCTATGTATAGGTCCCCGTATTTACTCCAGGAAGTTATACAGGAGGCTTGCTATTATTTTAAATACTAGGGGTTCAATTGTTTTACAGGTACAATAAATATTATGTATGGGTGTGAATGAGGTGTGAATATACAAGCCTACAAACAGTGTATGCGCTAGGGCACAAGTCATTTGAGCCGCTAATTTCGAGCCCTTGTGGAGCAACTGTTTTTCCCCTCGTTTTCACGAGAAAGCAGCACTGTGAGCTATTGAATTGTCACTCATAATTACACGCAAATTATAAAATGTCTGTTAGCGCCAGTAAAGGTGTACTGTTCCCAAATGTTTTGTTTACATGCTAACCAACAATTTCTTGCTACGATAATATACTAAATTGTGGGCAGACACCTCCTCCTGGCATGACCCAGCTACCCAGACTGTACTTTGTGAGTGGGTGGGTATGAATTGTGCGCCTCACACTTATCAAATCTGCTGTAGCCATCACCAGGCTTAGTGCTGTGGCACACCGGGGAATTCGGAATGGATCTTCATTCTAGACTCTTCCCTATGATATCTCATTCAGAATAAACCTTCTCCCAACTAAATCGTCCCTGTTAGACATGTTTTCTTATGCCAGGCAATTTTAGTGGTGTGGCCATTCTTGGGCTTCTTCTGGCCAGAACCTGAAAGCGATTTTCTGAGTGTTGTATTCTGACTAGGGTAATCATAAATGCTAAAAACTCCGGGAGTTGATAGTACCCCCCCTGGTATTTTGGGCAGATGAAGGGAGTGCAGCACAAGCGCTTGTGCCATGCTGGTCGGCAAACTTGCCACCCAGTGTGGAGGCAATAGGTATAGCACGCAATAGACACCAGGGCATAAGAACATACGGGACGTTGGCAATGTTAGCGCTGGTGTAAGTGCAAGCTAAACACGTGAGAAAGTGTAAGTGCAAAGATAAACACGTGAGAAATAGCAAACAGTGCGTTCAGAGAAGTGGCGTGGCTGGCAACAAAGAGTACCACACACAGGTACATAGGGAGCACTGCAATAATGGCAAACACGTAAAATTGAGAAATACTACCTGTACACTCCTGATAACAGCACATGTGTTGCTCTACCATGAATAGGGAAGGTCGTATGTCAATAGTCTTTTCCCTCCTTCCTTTGGTCCTGCCGTCTATCTTTCATCTTAGGCTCGGGTACCTGTTGGCAGCCCACCCGCGGTCTGCAGCCTTAGTGTAACAATCAATTCAGGTATAAGGAGAACATCGGTGGCTACCACAGCCCGAGCCCGGACTGTCAATAATCGTTTAGGTGGGTCCCTAGAAGTCCTTTAGAGAATGTTCTATCTGGTATCTTACCCGGTGCCCCCCCCCCGGTGTCGGTTCCCTATCCCTAGGGGGGGATCCTAGTTAACTTAGGACAAGCTATCCCTGTGGTAGGATAGACTGGCAGCCGGCAGGCCGGGCTGGGGGGCATGTGTTATCGGCTGTCCCCGTGGTTTTTTCTGTTTTCACTTGTTAGACCACGTCGCTAGTTATTCCAATATATACATTTGCATACTGCAATAGACTTCTGTATTCTGTAGGGGTTATGCCAATGGGTGCCTGAGTGGCTTTTATTTCTCCAGGCATATCCCTGCGCAGGTCAGGAGCTTAGGGGGCTCTCCGTTGCAGGCGCAGTTCTCCCCGGGAGGTGGTTGTAAGGTGGCTTACAGACTAGTTAACTTATGGTATCATGGCCGATGCTGCTTACCAGCCCAAAACCCAAGTCGGCCTTCAGTCTAGCTAACTTAACGGTATGTCTGAAGCCGCTTCCAGCCTAAAACCTAGAGGGCAGGGGATGCCGGCTGTTTGGCCTGGGAACCCGGATTATCGCTTATCTGGGACTCGTCCTAGTTCTATAGTATGTCCGGTGCCCTCATATTCCCTCGTGTCAGTGGGCACAATTACTCTCCCTGCTGGATTATGAAGACAGTAATTCTGATGTATCTGTGACTTCATGGCGCAGTTTTCTGACGCTCTGTGGGAAGGGATATGGTGGTGTCCCAACGGCTTGCGCTGGACAGCCTATTTCATGTACTGAGGGCCTCTGTGGTAGGGGCCCCTTCCTATCCCTTTAGTTTCCCTGAGGGGTTGTAGGACAGGTTTATTGGTGCCTGATGGTAGCACCCCACGCCTTGGGCGTTGCCCTGTTCCTCCTCTGTCTGGAGGTTGCAATTCTAGGTGTAGGTTGCAGGTAAAGAGCAGTAATAATGGTGGGGGGCCTGTGCGGCAGCGGGAACCACCTCACGGGCTGTGGCGGAGTTACTGGGCGATCCGGAAGAAGAGAGGTGCAAACGCTGGACGTCAGCGGGCACATAGGGGTGCCAGAGCATAACCTCAGAGCCTAACCTGGAACCTCATGGGAGGTGCAGGAATCCGTGTCGGCGCCCCAGTAGTCCTTCGGGCGGTTGTGGGCCTGTGCAACCGGGGGTTTGCCTAGTCACGCCCAGCAAATGGGCGTGTCAGTATAATTATGGTATTTGTACAACAGTTGGGTGGTTCGCCACTGTGTTGTTTGGCTCAACAGGCGGGCAGGTGGCGAGAATGTGGCCTGCCCTAGGATCGCCCGTAAGTTAACCCACCGTCATTACATATGTTGTATGTAATAAACCTGCAGCAATTTTTCCCAAACCTAATACTCGTGTCCTTGTGTTATTTGCGGGTTTGGGCATGTGGGGCGGGTGTTCATGTGGGCCCTGAGGTGACTATGCGCCTGCCCGAGGCCACGCAGTGGCCATTAGGAGGGCGGGCTCTTACTCATGGAGGGCTGTCCCGCCCCCACATGACATAGTTCTTCCTCACCCTGGGCAGTCTCCCCTGGTTGGTGGAGACTGTGTAGGTGATGCACGTCCGGGGCGGCTGGGAGGAGCCGGCGGGAGTATTTCTGTCCACTTCCCCGCTGGGGAGGCCTCTTTGCCGTTCCGGACGTCGTTGTAGTTCCATGTTGGGACACTCTTTTCCCGCCCTTCCTCTAACCCAGAGTGTCTGCTTGAGGGGGCTCAGGGGGGAGCATTTAATGTGTTCCTTTTTCGTTGCAGGCGGAGTTACTGGGCGATCCGGAAGAAGAGAGGTGCAAACGCTGGACGTCAGCGGGCACATAGGGGTGCCAGAGCATAACCTCAGAGCCTAACCTGGAACCTCATGGGAGGTGCAGGAATCCGTGTCGGCGCCCCAGTAGTCCTTCGGGCGGTTGTGGGCCTGTGCAACCGGGGGTTTGCCTAGTCACGCCCAGCAAATGGGCGTGTCAGTATAATTATGGTATTTGTACAACAGTTGGGTGGTTCGCCACTGTGTTGTTTGGCTCAACAGGCGGGCAGGTGGCGAGAATGCGGCCTGCCCTAGGATCGCCCGTAAGTTAACCCACCGTCATTACATATGTTGTATGTAATAAACCTGCAGCAATTTTTCCCAAACCTAATACTCGTGTCCTTGTGTTATTTGCGGGTTTGGGCATGTGGGGCGGGTGTTCATGTGGGCCCTGAGGTGACTAAGAACCCCGCGTAAAACGAGGACCCGGCTTAGTAGGCGCGTGTGGGCAGAATTGAACATCGTACTTTAAATTAAAAATCGGAAATAAATCATGCTAGCCAAAAAGCAAATACAACTCGTGCCAACCCACTTCCGTGAACGCGCATGGGATACGATGCAGACAGATTTTGGAATGTAAATTGAAATGACTAAAAACGTGGACATATATATACACATCTCATACAGCACAAGAAGTAGGCTTACAACCCCGTGAGAGTGCCTGATAGGGTGCTGGATATGGCGTGAAAATAAAAAGGGTGGGGGCACAATTTTACCTGTCGTGACCCCGGGGGGCCGGGGGAGGGATGGCCTCCGCGCATGGGCGCCATTTTGATCACAAACGGGGTGCAGCATCAATGGCAATGAGGCAAGGCAGTGCATGGCACAGACCAGTGGGCGAGCCACAACTGACGACTGGCAGCAGTGGAGAGCTGGGGGAAGTGCTCACACCCAGGTGAGCTGTAGCGGAGGTGAGCTGACCCCATGTGTGGTGGCCTCGGTCATTCGGACCGTTGGACTGCTCTCACATTGCATGTACCTTGGAGAAGCCTCCATGAGTCCGGACGTCCGTCACATGAGCACCGCGTGCAGTGACGACCCTTTGACCCCAAGGTAGACACCCTCGCTAAACCAGCGTCTCGCTACCCTCTATGGGCGCAGAACACTCGAACATTATCCTGCTCCGATACCACACCGTGCAGGGAGACAGGGTTGGGGGGGGGGGGCGGTAACAGTGACTGACCCGACACCACCCGTGATTGCGGGAAACCTGGCCTGTTCCCCGCCTAACTTGCGCTTCTCATAACCAGGCCAAACTAGATGCCGGGCCTACGGGGCGCACCTCCCGGAACATGGGAGCACCCGACACTCGGGCCACCAAAACTGGCACCGGACACGGACTCGGAAGGAACAAGACTCGTAGGCCCATCCCCACCAGTGCCTCTGTCGACCTCCCCTGACCTGTAAAGCGGACTGGGAGTGGATGCGCAGCTGCCACCTCCTCTCCTCCCATCCTAATGCCCTCAGCGCTCCCAGGGCCGGGGAAACCAAGGCGACCCCAGGGCTCTGCATGAACTGCCGCAACTCACCCCCAACCGCGGCTTGTGCCTAAGCAGGCTGCCCAGCCGAGTTTCAACCCCCAAAGGGGGGGAGCGAGCGGAGGGGGGGGGGGGGGGAGGAGGAGGATCAGCACTCACCGTGAGGCAGATATACAACTCCGCCATCGTCCACGAATCCAGCCTCCGCCTGAGCACACTCCCTGACGAGTCCACAGAACTGATGGAACACCTTCACTTCAAGATACTGGCCAGCCCCACCGCCGCCCTCCGAGGAACCCTCATCTACCGACCCCCTGAACCCCGCGGACCCTTCGCCAACTCCATCACCGACATTATCTCCCCGCAGGCCATCGCATCCACCAACTACACCCTGCTGGGAGACCTCAACTTCCACCTCGACAATCAACTGGACCCCAACACCACATCCCTCCTGGACAACCTCCACAACATTGGACTCCGCCAGATCGTGACCGAGCCCACGCACTCAGCAGGACACACCCTCGACCCCCTCTTCACTACAGGAAACTCCATCACCTTCAGCCACACCACCAAACTCCCATGGACCGACCATCGTTGCGTCCACTTCACCTTCAGAACACCCACCATCCACAGACACCAGCACCTGCTTCCACAAAGAAACTGGACCAAAATCACCGATGACCAGCTCACCTCCTCACTCAACAACTCCACCCCAACCATCGCGGAAAACGACGACCCCAACACCGCAGCCCGAACCCTGCATAGATGGATCTCGGTCAGCACCAACACCATAGCCCCCCTCAAGAAAAACAATACCCGTGCCAAGAAAGCCAGATGGTTTACCACCGAACTTCGAGAGTCCAGGCGCACATGCCGCCGCCTTGAAAAGGCCAGGAGAAACACCAAATCCACAGAAGCCTGTGAGAAGTTGGCCTGATATTCAGTGTTCACTATTCTAGTGATCACTATGTATCAGTCCAAACAACCCTTATGGTGATTGGTTGTAAGTCAACCGATAGACCAGCTATCCTAGTAGCATGGACAAGAGCAGTCTTCGGGCTAAACTCTAGAGGGCGTGTTAAGCCAGCTGTTATACCATCACATATACCCCTTGAACACCAAGTGAAAGGACACCACACAAGTGTTATGAAAATAAACAGTGTATTTATTTAGATCACAACAGCCCTGTACTCTTTATGAGGACAGGGTACTAAGCACACAGCAAAACTCTTACGAAAATACTTTAAGTTGCACAATTTACACAAATGCCCGAGGGGCACGAAAAACCATATACTATGAAAGTGGAATGCGAAATTACTAGCAGGTAAGTACTGGACTAATAGGCTTTGGAATCGCTAGGACTATGTTACTGAACCTTCAGATTACTAGTAGGAGGCCTAGGGGATTCGGGTGCAGAGTGTGCACTCTCACGCGGGATGCGGGACAAAGTCTATGGAGGCTAGTAAAAGCAAAGTTAGTGTTCTCGGGCGAACCCGATAAGGTAGGTTGAAAATGACAGTGGATCTGGACCCTTGGATAGTGAGGCTGTGCTGGGGCACCGAAATGCCGAAGTTACCTAGCCCAGGGGCTGCGGCTGCATAGGTCTGAAAAGACGTCGGGAATCCTCATTGATGAACCAGGAGCCTGAAGAAAGAGTTGCTGGCAGGCGACCAGTGAAGATTGTTCGAAGTGATCCAAGCCTGGATTGAAGATGGATGACACCTGAAAGCAGAGGGGACCAAGTTCTTAACCACTAGCCAGTGATCAGATGGGCACCAGGATGGCACCGGATGGTAGTCACCTCGACCAGGTGAGTGGGCGACGCTGGGCTCTGCAGTCTCACGGACCAGGAGGCGTTGTCGGCGACCAGGATGGAGGTTGGAGCTGTCGCACGATGGTTGATGCTGTCGACGTCACTGGACCCAGGATTGGGGCAACAAGTCTTGGCAAATTCAAGCCCACGCGGTGGACCTAAAATGGCACCTGGAGTGGACCAGGAGGGTCCGGGGTGCTCCTCTTTTGGAAGGGAGCAAGGGCCAGTCTGGAGCAACCAGACTAGCAGTGGTGATGTCGTCGGTCGTCGTCGGGAAGGCCACAAGCCAGCGGGCTAGTAGCCAGACAACGCGGTGAGCAGCCAAAAAGCAGAAGGGCCCCACGCAGATCTCGTGGATGCTGGGGGGCTGGTCTTCGGTGCTGGAGTTGCTCAGGGTCGGGGCTTCTCAGACCCCAAAGCACTCACCAGAGGATCCCTCGGCGGTCGTGCTGGATAGAAGTCGTGCAGTTCTGATGATGGCCGGTCCCTCGAGGTCTCGTCGCACCTACGGTTCTCAGCTTAGCTGTAGAGGTAGGTAGAGGTCAGAGGTGCCAGGGAAGCCGGGTCTCGTCGAGCTGGTCAGTCGGATTCCGGAGGAAGGACGTGCAGCAAACGCAGAGTTCTTAGATGGTGCCTGCGGATGCAGGGTGACTACTCCTTAGCCACAAGGGAGAAATCTTGAGAAGAGTCGAGAGTTCCTTTCGTAGAAAGTCGTTTCTTGAATCAAAGATGATCTAATTTGGAAGGGTCCCCGCTCCTGCCTTTATCCTAAAGAAAGGGGTGGGTACGCGACTAGGTCCTGCCCTAGGGGTGGGACCAGGCAGGGGGGTGGTTACACCCCTCTCCCATGCCGGACTTTCCCCAGGCCAGGGGCTGGTGTGCCCCTGGAACTGGTTCTAGCCGGCAGATGCGTACTGAGCCCCGGGGTGCAACTTGCAGTCACCTTCCTGTAAAGCCCTGCCTACCCAGGATACACAAAACCCTGTCTGGGATGGTGCTAGCACCGCCCCTGACAGGAAACCCTTTGTCCAAGCTCCCCTCGCTGGAAGGACTCCCAGCTGCAGGGGGTCAGACTCGTGTCTGTGGTGGCAGCATCCATTTTGTCATGCTGAGGCTTGAGTTAACTTTAACCGGGGTTCACAGTTACATACATGTTGTGTCCCTCTAGAAGGGTGGAATGCTAACCCCGTCGCCAGAATTGGCGAGGGGTTAGTATTCCAATTTGTATGACACCTTACTCGACATGTTTTGATAAAGCGATACCAGAGATAGCATTTAACCGCGAGGATTATAATGCACTTAAGAGTATATGGTATGCGTTATCATGGAACAGCTATTAGGACTTGGTTCCGCAAGCTGCAAATGGGCTCAGCTCATGCCAGAGCACCATCTCACACGATTCCAAGCACTCTGCCTTCAGGATTGTCAAGGCCTGCCATAGGAGTGACTGATAGGAATCTGTGTGTTCATTTTTTAGGGTTAGATATAGGTATACTATATCTAAAGCAAGGGGTGATTACACCACCTTGCCCCAGCTGTTGTGCAGCCAGTTGTGTCAGATTTAGATGGCCATCCAGTGGGGGCATAATACATGCTTCATCCCCTGGTAGGCCATGGGTACACCTATGCCCTGAGTTACAGGGTCTGATAAGGTGGCCCAGTACCAATTGGAAATGTACCTAAGGTACATGGAATCCTTTTTAGAGAGAGAGCAGTAGGCCCGGGGTCCTGATTGGCAGGGTCCCAGGCCAACTAAGTCGGAAAACCAGCAAAACACCATGCAAAAAGTTGGGGGCAACCATAGTCAGGTATCCACCTTCCTACACAACCCCCCCCCCCCCCAAACGAAAGGAGATAAGGCTATCCTTGACCAGGTAAGCCTATATTGCCTGAGTGGCCATATGAGGTGGTACATGCACTGGCATGGTTACCCCCTGTATCATGGTCCACTAAGCAACCCCTCACCCTAAGGGTATCTGAGGGTCTCCACCATAGGGAATCACTACCTGTGGTGTGCTTTGGCAAAGTAAAAGGCTGGTGTGGGAATGGAGTACTGAAGTGAGACTCCACTACTGTTGGGCTCAACATCCTCTAATCACTATCCACCATATGTGCCTTTCTTTCCAGTACTGAGTTGCTATGAGCTCTCAGGGTCAACCTCTGGCTACCTAAAGCTGGAGGCTGAGTCCCTCTTTTTGGCTTACTGGAGGGACAGGTCAGGTTAGGGGTTTTTAGGCCCCATGTTTGGCTATGCCCAACAGTGTCCAGCTGTGGGAGGTCCCTAACTACTTTTAAGGGGGATCCCTCAGGAGTCTGTTTTATTTTCACTTGGCTAGGGGAGTTCTTTTGGACAGGGGGCCCTTTGGGGTCCACCACTGGCCTCCCTGACCTTTACAGCCCTGGGCTGATGGAGGCAGGGTTGAGAGGTGCAGGCTTCCTGCTCCAGACTGGGTCCCAACTGGGAAGGGTCCACTGCCATCAGGGGCTCTGCCAGGCTAGGCCTGACTACCTCTGGGGCAGTTCCTTCACCAGGGGTAGAGTCAGTTCCCTGAGGAGGCTGGCTCTCACTTAGTGTCTGGGAGGAGGAAGACTTTTCTTCCTCCTCAATGCTCTCAGTTTGGGTGGAGTGATCCATTGTTTCAGGCTTCACAACCCCACTATCTGTCTGAGTAGAGGCTGAGACCATTTCAGCCTTGCCAACCTTTTCAGGAGGGCACTCAGTCTGTGTGGGATGACATCCCTCTATGAGAAGAGGTCTGAGAGCCATTGGTTTGAATGGATCTGTTAGAACCTCTAGATAGAGACCTAACTCGTCCACTCCCAATGTTAAGTCTGCCTGAGAGTGGCCCTGGGGGTCCCCTAAATCCAGTCTCATGCCTACTTAAGTTGGACCTGGTGAGTCTCCTGACTTCTACCTGTCCCTTGTCTGCCTCATCCTCTGATAACTCCTCTTCCTCCTCCTCCTCAGCATCATCTGCTTCCTGTAGGGGGTGGTCAGGGTTAGTAAAGGGTCCCTCTAAGGGGGGCAGATTCCCATCTGGATGAGAAGGATCTGTGTTAGCAGCCCTCCTAGCATCATAAGTCTCTAAGAGACCAATCAGAAAAGGAATGGTAGAATTTGAACCCTGTTTTAGTTTCCTGGAGGTACACACTTGTCTCATCTCCTGGAAGCTAGGAGCAGCATATCTGGAAGGGACCTGTGGAGGGTCCACAACCACAAGAGGGGTCTCTGAAGACTCTCCGAGGTTAGACATACTTCTAGTGTGGTGTAAGTGATGCACCTACCTACACTATTTGTTTGCCTACTGATTGTAGGAGAGTAGGGTCTGCTATCCTATGGTCACCCCAATTTTTGCTTTTTGCTTCACTGGTTTTCGACTTACTGAGGCTGTGGGCCTGCTAATCAGACCCCCAGCCTGCTGTTCTCTCTCTAAATTTATAATACATGTGCTATAGGTACATACCACAATTGGAAATGGATTCCTTGTCAGCCCCTGTACCATGCACTATAGGTGCTCAGGGCATAGGTGCCACCAAGGCCTACCAGGGGCTGCAGCATAGCTTTTGCCACCCCTGGCTGGTTCTTAAATTGACACAACTGGCTGATCACTCAGCTGGGGCAAGTGGGTGTAATCACCCCTTGCTTAGATATAGTATACCTATATCTAAACCTATATCTGGACACATAAATAGCCTGTAAGCCACTCCTATGGAAGGCCTCATCAATCCTGGAGGCAGAGTGCGTGGTTTTATGTGAGATGGAGCTCTGGAATGAGCTGAGCCTGTCTGCAGCTGTCGGGAACAACTCCCTAAGCTGATCCGGGATAATGCCATACCATATACTCTTAAGCGCCTTATAATCCTCGCGGTTATATAGCAACTTTGGTTTGGCTTTATCAAAACATGTCGTGTAAGGTGTCATACGAATTGGAATACTACCCCCTCGCCAGTTCTGGCGACGGGGGTAGCATTCCACCCTTCTAGAGGGATAAGACATGTTACTTTACTGAAACGCGGTTGATTTAAAATGAGCCTCAGATCCACAAAATGGATGCCCCTGCTACAGACACGGGTCTGGCCTCCTGCTGCTGACCGAAACTCAGCATATGGTGGCCTGGACAAAGGGTTTCCTGTCGCAGGGCAGTGTCAAACCACCCCAGACAGGAGATAGTGGATTGGAGTAGGGAGGTTTCAAAGAAACCAGACACTGCCTGGGGAGCACAAGGCTGCCCCTTGCATAATCCGGCCAAACCGGTTCTGGGGCCTCCCAGCCCCTGTCCCAGCGCGGCCTGGATCAAAGGAAAGGGGTGTAACCGCCCCCTTCCTGGGTCCCACCCATAGGAGGGGACCTAGCAGGATGTCCAGCCCACCAGATTCGAATAAGAGTGGGAGCAGTGCCAATGCAACTCAGATCATCCTGAAGAAAGATAAGAAACGAATTCTGGACCCTTCGACTTTCTACTCCGCGTTAGAAGACTGAAGAATCTCCCTTGTGGTCAAGGAGTGACCACCCTGTGCAAACAGGCAACATCCAGCCCTCGACCCTTGCTTTGTTGCAGTTCCCGCCGGAACTCGAGCGACAGAGATTGACGAGATCAAGCTTGCCTGCCTTCTCCCTGCCCGATCCACAGTCCCTGCAGAGCTGAGACCAGTGAAGGCGACCGGAAGCGTGGGGCATGCCATCTTGAAAAGGCCACGAGACGCTGACCGGGCAGCCCACGAGTGATCCTCAAAGCTGTGCACCGGGGTTTGAGAAGCCCCAACCCCGAGCTACACTTGCACCAAAGCTACCCCCTCCACACTCGACGAGTGCTGCGTGGGGCCCTTCTGCTTGTGGCGGCTGGACGCGTTGGCCCGGTCACTTGCCAGCTGGCTTGTGGCCCCTGTGCCGATGAAACTTGAAATACGACTTGCTTTTCTGGTTGCTCCAGATCTGCACCAGCTCCTGTGAAAAGGAGCCCCCACTCTGACCCTCCTGGTTCGAGTGATAAGCAATCTCCCGGTTCCGCGTGGATTGCTTTTGCCAAGTGCTGTTTGCTGCAATCTTGAAGCCGATGGTGCTGACGGCGAGAGCCTACGTGGGACAGATCGTGACCTGCTCCTGGACGTCACAGATGCCCCAGAGCCCACGTGACAGCGGAGAGAAGCCTATCGACAACCACCTGATTGCGCCCAACATTGCCTGGTTCCGTCCTGGTTCCACCCTGGTCACTGCTGAGTGACCCAGACTCTGTCCCCTCTGCTTTCAGGTACTTTTCTACTTCGATCCACCCTTGGATCGCACCGGACACTTCTGCTTCACATCGCCTGCAGCTGCAACAGCTTCAAGCACCAAGAGCCTGCGTGTCAGAACCCGACGCCACTTCGACCCTGTGCACCCACGGCCTGTGGGTGAGGTAACATTGCAACGCCGGTGTTCTTACACTGGTACACACCTCTAGGGTCTGTGTCTAAAGTTTTGTTCCTCTAGGTTCAGCGGAAGTATCTTTTAATTCACTTTATCTAACTTTTACGCACCATTGACATTGCATTGGTGCGAGCCGCACTTTCCGTGCTGCACCCGTCTCCTGTGGGCTACTCCCGACTTCAGCATTGCTAGTCCTGACTGCTCCCAGCGAATCTCTAGGCCCTAGGCCTAACCACTGTTCGATAAGTGTTCCTTATACCACTTTTTTAGTATATGGTCTGAGTGGCCACCCGCCCTCATCCATAATTGTGCAACTTTATATGTTTTACTGTGCTTTTGATTTAACGCTTGTGCCCCTTTCCTCATAAAGAGTACTGGGGAGTAATTTAGAAATAAATACATATATTTTTACAATATATACTTGTGTGGTGTCCTTTCATTTGATTACAGGATTGTATGTGGTAAAACAGCTCGCTTAACACGACCTCTTAAGTTAAGCCTTTAAGGCTGCTTAGTCCATGCTACCACTAGGATAGCTTGTCTAACAAGGTTGACTTACAACCAGACATCTTTGGGGCTTGTTTGGACTGATACCCAGTGGTTCCAGAATTGGAAACACTACATATCAGGCCAACTTCTCACATTGGTGTGCAGCGGTGCGGATTTGAGCTTGCTGTTTGTTTTACCATTACAATCTTTACATCAAATTGAAAGATCACATCAAGTACCTCTAGGTACATATAAATCAAAAGCTTAGCATATTAAGTTCTACTGAACTTAGTAGTTGTAGATTAAAGGGATTAGCACACCCTGACTACAACTCACTAGCAAGGTACAGTAGGAAAACACTTAGTGTAGGTAAGTGCATCACTTACACCTCACTAGCAGTCATGTCTGATACAGGTAGAGCCTCAGGCTCTGCTCCTGTAATAGTTGATCCTATAGGGACAACATCCAGATATGACAACCTTAGCCACAAAGACCTGAGTGCCTTGTGCACAGCCAGGGGGCTAAAAAAGGGCAGAGGCCCTACCATTCCTTCCCTAATAGCTATCCTAGAAAAGGATGACTTAGATAAGGTGAGTCAGGCTCCCTTAGAATCAGGTGAAGGGATACACTCCCCTGAGAATGAGGATCTTCCAGAAGAAGAAGAGGAGGAGGAAGAGGAAGAGGAAGGCTCAGATGTAGAAGAGCCTGAAGATCAGGATCAGAGGGTGACCCAGGTATAGGTTGCCAGGCTTAACCAGGCCAACCTGGACCTACATGGGAATGGAGAGGGCCAGCACCACTCCAGATCTCATAACCAAATTCTCCCAGGTAACAGGAGGGTGTGATCTCAATCAGGGGATTCTCATCTTTCTAGTGCCTCAAGAGAATCTCAAAGAGGGATGACTCCCTCCCAGAGAAAAGAGCATAGGGCCAGGATGAGGGCTGTCCAACTCCAAATAGAAAGGGAAGAGGTAGCCTTGGCTCAAGCTAAACTTGCTTTAGCAAGAGAAAGAAAATTGTGTGGCTTAGATGCCACTGGTGGCAGCAAAGTTCCTAAAGAAAAAGACAGGGCCTATGACAATAGAAACCTGACAAAAATTGTGCCCTCCTACAAGGAAGGGGATGATATCCACAAATGGATGACTGCTCTTGAGAGGGCCTGCATGGTACAGCAGGTCCCTGAGGATCAGTGGGCAGCAATTTTATGGTACTCCTTTTCTGAGAAAGGGAGGGACAGGCTCCTCACTGTTAGACCTGAGGATGCCAAAAACTACTCTGTTCTGAAGAGTGCTCTTATTGAAGGGTTTGGCCTAACCACTGAGCAATACAGGTTGTCGTTCAGAGACACCCAAAAAGCACAGACTCAGGACTGGACTGATTTTGTAGATTGTGCCACTAAGGCTCTGGAGGGTTGGCTGCAGGGAAGTAAAGTTTCAGACTATACAGGATTGTACAATCTTATGATGAGAGAGCAGATCCTTAATAACTGTCAGAACCAGCTGTTGCATCAATACCTTGTTGACTCTGATTTGACCTCTCCCCAAGAATTGGGAAAGAAGGAAGACAAATGGGTCAGAACAAGGATTAAGCAGAAAAACCAGAACCAAGGTGACCAGAAGAAAACAGACCAGAAGGGTGGGAATCAGAAAGATAAAGAAAAGGACCAGAAGTCTTCAGGCCCCCAAACTAGCAATAAGGAGGGGGGTTCCCAAAATGGAAACAAGAAAAAGAAGAATGATGGCCCAAAGAAACCTTGGTGTAATACCTGCAAATCAGTTTCACACTGGGGCAGTGAATGCACTAAGAAAAATCCAGTCCCCACCACTGCAGCTCCTAAAGCACCTGCACCCCCTAGTACAGTTAACAGTGGTGGTACACAGCCCAAGGGTTTAGTAGGGTTGACCCTGGGCACTGAGGTGGAATCTGGCCTAGTCAGAATCCCCACACAGGCAGTTCTCCTATATGATGTGGACTTACCTTTGCCCACTGCAGTAAGCCCCAGTAACCTGGGCAAATATAGGCAGACTCCCTTAATCAATGAGAAACTGGCTCAGGCCTACAGGGACACTTGTGCCAGTGTCACTATGGTGACACCTGACTTTGTGGACCCTGGTCAGATTGTACTAGGTGAAAGTTACCTAGTGACCAATGCAAGCAACTCCACTACTTCCCATAGTGTGGCTGTTGTGAACTTCTCCTGGGGAGGGGTAGATGGCCTAAAGAAAGTTGTTGTGAGTGCAGACCTCCCAGTAGACTGTCTGTTAGGCAATGATCTTGAAAGCTCAGTTTGGTCAGAAGTGGAGTACAGGACTCATGCAGAAATGCTAGGGATTTCAGCTCATGTTCTTGCAGTGACAAGGTCTCAGGCTAAGAAGTGCCTTCCTGAACCAGTGGTGGATCTTGAAACAATAGACCAACCACAACCCAAGAGAAGGAGCAAGAGGGTTAAGGCTGTGCCTTCCCACTTGCCCCAGGTTGAGGATCAAGTTTCACAGGAAACTGATTCTGCAGTCCAAGAGGAGACTGTCTCAGATGAGCTTGAACCTGAACAGGTTGAGTTTCTGGGGACAGGGGGACCCTCAAGGGCAGACCTGGGGCAGGCTCAATTAGATTGCCCTTCCCTTGAACCCCTCAGACAGCAAGCTGCTGCTGAGGCTGCAGGGAATGCTCAAGGTACCCATAAGGTGTATTGGGATGAAGGACTCCTTTATTCAGAGGCTAGAGACCCCAAGCCTGGCACAACCAGGAGGTTGGTCATACCTTTGAAGTTTAGGGGTTTCCTTCTTACCTTGGCCCATGATATTCCCCTTGCAGGACACTTAGGCCAGAATAAGACTTGGGACAGGCTTGTTCCACACTTTCACTGGCCTCACATGTCAGAAAATGTCAAGGAGTTTTGTCGCTCCTGTGTCACTTGCCAAGCCAGTGGTAAGTCAGGTGGCACAACAAAGGCCCCCCTGATACCACTACCTGTGGTGGGGGTACCCTTTGAAAGAGTTGGAATAGACATTGTGGGTCCCATGGATCCTCCAACAGCATCTGGGCACAGATTTATACTGGTGGTAGTGGATCATGCCACCAGGTACCCAGAGGCAATTCCCCTGAGGACCACCACAGCTCCTGTGGTGGCAAAAGCCCTCATTGCAGTTTTCTCAAGAGTGGGCTTTCCAAAGGAGGTTCTTTCAGACAGAGGTACCAACTTTATGTCTGGATACTTAAAAGCAATGTGGAAAGAGTGTGGAGTAAACTATAAGTTTACCACACCCTACCATCCACAGTGCAATGGGCTTGTGGAAAGGTTCAACAAGACCCTAAAGGGAATGATAAAAGGTTTACCAGAGAAGCTTAGGCGAAAATGGGACATCCTTTTACCCTGCTTGCTCTTTGCTTACAGAGAGGTCCCACAGAAGGGGGTTGGCTACAGCCCTTTTGAACTTTTGTTTGGCCACCCTGTAAGAGGTCCATTGAGTTTGGTGAAGGAAGGATGGGAGTTACCTCTCAAAAAGCCTAAACTAGACATTGTGGACTATGTACTTGGTCTCCGCTCCAGGATGGCTGAATACATGGAGAGAGCATCCAAAAACCTTGAGGCAAGTCAAGAATTACAGAAAGCTTGGCATGACCAAAAGGCTGTTCTGGTTGAGTACCAGCCAGGGCAAAAGGTGTGGGTGTTGGACCCAGTGGGGCCAGCAGCTCTCCAGGACCAATGGACTGGACCCTACCCTATCATCGAAAAGAAGGGAGACGTCACCTACTTGGTTGACTTTGGCACCCCTAGGAGCCCCCACAGGGTGCTCCATGTAAACAGATTGAAAGCATTTGTTGACAGGGAGGACATGAGTCTCCTCATGGCCACAGATGGGGAACAGGAGGAAGAGAGTGACCCTCTCCCAGACCTGCTTTCCCAGAACCCTGATGATGGTTCAGTTGATGGAGTAGCCTTGGCAGGCAGCCTCACTGAGCAGCAACAGGTGGACTGCAGACAGGTGTTGCAAGCCCACAGACATATGTTTTCTCTCACACCCAGCCAGACTAATTGGTGCACCCATGAGGTGGACACTGGTGACAGTCTGCCTGTGAAGAATAAGATCTACAGGCAACCTGACCATGTCAGGGATTGTATAAAGGCTGAGGTGCAAAAGATGTTGGAGCTTGGAGTGATTGAGCCATCAGAGAGCCCATGGGCTAGCCCAGTCGTCCTTGTGCCAAAACCTCATACCAAAGATGGGAAGAGAGAAATGAGGTTTTGTGTGGACTACAGAGGTCTCAATGCTGTCACTAGGACAGATGCTCATCCCATTCCAAGAGCAGATGAGCTCATTGATAAATTGGCTTCTGTCAAGTTTCTGAGCACATTTGATTTGACAGCTGGCTACTGGCAAATCAGACTAGCTGAAGAGTCAAAAGCCAAAACAGCATTCTCTACCCCTAGTGGGCATTATCAGTTTGTGGTAATGCCCTTTGGTTTGAAGAATGCACCTGCCACCTTCCAAAGGTTGGTGAATCAAGTCCTTGCTGGGTTGGATGACTTTTGTGCAGCATATCTAGATGATATTGCTGTCTTTAGCTCCACCTGGGAGGATCACCTGATCCACCTGAAGAAGGTTCTGGAGGCCCTGCAAAAGGCAGGCCTGACTATCAAGGCTACTAAGTGCCAGATAGGGCAGAGCAAGGTTGTGTACTTGGGCCACCTAGTAGGTGGGGGTCAAGTTCAACCACTGGAGAGCAAGATCCAGACCATACAGGACTGGGCTCCTCCAACTACCCAGACACAAGTCAGAGCCTTCTTGGGCCTGACTGGGTATTACAGAAAATTTGTAAAGAACTATGGGTCAATTGTGACACCATTGAATGACTTGACATCCAAGAAGATGCCCAAAAAGGTTCAGTGGACAGTTAGCTGTCAAAAGGCATTTGATGACCTGAAGAAGGCCATGTGCTCTGCACCTATCCTGAAGAGTCCTGACTACTCCAAACAGTTCATTGTACAGACAGATGCTTCTGAGTTGGGGGTGGGAGCTGTGCTTTCACAACTTAATCAAGATGGTCAAGACCAGCCCATTGCTTTTATTAGCAGAAGGCTGACCCCCAGGGAGAAACGTTGGTCAGCTATTGAGAGGGAGGCCTTTGCTGTGGTTTGGGCCCTGAAGAAGTTGAGGCCATACTTGTTTGGTACTCACTTCCTAATTCAGACAGACCATAAGCCCCTCTTGTGGCTAAATCAGATGAAGGGTGAAAATCCCAAACTGCTCAGGTGGTCCATTTCCCTACAGGGGATGGACTTTACAGTGGAGCACCGCCCAGGGACTGACCATGGTAATGCAGATGGTCTCTCCAGGTACTTCCACTTAGAACATGAAGACTTATCTGGTCAAGGTTAAGTTTAATGTCCCTGCGTTTGGGGGGGTTATGTAGGAGAGTAGGGTCTGCTATCCTATGGTCACCCCAATTTTTGCTTTTTGCTTCACTGGTTTTCGACTTACTGAGGCTGTGGGCCTGCTAATCAGACCCCCAGCCTGCTGTTCTCTCTCTAAATTTATAATACATGTGCTATAGGTACATACCACAATTGGAAATGGACTCCTTGTCAGCCCCTGTACCATGCACTATAGGTGCTCAGGGCATAGGTGCCACCAAGGCCTACCAGGGGCTGCAGCATAGCTTTTACCACCCCTGGCTGGTTCTTAAATTGACACAACTGGCTGATCACTCAGCTGGGGCAAGTGGGTGTAATCACCCCTTGCTTCGATATAGTATACCTATATCTAAACCTATATCTGGACACATAAATAGCCTGTAAGCCACTCCTATGGAAGGCCTCATCAATCCTGGAGGCAGAGTGCGTGGTTTTATGTGAGATGGAGCTCTGGCATGAGCTGAGCCTGTCTGCAGCTGTCGGGAACAACTCCCTAAGCTGATCCGGGATAATGCCATACCATATACTCTTAAGCGCCTTATAATCCTCGCGGTTATATAGCAACTTTGGTTTGGCTTTATCAAAACATGTCGTGTAAGGTGTCATACGAATTGGAATACTACCCCCTCGCCAGTTCTGGCGACGGGGTAGCATTCCACCCTTCTAGAGGGATAAGACATGTTACTTTACTGAAACGCGGTTGATTTAAAATGAGCCTCAGATCCACAAAATGGATGTCCCTGCCACAGACACGGGTCTGGCCTCCTGCTGCTGACCGAAACTCAGCATATGGTGGCCTGGACAAAGGGTTTCCTGTCGCAGGGCGGTGTCAAACCACCCCAGACAGGAGATAGTGGATTGGAGTAGGGAGGTTTCAAAGAAACCAGACACTGCCTGGGGAGCACAAGGCTGCCCCTTGCATAATCCGGCCAAACCGGTTCTGGGGCCTCCCAGCCCCTGTCCCAGCGCGGCCTGGATCAAAGGAAAGGGGTGTAACCACCCCCTTCCTGGGTCCCACCCATAGGAGGGGACCTAGCAGGATGTCCAGCCCACCAGATTCGAATAAGAGTGGGAGCAGTGCCAATGCAACTCAGATCATCCTGAAGAAACATAAGAAACGAATTCTGGACCCTTCAACTTTCTACTCGACGTTAGAAGACTGAAGAATCTCCCTTGTGGTCAAGGAGTGACCACCCTGTGCAAACAGGCAACATCCAGCCCTCGACCCTTGCTTTGTTGCAGTTCCCGCCGGAACTCGAGCGACAGAGATCGACGAGATCAAGCTTGCCTGCCTTCTCCCTGCCCGATCCACAGTCCCTGCAGAGCTGAGACCAGTGGAGGCGACCGGAAGCGTGGGGCACGCCATCTTGAAAAGGCCACGAGACGCTGACCGGGCAGCCCACGAGTGATCCTCGAAGCTGTGCACCGGGGTTTGAGAAGCCCCAACCCCGAGCTACACTTGCACCAAAGCTACCCCCTCCACACTCGACGAGTGCTGCGTGGGGCCCTTCTGCTTGTGGTGGCTGGACGCGTTGGCCCGGTCACTTGCCAGCTGGCTTGTGGCCCCTGTGCCGATGAAACTTGAAATACGACTTGCTTTTCTGGTTGCTCCAGATCTGCACCAGCTCCTGTGAAAAGGAGCCCCCACTCCGACCCTCCTGGTTCGAGTGATAAGCAATCTCCCGGTTCCGCGTGGATTGCTTTTGCCAAGTGCTGTTTGCTGCAATCTTGAAGCCGACGGTGCTGACGACGAGAGCCTACGTGGGACAGATCATGACCTGCTCCTGGACGTCGCAGATGCCCCAGAGCCCACGTGACAGGGAGAGAAGCCTATCGACAACCACCTGATTGCGCCCGACATTGCCTGGTTCCGTCCTGGTTCCACCCTGGTCACTGCTGAGTGACCCAGACTCTGTCCCCTCTGCTTTCAGGTACTTTTCTACTTCGATCCACCCTTGGATTGCACCGGACACTTCTGCTTCACATCGCCTGCAGCTGCAACAGCTTCAAGCACCAAGAGCCTGCGTGTCAGAACCCGACGCCACTTCGACCCTGTGCACCCACGGCCTGTGGGTGAGGTAACATTGCAACGCCGGTGTTCTTACACTGGTACACACCTCTAGGGTCTGTGTCTAAAGTTTTGTTCCTCTAGGTTCAGCGGAAGTATCTTTTAATTCACTTTATCTAACTTTTACGCACCATTGACATTGCATTGGTGCGAGCCGCACTTTCCGTGCTGCACCCGTCTCCTGTGGGCTACTCCCGACTTCAGCATTGCTAGTCCTGACTGCTCCCAGCGAATCTCTAGGCCCTAGGCCTAACCACTGTTCGATAAGTGTTCCTTATACCACTTTTTTAGTATATGGTCTGAGTGGCCACCCGCCCTCATCCATAATTGTGCAACTTTATATGTTTTACTGTGCTTTTGATGTAACGCTTGTGCCCCTTTCCTCATAAAGAGTACTGGGGAGTAATTTAGAAATAAATACATATATTTTTACAATATATACTTGTGTGGTGTCCTTTCATTTGATTACAGGATTGTATGTGGTAAAACAGCTCGCTTAACACGACCTCTTAAGTTAAGCCTTTAAGGCTGCTTAGTCCATGCTACCACTAGGATAGCTTGTCTAACAAGGTTGACTTACAACCAGACATCTTTGGGGCTTGTTTGGACTGATACCCAGTGGTTCCAGAATTGGAAACACTACATATCAGGCCAACTTCTCACACTGATCCCTTGCTAAGAGTTGTAGTCAAGGTGTGCTAAGCCTTGTTAAACTACAACAGCTGGTTCAGTAGAACTCAGAGTATTCTAAGCTAAGTTATATGTACCTAAATACTTATGTGATCTTTCACAATGATATTCTTAGGATACGTGTGGTAAAACAACAGCAAGCTCAAATCCCACCGTTGCCACCAATGTGAGAAGTTGGCCTGATATTCAGTGTTCACTATTCTAGTGATCACTATGTATCAGTCCAAACAACCCTTATGGTGATTGGTTGTAAGTCAACCGATAGACCAGCTATCCTAGTAGCATGGACAAGAGCAGTCTTCGGGCTAAACTCTAGAGGGCGTGTTAAGCCAGCTGTTATACCATCACATATAACCCTTGAACACCAAGTGAAAGGACACCACACAAGTGTTATGAAAATAAACAGTGTATTTGTTTAGATCACAACAGCCCTGTACTCTTTATGAGGACAGGGTACTAAGCACACAACAAAACTCTTACGAAAATACTTTAAGTTGCACAATTTACACAAATGACCGAGGGGCACGAAAAACCATATACTATGGAAGTGGAATGCGAAATTACTAGCAGGTAAGTACTAGACTAATAGGCTTTGGAATCGCTAGGACTATGTTACTGAACCTTCAGATTACTAGTAGGAGGCCTAGGGGACTCGGGTGCAGAGTGTGCACACTCACACGGGATGCGGGACAAAGTCTATGGAGGCTAGTAAAAGCAAAGTTAGTGTTCTCGGGCGAACCCGATAAGGTAGGTTGAAAACGACAGTGGATCTGGACCCTTGGATAGTGAGGCTACGCTGGGGCACCGAAATGCCGAAGTTACCTAGCCCAGGGGCTGCGGCTACATAGGTCTGAAAAGACGTCGGGAATCCTCGTTGACGAACCAGGAGCCTGAAGAAAGAGTTGCTGGCAGGCGACCAGTGAAGATTGTTCGAAGTGATCCAAGCCTGGATCGAAGATGGATGACACCTGAAAGCAGAGGGGACCAAGTTCTTAACCACTAGCCAGTGATCAGATGGGCACCAGGATGGCATCGGATGGTAGTCACCTCGACCAGGTGAGTGGGCGACGCTGGGCTCTGCAGTCTCATGGACCAGGAGGCGTTGTCGGCGACCAGGATGGAGGTGCGAGCTGTCCCACGATGGTTGATGCTGTCGAAGTCGCTGGACCCAGGATTGGGGCAACAAGTCTTGGCAAATTCAAGCCCACGCGGTGGACCTAAAATGGCATCTGGAGTGGACCAGGCGGGTCCGGGGTGCTCCTCTTTTGGAAGGGAGCAAGGGCCAGTCTGGAGCAACCAGACTAGCAGTGGTGATGTCCTCGGTCGTCGTCGGGAAGGCCACAAGCCAGTGGGCTAGTAGCCAGACAACGCGGTGAGCAGCCAAAAAGCAGAAGGGCCCCACGCAGATTTCGTGGATGCTGGGGGGCTGGTCTTCGGTGCTGGAGCTGCTCAAGGTCGGGGCTTCTCGGACCCCAAAGCACTCACCAGAGGATCCCTCGGCGGTCGTGCTGGATAGAAGTCGTGCAGTTCTGATGATGGCCGGTCCCTCGAGGTCTCGTCGCACCTACGGTTCTCAGCTTAGCTGTAGACGTAGGTAAAGGTCAGAGGTGCCAGGGAAGCCGGGTCTCGTCGAGCTGGTCAGTCGGAATCCGGAGGAAGGACGTGCAGCAAACCGCAGAGTTCTTAGATGGTGCCTGCGGATGCAGGGTGCCTACTCCTTAGCCACAAGGGAGAAATCTTGAGAAGAGTCGAGAGTTCCTTTCGTAGAAAGTAGTTTCTTGAATCAAAGATGATCTAATTTGGAAGGGTCCCCGCTCCTGCCTTTATCCTAAAGAAAGGGGTGGGTACGCGACTAGGTCCTGCCCTAGGGGTGGGACCAGGAAGGGGGGTGGTTACACCCCTCTCCCATGCCGGACTTTCCCCAGGCCAGGGGCTGGTGTGCCCCTGGAACTGGTTCTAGCCGGCAGATGCGTAGTGAGCACCGGGGTGCCACTTGCAGTCACCTTCCTGTAAAGCCCTGCCTACCCAGGATACACAAAACGCTGTCTGGGATGGTGCTAGCACCGCCCCTGACAGGAAACCCTTTGTCCAAGCTCCCCTCGCTGGAAGGACTCCCAGCTGCAGGGGGTCAGACTCGTGTCTGTGGTGGCAGCATCCATTTTGTGATGCTGAGGCTTGAGTTAACTTTAACCGGGGTTCACAGTTACATACATGTCGTGTCCCTCTAGAAGGGTGGAATGCTAACCCCATCACCAGAATTGGCGAGGGGTTAGTATTCCAATTCGTATGACACCTTACTCGACATGTTTTAATAAAGCAATACCAGAGATAGCATTTAACCGCGAGGATTATAATGCACTTAAGAGTATATGGTATGCGTTATCATGGAACAGCTATTAGGACTTGGTTCTGCAAGCTGCAAACGGGCTCAGCTCATGCCAGAGCACCATCTCACACGATTCCAAGCACTCTGCCTTCAGGATTGTCAAGGCCTGCCATAGGAGTGACTGATAGGAATCTGTGTGTCCATTTTTTAGGGTTAGATATAGGTATACTATATCTAAAGCAAGGGGTGATTACACCACCTTGCCCCAGCTGTCGTGCAGCCAGTTGTGTCAGATTTAGATGGCCATCCAGGGGGGGCATAATACATGCTTCAGCCCCTGGTAGGCCCTGGGTACACCTATGCCCTGAGTTACAGGGTCTGATAAGGTGGCCCAGTACCAATTGGAAATGTACCTAAGGTACATGGAATCCTTTTTAGAGAGAGAGCAGTAGGCCCGGGGTCCTGATTGGCAGGGTCCCAGGCCAACTAAGTCGGAAAACCAGCAAAACACCAGGCAAAAAGTTGGGGGCAACCATAGTCAGGTATCCACCTTCCTACAAAGCCCACAACAACTTCAGAGCCGCCACCAACGCCCACCATCAACTCATCAGAGAAACGAGTAAAAAAGCGATTGAAGACAGAATCTCCACCCACGCACACAACAGCAAGGAACTCTTCAGCATCATCAAGGAGTTCGTCCAACCCACCAGCGAGTCTACCGACATCCCTCCCTCACAAGACCTCTGCGACAAACTCAGCACCTTTTTCCACCACAAAATCAAGAGCATCTACGACAACTTCGACGAAGACAACCAACACACTGAACCCTCACCAACCACCCTGACAATCGGAAACCCGCGATTGATGACTGGACAGCACTCACCACCGAAGACACACTGAAGACAATAAAGTCAATCCACTCAGGGGCCCCCACGGACCCCTGCCCCCACCACATCTTCGATTTACAAAAGGGGGATGGTGATGAACAGAGTGTCTGAATTAAGCAGACCACTCTTACCCAGTCCAAAGATCAGGGCTTGATCCATCACCATTTTTTAGCTCACTGCACCATCCCAGCTCAGAACTTGGCTATATGCAAATTAGTCTGACCCTGGCCCAGTGCATCATGGGAACAGGGCAGACCAAACTACCAAGCCACTTCTTATACTGGGAAGGAAACAAGCTACCGGGGACCGGTTTCTGGCATTTCAGCCGTCTTCGGCCCGGCTTGCTTGAATCCTGATGGTGCAATGAGCAAGGGTCTCACATCTGAGTATACCCTTCCAAGCTTATGGTGGACAAAAATGATTTACAAAAGGGGGGTGGTGATGAACAGAGTGTCTGAATTAAGCAGACCACTCTTACCCAGTCCAAAGATCAGGGCTTGATCCAGACACTCTGTTCATCACCACCCCCTTTTCTGAATCATTTTTGGCCACTATAGGTGTGGCAGGGTATACTCAGACATGAGTCCCTTTCTCACTGCACCATCAGGATTCAAGCAAGCCGGGCCGAAGACGGCTGAAATGCCAGAAACCGGTCCCCGGTAGCTTGTCTCCTTTCTGGTGAAGAATTGGCTTGGTAGTTTAGTCTGCCCTGTTCCCATGATGCACTGGGCCAGGGACAGACTGATTTGCATATAGCCAGGTTCTGAGCTGGGATGGTGCAGTGAGATAAATAACGGTGATGGATCAAGCCCTGATCTTTCGACTGGGTAAGAGTGGTCTGCTTAATTCAGACACTCTGTTCATCACCACCCCCTTTTCTGAATCCCACCACATCTTCAACAGAGCCGCCAACACCATCGCACCCATGCTCCGCCAAACCATCAACCGCTCCCTGGCGACCGCCTCGTTCCCCGACGACTGAAAATACGCCGAGGTCAACCCCCTCCTAAAGAAACCCTCAACGGACCCCACCGACCTCAAAAACTACAGACCCATCTCCCTGCTCCCGTTCCCAGTGAAAGTCATCGAGAAAGCCATCAACAGCCAACTCGCCACATTCATTGAAGAACACAACATCCTCGACTCCTCCCAATCCGGCTTCAGAAAAAACCACAGTACGGAAACCGCCCTCCTCGCCGCAACAGACGACATCCGCACCTTACTGGACAAAGGAGAAACAGTAGCCCTCATCCTCCTCGACCTATCAGCGGCGTTCGACACAGTCTCACACCGCACCCTAATACTCAGACTCTACGATGCAGGAATCCAGGACAAGGCCCTCGACTGGATCTGCTCCTTCCTCTCCGGCAGGACGCAGCGGGTCAGACTCCCCCCTTTCCTCTCGGACCCCACACCGATCACCTGCGGAGTCCCCCAGGGCTCCTCCCTCAGCCCGACGCTCTTCAACGTCTACATGGCTCCACTTGCCCCCATCGTCAAAACCTACGGACTCAACATCGTGTCATATGCAGACGACACCCAGCTCATCCTCTCCCTATCCTCTCCCTATCCAACAAGCCAGACGCAACTTTCGAGAAGGCATGGAAGCCGTCGCCAAATGGATGAAAAACAGCTGCCTTCAACTAAACACCAACAAAACAGAAGTACTCATCATGGGCCCAAACCCCGACGCCTGGAGCGACACCTGGTGGCCCACCGCCCTCGGAAACCCGCCAACCCCCACAGACCACGCACGCAACCTGGGAATCATCCTGGACTCTGAGCTCAAAATGGACCGCCAGATCAACTCTGTCTCATCTTCCTGCTTCCACACCCTCCGCCTCCTTCGTAAGACCTTCAAATGGATGCCCCTCGAACACCGAAAGACAGTCACTCACGCCCTGGTCACCAGCAGACTCGACTACGGCAACGCACTCTACGCCGGAATAAACAAAAACCTCATCCGCAAGCTACAGAACATCCAAAACGCCGCGGCAAGACTGGTCCTCAACCTGCCAAAACACTGCCACATCTCCCAGCACACTCCACTGGCTCCCCGTCGAGGCGAGAATCACCTTTAAGATGCTCACCCACGCACACAAGGCCCTCCACGGCACCGGACCAGCATACCTGAACAGCCGACTCAAATTCCACGCACCCCAAAGGACCCTACGATTAGCCCAGCTTTCCTACGCCGTGGTCCCCCGCACCAGAAAGACCAGATCGGGAGGCCGCTCCTTCTCCTTCCTTGCGGCCAAAGCATGGAACGCCCTTCCGCTCCACCTCAGACAGACAACATCGCTCCCCATCTTCGCAAGAAACCTCAAAACCTGGCTCTTCGACAGACCCTCTCCTTGATGGAATGGAACCTGCACCCCTCCACCCCTAGCGCCTTGAGACCCTTACGGGTGAGTAGTCGCGCTTTAACAAACTCCTGATTGGGCACGAGGTGAGCAGCGTTAGGGTGAAAGGCCAGATTGCGTGTCCCCTGACGAGGCATCAACAGCGCGTCCAGTGCATCAAAGAGGCAGGTAAAATGGTGATGGGGACCTAAGTGCCCCTCGCCCTGCCTGGTGCACCGGACGTGACGTAGCGCCCCACTACCCCTTGGAGACTCCTCCTCTCGCCATCCCCCCTTGGGGACAAGAAGGGGGGGGAGGATGGGGCGGGGGAAGCCGAATGTCACTAGAGGGCCGCCATCTTGAGTGGCCCCCTACGATGGCCTCGGGCAGCCACATCTTATCAAGCAGAGCATTAAAAATATCGCCGTTAAAGCCACAGAAAACTGCAGCTAAAACAGCGATAATGGGCTTGATAATATGCCCATGAGAATTCCAATAGAAGCCCATGTCCACACAAGAATATGGGTTTCTATTGGAATTCACAAGGCCATATTATCAAGCCCATTATCACCGTTTTAGCTGCAGTTTTCTGCCGCTAAAACGGGGATAAGTTTAAGCGCCCCACTTGATAATATGCCCCACATGGTGCTCTGGTGCAAGGCACGGGACGTAAAGCTGCACGTGGGAGAGAGCACACAGACTGTGTGACACAGTGTATCCTGGTGCAAGGCATGGGACGTAAAGCTGGGTGTACTGCGAGCAGGGGACCACGCATGTAGTGTGCAGTGTGAAGAACATAGTGTTCCGAAGGTCACTGGTGCGTCGATCCTCAGAGCCGGGATTCAGCTCTCTCCGGACCACGACCTGGCAAGATGTGTTGTTCTTTGTCAGTAATTTCCATACCTTTTATTGTTCACTGTATCCTCTCACACATGTTCCATGTGTTTTTAAAATGACCGTCTTGCACTTTCGTGCAAATCTCGATTAAGTTGTTCCCAGCGCCTTGACGCCCATGAGGGCTCATACCCGCTACACTAAACTATTGGTATAAATACAGGACATTGGCGTCCTGCACTCACGAGCACAGGGCACAATACCCATAACTGCAAGGTACACAGCCCAAGTGTATAAGACACGATACGCACAACCAGTGTGGGGGCGGGCCAAAAGGCCAGAGGCCAGACCCTCTGTAGTGCAGAGTTCAGGAACAGAGGGCACCTTGTGCGTGCTCACAAGAAGCAAGTGAGCCATTAGTGTGGCCTCTGCTTCCACTGAGGGAGGGCCTTCCTCTTCAAGGGGGGGCTGCACCCGGTGCCCTGAGCACCGTCCTTATCAGGGCGCCCTAGGCACACGAGCACAGAGGCCTGGCACTGAGTAGCACCCAGAGATAGCTAGCTTTAGGGCAATGCACAGAACATGGAGAGGGGACAGGAGAAAGAGTTTACATCTCACTCCTGTACTGGACAGGGAGATTCACCTCCACAACGCACCATTGAAGGGGTACAAGGTCAAGAGGTTATATCTCATTCATACTGCTGGAAACAGGCAGCTTAGGCTGCGCCGCACAAGGAGAGTGAAAGGCGCTAAAGTGGAAGCCCACATGGAAGAAGTATGGCGCCAAGAAACAAACTCAGTGTCAGAAGAAGAGGCGCTTTAACTCTGACAATAGCTGTCCATGGGGTCTACCTAGTGCAGGCACTGCTGATACGAGCGGGATTGGGTTGGAGTGGGATCCTGTGATTGACAGAGGTGAGGGTTGTGTGATGGATGGAGTGACAAATTGTGTGATGGACAGAGGGAAGGGTACTGTGACAGAGTGACGGGTTGTGTTACGGAAGAGTGAAATGTTGTGTGACGGACAGAGTGACGGTTTGTGTGACGGACAAAGACAAGGGTGGTGTGACGGACAGAGTGAAGGGTTGTGTGACGGACAGAGACTGGTTGTGTGGCGGACAGAGTGAAGATGATGCATATGATGATGCTCACAGAACCCATACCATAAAGGAAGCTCTGACCCCACCTCGGACTCCTGACCCCGCCTGCAAGCTCTTCCCATATGATCGATATGCACGGACTGACGCCTTATCGATCAGGTGCTCATTACAAGAAGGCTCGGTTGCACTGTACACACCATCAGTGTGTGATGTGGGACGCCCTGTGCTTGGGAGTGCACAGCGAACAACTCTCCTAGAACCGAGACCTCGGGATCTGGTACTGTGGGTGTAAACCTTCCGCCGGACCCGGGTCTTTAACAGTCACTAATGGATGAACATCTCACCCCTTACACGAGACAACTGGGGGTCTGACCACTAACATAAGACAACTGGGGTCTCCGGCCTGGGTGAACGTCTCACCCCTGACATGAGACAACAGGGGGTCTCTGCAGATGCGAAGCACAGCCATTAGAATAAAAAGAGCAGATGCAGGCATTAATGCAGCAGCCTATTTTGTAAGACTACTGGAATGGTAGAGTTAATGAATATGTAATTACTTTTCTTGTCGTCTTGAGAAGGCTGTCACTAAAACACAAAGCGCAAAAGCAGCATGGTAGCCGGTGTTCTTTTTTCAGCACACTAGGGCAGGGAAAAAGGCAAGAAAATAATTGATAAATATTCGGAAACGTAAACACGTGCTCAATTCTCGTCAGGACGCAGCAGGGTTAATCATAAGAGATTTCAGCGAGCGTGAACGCTGAAATGAGTGCAAAGCCCAGGAGTGGGAGCGCGAGAAGGAGCGAGTGTGGTTTATGTCTCCGGGGGTGCTGGGTGTACGGCAGGCTGATACTGCACGGTATGCTCAGCAACTGCAGCAATGGTGGTATACACCAAGGCTTGGTGGCGGTATGGGAGAAGATGGTGGGGACGACGACATAAAAGTGCATCGCGGAGTGCAGTGCAATGGAAACAAGCTGTCTCCGTGTAGCCGACGGGGGGAGGGAAAGTAGCATGCTGGGATGGAGGAATGCCCCGTTCTATCGCGAACATGGGGAGCACGTCTTAAATAAATAAACAAACGCGGGCGAGAAACAGATGGCACACTGCAGTTAATTAAAACAAGTGCCAGTTGCGGACGAAAACTGTACTTAGGCGCCACTGCTTTGGAACTACACGGATGTAACTGGAGGATCAACAGCCAACAGAAAGCAGGAACACAACACAATGCCTCAGGTAAACCAATCACAGGCGGAAAAACAAATTATCAACTTCCATGCTCATGACGAGCTGAGCTCGTCATGAGCCACGTCGCTCCGGTGCTCATGACGAGCTCAGCTCGTCATGAGCCGTGGAACGCTCACACGCGGGGATAATTCCCCTGCTGTGCTGAGCGTCCACGGGAGCGGGTGCAGCTGTGACGAGCTGCGGGGGGAATTACCCCCGCAGCAAAGGGCTCAAACTAAGTTTCAGCCAACATAGAGATTACTTTAGGTCTCGCTGAGACAGCGCATGCAGCGCATGCGCTGACAAACACGAGACCTAAAAACAGAAGAGAAATAAAAGGCACTGCCATTTACATTGCCAATAGCTTAAACTCCCGTAAATGCGAGACCTAGTGCATTGCAAATGCTTGTATATACTTTAGTATATACTTATATGTGTATGTACTTTGTGGACTGTGGAGATCTGCCCTAGGACTCGTCTGCTTCTGCTCAGGGACTTTTTTTCTGTTCTACTGCCTCTACTTAACTGTCTTGATGGAAAACGGCCGGTAGAAGTTAGTGAAATACCAGAATTACTTTACTGTTCTCTAGATTCCAGTCCATAGAAATTGTCTTCCACAAGCATTTTCAGTGATTTGACCGCCGAAGGCCATAATTTTCTATTAAAATCAGAGCATTGAACTATACTATTTCCCGCTGAAAGGCAATATTTCTCTCCATGTGTTCCCATACCTGGTGTGTCACGCAGTTTGGTGCTTACTTTCCCTCCTTGTCAAAGAACAGTAGATGTTTACTTTCAGCACCCAGGCTAAAGTGCTGCAGAGTTAAATACATATAAGGTCCCACAGGCGAGACCGTTTGCATTGCAAACGCTTGTTTATTTTCTGATGAAGTTCAGTGCAGTGAGCTGTCACAGATACCCCAGCGATTCATCTTCATGCAGCACTCACCTGTCGCTGAGCTCTGTCTGGACCCAATGCACTAAAGACAGAGGCCGTGGGCGTCAGTCAGCAACGCCTGTCGGTGACAGAGTCAAGGGGGCTGCAATCTCTGATGCAAAGAGTGAGGGAATACATTCAGTCAGAATGACAGAAGTCAAGAATCTCCACATCTGCGTCAGAAGATTCAGAAAACAGGACAGACATCTGCTCCAGTTCAGGAAGAGCCTGAAAACTTGGCTTTTTAATTTTTAGGCTGTTTCTACTGTCCTCTTTTTCTGTTTCTTTTTTTCGTTCTTGCTGTGTTGTGTTATTTGTACTCTGAGTTGCAGGTGGAAAGCGCCGGGCAGGGGCGGATTGGCAAGGCGGGCATTCGGGCATGGGCCGAAGGGCCGGTGCCTCAGTGCCCTCTGTGGGCCGTTTTTTTTCTCCCCTGTCCCAGTCCACAGACAGTGGACTAGGAAAGGGGAGAAAAAAAACGGCCCACAGAGGGCACTGAGACAGACAGAGAAAATGAAAGCAGCCTCGCTGTGCGGCCAGACAGCGATTGTCAGCTGTGGCCTCTCCTTCACCCCTACCCTGCCAAGCAATCAAGCTGAGGCTGGGCTGGGGAGGGGTGATTGTTTGCAATAATCGGCCTCCCTGGGGGGCAGGTGTTTCTCAGGCCTTTGAGCCATTTGCACCTCGGCCCCCTGGCGCCCATGCAGCCCAGAAACGGTGTTAGTCTTAACACCTCGCCCACAGCCCTTTACATTCAGGGCATAGTGGGCGAGGAAGAATGGGTCTTGCTTTGGGGGCCAGGTGATGTTTGGATTTTTTTTTTTATGTATTTATTTATGCGATTTTATATAGCGTGGACTTTACCCGAAGGTGTCTGAGCGCTTCACACATGGAACAGCAATAATACATGAGGAGAAAATTATAAGTGGTCAAATTACAAAAGCAAACGTTAAGTTACATGAATCAAAAGTGACAATAGTGAGCAACCAAAATACAAGAGGAGCAAACGATACATTACAGGAGGAAAAAGAGATATGTGTGCAGGTTACAAAAGCGTACAAAATACAAGTAGAGGTATCATACTGCAATTAATGGCAGACACTCCAGCACAAGAACAAACGTTACGTAGGCAATGGTGGCACTTGTGCAAGCATCTAAAGCAAACAAAAGTGAGAGGTAGCAAACAGTGTGTTAGAAGAGAAAAGTGGCGTGTGCAAGTTACAAAAGGGTACCATACACAGGTACAAGGGTAATACTACAGTAAATGGTAAATACTCAAACTGCCAGAACACACTGGGAAGGCACTTCCCATGCACCAGCTTCACCTCAGCCGCCCCCTGGCTACCTGGCTACCTTGGATGACCCAGAAAGCTGTGTTTTGTCCTCCCCTGCCAGGACATTTTCCCATGGCCTGGAGGGTTGATAAATTTACTAATTGCAGGGGCCTTACCTCTGTTCATCTGCTCCTGAGCTGAAGGTCTGGGGAGGGCTGAGTAGGTTAGTAAAAGCAGGGGCTTTGCTGCTTTTCAGGTGCTCCTGTGCTGGAGGGCTGGAATAATTTTGTGACAAAAAGAGGCCTTGCTATTTTTTTTAGTTGCTCAACATGTAGGCCATTGTCACCTTGGCCCTGTGTCCTGTGCAAGAACAGTATCCTCCCACTTTCATTCCTTGTCTGTGCAAATGGTGTTTCATGAAAGGGCACGCCCCTTGAATGTGGGCCACGCCCCTTAAATATGGACCACGCCTCTTGAATGTGGGCCACTTTTTTCGTCAGTGCCCGGGCCCTATTGTGATCCCAATCCGACCCTGGCGCCGGGACACTCTTTCGAGTAGCCGTGCGCTATACAAAAGCACTATAACATAACATAACACATCATGGAGGGGGCGGGGCGCATACATGGGGTCTGACCTCACATCCGGGGTGGGTCTGATCCAGCTCAGATCTATAGGATTCATAGAGAATTGCGAGCAAAACGTTCCTGGATGTGGTCTGTCGCCGGGTAATATTCACAGGGTGTGGAATCTGAGGTCAGAACTGCAAGTGCACTAATATGTGCCCCTATGTTCGGACCCCAGCCTCGAAGCGCCCCTCACTCACTCTTTTGTGGAAGATCAGTTATAGCTTCTACTTGACTTACATTACCAGTCCTGTTATCACCTGTTGAACCCTGATCCTGATAGTTGTGCGGGTTTACTGAAATGTTAATATCTTGTACAAGACATTTATAAATATAAGTGCAATAATTCACTTGAAGGGTTTTCCGTGTCTCTTTAAAGGGGAGACTCCGTGGACTTTAACCCCAGTCCACTCTCATCAAAGACACAACATTCAGGGCACCTCCCTGGAAACAAGGGGGCTTCACGGGGAAATCTAGAATGTAGCGCGGCCCTGGGGCAGCAAGACGGAGCTCGAGGGCTGGTAAATGACTCCGAGAACCCAAGAATCTGAGCTCTCTGTGGCTTCCTGGGGTCAGAGGTCATTGCCAGAGTGCCGACGCACAGCCCATCCCCTCGCATGCAGCTGCAGTTCAAACAGGGTCGGCACTCCGTGATGAGTGACGGGTCAGAGCCTTGTTTTCAAGCGATCTCTGTCTGTCTGTTTGTCTGTCTGTCTGTGTCTATCTGATGTAAACAGAGGTTCCATGTGGTTTTACAGAGGGGGCGGCAGCAGATGCGAAACCTTAGCTCACAACAGATAGAAACATTACACAACCCCCGCCCCTGGCACTCACACCTGGACACCGAGTAGGGAGGGACTGTTAGTTCAGCCTTCACGAGCCCATGTTAATGATTGTCCACGGCGGGGGCCACTAGAGCCTGCCAAGCTCTGGGGAGGGGCCAGGGGAGATAACAGGGGGCACCCCGGGTGAGGGGGCACGACGGAGCAGCACCGACACCCATGGGCAGGGGCATTCAGCCCATTGGGCGCTTGGGCTTTAAAAGGCGGCGCGGAGGCCCCGCTGGGAGAGGAGAGGCCATCAGAGGACCCCGGACCTGAGCTCGCCGTGTGATGGAGGCTGGTAGGTCACCCGAGCGTCACACGGCGGGATGTGACGTCACAGGGCATCACCTGGATATGATGAACAGTGCATGGGCTCTGTCTGCATTGCTCCATATTCTTAGATTAGGAGGGGGTGGGGGAGACTTGTAGAAATGAAGAGATCTGAGAGTAAAGGCTAAGGGGACCACTGGAACAAGCGTTGGCAAAGCCAAGAGGTCTGGCGTTGGCCAACAGCCTTTTAGCTTTGGCAATTCTTGTTTTTTTCTGTTGTGGTTTTTGCAAAACGTTTTGTTTGGAAAGCTGGTGGGAGCTCTTCAGGCTAAAAAAAAATGGTTGGAGCACAAATGACCTCTGTAAATCTATTGGCAACGATGAAGTCTGCAAAAACATATCAAGAGGGTTGTATAGCTACGTAGACAGGCAGGCAGAAACACACAACGGACAGACCGACATAACAAAACAGAACAGACAGAGAGAGAGACAGACAGACAGACAGAACAGAACCGGCAGAGAGACAGGCAGCCAGACAGACAGGCAGACTTGCAGACAGACAGATAGAACAGAACCGGCAGGCAGCCAGACAGGCAGACAGCCAGACAGACAGAACAGAACCGACAGACATACAGGCAGGCAGGCAGAGGGCCTGATTACGATCTTGTCAGGTGGGATACTCTGTCACAAACGGAGGGATATCCCGTCCGCCCTATTACAAGTTTCATTATATCCTCAGGAACTGTAATAGGGGCGGGCGGACGGGATATCCCTGTTTGTGACAGTGTCCCATCCACCAAGATTGTAATCAGACCCAGAACCAGACAGAGCACTCAGAGAGACAGAGCAGACAGAGAGTTAGACAGACAGAGAGTTAGACAGACAGACAGACAGAGCACTCAGAGAGACAGAGCAGACAGAGAGTTAGACAGACAGACAGAGCACTCAGAGAGACAGAGAGTTAGACAGAAAGTTAGACAGACAGACAGAGCACTCAGAGAGACAGAGCAGACAGAGAGTTAGACAGGCAGACAGAGAGTTAGACAGACATACAGAGCAGTTAGAGAGACAGAGCAGACAGAGAGACAGAGCAGACAGATCACTCAGAGAGACAGAGCAGACAGAGAGTTAGACAGGCAGACAGATAGATAGACAGACAGACAGACAGGTCAGAGAGACAGAGCAGACAGAGAGTTAGACAGAGCAGACAGAGTTAAACAGACAGGCAGAGCACGCAGAGAGACTGAGCACACAGAGAGTTAAAGAGTAGACAGAAAGTTCAATTCAATAAGACTTTATTTCGGATATATTTCAATCCATAAAAGCACAAAATCAATAAACATTTCATAATTAAAATCACCGTTACATCTGGACAAATAATACATATTTCATGAGTCGTACAATTCTTTTGATGAGTAAGTAGGCAAAATCAAGATCACAATTAAAGTGCAGTTAGTACCAAAATACAACAAAGTGCGTTAGTGCATCATCCTTCAGGGATATAAAGTCACTCATCTAAACATTTTCTTATTCTCACAGTTAATTTTAAAAATTCTATCACCTGGAGGACACTGTCACTGTGCAAAAGCTGTAAATACATAAGTGCAGGTCTTATTTGATTAAAATTTAATTTCTTTAAAAGGGTGACGAGATAGCGTTTACGGGGGTATTCATAAAATCTACATAAAAATATAAAATGCAGCATATCCTGTGGAGACTTCCCGTCGCAGCCACAGGGAGCTACAGTTTTCTCAAAAATGTCCAACTTTGGTCTGGTTAAAAGGTGATGAAAGATGTTAAACCTGAATCGTGTCAGCAGAAAGTTAGTCAGAGCAGACAGAGAGCTAGATAGATAGATAGATAGATAGACAGACAGACAGACAATATAGATGTTATCCAGCGGCTGCTACCCCGCCCCATGCTCTCTGCTGCAGTGGACGAAAGTAATATGTGAATTACAGACCAATGGAAAGACCCTCTCAATACGTTTATTATACACTGATTTTTTTTAAACAAAAAGGTCTTACTCTTGGCTAACGCCAGACGAAATACAAATGAATGCTTGGTATTACATTTATAATACATTACTCTAGCCAATTGTGTCTATTAATACATGTTTAATGTGCCCGAGCACTTCCATGACTGAAAAGAGCAACGTCAGAGCGGGCGGGTTTACTTTTTAAAGGGAAGAGAACTCTCAAAGGCCTTGGAAGGTCTCAGGTTTGGTACCAGAAAAGGAATGCTGGTGTGTGGAAGAAATACTGAAAATAAATGCTCCAGTTAACAGGGCAAGCACCGCCCTGCCTGGAGCACACAGGGTGTGAAGGGTGGGCAACAGCATCACCAAACTGCGGCCCATAAAATGCTTGTGCCCTTCGGAAGACCTGATCCCAGCCAGGGGGAGACTCTCCCCCCCCGCACCTCCCCCCCCGCACCCCCCCCCCCCCCACACACACACATCTACGCATCAGCTAATGTCACTACAGCATAGAATCCCGAAGAACGCCTGGAAAAGACAATAGGTTTGGCTTTTCTTCACAGCAGTGCATTTGCGTTTGAGCTTCGAGATATTTTATATTTATTAATTGGTGTTTAACCATGGTTGTCGGGTCTCAGAGCAGTGCCCGCACACCAGCAGTGGGGTGGTGTGCAGGGGCGAGCCAGGCGGCCACTGGTGCAGTGGGGTAGGATTGAGGTGCATGATGTGGAGAGCGGAACAGTAGTCGGGTGGGGTGGTGTGATATTAGTATTGTATTGTATTGTAATTCCATTTATATAGCACGTACTACCCCTGACAATGTGTCAAAGCGCTTTTTCAGTGAGTAGCATTCACCTGGCAACCCATAAAGGATTAGTGTTGAATTAGTATAGTGAAAATATGAAAGTAATTTGAGTGGAGGATATCTTAGTCAGTTATTTTTGATTGAGCAGGATAGTGGAGGGATATAGAAGGGAAAATCGTGTGCATTTATATAGCGCTTGCTACCCTGATGGGGTGTTGAAGTGCTTTTTTGGCGAGTAGCACGCGACTCTGGAACCCATACAGTGTTAGTGGTGAATTAGTATACTGAAATATGAAAGTTTTTGAGTGGTGGATATTTCTTCCAGAACCCCCGAGACAGCGTGATTTATCCGCAGGCGAAGGGGCTATTCAACTCCCGTTTGAGGATGCTGTTTTATCTACTACTAGAGCGCTCCGCCTTAGAACTCCTGCAATTTTCAGCAGCAACAGGCTCCACAAGCGCGAATCGCTTCCCCTAAACAAACCGTGTATGCAACACTCATCTCTTCCAAAAACCGGAGAGAACGAACCACTCTATATTATAGATTGAACACGACTTAACCTCAAAAGGAATCATTTATCCTCGTACCTCTATGCAACCTTAAAAGTGCTTTCATTCAATATACCGAACAGATAATACAGATGCTCTGAATAACATCTATCTGAATCTAAAGAAATTTGGCCTACATTGCATTTAAGAAATGCGGTTGAGATTTGGTTCCCAGACTCATTTGTTAACCACGCATTGCTGATTTGTATAGGGTAATTGCTCAGACCCTGAAGCAAGACAGACATCGAACCTTAGTATTGATAAAGGTGGATCATATTTCCATCCAGAACCACCGAAACGCGTCGACGCCCAACCACTGTACAATTCAAGCCCTTTCCTCCCCAGTCGATATAGAAATTTGTGGCTATAAAACAAGGGTGTGATGAAATTATAGCGTTGAATGTACCACTTGTATTTTACAATTTGTTATGTTTTACAAATTTCTGTCTGTCTTTTGTATTGTGCAGGTCACAATAGATTGTATTATTAGTTTGAATTTTAAGTGTTATGCTTAGGAATTCTATGATGCATAAATGTAAACTGTTTTTATTCTTGTTACTTTAATACATTTTGTTGTACTTCATGTTTAAGATCGCATTAGTTCATGATTTTATCTTTTTGACTTAAGGCTAAGTTTTAGCTTATTCTGTATATTTCTCAAGGGAACCAGTTTATTTTTGGTGGATATTTAAGTCAGTTTTTTGGATTGAGACGGATAGCGAAGTGGTAGCAGAGGTAAAAGGTTTTGCATTTATATAGTGCTTGCCACCAGTGATGAGGTCTTGAAGTGCTTTTTCGGCGAGTAGCATGATACTCTGGAACCCTTAAAGGATTTGTGGTGAATTAGTATAGTGAAATATGAAATCACTTTGAGTGATGGAAATGTTATTTGGATTGAAAAGGATAGTGGAGGTATAGAAGGGAAAGATTTAGAATTGTTAATTATTTTTGTTGCTTTGTTTGTTTGTTTTGGAGCTCCTAGCAGGAGGGGGAGGCTTGGGATGAGTAAAAGGAAGGTGGAAGTGAAAGAGTCAAGGCAAAAGGTTTAGAAAGGCTTACTTCGGGGGTCAGAATAGGAAGAGAGGTATGAGATGATGCAATGAGGGGTAGAGGAGGGTAGAGTCTCGAAGGGGTTATTTTGGGGATCATAGTAGTGTTATGGGGTTTGGGATGAATGAGAGAGTGGAGGTAATGGATATATTAACAGAGGTATAGGATGAGAAATAGGGTAGTGCATTTGAAAGAGTAGTAGAAAGATGTTTGAGATGAGTCAGAGGGTTGAGATAGAGGACATATTGAGCGCGAAATAGGGTAAGAAATAGGGTTCTGCTTTGGATATTCCGAATTAGAGAAAAAGCAATTTATAAGTAAAAGTAATAAATATATAATCCAAGAGTAAGAAATATATAGATCCATAAGTACATGAAAGGTATATAGATGCATAAATAAAAGTAGTATGTGTAGATAAAAGATGCATTAAATAAACTCTGGCTTTCAAGTGTTGTACTTTAAATTAGTTTAATTTATTTATATATATTTTTTGTAGAACAATAGTGAAGCAATTGCAGATAAATAGTTATGATAAAAGATGTACTTATTTATGCAGTCACTTATATACATATTAAACACATAGAATAATGTAACAATTGTATAGTATTGAATTGTAATTGTATTTATATAGCGCTTCCTAACCCTGAAGAAGCGTCGAAGTGATTTTTGGCAAGTAACCCGCTACTCCGGAACCCATAAAGGATTAGTATTGAATTAGCAGAGTGAAATATGAGAGTCATTTGAGTGGTCAATATGTTAGTTAGTTACTTGGATTCAGAAAGATAGTGGTGGGATAGAAGAAGAAAGAAGGTTTGCAATTATAAAGCGCTTGTTACCCCTTATGGAGTGTTGAAGCACTTTTTTGGCGAGTAGCACCCTACTCCAGAACCCATAACGGATTAGTGTTAAACTAGAATAGTGAAATGTATGAAAGTAATTTGAGAGGTGATTATTGGTCAGTTATTTGGATTGAGAAGGGTAGCAGACGGATAGAAGATGGAAAAGGTTTGCTACCCCTGATGAAGCGCTTTTTCGGTGAGTAGCACGCTACTCTGGAACATATAAAGGATTAGAATAGTGAAATATGAGTGGACATGTTAGTCTGTTATTTGGATTGAGAAGGATAGTAAAGTGATAGAAGAGGTAAGGATTTAGACTTTTTTTTGTTTTTGTTTTGGAGGTCAGAGCAGTAGGCGGAGGCTAAGTATGGTAATGTGGTGCTAAGCGTTGTCATGTGGTGTTAAGCTTCAAATACGGATGGTAATTGCATTGCTCTGAAGATGCCTTTACCATATTTAATTTCAAATTGAGGCCGCCGCGCTTCACAGAAAATGTATAGAAACTCCTCCCACCTTCACCCCTCCTGTTTTACTTGACTCAAGCCCCCTCAAAATGCAGTTAGTTGGTCTGGTAACCACAGGGTGGGGCAGGTTCATTAAATATGAAGGCAACATAGTCATAGTAATGCAATTCCTGCATTTGATGGGCGTATTACCTACTGATATATGTTTTCCCCATAGTTAATTAAAAATTGAGATATACCAAGCAGTAATTAGACCCGCACACCTGAATTTTCAATCACAACTCAGATTATTTCCTGGGAATCAAACCCGCCCCTATTACTTCATTGAATAAAGCACATTTGACCCCATAACCTCCTTCGGGTCAATCTCCTGCATTACTCTGTAAAATAGAGGGCGTAGCCCATATTACAAATGTCAATAAAAGACGCTCCCTGTGCCTCCACTCGTGAATCAGAAATGGAATGGGCGGATCTACCCTCCAACCCAGCCAGACAAGGAGTCCCTGCCTTCCTGTACGCCAACGCTATCAGGGCTCGGCCCCATCTACTCAGAAGGTTTAGACCCTTTCCCAGCAGGCCCAAAATTAACAAATAATGAAGTAGGAATTCTGAAATCGGAAACAGTACCCAAGAGAATCGTGGATAGCCCAGTTAACATCCAACAAATGTAACGCAACTTCTTCAAGGGAAGTTGGATTGGGATGAAAAACTGGGTGAATAACTCCATGTGAAACACTGAATCCACCTTGAGGATTGACCATGTCAAGGACCAGGATGTAGAACAACCCTGTCATCGAATACCCTGAAGAAGGGATACCTTACTGATAAGGAGCCCAATTCCCCCAACTTCCTCTCTGATGTAATTGCTACCAGGAGGAACGTCCTCAAGGTAAGTAACCTAAACTCCACCTTCTGAAGAAGGCCAAAAGGAGACCTCTGCAACACATTCAAGACCACAGAAAGATCCCATGAAGGTTAAAACGGTCTAGACAAAGGCCTAAGATTAAACAACCTCTTTGAAAAACTCTGAACAAGCCAGTCTTCGTCTTGCAGATTATCCCAAGACATCGTAAAAGCCCCAGCGACTACACACTGGATCTTAAGAATGGAGATATTCACTCACAGTTCAAAAGCATCCTGCAAGAAATCCAGCACCTTCACGAGCTCAATGGACTGTGGAGCTAAGTGTTGGGTGCACGTCAAAACGGAAGAGTGGCCCAATGTCCGTATTAGAAGGAAAGTGTGGATTCTCTCCTGGACGCCTGAATGGAGGAAGCAACCCTCGCAGGTCCCCCTTCACTTTAACCCTGCCCTTTAAACCTCCAGGTCGTCAGGCTGAGGGTTCTCAATGGCTTTCCCTGCAGGAGAAGAAAACCCTCTCTGATCTTCATGTTCATTATCAGAGGATACCCGGCATGATGGGCATATACTGGAGCAACCAGCATCACAACAGGTTCTTTCCCACCGCAGCCTGATCAAAAACATGGAAGTAGAGGGAAAGGCCGGAAGGTATAAAGCATTCCCTTTGGCCAAGGCATCCACTGCCCAATCTCTCTTCTCCCTCACCCTCAAACAGCATAGGGAAAGAAGGGAATTCAGTGTTGTCAGAAATGGGGGTCTCTAGTTGGCAAAGGTAGGTACTTTTGTCCAAATAGGATCCCTTGTGTCTAGACTGGGTAAGGGGGGTACACTTCTAAAATAACCCCAGCTCACCCCCTTGGTAGCTTGGCACAAGCAGACAGGCTTATCTCAGAGGCAGTGTGTAAAGCATTTGTGAACACATACAGTAATAGAGTGTAAACAATACAAATGGACACCACACCAGTTTAGAAAAATAAGTAATCTTTATCTAAACAAAAACAAGACCAAACAACAAAAATCCACAATACAGTATCAAAAATATCCTTAAAAATAGGTTATTCACTCAAATGAAGCTTATAGCAACAAAAATCTCCACCTGGAGTCACTACGACGTCGTGACAAATAAAAATCCCCAAAAACGGCACCGACGGCGAGGTGCGCAGTGCCGGGCCTGGAGACAAGCTGACCCACAAAGAACAGTACCTTGAAATTGATGAAAGCAAAGATGATGCACGGCGTCGGGGATGTGATGCTTTGGTGGCACCTGCGGCGTCGGTTCCTTACGACCCCAGGGGAGTTGATACCTCTGTTCCTTACTGCAGCGCAGGGGAGGTGAGACGTTGATTCCTTACTGTGTCAGGGAGGTGACATCATGGATGGCGGCGAGGCGTCAGTTCCTTAAGAAGGTACAATGTCGATGGATTCGAGAGTCACCCATGTCGAGGACCGGTTCCGCATTGATGAAGCACAGGCGTCGATGAAGTAGGGGCTGCGGTGCGAGTCCGACTGTGCGTTGTGGATGTTACAAGCGGTGTCCTCTGTTCCGGTGCAGGCAGCGGCCTCAATGACGGCTTCGGAGTCAGTAAGGCACGGCGTCAGCAGGCGTCGGGCCTATGAAGAGAGTCAGGGCAGTGCGTCGAGCTCTTCACGAGCGGTGCCCAAGGCTTCGGTGCTGGTTACGGTGTCGCTCGCAGGTCTCAGTGTTGCAATTTCCTTCTGTAGCAGCTGAAACAGCAGTTCCAGGTGCAGAAAGACAGAAGGGATGAAGTCTTTGTGTCCCCGAGACTTCAGAACACGAGGCAAGCTCAGTTTCGAGATCTTGGAGATCTTTTCTTCAAGCAGGTGACAAAGCAAACAGCAAAGTCCTTTTTATCTTTTCCTTGGCAGCAAGCAGCCACTGCACGACACCCCCAGACAGCAAACAGCACAGGGGCAGTATTCCTCCTCTTCTCCATGTCAAAGGTTCCGCTTGATTTCCCAGAAGTGATCTAATAGTCTGGGTTCTGGGCCCCGGTTTTGTAGCCATAAAAGTAATTTGTTCTCTGAAGGCAGACAGTGTCTGTACCAGCCAAAATTAGTTCTGTCCTCACTAGTACAGATTCCTGGCAGGAGGTTGAGACAACATTGTTGAAGGCAGACCAGGCATATTCAGGTGAAAGGAAATCTCCTCCCCCTACTCTAAATGCAGCCCAGGTCTATTCAGCCCAGCACTGACTCATCAAACTTCTGGAGCCACTGCCCCTCTCCAGCTCCTGTCATCCAAAAGCCAAACATGCAATACACAAACCTAGCAGAGGCCAACTGGGTGGTTACGCAAGAAAATACCTACTTTCTAAAAGTGGTATTTTCAAACACAGAATGTAAAAATCACCCTCACTAAAAGATGCACTTGATCATTCTGTGTTCAGGCACACTAAATTATACTTTTCTATCTTGTTCCCGGGGTCGACCCTTGACCCTGACCCTGTCACCAGGTAGGTCTCCCCCCCCCCCCCCAGCCACCACGCGGTCCTCCTGTGCCGCTGCCGCTACCCACTGTGATCTGCTGACCGCCTCTCCCCACCGAGGTCGGCCTTGCATTGCCTGTGCTTGTTTTTATTTCTTGTGTTTGGGTGACTCTGATTCCGCCTTTTCTTGTTGCCACTTTTATTTTACTTGGTTTTACTGTTGTTGTCGTTTTTCACTTTGTGCCCTTTGTGCCCTCTCCCCCCCTGCCCCCTTTTGCCTTCTGTGTCACCCATCCGCTCCTTCGCGCTTCCCGCCGCTGCGTCCCTTATGGCCCCGCCCCCCCTGGTATCCCATTGGCCGCCCCACTCCCGCCTCCCAGCTGCTCCTCCCTCCCACAGCCTCTCATATGGAGGCCGCACGGTGGTGAACGGAGCGACCCTTGACCCTGTCACCAGGTAGGTCGCCTCTCCCCACCGAGGTCGGCCTTGCATTGCCTGTGTTTATTTCTTGTGTTTCCGTGACTCTGATTCTGCCTTTACTTGTTGCCACTTTTGTTTACTAGGTTTTACTGTTGTTGTCGTTTTTCACTTTGTGCCCTTTGTGCCCTCTCCCCCTGCCCACTTTTGCCTTCTGAGTCACCCACCCGCTCCCTCGCGCTTCCTGCCGCTGCGTCCCTTGCAACCCCGCCCCCCTGGTATCCCATTGGCTGCCCCACTCCCATCTCCCAGCTGCTCCTCCCTCACACAGCCCCTCATATGGAGGCTGTGCAGCGGCCGCGCGCCAAAGGCAAGACCGTCTGCGCCCATCCGCGCCTGGACGTCCCCGGCGCCAGAACCCCTGGCCCTCGCCGAAGCCAGGAAACCTGACTGAGCTACAACACCGCCGCCCTCAACGCACTCAACACCGGACAACCACCTGCCTGCCACCGAGCCACCCCGAAGCGCACCCACGGACCCTTCTCCTGTCTAGGCTGCAAATGCACCTGTGTCCGAAACTTCACGCCACCATCCGGACCAGGCAACAACAACCACCTCAAGTGCATCCTGCTCAACACCCGCTCTGTCCACAAGCACGCGGTCGAACTATGGGACCTCCTCGACACAACAGCGCCAGACGTTGCCTTCCTCACGGAAACCTGGATGAACGCCTCCTCAGATCCCGACATCACCATAGTCATCCCGGACAGCTACAAGATCATTCGAAAGGACCGCGTCAACCAAACCGGAGGACGAATCGCCATTATCCACAGGAGCACCATCAGCGTCTCGACCAACTCCGAAGACAACCTCACCACCACCGAACACCTACACTCCGCAGATCCGCACCGACCCCAAGACCACCTTCAGAAGAACCCTCATCTAAAGACCCCCAGGCCCACGCACTTAATTCAGCAAAGCCATCTCCGGCCTCATCAGCCCACATGCCCTCGCCTCATCAGACTACATCCTCCTTGGGGACCTGAACTTCCACCTGGAGAACAACAACAACAACGCCACCACCCTTCTAGACAACCTCGCCAACCTCGGACTCAAGCAACTGGTGAACAACCCCACCCACTACGCCGGCCACACGCTCGACCCCCATCTTCTCTGCCAGCGACCATGTTACCTTCAGCCACTCCACCGGACTACACTGGACCGACCACAGCTGCATCCATTTCACCTACAAGAAGACCACATTCCACCACCACCCGCAACAGATCTCCCGCAGATGCTGGAGCAAAGTCACCACAGACCAGCTAACCACATCACTGAGTCAGAACCCACCAATCAACACCACGTACACCATTGACGCAGCCCGCAACCTCACACAGTGGATCATCAACTGCGCCGACACCCTTGCACCACTGAAGAACCCTCCAGGCAAGCCCGGCAACAAGAAAGCCACATGGTTCACCAACGACCTCAAAGAATCGAAGAAATCATTTCGAACCCTCGAGAAAACCTGGCGCCACGAACAGACGACAGAAAACCTGGCAGCCCTCAAAAACGCCACTCGCAAACACCACCAGCTGATCTGCACCACCAAAAAGACATCGTTGAAAGAGCGGCTGGACAACAACATACACAACAGCAAGGAACTCTTCAGCATCGCTAAAGAGGTCTCCAAACCCAGTGCCAACAGCAACAACATCACACCGTCACAAGACCTCTGCATCTCCCTCGCCACGTTCTTTCACCGCAAGATCGCCGACATACACAAAAGCTTCGGCGCTCAGACTCAGACTCCGCCCCTAACCACAGAACCAACGCCCCCGACAACCACCCTCAGCAACTGGACTCCCATCAGCGCTGAAGGCACCACCCACGTTATGAACACAGTTAGTAATGGGATTTCTGGTTGGCTGAGGCTTGCGCCAAAGTCAGGTAGAAACCACCACTCTAGTTAGGGCAAGGAAGTTACACTCCAAAGATAACCCCTGCTCACCCCCTTAGCAACGTGACACGAGCAGCAAGGCTGATCCTGGAGGCAATGTAAGTTAAGTATTTGTGCACGCACCCACCAACAACAACATCCCAGGCCCCCCACAAAAGGAACTCCACGCAAGGTTATATATAAAAATAGCCTTTGTATTACCATAAACACATTAGATAATAATCACACAGGTACGCTGTGCCCACTGGCACTGGGAAATATTTACAGGGGTTTATATGCATGGGACAGGGCCACGTGGGCCACTGTCAGGAATAGCACTTAGTAGAAATTAGCACTTAGAACATAGGATAATTGTAACATAAAATAGCACTTGTAGAACACAACCAGTAACTACTGATAAAAGGTAGGTACACACTACGCCACCCTAACCACCTTAGGCATATATCACGCAGGGACACAACCTCACTAGTATAACTATACTAGGCCAAGAAACCTCCTAGGCAAGAAAAACACATGTAGAGGTATAGGCATAAAGCATTGCATAAATCACATTAGGCAAGTTATCACATTTGCGCCAAAAGATCACAGAACTGACCCCAGGCCAAATTGGCCTCTCAGGGGCTCACAGGTCCAATGTCCACAATGTCTGGGCTGGCTGCGCAGGCAGCCAAAGAAGATTCGCAAGGGCCTAAATGAAGCAGCTGCCCACTAAGTGCTGGGCAGCTGTAGGAGCTGAGCCTGGCACCAGCGTGCCTCCTGGCTCTCTTCTGGGGCTCTGAATATAGCAATGCAGCCAAACACAAAGTAGGAGCCTCGTGGGCTCTGACACAGCTGTGCCCCAAATCATGTGGGAGCCTCGTAGGCTCTGATTACCACAATGCGGCCATACGTGGAACCTCGTGGGCTTGAGAAATAAAATGCCCCCTGGGGCCTTATGGGCTCGAAAGGACACTGCTGCCAACTGGGGGGAGCGGCCCACTGCCAGCTGGGGCTGCTCTACCTCCCAAAATGCCCCCGAGACGTTGGAGCCTGCAGCCTCGAAATTATGTAGCTGCTGGGAGCCTCGTGGGCTCTATTTTGACAAAGAATGCTCCCCTACCTAGGAGTCCCACTCAAGGGACTCGTGAGGCAAAGGTGCGTCCTGGTGGGATGGCCCGCTGATTAAACGGGGGCCGCTCGACACATGGCAGAACACTGTGCCTCTCTCCTGCACTTCAAATCAGCCCAGAGCTCCCCCCAGCACGTGACACTCTCTGGGCTGCTCTTCTCTCCGGCCTGCACTCGCTCCTCTCTGGGGCTCTGGCTGCACTCAGCAGCAGCCACGCAGGCGGGGTGGGCACCCATCTGCCTCCGTTCTCCTCACCTGGGCTCTCCTCCGGCAACAGCGGCGTGCGTCGGACTTCCTCCAGCAAGCCGGAAGTCCCGCCCGCCGCCAGGCAAAAGGATGCCTGAATTCCGGTTTCTTGCGCTCAACGGCACCCAAGCCGCGGCGGTGAATTTCTTGAGGCAGACAAGGGGTAGGCTCCCTCTACTTCCAGATATGAAACGGGATGGGCACCCGTGAAAGTTAATGCGGAAATGGGGGCAAAGTCACGGGGTAGGCACCCGCGATTTACATACACAATCAGCCAAGGCTGCAGAAACACAGCAATTTATCGGGGGAGCGTGGGGGGTCCCACACGCTGCAGCTTCGCCTGTGGCCCCAGTGCTCTTTTTAAATAAAAGTGAAGAGCTCTCTGGGATATGAAGGAATAGCGCTCCTCTAAATTACAAACCCAGCGCTATTTACAATAAAGCCAAGTTTTCCCAAGGCACTAGAGGTGGCTAAGTCCAGGCAAAGTCTGTCAAAGTGCAGGGGGGGCAGAGGCAGGGCCCAGGGGCCAGCTCAAAGGGCCCTCCCGGCAGGGAGGCAGTCCCCAGTGGCGGTCCTCCTGGTGCCAGCAGCAGCAGCAGCCCCCCCCTCATTTTCATGGGGTCACAGCCCCTCTTTTGTACCCACTTTCCCTTTGTCTGAGGGTGCAGGGTGGGGGAAGACCAGTCGCAGCTGGTTTTGGAGCACTCTGTAGTGCTCAGCCCCTCTCCTCATTCAGAGGACAGGCTAGGGTCATCAGTCGCACCACAGGGGGCAGAGCCAGCATTGTGTAGGGAAGGCCCAGCCCTATTCAGGTCCCAGGTGCACTCCTCCTCCCATCAACATGTAAATCTCCCTATTCACCACCGGGCAGACCAATCCTGACTCCTCGAGCCAGGCTCACCAGCCAGCTCCAGCCAATCACAAGCCAGACAGTCACTTCACCTTTATTACACAGACATGCCAACTTCTAGAAATGGCACTTCCACACTAGACACATTGACGCCGCACACATCATCACGCAGCATTCAATCTCACGAGTCCACACATACCAAATTCGACCCTGCACTCCCCACACATCAGGAACTAACATGGACACATACATTCCCCATGCATTCCTACGGGAGGGCAGGCCAATCTCACCACACTCACTCAGAGTGCGCACGCACTTTACACTGGGACACAGTGAAAGTGTGCAGAAGCCAAAAACAACCAACAGCAAGTCACATACCAAAGCAAAAAGTTTAGGGGTGAGCCTGCCAGAAGGGCCAAGTCCAACAAACACCATCCACTCAAGCTCTCCCTCCGACCCATGCCCTCACCACATCTTCAACAAAGCCGACTCCATCATCGCACCCCACCTCCGGAACGTCATAAACAACTCCCTCACGTCCGCCACCTTCCCAGAGAGCTGGAAGAACGCTGAGATCAACGCCGTACTGAAGAAACCCACGGCGGACCCTAAAGACCACAAGAACTTCCACCCCATCGCTCTCCTTCCCTTTCCTGCTAAAGTCATCGAGAAGACCGTCAATAAACAGCTGACAGCGTTCCTCGAGGCAAATAGCTCCCTCGACCCATCCCAGTCCGGATTTCAAGCCAACCACAGCACCGAGACCGCCCTCATAGCAGCCACCGACGACATCAGGACCCTGCTTGACAACGGGGAAACAACCACTCTCATCCTCCTAGACCTCTCAGCTGCCTTTGATACAGTCTGCCATCGCACCCTAATAACCTGCCTCCACAATGCCAGGATCCAAGGTAATGCCCTGTACTGGATCACCTTGTTCCTCTCCAACAGAACCCAGAGAGTCCACCTTCCTCCCTTCTGCTCAGCGGCCACCGACATCATCTGTGGCGTACCCCAAGGCTCTTCACTCAGCCCAACCCTCTTCAATATCTACATGAGCCCCCTCGCCGCCATTGCATGCAAACAACCTCAACATCATCTCATACGCCGACGACACCCAGCTGATACTCTCCCTCACAAAAGACCCAGCCACCGCCAAACCCAACCTCCAGGAAGGAATGCAAAACGTTCCGGAACGGATGAAACTCAACCGTCTCAAACTGAACTCAGACAAGACGGAGGTCCTCATCCTCGGACCATCCCCATTGGCCCGGGACGACTCCTGGTGGCCCACAGCACTGGGCACCGCACCAACACCCACAAACCACGCACGCAACCTGGGATTCATCCTAGACTCCTCCTACATGATGACCAAGCAAGTCAACGCCATCTCATCCTCATGCTTCAACACCCTGCGCATGCTCTAAAGGATCTTCCGGTGGATCCCTACCGAAACCAGAAAGACGGTCACCCAGGCCCTCGTCACCAGCCGTCTGGACTACGGGAACGCCCTCTACGCAGGAACCAAGCCAAACTTCAGAAAAGGCTCCAACGCATTCAGAACACATCTGCACGACTCGTCCTCGACAACCCTCGCCACAGCCCCATATCTGCCCACCTGAGAGAACTGCACTGGCTTCCCATCAGCAAAAGGATCACTTTCAGGCTCCTCACCCAAGCACACAAAGCGTTCCACAACACAGGCCAGAATACCTCAACAGCCGCCTCACGTACCACACCCCAACCTGCCAGCTCCGCTCCTCCAGCCTCGCTCTTGCCAGCGTAACACGGATTCGCAGAACCACCACCGGAGGAAGATCATTCTCTTACCTGGCTGCCAAGTCATGGAACTCCCTACCCACCTACGGCTGACCCGGGACCATCTCACCTTCGGGAAACACCTCAAGACCTGGCTTTTCAAGCAGTAGCAGCACCCCCCCTCAGCGCCTTGAGACCCTCACGGGTCAGTAACACTCTCTATAAATGTATTGATTGATTGATTAAACGAACTCCCCATTCTGTCCTATGGGAACAGATAGCCTTGCAATAGTGAAAAAACGAAATTGCCAGTATTTCACTATAAGGACATGCCACACACATCAGGAAATGTCCTACCTTTCACATACAATGCACCCTGCCCACAGGGGTACCTTAGGCCTACCTTGGGGGTGGCTGATATGTAGAAAAGGGAAGGTTTAGGGACTGGCAAGTGTGTGCACTTGCCAAGTCAACACGGCAGTCCCAGACTGCACACAGGCTCTGCAATGGCAGGCCAGAGTTACACCCTTACAGGCTGCCTCTGTGGGTGACACAATCAGGGCTGTAGCCCACCAGCAGGATTTGATTTACAGGCCCTGGGCACACACAGTGCACTATACTAGGGTCTGACAATTAAATCAAATAGCCAATCATGGAAACACTAATCCAAAAACTACAATTAACAAAAGAGAGCACTTGCACTTAGGCACTGACCAGCAGTGTCAACGTGCCCAAAGCATCTAGACCTGCAAAAATGGAGTCCAACACATAGCGAATCACAGGAGGCAGAGGAAAAAATGGAAGGGTGAACCACGCCAACAGTGCCGGGTCTAACATGTGTCCCCTCCTGTGAAATATGGGGAGAACTACCCACTCTCTTGGGAGTTCTCTTCACTAAGGCGGAAAAATTGACAGACTATCAGCGTTGGTGTGTTCTGTACCAGGGCGGTGTTCCACCATAAATTCCACCCCCTGTAGAGAAATGGACCACCTCAACAGCTTTGGATTCTCACCCCTCATTTGCATCAACCATCTGAGGGGCTGTGGTCTGTCTGAACCCGGAAGTGAGTCCTAAACAAGTATGGTCTCAGCTTCTTCAGCACCCAGACCACAGCAAATGCCTCACGCTCCATCGCACTCCAACTCTGTTCCTGTGGAAGTAATCTCCTACTAATGAAGGCTACAGGTTGGTCTATGCCCTCCTCATTGAGCTGTGAGAGCACAGCCCCCACGTCATGCTCTGAAGCATCCATCTGTACAATTAACTCTTCTGAGAAGCTGGGTTCCTTAAGCATGGGCGCCGTGCACATGGCAGATTTCAGAGCATCAAAAGCCTTCTGGTAAAGCGTCAGTCCAATTCATATTCTTGGGCTGATTTCAGCACTGTCAAGGGGGCAACAATGGCGCCATACCCCTTGACAAATCTCCTGTAATACCCTGTGATTCCTAGAAAGGATTTCACCTTTGTCTGGGATTTGGGGGGTACCCAAGCCAGGATGGTATAAATCTTGGACTGTAGGGGCCCACCTGGTCACTCCCCATCCTTCCTGATCCGGCACTTGCTTGCCGTGATCGTGAGACCTGCCCTCTGCAGTGCCTTTAACACTTCCCCGAGGTGGTGCAGATGTTTCTCCCAAGTGGCACTGAACACTGCAATGTCATCTAGGTAGGCGGCACTGAAATCCTCCAGCCCAACCAACACCTTGTTGACAGACCTCTGAAAGTTGGCAGGGGCATTCTTCATCTCAAAGGGCATCACTGGGAATTGGTAGTGCCCATCTGGTGTGGAGAATGCAGACCTCTCATTGGCCCCATCAGTTAGGGCGATCTGATAATCACAAGACGTTAAGTTAAATGTACTGAGGTACCGGGCAGCCCCCTCCCGATCGATGAGCTCGTCAGCTCTGGGGATGTGGTGCGCGTCAGTCCTGGTGACTTAATTGAGCCCTCGGTAGTCCACACAGAACCGGAGTTCAGGTGTGGCACGGGATGCGGCAGCCTTTGGGACCAAGACCACTGGGCTGGCCCAAGGGCTGTCTGAGGGCACAATCACCCCTAGTGCCAGCCTCTTGGAGACCTCCTCCTTGATTGAAGCTCTGTAAATCTCATGTTTTACAGAAGAACTGTCCCGTGTCCACATCATGGACACACCACTGAGTGACACCGGATGTCAGGGAGAACAGGTCATCAAACTGTCCCAACAATTGGCGGCATTCACTCTTCTGTTCAGAGGTCAGGGTGATAAAGAGTTTCACACTGTCCACTGACCTATCTTGCTCCTTTGCAGACAGGAGGCCAGGAAGAGGCTCAGTCTCCTCTTCCATCCCAGCACCTTTTGCTAGGAGCATGCCCACTTTGGACCTCTCCAAGTGGGGCTTTAGGCAGTTTACATGCAGGAACCCCAAAGGGTTCCTAGAAGACTGCAAGTCCACCAAGTAAGTGACGTGACTCTTGTGGTCTACCACCTCAAATTGTCGCAGGGATTCCGTGCTCAGACAAAACTGTGCATAGAGGCTTGGAACCTCAGCGAATTAGGGTGTACCAAAACTCACCTTAGTACCCAAAAATCCCCTACCAGACTAGCTACAGTGTCTTATTGGTTATCACAAACTCCCAATGCTTAGACAAACCAGAACATGAACTTAGTACACCTCAGGTAACGTGGAACTCATGAACACTCTTTCGTTATACAATCATTTCAATCCAGAACAAGGAGTAAAAGAGGACATGTGCATATTTGAAATGTTTATTCACTAATGCAGTGTTCTCAAACACAGTATCTTAACTAATACAAGCAAACATATTATAAGAAACAAAATAATCAGCATAGTCACCAGTCCATAGAACACAAATGGTGCAAGCATAGTATTATGCTAAAATGAATAGGGTTTAACAAAACCTAATTCTCACCCTCCCTAGCTAGTATATTATATTATATCTAAGAAGGTCTCTTGTGGGTTTTAGCAGAGCGGCCCCATACTTCAAGATCCTAGTGGTAAGGGATCACATTATCAGCAACCAGCTCTCTGCATGCGAGGCACCATCAAGTGTGTTTGTATGCTCCTGTGCAAAGCAATGTAAAACGCGCCTAAAGCCAGAACTTGGCTGCAGCTGCATGTCAAGTCAAGTCAAGTCAAGTCAAAGGTTTTATATAGCGCGCTACATACCTAGAGGGTCTCAAGGCGCTTGAGGAAGGGAGGGGAATTACTCAAATATCAAAGTTTTAAGTTGCTTTCTGAATGCTGGGTGGTTCTGAGTGAGACGAAGGTGAGTGGGGAGTGAGTTCCAGGTTTTAGCAGCCAGGTAGGAGAAGGATCTACCTCCCATGGTGGTTTTATTGATGCGAGGTACGGTAGCAAGGGCTTGGTTGGAGGAGCGTAGCTGGCGGGAGGGGGTGTAGAAGGAGAGTCGTGTGTTGAGGCAATCGGGTCCAAGTTCGTAAAGTGCTTTGTGTGCGTGGGTTAGGAGGCGGAAAGTAATCCTCTTATTGACGAGGAGCCAGTGGAGTTTTTTCAGGTGACTGGAGATGTGGTCTGTACGCGGAATGTCTAGTATGAGTCTGGCTGATGCGTTCTGGATGCTTTGGAGTTTTTTCTGGAGTTTTGCGGTGGTACCGGCGTATAGGGTGTTTCCGTAGTCCAGGCGGCTTGTGACCAGTGCATGGGTGACCGTTTTTCTGGTTTCGGTGGGGATCCAGCGAAATGTTTTTTTGAGCATGCGAAGAATATTGAAGCAAGAAGATGAGACGGCGATGACCTGTCTGGACATCGAGAGTGAGGAGTCTAGGATGACGCCCAGGTTCCGTGTGTGATCCGTCGGGATGGGTGCTTTTCCAAGGGCCTCTGGCCACCAGGAGTCGTCCCAGGCGGAGGGGGAGGTTCCTAAGATAAGGACTTCTGTTTTGTCTGAGTTAAGTTTCAGACGGCTATGCTTCATCCACTCGTCTACTTCTTTCATTCCTTCATGTAGGTTGGTTTTGGCGGTGTTAGGGTCTTTGGTGAGTGAGAGGATCAGTTGGGTGTCATCAGAGTAGGAGATGATGTTGAGGTTGTGTTGGCGTGCGATGGCTGCGAGGGGGCTCATGTATACATTGAAGAGGGTGGGGCTGAGTGAGGATCCTTGTGGTACGCCGCAGATGACTTCAGTGGCCTCTGACTTGAATGGTGGGAGGCGGACTCTCTGGGTTCTTCCGGTGAGGAACGAGGTGATCCATTCCAGTGCTTTTCCTTGGATTCCGATGTTTCTGAGGCGCTGTAGAAGGGTGCTATGGCAGACTGTGTCGAAGGCTGCGGAAAGGTCGAGGAGGATGAGGGCGACTGTGTCTCCATTGTCCAGTAGAGTTCGAATGTCGTCTGTTGCGGCGATGAGGGCGGTCTCCGTGCTGTGTTTGGCTCGGAAGCCGGACTGTGAGGGGTCGAGGGATTTGTTGGTTTCGAGGAAGGCAGCAAGTTGGTTGTCGACAGCTTTCTCGATGACTTTGGCTGGGAATGGAAGGAGCGAGATGGGTCGGTAGTTTTTGAGTTCGGTGGGGTCAGCTGTGGGTTTTTTCAGAAGGGCGCTAAGTTCGGCGTGTTTCCAACTTTCTGGGAAGGTGGCGGAGTTGAGGGAGCAGTGGATAACGTCTCGGAGGTATGGTGCTATGATGGAGTCAGCTTTGTTGAAGATGTGGTGAGGGCATGGGTCTGTGGGGGATCCTGAGTGGATGGAGTTCATCAGGCGGATGGTGTCTTCAGTGGAGATTGGGTTCCAGTCATTAAGGGTGTTCAAGGGGGGTGAAGGTCCTGCAGAGGGTTGGGTGGGTTGGTCTCCGGATTGGTTGTCGAAGCTGTTGTGGATGTCTGCGATTTTGTTGTGGAAGAACGAAGCTAGGGAGTCGCAAAGGGCTTGAGAGGGGGTGATGTCGTTTGAGTTGGCTGAGGGGTTGGTAAACTCTTTGATGATATTGAATAATTCCTTGCTGTTGTGGGCGTTGTTATCTAGTCGGTTTTTGAATGCGGCTTTCTTTGCAGTCCGGGTCAGTTGGTGGTGAGTGCGGGTGGCGTTTTTGAAGGCGTCCCTGGTGCTGGTGTTTGGGTCTTTTTTCCAGGCCTTCTCGAGGGAGCGACAGAGTTTCTTCGATTTCTTAAGATCATCGTTGAACCAGGAGGCGTATTTGCTGCCTAGTTTGGTTTGACGTTTTTTCAACGGTGCAAGGATGTCGGCGCTGTTGGATAGCCATTGGTTGAGGTTAATGGCTGCTTGGTCGGGGTTTGAGGAGTGGACAAGGGGATTTTGAAGCAGCGATGAGGAGATCTGGTCGATGGTGATTTTGTTCCAGTTTCTTCGTAGAGTAGGTTGAGGATGGTTGTGAGTTGTGGTCTTGTTGTAGGTAAAGTGAACGCAGCTGTGGTCCGTCCAATGGAGAACTGTGGTGTGACTGAAGGAGACATGTTTGCTGGAGGTGAAGATAGGGTCGAGTGTGTGACCTGCGATGTGGGTGGGGGTATTAACAAGTTGTTTGAGTCCGAGGTTGGCGAGATTGTCCAGAAGGGTGGTGGCGTTGCTGTCATTGCTATTTTCCAGGTGAAAGTTGAGGTCTCCCAGTAGAATGTATTCCTCGGAGGGGAGGGCGTGTGGGGTGATAAAGTCGGTGATGTCGTCGCTGAATTGTGCGCGGGGTCCAGGAGGTCGGTAGAGTAGGGTGCCTCTGAGTGTGGTTTTGGGATCGGTGTGGATCTGGAAGTGAAGGTGTTCGGCGCTGGTAAGGTTGATGTCTGAGCTGGTTGAGATGCGGATGGAGTTCTTGTGGATGATAGCGATGCCTCCTCCTGTTTGGTCGGTGCGGTCCTTACGGATGATCTTGTATTCTTCCGGGATGGCAATGGTGATGTCTGGGGCTGATGAGGCGTTCATCCACGTTTCTGTTAGGAAGGCGACGTCGGGAGAGGTGGTGTCAAGTAGGTTCCAGAGGTCGCTGGCGTGTCTGTGGATTGAGCGGGTGTTGAGCAGGATGCATTTTAGGTGGTTGGAATCAGCTAGCTGTTGTGTGTTCGTGGATGAGGAGTTGTTCTTGGTGCCGTCGAACTTGCAGGAGTTACATGAGAAGGGTCCATGGGTGAGTCCAGGAGCGGCTTGGGCGCAGTTGGGGTGACGGCCGGGGTTTAGGGCTATGAGGGTGGTGGCGTCGTATGTAATGCGGGAGGGCTGGGCATTGCGTGGATCAGGGTGTCTGGCGCTGGGCGCGGTCCTGGCGCGGACAGGCGTAGACGGGCTTACCTTTGGCGCACCTTCGGCGCGCAAGGGGCGCGAAACGCTGCGCGCTGATGCATTGGTCATATATGGATGGTGGAGGGGGCGGAGCGTGGGAGGGGCAGCAGGGAGGCGGAGCGAGGTCCAGGGAGGGTCAGGGACGGTCAGCAAATCAACAGAATGGCTGTCTGGTAAACAAACGTTGCGAGCGTCTCAACCAACAAAAGCCACACTGAAAATGGAGCGCTATGCAGGGCAAGACTATCTGAGGCCAGCAGAGGAAAGCGCTATATCAGGTGAAGCTACAAAGCGCTATGCAGGGCTAATAACTAATCACCACACTCGAGATTTTATTCTATTAGGCAGCAAGGCAGCAAGGCACAGCAGTGTGACAAAGCGCAGCGCAGCTTTAAATTCCAGAATACAATGAAAATAAAAAGAAATGCGAGGCAGAATTCAGCTTCAATAAATACGATACCAGTCAGGAGAGGAGAGGAGGGGGGGAGCGACCGTTTCTGGTGTTAGCAGGGCAGTATGTATGTTATGTCTAGGAACGTGCGAAGATCAGTGCTCATAACAACTACTGTGTTGAGATATCCTTGAAGGTTTCAGCAGTCACTGTACAGACACAGCTCGCCAAGCAAGGCTGATATCAGTGTAACAACATATTATTCTCGCATGAATCGAAAACATTTTACTAGGCTCAAAGCTAAAGCAGTAGATATGTGCAGTGTGCAAAAGCAGCAGAAAGGTAAAATGGCGTTTAAACTCCTAAAAAGCTCATGCTAACTTAACACAGTAATCAGGCTACATATATCAATAAATGTCCGGCCCACTTATACTGGAGAGCACAAGGCTCCACTGGGGTCATGACCCAAACCTTCTGTCCAGGCTGAAACTCGATCAGAGTGGCATTCTGATCATACCAGCATTTCATTTCCTCCAGGCTGGCTTCCAGGTTCACCTGAGTTAATTACCTGAAGTGCTTAGTCTGGTTTATGAAGGCTAGCATGTAGCTATATACATCCTGGCAAAGTTTACTGGGAGCTTTCTCCCAGCCTACTTTCACCAGACTCGGAGGTCTTCTTACAGGATGCCCATACAGTAGCACAAAGGGTCTGAACCCTAAGGACTTCTATGGTACCTCTCTGTAAGCAAACAGCAGACATGGTAAGAGGACATCCCACATACACATGGGTTCAGCAAGACCCATAATCATGCCCTTTAGGGTCCTGGCAAGTCTGGCAAGACCTACAATGAGAATCAGAATGTTTGTACATTTGGGACTAGTAAAAGCGGATGACAAGCCTCTCAAAGGTCTTGTCTTGCCCCAAATGCCTTACCAACAGCACATCTTGAGCCAGCCCCAGTAGGAAGGCTCAGAAGCTCTGGAGTACCACCAGCACACTGGCTGACCCAGGCTCAGCAACCTTAGGCTTGCAATACAGGATACCATTCTCCCAGTAAATCTGATGTGATCCAGACTGATCACCTGCTGCCTGGTTTGCAGCCTGCAGTCACAAACCAATACGAGAAGGGCACTCTTGCTGCTCCTGGCAGAACTCCTCCTTGATAGGCCTTCCTTGCTGCCAATGGGTCAGCTCAGGCAGGTCCCCCAGTTCAGCCACTTGTTCTCAAGTGGGCTTCATGGTACACCCCTCAGGGTCTACCTCCTACTGGACCATGGGAACTTCAGGGGCCGGTTTCCCACGCCCCCTGCCTCTTCTCTTCTCAGCAGGCACCTGCGCAACTCTAACAGGCTCCTGGTCCTCTTAAATGTCCTTACCGGCTGCCATTGAGTGGTCACAAATACCCACTCAGGCAGACCCAACATCTCTAAATGAGACCTCCGCTCCACCTTCGCCCAAGGGGAGCGCTCCAAATCATTGCCTAGAAGACAGTTAACAGGCATGACTGGCCTCACAGCTACTCCCAAGGTACCTGAGACCCCCCTCCCACTCAATAGGAACCTGTGCCACTTTGCAGAGGCACTATGAGTTGTCAGCGGCAACTACAGGGCAGAATGTGTTGGGGACCACCTGCTCTCTGACACCAGCCGACAACTGACAGCTGTCACACTGGCTCCAGTGCCTCTCAGAGCCTTCACATTATAGCCATTGATGGTCACCCACTGCATGTACTTCTTAATGTTTTCAGGCAGAGGGGCCATTGGAACCATCTCACTGTCTCCTAAAGATACCAGGGACATCTCGGTGGGACCCCACCCACCTTCGGCACCCAACTCCTCCCCCAAGGCTACACTAACCAGTTCCTGGGACGGTGTACCAGTGGGTACGGTGGTAACCAATTTGGGACACTTAGGATCCCCTGGAAGTGGCCTACCTGACCACAATTAAAACAGGTCTTGGGACCCCTCTGAACAGCTTTACATGTCGGGACCCATGGGGTTTTTTCAGTGGGAGGCTGGGAACCCTTACCTTAGTTCCCTTGGGGAATACTTTGGGGCCCTTTTTGGAACTCCATTTGTTTATGTGACGAATGGGAGACAAGGAGCAGCTCAGAAAAAAGACTAGGTCCAGTACCATTGCTCCCAAGAACTAATATGTAATCACTGTGTGGTAACTGTTCATAAAGTTCAGATCCATAACCAATTTCGTTATGTTGGTGGGGGAAATGGAGGAAAAGAAAGACGTCTCTACATGTGATTCCCAATTGATGAAGGTGGGGTAATTTTTTCTTTAGGAATTAGAGCCCTCACACACCCTTGTGAGTGTCATGCTTCATCATCGGGCGTTGCTCCTTGTAGGGGTGGCGCTGCTGTCCCCCAAGGACCCCGCGAGAGGGCTCTTTGTCGAAGAACTTTTTAGGAGATGCCACAGTTGTGCATTTGGGTGTGTGGGCCTAAGAGGATTGGTGCTAGTGTGTTAAAATTACCCCACTGGTATCGTGAGGATAATTTTATTTGTTGGTCCGGGAGGTAAGGATAAAAGACTTATACAGGGGCATTGGGGCACCTCTATAAATGAATAACATAGAGGCCAGGGTATTACTTTGCTGCTCCTAGTGCCCGTGTGTGACTGTAAGTGTGTGCGTGTTGGTCAATATGTTTCGCGTTGTGATTGTGTCCCTAGTGGATCCCTGTGCGCTTTTTCAGGACTGTGTGAAAGGGAAATCTATATAAATAAAAATGTAGCTGTTTGTTTGTTCAAAATCTCAAATCTCCGACAGTTCTTCACCAATTGCTTTGAAATTTTGACACAACGTTGCATTCGAATACTCAAGTGTTTTTATATACACAACGTTGGATTCGAATATTGATTGCGTTGCTGCGCAAAAAACACAATAGACGCATAGAGACAATAGTCTACTTAATATTAGGATGGACAGTTGGTGTCAGGATGGCAGACCGGGAAGTGGGTGGAGGGAGGGTGGAGGAGTTAGTTCACTTGACAACATTAAGAAAGGACACATAGAGACAATAGTCTACAAATATTGGGATGGACAGTTGGTGATGTGGGGGGAGGAGTTGGTTCACTTTGCAACATTAGCGCATGTTTATATATACACAACCTTGGTTTTGAATATGTGCGTGTCCAATATGCGCATGTTTTTAATCGAGAGGCCAAACAGACCCTATCGATTTACAACAAATACAAGGGACGCATATAGACAATAGTCGACATATATTAGGATGGACAGTTGGTGTCAGGATGGCAGACCGGGAAGTGGGTGGAGGGAGGGGGTGGGGGGGGGGGGGAGTTGGTTCACTTTGCAACCCGAAAAGACCCTATCGATTTGGTTGCTACGCAACAAATACAAGGGATGTATATAGACAATAGTCTACATATATTAGGATGAACAAAAACATATTGTATACCCACAAGCATTGTGCAATTAAACATATTAGAAACGTGCGTTTACTCTTTTCTTTCTCTTCCATTTAAGCAGACTGAGCCACAGCAACGCGTGGCCGGGTACAGCTAGTACATAAATAAATAAATATGCCCGTTCAACGCAAAGTGCTGCGTGTGAAGGGGCCATATTTCCAAGGAGAGGAAAAGTCACGCAGGCCTGTCACCATACTTTTGTTTCCCATTACCGACTTCAATTGGGGATGGCGGCCTTGGCTGCTTTTGGCGCTCATGCTTTGTCTGGTGTACATGATTTGTGATTTGTACTGTGTTACTTGTTATTAAATGGACCTTTTCTATGCTGAATTCTACTGGGCTTTGTGTTTCAATCACCATGCGCTTGGGTATGGGCTCATCGTTAATTAATGGGACGGGAAGACGGACGAGAAGGTAATGCCCGGTTTCTCACCGGTAATATTCATTACTCTGAGTCCTGGTCTTTCCATTCCATTCCTGAGCCCTTCCCTCCCTTCCTGTTTTTGTTTCTGGTGATTGTTTTGTGTTTTGGTTTTTTCTCTGGGTTTCTTTGGTATTCCCAGGATGTGTTTGTGACACACTTCCCCATTATGCAGAACCGGCTAGGTGGGGCCATATTGGGGGAAGTATTAAACTCTGCTAGGTATAGGGCTTCTGTGGAGCAGATGAGCTGTTCATTGTTAAAGAATTGTACGAGAAGACTGACGAGGAGGTAGTGCATATTTTGTCATTTTCACATGTTAAAACTGTTTGGACGAAGATTTACTCATATTAGTACTAGTTCAACACCTAAATACAGCAATATGCAAATCAAAGGTGAACACATGACCTTTGTAAAGTGCCTTTTGCTGCACAGCAACACACATGCCACATTTTTAGTAACTTTTGATCTGTTTGAGCTAGAAAATATTTTGGGTTAAAATCTGCAAATTATGCAGCAGATGATGGATTATGTGGCAAATCCATCATTCTGTGAAAAACTCTGCAGCCGCAGATTCTCATAATTCTAGTTGCCCTGTCGATAGTCTGTAACCAAGTGAGCAGCTAGCAGCACGTGCAGTGGCACCAGGGACCAGAGCATTCAGCGGGCCTATGAACTCTGAAAAATGCTGTATATTACTACCCCAACAGAGGTCGCAGGGGTCCTTTTCCTTGCCTACACCAGGGCCCCTGGCATCCTTGCTATGAGAGTGCCTGTAACCTCATGACCTGCTCTTCAGGGAGTGTCTGCCAGTCAGTCAGGGAGGAATCAGCTACTAACTCCTGAGAAAAAGCAAGAACAAAGCAAAGTGTGGCAGAGTACAGGTGTCCTTACAAGCCAACTTCATGTCGCAATGTTATGGTGTGGGAGGAGGAACACGACTGCGAACTCATCCCATCCATGGTCACCACGATCCGTGACCCACGATCAGTGTGGCCCCTATATTGTTCTCCTGACCCTGCTTTGGTCGTTACTGGGACCCTAGAAGCTCTGATGCCCTATGAAAACCCTTAAATAACATGGCATAACTGGTTCTCCTACCAGTACCAGTGCCAGCGTGCTCTTCCTTTTACTACTGATCTTAGGTCCCTTTGGAGCGGGTTTAGGGAAAAACTTCCAGTTGAGGCTGAACCCTGAGTTGCCTTGGTGTACCCCAGCTCTGTTGCCTACTATCTCGGACCAGAAGGCCAGAGAAACATTGTAGGATATTTACAGGCCCTTGTGCCACTGGTCCTTCACTTTTTGTGATGTTCCGGTGGAGTACAGGGTACAGCCATATCTACAAGATGAGGTAAGGCCACCCTGCGTGGATTTTCATGGCCTTGTAGATATGGAGTGAGGCTGTGCAGCACAAGTCACTGCCGTGCTTTACTCTGCAGCAAAGGGGCATTCGATGGGTGTTGCTGTGGCTGTTCCCCTGCAAAGCCCATGGATTTTGATGCTGCACCAGATTTAAAACATCTCGTAAACCGGGGGCAGCAACAAAACCTTGCGCCTCCCTAGAGCAGGTGTAACAAGGAGAACTCCTTACATTTCTCCTCATCTCTTGCTCTTTCCCAGCGTGCTGTATTCTGCATCACACATGTCGTCCGGTTTTATTCTATCACTTGGGAATATTAGAAGAATACTACATAGTAATAATAGCACACCTGGGACCCTTATTGTGAGTATCAGTTTAATAAGATTACCGGTCCATTAGCTAAATATAATCCTAACATCGGACACTAGTGGGCATATTTACAATCCCTATTGCCACCGCAGTGTCACTTTTAAAGACTTTGTGGTGGCGATACGGGCTTCGCCATTTTACACTGCCTTGTAAATAAGGCCTCCTTTCACACTATACTTAGCATGAAAAGGGAGGGAAATGAGTATTGCTGTGGGCGTTCCACCGCAACACCCATTGATTTTTATGCTGCTAAAGGGGCAGCACCAAAATTAAGACCATGAAACATCTGGTCTTACCCTGGCGAAATGAGAAGAAATGTTTAATTTCTCTTCGTTTTTGCTGTTTCCATGTGTGCTGCATTCTGCAGCACACATGGAAACAGCAAAGGCCTTTGATTGTTTATGTGCAGGGAGGTGCCCATTCCTGCACATAATCAATCATAAAAAAGATGTTTTGCAACTTCAATGTGTGCTGCATTCAACAGCACACATAGAAGTTTCAAATTGCAATTTCAGATTGTTTATACGCAGGAAGGGACACCTTCCTGCACATGAACAATTTTCCCCTCAAAGCAGACACCCTTTCACTGTAGTGCAATGGTGCCTGCGTTGGCGCTAGGCAGCTAAATTTATCTCCAGCACATGGGGAAATGCACGGCTGCACCATGTTCTTGTAAATACAGTACAGCCCAGCGTTTCTAAAGTGACGAAGCGCGTAGTTATCCTTCTTGACATAACGCCATGCTTCGCCACTTTGCTTGTAAATATGCCCCTAAGATTTTTAACAATCACTGCCTTTTCTTCGCTGAAAGAATTTAAGAAGAATATATTACTGAAAACGACATAACATTAACATTGTGTTAAGCCGTCCTTATTGGGTATGAACATGTTTTGTTTCCCTTTTTTTGACCTTCAAGTGACACACAGGATGTATTGTTGGAAAAACATTTTTTTCATCTAAACAACTTACTAATACATAAGTATTATTTTATTTTTCACTTTCTTTTCTTTTTATGCACCAAGACTGTCACACCGGGCTGCTGTTATGCTTTCTGTTTTTTTAAAACTTTTTATTCTTGTTTAATTGTTTTTCGTTTGAAGACTCTGCTCTATACTTTCTCATTGTCTTTCCATGTTGTTAATAAGTTTTCTTTCATGTCAATATTAGAATTTTTTGTCTATGGTCATTACAAGTGAAAAATGTGTAGTATAAAGTCATTTGTTTTTCTTCATGTTCTAACAGGATATTTTTGTTCTTATTAGAATCATAATGTGAATTATTATAACATGTTTTGTACCTTTTGGTTTCCTTTTATCTGCCAACTCTTGTACTTGTTTCTCTTAACCGCATCGCTGCTGCGGCGATTTTTGCGCTGTGCGGCTTTTTTCGATTTACCGCGTTACATGACGAGCTCAGCAGCGAAGGGGTTAATTAATCTCCTTTCTGTAATGATATCCCTTTCTTCTTGGTTGTTCACCACTGTCCATTTATGTAAAACAATACTGTTTATATATACTGTGTATTTTCAACAGCATTTGTGAATACAATACTATATTTTTTTGGCCCTGTTGTTGTGAAATATGTGCTAGCCCTAACTGATACCTTGTGACTTAGGAATGAATGTACATTGAATGAACACTCACTTACCGAGTTTGCATTTATTACATTTCAAAGACCACAAAAAACAGTCAGTGTTTTATGGCCCCTTATATCACAAGCTGACGGAGAGCTAGTGAACCTAGGGGCATATGTACAAGGAGCGCGCGGCCCTGCGGCGTCACTTGTTATGGTGCTGAGGAGGCACAAATTGCAGACCCATATCTACGATGGCACGCAAAGTCCATGTGTTGCCTTACTCTACGTCAAAGAGGTGTTCCATGGGCGTTGTGGCGGGTGTTCCCATGCAAATTGGAACACCAAAATGGATTGTGACGTGTGTAAACCTGGGAATATGTCAAAAGGCTATGCCTTCCCAGGGACGGTAATGAGGAGAAATATCTTAATTTCTCTATGTGTTTTCCTCCTTCTATATGTGCTACATTGTGCAGCACAAATAGAAGGATAAAAATGCCTCATTTGATTTTTCTTGGTGCAGGAAGGTGTTCCTACCTCGACAAAAAACAACCATTCCTACCATGCAGATGCCTTTGCACCTCGGTGCAAGGGTGCTCGTATTGGGGCATGGTAGCCAATTGTGAGCCAGCGCTAAGGAAAAGACAGGGATGCATAGTGTTGCGGTAAATACTACGCATCCCTGCACTTTCCTATGGCGCAGGAAGCTGGTTTGTAGTGCCGCGTTGCATCTGCTTCTTGTAAATATGCCCCCTAGACTATAGTATCTCTCAAAGGTTGAGCCAAGTCTCGAAAGACCATCAGACCCAAGCGACTGAAATTGCTTTGCATAGACTTACAGTTTGAGTTTGAGTTTGAGTTTGAGTTTAAAATTATTTGTATAGCGCACTTTCACCAGCGGTTTCATGGCGCTGTAACAGACAGATCCCCTGGGTGGGAATGACAGGGATTAAGCAGAAAGGAAAACAGAAACAGCAAGTGAACTAGTTAAAGGATTTAGCAAATAAATAAGCTTTGAGCTGTTTCCGGAATTGAGGGTAGAGAGATAAAGCTCTAAGCTCTAGAGGCAGGGAATTCCATAGGAGTGGTGCAAGGGTCGCGAATTTCGATCCTCCCCATTTCTTCCTCCGGAAACGAGAGACTGTAAGAAGGGATTGAGTAGATGAGCGCAATTCCATAGTAGGGACATAGGGAATGATCTCTGATGAAATGAAAGCCGGAGCCGTGCCCAGTCGTGCTTGAAAGATGATGGAAGCAAGCTTAAACTGGACACGTTCACGGACAGGGAGCCAATGTAGGGACTTGAGGAGGGGAGTTACGTGGTGGGATTTTGGCAAATTGAACACCAGGCGCGCCGCCTGGTTCTGGATCAACTGCAGACGCCTTAAACTATATGCAGGTATACTTGCATATAGAGCGTTGCCGTAATCCAGGCGGGAGATAACCATCGCCAGGGTGATCAATTTCAAGGCATCAAAGGAAAAGAAACGGGATACCTTGCGTATGGTGCGTAGTGACAAAAAAGAAGAGGACACAACAGAACTAACCTGGGAGTGAAGAGTGAGCTGGGAATTGAGTTTAATGCCTAATGTTTTAACTGAGGTAGAGGGGACAGGTGGAGAACCTAGGGATGGGGCCAAAAAAGTGAAGACCAGGGACTGTATGAACCACCCGTCAACACCAGCTCAGTCTTGTCTGGGTTGAGTTTCAGATGGTTGTGGTTCATCCAGTCCCGGATATAAATCATAATAGACTGGAAATTTAGGACAGAAGCAGGGGAAGAAGACAGATTGAAGACAAGTTGGAGGTCATCCGCATAATTGTATACGGCGACCTCCATTTGCTGCAGTGAAAAAATATGAGGGGCAATATAAAGGTTAAACAAAAGAGGTGAGAGGGAGGAACCTTGGGGGACCCCGCACTGAACTTTCCGGAAGTCCGCAGAAAAATCACCCAGGCAAACCGCCTGGGTGCGGTCCCTCAGGAAGGAGGACAACCATACCAGGGCGGCACCCCTGATCCCCTCGGCCTTGACACGGGAAAGCAAGATGGTGTGATCAACCGTGTCAAAGGCGGCGGAGAGATCGAGGAGAATCAAGGCCTGGGTCTGGTTGGTGTCCATTCCCTCCCTGAGGTTGTCAAGGACCGAGAGTACTACGGACTCCGTAGAGTGTGCGGGGCGGAAACCGGCCTGGCGAGGGGCCAGGACCCCATACTCCTCCACAAAAGAGCTCAAAGAACAGGTGACATGACGCTCAAGCACTTTGGCCAGAAATGGCAGGAGAGAGATGGGGCGATAATTGGCGGGGACCAAGGGGTCAGCGCCAGGCTTCCTTAGGATGGGGACAATGACTGCTGTTTTGAGCGGATTGGCTACAACACCCTGAGAAAGAGAACTATTAAGGAAGTGGAGAGGGGGGTCTGGACAAGTAGTAAAAATATGACGGAGGATGTGCGCAGGGTTAGGTCCATGAGTGAAAAGCAATGTAATAGTTACCTAACTAAGTGCTAGAAACATGTTTGGTTGATATCTTTGACTCAGCAGGTGCATAATTACTACGGAATGGAGATTCACCTCAGTGGGTGATGATAGCTGTAACCAGACCAAAACCTATCCCACCTTTGGGCATGAGCCTGGGCTGCCCAAAAAAGCTTTCACTGGAGAGTCAAGCACACATGGTCTTGGTTAACCATTTGCAGAGCAACAGTAAGCAGACCCATGGGGCAGTACTGATAAAATAGTGTCTACAGATACTGTACCATAATTATCAATTGTCTAAAAGTGAGTAGCACGGGCTCTGCAAATGGGCAACCCGCAGTACAGAGTAATGCTCCCAGAAGCAGAATTAATGTCTCCCAGCAAAATATAATCAATGACTCTTGGGCTTTGGCAGATTCAATAGGTCTGGCTTTTTATTAGTGAATGTCCATTGTAAATGAATTTGTGGGCGTGTTTTGTGTGGTTGCATGGATGTGCAACTAAGTGACATAGGGCCTAATTGACAAAGGTAAACTCAAACCCGAAGCCTAAGTTTAGACTTTTAGGGCCAGATATAGGAAGACTAATACCGGTCGGTAACGGACGAAATTACCAAATTTCGTCTGTTACCGACTGGTATTAGGCATTTGAGATGTAGGTGGCTACATTTCAGATTCGGTAATTTACTGAATTGGTAATTTAAGGAATCGGTAAATTACCGAATTCTTAAATACCGATTCGGTAAATTACCGAATCTGAAATGTAGGAAGCACTTAAGTGAGTGCTTTTCACTTGTAAGGACTCGTTATTTACCACCAACTTCAAGTTGGTGGTAAATAACGAAAACCATTAAAAAAGCAATTTTTTGCTTTTTTAACAGTGCCATGTGACAGACATATGTGTGCCACATGTGCACCCATGCACTATTCGGGGGTGCAACAGGGTGTCAATGTGACGCCCAGCCACCCTTGTAGGTCTTCCCCCTCTTACCGATTCGGTATTTACCGGTTCGGTATTCCCCATTCATTCCTATGGGCCTGGAGGCCCCAGGCCCATAGGAATGAATGGGGAATACCCATTCGGTAAATACCGAATGAATACCTACATACCATTTACCCATTCTAAAATACCGAATCGGTAAAATTCGGTATTTTGGAATCGGTAAATGCTATTTACCTACATCTGGCCCTTAGTCTTAGAGCCCGATTCTCAAAGGTAAACTTTAAGGGCCTGGTTCACAAAGGTAAATTTGCACTTTTACCATTGTTTGGCATTTACAAAGGGATTTGCGAGTAGTATTTGTACAACTGCAGAGTCTCCGCACATAAAAATATAGGACAGTGATATCTTTTTATATGCAGAGATTCCGCATTTGTAAAGATACTGGGATTCCCATCATCTACCACCCTGCAACAAGAGGGATTGCCATTCTTCAAACATTCTGCAATGAAGATTCTGCATCTTACCTTACGAGTGAGGCGTGTTGTGTGAGCACTCGACCCTTGTCCTCCCAAGATCACTTCGGCAGTGAGCCATCTCAAGGCAGATCATCGCAGCGTCATCCGGAAATTGGAAGCTCGGCAATCAAGGTGAGGAGTGGAGAGGTCACGTTGCCATGGGAGGGCAGCCCTGGTCTCTGAGGTTAACCCATACAAAGCCAGGACTGGAGGCTGCCGGGAGCCATTCCAGCATCACGGCTGCTCTCTGCCAAAGAGAAGCCAAATCCCGACTGCCCCACAGCCCCGGGAGCTTGGTCAGCAAGGGATAGGGGCTGGCGGCGAGGACATTGCAGCATCTCTCGCCTACACCTCAGCACCATGGAGGTGCGGCCATGCTCAGCTTGTGGAGGAGCCTCCTTCACTGGCTGGAGGGTAGATGAGGGCACAGCAACAGCCCCACCTTGAACCTTGCACCGGGGGTGTGTGGTCGCTCGCAGTGATCTCATGGAGGAGCCACCTTCTAGAGTTGGAGGGCATAGAAGAACACAGCAATAGTCTCTGCTTTAGAAACTGCACCGGAGTGATGCAGGTGAGCCACTCAGTCGCACTGGGGGCTTCCGAGTATTGTTATGTGCGTGGGAGAAATAAATAAATGATGAACAACGAAAACGATACTAAATTATGCCCCTCAAATCTTTCTAAAAATGCAACCAAAACCTTTAAACACAACCTACTTTGAAAAAACCAAGAAACTTTAATCTCAGAGCCCTCCATAAACATAAAAATACGTTATTATCAACAAACTAATATTTTTCACTATTAAAATGGCAAAAACACCATGTTCATTGACCAGCTGATAGAAATCATTACAGAAAATTCTGCCCCTCATTCCAACGATAGTTTCCTAGGGGACTTCAGTCTTCATTGGGACGACCGCAATGATATTTAGGTAAATATTTTCAAAGATTTCCTTGCAGATCAACCCCTGGTTCAAGCATGCACTCTACCAACCCACACAAAAGGCTCTACAGTAGATTGGATCATCTCTAAAGAAAAAGCTTTTGGTACAATCTCAATCGGCCCTTGCATTTGGTCAGATCATCACATTATTACCTTTCAAGTACTGTACATAAAAAGTAAGCTGTACTCACAATTGATCAAACCCATACAATGGGTTTGTGAGTCCAAAGGCCCCAATATGGAGAAACTAGCAGCACGTTGCAAGAAAGATCTGCAGCCTCCTAATAATATGGCAGATGTCAGCGAACTCATGTAACACTACAACACCACAATGATGAAAATAATTGATGACATAGCCTCTTTAAAACTCAAAAGAATACCAGATAAAGATAAAAACCCATGGTTTAATGAAATCCCTTAACGAAGAAAGACGGATACTCAGACTAACAAAACAGAAATGGAGATAACACCCATCCCCACCCATCTAAAATTGTTAATACAGACCAGAAATGTGTACAATAAAAGTATTCTAAAATCAAAAAATACTTCTTTAGAAGAGAACTTGATAATGCAAAAAACAGACAGAGTAAACTCTTCAAATTGTTAAAATAACAATCTAACAAAACTGCAAAATCCTCTCTAATAGCATCAAAATCGAAAATAAGCTTTGGTATATTCTCTTCCTTCTTTACAGCCAAAGCTAAATCACTTGAGATGTAACTCAAGAAAGTGATCCAAAAGAACACTCCAGCTAAGCATCTGTCTTAACCCGTTCAGTCAATGCCCCAAAATAATGCTCAAAGGTCAGAATTCAAGCTATATGATTACAAAGATATTGCCAAAACCATATTGACCATAAAACTAAACAACCACTTCAATGATCCTCTCCCCTCAAAATGCTGGTCTAAAATCAACCATTTGCTCTTCCCCTCATGGACCAAGATTAATAATGCTTCACTATTGCAAGGATCCTTACCAGACTGCCTAAAAATGGGGCAAGTCATTTACATCTTAAAAAACCTACTGAGAACCCCCTCGGACCCTGACAACTTTTAACCGGTAACAGACATTCCCATGCTAGTCAAAGTTGAGGAAAAATGTGTTCAACAACAACTGACACATTTTTTAATTCAAACTTCTGGATGACTGCCAATCAGGGTTTAGACTAAATCACAGTACGGAACCAGCAATTGTTTACATAGGGGATGATTCTGTACTTGCTCTAGACTGCAACAAAACTTGTCTCCCAGTACTGCTCGACATTTCCTCTGCATTCGACATAGTAAACCATGTCAAAATACTAGACCGGCTGGAGGAAAGGATGGGATCAGCGGGTTCATTCCTAGATTGGTTTAGATCTTTGCTAGACAACAAAGATTCATGGTGAACCAAATACTATCAGCATCATCCCCAAATCAAATTGGAGTACCACAGGGATCAACACTATCTGCTGCTCTATTTAATCTATTTCTAGAACCACGAACCGTAATTTTAAAGCAGGCAAAGATCTCCTTCCGCATGTATGCAGAAGACACACAGTGATATATCAAGATTACATAGCTGGAAGAGATCATCATGAACAACCAGCCATTAAAGAAGATGTTCCTTAGCTTACTAATAATCATCTCAAGCTTAACTGACATAAAACAGAACTCCTTCTGATTTCCTTCCAGAAAAGCTCAGTGAGGATAATGGAATGACCCAAGTTGATCACTGCTCTGAACTATACTCGGATTCTAGTGGACGCAACCATAGTCATGGGATCCGATCTAATTGCCGGTTTTCCTGCCATACTCACGAACACAGGGAGGGGAAGCCAGCATTCTGCCCGAACCGACAGTCGATCATGCCTTACCTCCAACCGGAACTCTCCGATTGTCTCTGCTCTCATGGCCAGTCGATCAGGGTCCTTGCCAGGCGCCGTCCGCACGCTCTGTCACCGGGCTAAAAAGGTCTACTGTGCTCACTGTCATGCATCTGGGGGCCCAGTTACTGGAGAACACCTCCCCAGGCCACCAGGCCACTGCGATCACTGTAGAAGTGCAAAAAGTAATTGGGCCCACGTAAATCACTCCTCGTCGATTGCGCTGACTCCTTTGTAGTGAATCACCTCCTATGGCTGGATATTTGAGGAGATATTTAGGGGATAGAAGACGCCGGAGCCACGCTAGAGAGCTACCATTTTCTATGGCAGTTGGCCACGCCCCCCTGTCTAGTGGACTCAACCAAGTCTCTTGGAATTAAACTAGATAAGAACCTGAACATGCAAACCCACATCAACACGATGACAAAAATGTCTCCTTCCATTTGAGCTATTTTAGAAAACTGAAACCATTCATAGCAGCATCAGACCTCAAAACGGCAGTCCAGACTTTAGCGATCTCGAGGATTGAGTACGGATGCACAACTTTATCAGGACTACCCAAGTTTTCAACTGCCCTGCTAAAAGCTTGTCTGAATGCAGCCACAAGACTCACAAAAGGCCCTAGAAAGTTTGATGACATCACTACACATCTGAAAGCGTGGCTACCTTACGAAGCAAGCATGTATCACACAAAAGTGATAAACTACAAAATACCACTATACCTATCCCAGAAAATCACATTATCTGGAGGCAGCAGATTTTCTCGGAGCACTGGAGATCTTCAACTGAAACCTGCACTCTTCTGGAAGAAGAGAACTAATGATAGAGCGTTCTCTGGTGCTGCACCAAGAATTTGGAACTTGCTCCCCTGAACATTAGAAGAATCGCGTCCATTTCAGTTTTCAAAAAAGAAGCTAAAACCTTTATTATGGGAAAAGTCCTCCCATAATACCAGCAGACCAGGCACTGTTAGGATATTATCTAGGTCACAAACTATTACAATACAAGTCAATCTCTAGTAATCTTTAGGATATGAATGTATTTTTTGTATACACAAATGTCTCACATTCAAATTGAATATTTACGCTTGTAATTTTGCTAAGAGGTCGGGTCAAACCTGCTCTCAAAGGTTTAAGGCTATGGAATTGTGAAGCACTCTGATACCCTAATTGGGTCATGTCCGCCCTATAAAAACCCGGATTGTCCACTATCTGGGACATTGAAGGTGGAAAAGTAGCCCAGCCATTCTTACCTGCCACTGCATCCCACACCTTCATGGTTGAGGATGTAACAGGTGAGGAATATAGCCCCCATGCCCTGTGTTTACGGTGAAGCCAGACCTCTCGTCATATGTTTGCCCCTGCCACAGAATGGTCCATAAAGTTCCACTGTTTTTCAAAGAGGGGGGCGGTTCTACTTTACTATGTACCTGAGGTTCAATGCCTGAAAATGTTGGTTGATCATAGGAAGCCCCACACCCCCTTCCCTTCGGGGAAGCATCAAATCTACCTCGACTGAAATGTGTACTACTCAATTGCAGGTCAGCCAACAAACACGCCTCCAACATCTTTGGCCTAATTCAACACAATGATCTAGACATTATCATCCTTACTGAATCCTGCCTAAATCCAGCCTGCACTCCTATTTTAGACCTCCTTGTACCTCCAACTCATGACATAATGAGGCTAGACAGAGTTGGGAAGCTCAGAGGGGGCCTAACCTGTATTCATAGGAACACACTCTTGATTTCCCACATGGAGTCCTCTTCGCCATTTGCCTGTGAATATCTTTGTCTCAACATCTCAAGTAACTACCGGCTGGGACGCAAACTTCACACCTTTCATCACCCTCCGGGAGACAACCTCCCCTTCACTGAACAACTAATGGAGATCATCTTGCGTAATGTTGACTCAGACATTTCCCAAATCTTTCTGGGAGATTTCAATCTCCACTAGTCTAACCCTAATGACCAAGCGGTAACTTGCCTGAAGGACTTGTTGAATGATCATGAACTGTCGTAGCTCTGTGACCAACCTACCCACAGCAAAGGTGAAACTCTAGACCTTATTATCACGAAAGGGCAGTCCATCACACTGGAATACATTACCCCTTGTGGTCAGACCACCACTGTATTCTCCTCTATATTAACTTGGAGGTATCGATGAGGAAGGCTCATCCAACGAAAGCTAAGATCTGGAAAAGGGATTTCAGATCAATTAGAGGGGAAAGTAGCTTCGACCCTGAAGTTGGATTCCAGGATGGCCACATTCCTGGCCAAGTTCATTAAGGACCCTAAAGAAATTATTGAAAGGTCCTGGTGGGCATGCCAGGATAAGCTCCTGGATGCCGTCAGCCCCATGATCATGATATTTGACATGGCAGAGGATGGAAAGGCTTGGGGCTCTCTCATGTCCCCGTAAGGTCTCTCTGGTTGGGCACAGCACGCAGTAATTTTTTTTGGCAACACCAACTGTGCGCTGTCTATCAAATGGAGATGCTCATTCTTGATCAAAGTGCATCTTAAGCTGGGGCACTTGGAATAATAATAATAAATAATAATAATCCACATTTGTAAAGCGCACAATCACCCGTAAGGGTCTCTAGGCGCTGGGGGCCGTTGGGAAGATTAAGCAAGCTATTGCCCAGAGTCACATGGTGCTGGGCTAATCTGCCGCCCGCCCCGGAGATCGAACCGTGATCCCCAGATTCCGGAGTCAGTCGCCCTAGCCGCGCGATCTGAAGCAGGGGTAGAGGCACAAAGAGGGCTATTTGTACAGCAGTTTTTAAAAAAAAACTGGGAAGATTTGTAAAAAAAGTTCACATCTCTTGACAAGGCCCATTCCTCTATTAAAAGGGTTTTCTCCTCACAGGTTTTCCGTGAGGCCATTCGAGGTGGGAGCAACCAAAATGGCCAGTCACCTTCTCAGTACTACGGAGGGCAAGCACCTGGTGCCGGTTGTGCCAAGATCAGGCCCTCTATGACAACTTCTATCCGAATTTTGGCAGGCAGGTCCAATGCAGAGGTTTCAGCGGGACCAACACTGCCTCTAGCTCTGGCAAGTGTGTCTACCTCTTCCCTCTTAAAGGTCGGTGGCCAGTTGGCTAATTTGTTCCATGTTTGAGGAACGCTCACAAGCAATGCATGGGTCTTGCAGATGGTACAGGGTTTCCACATAGAGTTCTGCGGGTACCCATGCCAGCAGGCACGGCCCGGACCTATTCAGTTATCTCAGTGTGAGGTAGAGCTGGTGGACACAGATGTTGCATCACTCCTGGACAAAGGGGCTATTTGTCCTACCTCTCCTCAGCCACAGGGATTCATAAGCAACATGTTCTTGGTTGATAAGGCAGACCGGAGCCGAGTGGTTGGTTTACCGGCATTTCAAAATGGAGGGGATTCATCTAGTTCGGCATGTCTTGTGCCCACGGACTGGATGGTCCCTCTGGATTTGAAGGATTCATACCTGGCCATTCAGATTTTTCCCCCTCACTGGAGGTTTCTACAGTTCTTCTGGCATCAGAAAACATTGCAACTCACACCTCTGCCTTTCGGTCTCTCCTACACTCCTTGGTGCTTTGTGGAGTATCTGTAAGTACAAGGGATTTGCCTTATTGTATATCTAGACAATAGGCTTCTCATGGCACAGCATCCTCACTAATTGGCCATTGGCCATACAATTGCAGTTGGTGGTCAATCTGCTGGAAAGCCTGAGTTTTGTGATAAACACTACTATTCTGATTTTGTCTCGCAGTGCGACCATCCTGTGGTTTCTCATAAATGACATTGAAGCGTCTTTGAGCCTTCTTTCGAGGAACATAGGCAAGGTCCTTAATGAGCTTTGCAGACCTGTGGCCAGGCATAAGGTTTCCTTTAGGCAGATGGCTCTCTTGGTGGGGCTCCTATCTGTATCTATACAGGCAATATTTCCGGGCCTATTACATTATTGGGCATTGCTGAGACTGAAGGCTGTGCATCTGCAACAAGTTGTCGCCTATTCTCACTCAGTTGTCTCATCCGATGAAGCGCAGGAGGAAATCCAATGGTGGCTGTCTCCCATAGACGCAGATCAGGATGGGGTGCTCGGTGTTGAGTGTTTTCCACAGGAGGTTCATGGTCTCCGTAGGAGCAGGCGTTACACATCAACAATCTGGAGCTTCTCCCAGGATCCGTTGCTGTCCCGTGTTGGACCAGGCATAAAGTCCTGTCAGATCTAGCAACAAATATTTGACAGTTTTGCCTTGACCATCACACATCTGTGACAGCAGAGTATCTTCCCGATCAGGAGAAACAGGTAACGGACTATCAGTCTCCATATTTTTGGGATGCCAGTTTGTGAAAGCTTCAACTGGAGGTTTTTGCTCCAGGAATGATGGGGTCCTTTTATGGTGGATCTTTTTACCTTCAGGTTGAATCATGACTTACCCCAGTTCTTCAGCTTGAGGCCAAATCCATTGGTGACAGCAATGGATGTGTTTCTGCAAGACTGGGGAAAGGAACAAGCATATGTGTTTGCCCCCCTTTGTGGACAGAATTCAGTCAGAGAGACCGCGGTCAGTGTTGTCGAAGCTGCAGCAGGGAAGGAGCTCGCTGCCCTCCGCCCTCAGCCCTCTTCAACACTAACATTTTCGACCTTCTCAAATCCCAGAGGAAGCAGTGACGTCCTGCCGAGGTGGATTTCTTTGATCTTTTGTCAGCACCGCAACCTCCGTAACTTGCTGTAACACAGGAGAGTAGTCACCTGAGCCCACGGTTTCGGGTTATGTTTGTAACTGCAGGGAAGGCCGCGGGGGTGGAGACGGCTAAAGCTGTGAAAGCGTTTGAAGCGGCGGCTACTGCGAAATTGTCCGGAGTAGCGAGTAGATCATCTCTGTAGAATCTTGCCGAACCAGGCAGGGGTGCGTATTGAGCCTTGAACTACTTGAGAGCGGTTCTCAGTGGAAGTCATTGGAACCGGGTGAAGTGCTGTGTGGAGTGCCGATATTATTGTCTCCCAGCAGTACCGCATTCCCGTTGTTGCCAGGTGTCGCGGTCTTCAGTGGTCTTCAGCGGGTGTATGGTGGCACTTTGATCTTCCCGGATAAGGGTGTAGTCAATAACGGTGAGTGCCGCTGCTGACAGGGAACCCTCATTGAGCCAGCATTGAAGCAGCAGTGAGTCAGCAGTGATCAGGCGGTTCTGTGAAGTGCCGGCACTGCTTCTGCCAGCTGCTGAAAGACTGTGGCTTGTGCTGTGGCGTGTTTCAGCGGTGGGTGGACGCCATCAGTGAGCAAGGGTACCCGCTGTAAATGTGGACCCTCGCTTGGTCTGTGGAGTCACTTGCCATTGTACACTTTCTGCCATTACCGCCACAAACAGTCGCACATTTCTACAATTGGTAGTATGCTTTATATTATTCAATATTCCTTTGTCTCTCCAATTTCCACTAAAGCACGTGTTGGTCTCTTCACTTGCCTGCTTGACTCTCTAAAGTGGAAAGACGCCTTCACCTTGTAAAGTGTGTATTATGAGGTCGGGAAAGGAGCGGAAACCTTTCCCTCCCATTAAAAAGAAAACAATTACAACAAACATCAATATTATACAAATTCAAAATAAAACCAGCAGGTGACATCCAGTCTCTTAAATCATCCAAGGTCTATATGTTTGGGAAACCGGAAAAGTCGCCATCAAAATGTGACTTATGAAAGATCCAACTGGTGCCATGCTAACAATGCTAACTAACTCATGTGGTCTCCAAACCCCAATTAAGCCATTGGGTGGAACAAATATACCATCCCCTAAGCAAGGAGAAATAGAACCCGGACAGCCTGAGTTGGATGTGGAAGTTCAGCAAAGGTCAAATTCAACTAAGGACTTAGGCAACCAGTGGGATCAAACAACGGATTTAGAGATGTTAACTATTCCTCTTACTGGTCATTTGCAACAAGGGTTTCCAAACTGCACAAGTCAAATGACGGGAGATACTCAACAACTAATATCAACCAGGCTGCCAATGCCAATTGAAGTGCAAGTAAAAATCAGAAAAGCTAATGGTGTAGGGGACCCACTTAACCTGGTTCAAACAAATGAACTCGAGCAAGAATCTCCAAACAAAGTAACTGATGGGGTTAAAAATATAAGGGAGGACAATACCCTACCTAAACCGGGTCTTAATCTGTCTACAACAAATACTGTCCAAAAGTTGGACCAGGAGAATTTTAAACAAAATAATAGGTCTCGAATTAATATGGATGAATATAATAATAACCCAGAAATTCTTCAGCGTTGGAGCACTCCGTATCAAAAAGATGCTCTGAATAGTAGGCTTCAATTTATTAATTTACGTGACGAGGGCCATGAACACCAAGGGCCTGTAAAAGAAGGGTGTAAGGACCAATCATCTATAAACTGGCAATACCATAGCCCAGGAATTCAAGTAGCAGGAAGTTGTAACTTGGGAGCAATTTGGGATCTATTCTTTAAAACCTCGCAATTAACTTTGGAAGCTTTAACATGTCAGTCCAACGAAATGAAGGTGCAAATAGATCTCTTGAGTGCTATGGCATCCTCTGTAGCCGGAATAGAACAGAATAACTCAGCATTAAACAATTTAATAATAAGGGCACAAACCCAACCAATATCTACGTATGCAGAGTGTAGTTGTGCCCCACTAATTAACAAACTGGCCACCATTCTTGATGTTTTGAAAACAATAATTGACGGTGTAAAAGGAAATGTATTTAATGTTGGAATTCAAGCCATCCAGAATGATAGCTCCTTTAAAGATATGATGAAATTTAAAGACAATATTGTTGTTAAAGAAAGAACAGTTGATAAAATGAATGATCAAGAAGTGAAAAACCTATGCTTGTCACAATCAACATCGATAAACGTAGTACCAGAAGTTCATCTATCCAAAAGACAGAGAAAAAAACAAAGGAAAGGGAGAAATAAAGTCTCTAAAAGTATAAGAAATACAATTGCCATGGATGTAGTGAGACGGAATAGTGAACATAACCAAGAACAAATATTAAATTGTGAAACAGAAGTCAAAGAAATGTTACCAACAAACAGTTCTAAAAAATAAAAGCTTAAATAAGTAAACTGATAGTACAAAACAGGTAGATAATGAAAACAATTAGCCGTCAGGAATGCCGCAAGTGGAGGAAAGTAAAGAACAGGTAAAAAGTAAGCTACCACGATTGGAAACGAAAAGAGCAAAGAGTGAGATCACTAGAGAGGCTGAAGTGAATAGAGATTTGTAAGAAAACTGGAGGGATATTAAATTACCACAATACATGGGAATTGAGAGAAAGCAGTTACATAAACACCAACAATCTTGGCCTCAAGCTGTTAGTAATCACAATGGGAAGTTAACTGAGCACGCTCAAGAAAAAGGAGAAAATGGCTTGCAACAAAATAAACTAAACAATCCTGATCAAAAAGAGGGAGCAATGCAGGTAATTTTTATGCCGGAATATAAATCTAGGGCTAATAACGATATCGCGAACCGTGGAAACATATTAAAATTGTGTAATGCAGTACCTTCACTTGTAAAAAAGGGTAGGGCTATGACCTTTTTTCAAGATTTGCCCGGCGCTAACCGCCTTTGTACCATTCAATTACCAAGCAATGAGGCAGGCGCCGGAGACCAGAAGGCAGGAAACAGAAGTTTTATTCCGACGGAGCAGAACACAGCAGATCGGACAACAAGGTATCGTCTCGAGGTGCTCTAACAGCCTCTCGGAGGCCTGGTCTCTTATACACTGGTTTATGGCATGTGACCTTTCTTTATTACAATCAGAACATTGTGAAGTAAGGAAAGAAACATCCCCGTAATCCTCGTGTCAATCCCACCCCCATATACCTCCACAATAGAGGTCCTTAACCTGCTGATAAGAGGAGGGGGTCATCGCGCAGCTGAGTATTCCGTCGAGTCTTAGGATGTGTGCGCCTGATCATATCCCAGGGGGTGGGGAGGTCTTGATCAATAGAGGGTCCTTTGAAGAAGGTCGACTTCATACAATAAGGGGCAGTAAATGATATCTCCCGGCTTAGGCGATGGCCTCGGACCTGTGTGGACAGATGGACACGGGGGAAGGGGTCATCAAAGGAGTGGTACTCATGCCGCGTGGACAATCGAGCGCGGAGGGAAGGTTTATCAACAGAGGGGCATTCATGGGAGGAGAGGAGATGCTGGTCAGGCGCAGGCGTGACTCCCAAGGACAGGGTCATGCAGAAGGGTTATGCCCATGAGGGGGAGGGAGGGGGAGCCAGGGTGCGCGGAGGATGCTTGCTGGGTGAGAGGGGCGCGCTGGCGACTGATTGTGGACAGGGAGACCATGATACCTAAAATGGCGGTCGTGCATGTTGTACGTGGGTGACAAGCTGGCGCAGATGATGTTCAGTTCGTAAACTAAAATTCCACAGTCCTCCCTTTTAACATGTCTCGCCAACTTGTCAGTTCGGATTTATCCCCATAAGGCCACGTATTTCTACTTCGTAGAGGGGACTCATGTGCTCAGTTCGGAAGTCCAAAGTCTTTGGGCACATACAGTTAGAAACGAAGCTGCACAAGGAGGGTAGACATTGAATACCCAAGCAACACCCACATAATATCACTACAGGTATCAGTATGAAGGAAAACAACCTCCAACCCCAGTTCCTCAAAGTGTCCCAAAACCAGCTCCCAAGCGACCATCCTTCCTGCTCTTGGTGAACCTCTGAGGAAAGTCTGTGGAGGTGTTCAATGGCTTTGTAGACTGAAGGCGAATTATCTGGCACGTAGGTGCAGCAGCTAGATCCGATGATGCGGCATGCTCCTCCTCGGTCGGCTAGGACCACGTCTAGAACAAGGCGGTCTTGAAGGGTCACAAGGCGGACCGCCTGAAGCTCCGCCGTGTTGTTAGCGAGGATGCCAGCCGTGATGTTGATCGTTGTTTCTACTGCCTGGGTCAGGTGTCGGATAGCGCGGCTGTTTGCCATTGGGCCCCACATAGGGACAAGTCCCTTTGCTGCATCTAGGAACTGTGCTCCAGTGGAGTCGGCTTGTCCAATTTCATCTGCACGCCTCTGCCGGTGATGGTTGGCAGGGGCCACATATGTGGGTGGAAGAACGAAGGCAATGTAACAGATGCCCTTCCAACCTTTCGGGAGCCAAGTGTAAGCTTTGGTGCCACACACAAAGTACATATTTGGAGAAGCAACAAAGGAAGGGGGGTCAACTGAGTCCAATGTTCTGGTGATTCGGCAGGAACTGTGACCCACCAGCTGTGTTCCATGGCCTTCGAGACACACAAGACCTGTGACATTGATAACAGACAGAGCCACAGTCAGAGTGGCGGTAGTTTGTTTTTGCAGATGAGAGAAGGTGGTTCTGGCTGGATTGTGGAGCACCTGTACTTCGACTCGTTCTTTGGCTGGAATGTCTTTGAGGAAGGTGGCGCCCGTGAGCGCAGGACACAGGGCAGCAGAGGTCTTTCCGGTTTTGTTCAGCCAGAAACCAGAGTAGAAGTGCGACACTGTCTGGCTGGAGGTGGCGTTGTCCTTGTGGCTCTCTTGCATGAGGATCAACCAGGCGAGGCAAGAGCCGTGAACTGAGAAAGGAGAAGGGATGAAGGGGATGGAGTGTCCAGTGGCATGCGGGAGCAACCCGCAGATCCAGCAGTTCGTAGCATTTGCAGCAAGGTTGTGTTGGTGCAACAGTTGCACGAAGGAATTGTTCCAGAATTCCCTGCGCCTTTCTCGGAGCTGAGGCGACAGAGAGATTAGGTGATGCTCTTTCAGGGGTGTCGGTTGTGCAGTAGGTAGCAATGCCTCATGAGCCGGTGTGCTTTCCTCCAGAATCCAGAAGGAGGTCATGAGGAGGAGGCAGAAGAGGAAGACAATGAAGAGGGCGATTGTCTTTGATTTGTGCAACTTGTCAGTCTTTGGGTTTCTATAGTGGGTATTTCCTGTTGCTTCCATCATCTTCTTATCTGGCGCTTCCATCATCTTCTTATCTGGCGCTTCCATCACCTTCAAGGGGTTCGGTAGCGGGCAGAACCACAGACTTCGTTTAGCTTCTCTCCCGGCAACCCTTGGTTGTGCTTAGGTCACCGTTCTGAGATTCAACTTAGTCCGTGGCCTACTTAGCCGAAGCTCCCTCCTTTCGACGCAGGAAATACCCTTCTCTGGATGGCACAGTGGGATCAGAGAATTTTGCAAGTTCGAGTGCCTCAGTATCGGGATAACAGTTCAATATTGGTCGGTCTTTGTTCAGGAGCTCTTCTTGGGTGCTGACGCTTTCTGTCGTGGCCAGGTTTGCAGATACTTTCTGGCAGTGATGTGCGTGCAGCCAGTGCCTCTTCCCCTCCACTCGAAGCGCCGTCCGTGTGGTAATCAGCACCTGCCAGGGGCCCGTCCACCGGGGTTCCAGACTCTTGGTTCGTTGGAAATTTCGTATTAGAACGAAATCTCCCGGTTGGATGTCGTGGCCGGGGCCCCTGGAAGCATCGGGGATGGCCTGCTGCACCTGTTGATGAATGACAGACAACGTTTTAGTTAACTTGCACAAATAATCAGATAGTAGGACGTCCGGGACGTCATGAATGGAGGTTGGTTTGGGAGCAGTCCAGAGGTTCATCGGTTGCCAGAATACAACCTCGTAGGGGGTCAAATGGTGCTTGGTGGGAGTGGAGCGCATCGATAGCAGGGCCAAAGGGAGAGCATCTGGCCATTTAAGTCCGGTGGTTGCCACTATTTTTGACAATTTCAACTTCAGTGTGGCATTATGGCGTTCCACCAGACCGGCGGATTGGGGGTGGAAGACCGCATGAAACCTTTGCTTCACCCCCAACCCCTTTAAGATTAATTGGATAACCTCAGCTATGAAGTGGGGGCCATTGTCGCTCCATAAAATTCGACAAAGGCCATAGCGAGGAAAGAATTCTTTCAGTAGTACTTTGGCAGTAGTCATGGCAGTGTTGTCACGGGTTGGATAGGCCTCTACCCATTTGCTGAAGGCACATACGATGACTAGTACATACTTCAAGCTTTGGCATCTCTCTAGTTGGATGTAGTCCATCTGAAGGACCTCAAAGGGGTGATTGGGGGTCCCAAATCCTCCCCGGGGTACCACAGTTCCTTTCCCGGGGTTGTGTTGCAGACAGATAAGGCACTGCTGGACTAGGCGTCTGGCTGAGTCGGGGATTTTGTCGTTGTGCCAGACTTTGGAAATGAGTTCGATCATGGGTGCAGATCCTATGTGTGCGGGGGAATGTGCCATCGTCAGTATGGGGATCAGATATGAGTCGGGCAGCAACCATTTGTTTGCATCCTTCGTTCGCCAGCAGCCCTCATCGTCCTTCAAACCCACCCCTGCCCACTTAGTCAGTTCGTGAGGGGTGCTGGCCGACTGGATGTCTCTGATCATTACCCTTGCGTCACTCCATTTCTCTGCTTGTGACCTGGTCACATACATACGTGTCACCGTCCTATTCTCAGCTGTGGTTCGTGCAGTGATGTCGGCCAGTGCATTCCCTTGTCCGACTAAGTCTGTCACCCTTTTGTGTGCCTGACATTTGATCACCGCTAATCGTTTGGGGAGGAGAACCGCTTCAATCAGGGCGGAGACTAGATCTCCGTGGAGGATTGGGGTGCCGTGGGACGTCAGGAATCCCCTCTCCCTCTACAGGAGTCCAAAATGGTGGACCACCCCGAAGGCATACTGGCTGTCTGTATATAGGTTCGCGGTGGTCCCTGTGGCTATGATGCATGCTCGTGTGAGGGCTATCAGCTCTGCTGCCTGGGCAGATCGTTGTGTGATGCAGGCTGTTTCAACTACTGTTCGGGCTGTCGTTACTGCATAGGCAGCTGAAGTGGTGCCATCTGGGAGTTTGATGCATGAGCCGTCTACCCATAGCTCTCCATCGGGGTCAGTGAAAGCAGTGTCTCGGAGGTCAATTCTACTCCTAGTTTGTTCGTCCGTGAGGGTCACACAGTCGTGTATGGGAGGAACGTCGGGGTCATTTTCAGGCAGGGGCAGTAATGTGGCAGGATTCAAAGTCGTGCATCTCTTTAGTGTGATGTGGGGTGCAAGTAGCGTCAATTCGTACCCTGTCAGTCGTGCGCTAGTCAAATGTTGAGTCTTGGTTTGGTTCAGAAGGGTGTCGACTGCATGGGGTACTAACACGGTGAGGGAGTTTGAAAGTACGATTCCCTCACTCTGACGGATAGAGACAGCAGCGGCAGCTACTGCTCGAAGGCAGGCAGGTAAAGCTCTGGCTACAGGATCAAGAGTGGCGGAGAAGTAGGCACAAGGGCGCTGCTTAGGACCAATTGATTGAGTTAGGACAGACAATGCACACCCCTCCCTTTCGTGGGTGAAGAGGGAGAAGGGTTTGGAGTAATCCGGGGTTCCTAGGACAGGCGCTGAACAGAGGGCATCTCGCAATTCCTTAAAGGATGCTTGACACTCAGGGGTCCAAGGGAGCGGGAAGGAGGCGTCTTTGGTTAATAGGGCAAGTAGGGGGTTTTACAATGAGGCTGAAGTTAGGTAACCACTGTCTGCAAAAAGAGGTTAGGCCAACCAAAGAGCGGACTTGCTTTTGTGTTTTTGGGACGGGGGTGTCTAGGATAGTTTGGATCCGGTCGGGTGTAAGTTTTCTCCCTTCTTTGGACAGGAGATGGCCTAGGTAAGTCACTTGTGGCTGACAGAACTGTAACTTCTTTTTGGAGACTTTATGGCCATTTTCTGCAAGAAATTGTAGGAGTTGGACAGTGGTTGTTGTTGCAAGTGGGGCGGTGTCGGCCGCCAAAAGGATGTCATCGACATATTGGATCAACACCACTCCATCTGGTAGCTGGAAGGCATCCAGCTGTCTTTTGAGGGCCTGGCTGTAAATGCTGGGACTTTCAGTGTACCCCTGGGGAGCTCTACAAAATCGGTACGAGCGGGATTTTAAAGTGAAGCCGAAGAGATAACGGCTGTCTGGATGGATGGGGATAGAGAAAAACGCATTCTTAAGGTCGATAACAGTGAAGGTGGTGGCAGTGGACGGGATGAGGGTCAGGATGGTGGTGATGTCGGAGACTACGGGGTATTGGGGTACAACCACTTTGTTAATCTCTCGCAAGTCGATGATGAAGCGGTACGCTTTCTCATCTCCTTCACCTTGCTTCTTAACAATAGGTAGGATTGGGCTGTTGCAGACGTTGCTAACCACTTCTTCAACCACTCCCGCATCTACCAGAGACTGAATGATCGCTACCAGTGCCTTCTCGCCCTCGGGCGATATCCGATACTGTGGGAGTTTCGGGAGCATAGCGTCCTGTCTTACAGTTATGTGAATAGGATCGATCATCATTCGTCCCACATCAGAGTCATTCTTGGCCCATAGGTACGGAGGCAGGGTATCGAGCATGGACAGGTCAGCATCAGTTGCGGAGCATATGTGCCGTGCAGGGCAGTATTTGGGTATGTCTGGATTGTCGTACAGAATGACTCGGATTCCATCTGGGGAACACCTAATGGTAGCTCGAAAATGTTTCAGTAAGTCAATGCCCATAATGGCGTCAGGGGAGTTGGAGGAGAGCAGAAATGTCGCGTCAGTGGTGTTGTTTTCTAGGTCGAAGGTGATAGGTATGGACAGGGGATTAGTGGAGGGCGTTCCATCGAAACCTATCGACGTAATGTGTGAGCCAGACAAGGGTGCCCTTGGAATCAGTCGTTTCGATAACACACTACGTGTCGCCCCGGTGTCTACCAAAAATGGGGACTCTGTACCTAGGACCTTAGCGGTGACATAAGGACCTTGCTGGTCAACACAGAGCTCGACTGGATCCCTCCCTTGCCCCTGGCAGTCCTATGCAAAGTCGGGGGCATTCTCACCATCGGACAGTTGATATTGGTTCTGTCGGGGGCGGTCAAATGTGTTCAGTCTCCTTACCTGTCATTGTTGGTGTCGTTGGTGTGCCCTCGTCCTTGCACTCTATTTCTCGGACCACCTGCCACATCCCTGGAGTCCCTATTTCTATTCATCTCTAGCAGAACCGGACACTGGGATTTCCAATGGCCGAACCCTTTGCAGAAGGCGCATTGGTCATTGCTAATGTCTCTACGCCCAGTGTGGGGTGTTGGGGTGTGATCTTTAGGGGGTAGATTTCCGGGGGTGGTCGATTGGTAGTTCCCCCTTTGGTGTTCCCGTCCTACCGCTATACCCTGTATCTGGGCTATCATCACCCTTTCCTTTAAATCTTTCTTCTTTTTCTCGGACGCCCTATCATTCTCATTCTTTTGGTGCTCGTAATACTGAGCCATCTGGAGGATAGCTGCGGGTTTGGAGGCCCCCCAACTACTCTCACTCGTCTGCAGTTTTTGGGAGACTTCTTGTGATAGGCCCTTTACATAATTTTGTACGAACAGGTGCTGTCCGGTTGCGGTGGTCATGTCTTGGCCACTGTAGTCGGAGAACACTGTCTCGAATCGGGAGAAGTATTCTGACACATCTTCCTGGGGTTTCTGACGACAGGCCGTCACTATCGACCAATCTACCTTTTTCTCTGGGATCAGTGTCTTTAACTTCTGAACTAATTTGTCTGGGAGTTCTAGTATGTCCTTTACTGGTTTCCTTCCAGGCTCTCGCTGTCTATCTAGTTTACCGAGTTGGTCCCAGGTATGTCCAAACAGATCCGCGTGGTCAGCCTTTCGGATTTGCTTCCACACGTCAGCTGGCAGGCATAACCCGAAGAACAAGTCAATGTCCGCTAAAGTCATTATCGTCGAACCCAAGGCTGTGCCTAATTCGGTATAGAATGCTGTCGGGTTCTTTCTTAAATCGGGCAGGGTTTGTTTAAAGGTTAGGATATCTTGTCGGTCCCATGGTTGGTAAACCCAATTGTACACAACCCTCCCTTTTGCATCTGCATGATTAATATCATCGCTTGTTCCCTGGCCACGTGGCGGGATCCAGTAAGGGGCCGCCTCTCTGATGGGCATCATAGTATTGGTTACTTCTACTGAGGTCGTTTCAGGGACTGTAACCTTGGTTTCTGGTTTTTGTTCCGTGAGGTGGCGGAAGACCTCAAGCATCTGCATGAAGAGCTTCGTCGCCTCACATTCAGTCCCATCTCCAACATCAATCTTTCTATACAGCGTTGTTAGTTTAGCGGGGCCCTTACTTTGATACCTATCTTCATATGCGTTCAGAGTGTGGTAGCTGAATCGCTAAATGAAATGCCGCCTGTGGCTGTCGGCATGTGAATTATATATGTTCATTGTGTATTCTTCGCTCTCCCTTCGTTCTACTAATGTCTTTGCTATTTTGTCGATCCCATCCCGCTCATCTTTGCTCAACCTATTTGGTCTGGCTGGTGGTTGTTTGCTAGCCTCGGGGTCGTCTGACGATGTTGTTAATGTGGCTGGTGCGGAGGCCGTGAGGGCCGGTGCACTAGCGCTAAGGTCGTTCTCGTTTGCACTTAGGGCCTGCGGGTGTTGTTGGCAGGGGGCATACGGAGGGGGCATGTAGATGATTGGGGGACCTAGTAGTAACTCATCGTTCGCCCGCTGTTTGGAGGGCAATTCAGGGTAGAGCGTAGAGGGGGTCCTAACAGGACATTGACCTGTCGACCCTAATTCTTGGTTTTGTGTGGCTTCCTTTCTTTCTTTTATTTCTTCTTCTAGTTGCTTAGCGGCTAGGTGGGCTGCCTTTCGTAATTCTTTCCCTATTTTTGCTTCTTCTCTTTTCTTTCGTTGCTCCGTTTCTTTGCGCCACATGCCGATACTGTCGAGCATAGTGGGCGTAGTCTTATTTTTCTGGAGCGCTATTTCTAATGCTTTTATTTTATGATCATCAAAGGAACCTATCAGTGGCCACTGACTTTCAGGGTTCTTCTTTGTATATTTATGCCATAACTTAGTATAAGCTATAGCAACTAGTCCATGCTTAGTGAACATGTCCTTATTAGGGGTGCCCTCCAGTGGAGCTGGATGGTTCATCTCTAATAAGCGGTCCGGGCTGTACAGGCTACCAATCAGTGGGGAGAAGATAGGCATGACGGGTTACAACGGGGACAAAGGTCTGCACTACCTATCTTATCATGGCGGACAAAGACTAGACAGAATATTTCTATTCTACGTTGTTTGTAGGCCGTGAATACCTCAAAAGAACCAATACCGGACAATCAATGTTCGGTCAATCAAACAATCAGTGGGGAGAATAAGTGGGTACGAAAAAGGTTTGCGTACCCACTCTTTCTCTACCTGCAAAGAGAGACCTTGTTCTTCCCTGTTTGCAGACAAAGAATCTCCAGACAATAATCCACGAACGACAGTCCGGGAAAACAGTGGGGGAGGAAGATAGGCACGACGGATTACAATGGGGACAAAAGTCTGCGTTACCTATCCTTCACTGCTTGCAAAGAGAGAGCCTGTTGTTTTCTCCGTTTGCAGACGGTGAATCTCCAGAGGTATCAACAAAGCGTAATACTAGTATTATCCAAACCAAACAATCATTTCTCAGTTTGTCGTGTTTACACGACCTTACCCGGACCGCATGGACGGTTTCCTGTCTTCTGAATCCAGCGCCCGATCGTCCTCTCTTCTTCGTGATGTTCGTGGCACTCCTGATGGTTCCCAGTCAGGACCGTAGATCACTCGAGAGAGGTCTGTTTGGAACTAGTGAAGGTCGGATGATCGGCTGTCAGACGAGGGTCTATCGGACACGAGCTCTCCCGATCGTTGCAGTCGTTCACTCTGTCGTCGGGACCTCTCCCACTGGATCCACGTGTCGCTGATGGGCCCCACGCTTTGGGACGCCAATTGTAAAAAAGGGTAGGGCTATGACCTTTTTTCAAGATTTGCCCGGCCCTAACCGCCTTTGTACCATTCAATTACCAAGCAATGAGGCAGGCGCCGGAGACCAGAAGGCAGGAAACAGAAGTTTTATTCTGACGGAGCAGAACACATCAGATCGGACAACAAGGTATCGTCTCGAGGTGCTCTAACAGCCTCTCGGAGGCCTGGCCTCTTATACACTGGTTTATGGCATGTGACCTTTCTTTATTACAATCAGAACATTGTGAAGTAAGAAAAGAAACATCCCCGTAATCCTCGTGTCAATCCCACCCCCATATACCTCCACAATAGAGGTCCTTAACCTGCTGATAAGAGGAGGGGGTCATCGCGCAGCTGAGTATTCCGTCGAGTCTTAGGATGTGTGCGCCTGATCATATCCCAGGGGGTGGGGAGGTCTTGATCAATAGAGGGTCCTTTGAAGAAGGTCGACTTCATACAATAAGGGGCAGTAAATGATATCTCCCAGCTTAGGCGATGGCCTCGGACCTGTGTGGACAGATGGACACGGGGGAAGGGGTCATCAAAGGAGTGGTACTCATGCCGCGTGGACAATCGAGCGCGGAGGGAAGGTTTATCAACAGAGGGGCATTCATGGGAGGAGAGGAGATGCTGGTCAGGCGCAGGCGTGACTCCCAAGGACAGGGTCATGCAGAAGGGTTATGCCCATGAGGGGGAGGGAGGGGGAGCCAGGGTGCGCGGAGGATGCTTGCTGGGTGAGAGGGGCGCGCTGGCGACTGATTGTGGACAGGGAGACCATGATACCTAAAATGGCGGTCGTGCATGTTGTACGTGGGTGACAAGCTGGCGCAGATGATGTTCAGTTCGTAAACTAAAATTCCACACACTGGAGAAAATTAGATGTACTGACATAGAATCAATTGAATCTCTCGTAATCAATAACAATAATCAAAAATCAACATTAGTAACCTGGACAACATCTACTGCTGCTAGTCTTATTATACAAGAACGTAATCTTGTTCTGCGTTGGGGAATAAAAACTAACTATATCCCTGCCACCCTCCTATCCTAGCACTTTTGTTTCATTGAAATTACAAAACAAGAAGCAAACAAGAACAGATAATAAAAAGAAATACTCAATGCTAAACAATCCCATAGGTAGGGCCAATGGGCATGTCTTAAGATCATTAGAGGAGAATAAATGAGATTTATTAGATACTGTAAAATTGGGTTGGCTAACAGAAGCTCTACATAATGTCAGTCAGGATTGACACACTCCAACCAATGTTTCTTTAAGGGGGTCAACAATCACGAATGAAAGGATTAGAATATGTTCTTGGAACATAAATGGTGTTCAAGCAAAGATGCAGAACAAGCAATTACCCTCCTTGTGCTGTTTTCAAATCATCTCTCTACAAGAGACTTGGGCTTTAATTCCTTTCAGGTTAGATGGTTTTAAGGGCTACTATTCATTGGCCAAGGAAACAAGTAATTATGGCAGATCCTGTGAGGGTTTGGCTATTTTCATATCAACTGAACTAAATATGGAATGTGAAATGGATGTGCAAAGTCTAAAAGATTGTTTAATTGTCAAAATACGTTACAAGGAATAAAATATAATTAAATCTCTTGTAATAATTAACGTATATATTCACCCTGATACCGGTTCACGAAGAACAATGGCTAACTGTTTGATAATTATAATTATGCAGCATTGGACAATGACATCCAGCTCGAGATTATCATTACTGGTGACTTTAACATGAATATGTTGTGGCCTTATGTTAGAGATGCTGAAATACAACAACAGAATTACTTATGGTCAATCCCCAGCTTTTCACTTACAATGGATTTGAAGGAACGAAAGAATGAAAAAACTGGTAAGACTTTTGCAAAAGAATTAGAGGGTGCTAAATGGGCAATTTCCGCAAGACTCGCCACCTGCATGGACGTATCAAGCAGGTGATTTTAGGTCCAGAATAGATTACACCATAGCATTGTTGAACTTATTTCACAAAATTCTGTCATACCAGATAGAGGGAACTGAAAGAAGTGACCACGATCAGCAAATAATAGAGTTAAACTTAAATGGGTTAAGATATGAAAACTATATGACACTTCCGGGGGAAATAGTAACAGTAACTTACAAGAAACTTTATTGGTCGTAAAACATCAAAGATTCAATCGTAACTAATGCACAAAAAATTGTGGAGTCCTACTTTGAAGGAGATATTTCTAACACTATTGAAAAATGGTCCCTCATTATAAAGGAATTAATTTCCAGTCAGTCTCAAAAATATGGTAATAAAGGACAGTGGAGACAAAAAGCATCATGCTCAATGGTTAAAATATCGTCTGAATGTCATTTAGTAGAAAAAAGAACGTAATAGAACCCTAAGATTGGTAAAGTAGTACCCAGGTAATCAAATTCATAGAGAAAAATTTCAAAGGATGAATGTAGAAGTAAGGAAATCGATCTGGAAGGATAAAATGCAAGTAAAACAATTGTTATGGACTAAAGCTTTATATACTTGTAAAGGAGTAATACAAGAGACTTCTGGGTTTTAGTTAACAAATTGAATAGAGGTCGTAGGAAATCTACTTCTTCAACAGTAACTGAATGGGAATGGTTTACGTTTTTAGATATGCACTTGAAACCTATCCAGACATGGTTATGAACTCCACTAATTGGAGTATAAATGGAGTAGGAGAAGAAAAGAATACTTTTACAATAATGATACCGGAAAATCAGGTATACAAACTTATAAAGATACCCCCGGCCCAAATGGGATTCCAGCGGAGTTTTATAAGGAGAAAGCATTATATTGGTCGACCTATTTAACACCAGTATTTAATAACACTCTGCAATAAAGATCAGTCCCAGAGTCTTGGAAGGGATCTATAATTTCTCCTATTTATAAAAGTTGGCATTGGTCTCTCCCAGCCAACTATAGACTAATCACGCTCCAAGATATTGAAGCTAAACTTTTTGCATCAATTCTCCTCAAAGAGTTAATTGACTGAGCAAATGACAAGCATTTAATTCCGCCAAACCAATCAGGTTTTGTACAAGGTCAAGGGATGGCACCGAATATTTTAACACTGGGAATATTAATGAAAACAATCACTATATTTTTATTTGGTCGATTTTAAAGCTGCCTTTGACTGTGTGGATAGGCACATTTTATGGAGGACATTGGATCATTATGGTATTAGTCCCTGCCTTTTGAATGCAATTCAATTGTTATATACTGAGACTTGGACAAGAGTCCGACTTTCTAGGAAAATTAATACAACTCAAGGCTTAAAGCAAGGGTGTGTTTTAGCTCTGTATCTATTTAATTTATTTTTATCTGATTTTACACCTGCAATGAACAATGACTTGGAAGACTCACCAAAGCTGGCAGAGAAACAAATATCGAATTTATTATATGCAGATGACGTTGTCCTGCTAAGTCAAACAAGGATAGGGCTGCAGTGATTAATAAACAAAACATCGATGTATTCAATTGAGAATAAAATGACAATAAATGAAACAAAAACAGAAGTAATGGAAGTCAGCAGCAAGAAACTGAAGTGCAGTTAATATAAATGGTACCTCCAAAAGCACGAGCTAGAAAAAGTTCAATGCTATAAATATCTTGGGATACATTTTGATGAGAATGGACCTTTTTCATACAATAAAACAGAGATGAAGAAAAGAGCCAAAAGTTTACAAGGGGCCTTTCGCTTACTTTACAGCTCCTTGGGAGGTCCAACTTATAACCTAATATTAAAAGTAATAAAAGCGAAATTGCTCCCTAGCCTTACTTATGGAAGTGAAATTCTTTGTGGTTTGGATTCTACATTACTAAATAATGCTATCACAAAAACTTGTTTCGACTTCCACCGAATGTATTGCCTGCCTAGATCAGGCTGCAATTTGGCTTCTGCAATCAACAACGTGCAAGAATGGGTCAGTATGTTAAGACTTGGAAACAAATCAAAACAAATATTAATAATCCAATGTGCGTTCTACTGTGGCAAGAGATGCAACAGAATGAAACATTTTCTTTCTATAAATATCTGCAGAAGAACTGTCAAATGTCCTTAACTGCACAAAGTTTTAAGAAAATAATTTATAAATCAGTAAAACATCTATCCCTTTTGAAAGACTGTTTATTAAGCGATCTCATGCATGGATGTTGGTGCAGGAATATACAAGTCTTAAGGTACAACCGTATTTACAAAATACCATGGTCAGTACAAACCAAAAACATATTTATGAAAGAAAGATTTGCAACTTACCAGGCTTAAAACATTCAATGCCTTGGCAGAGACCATCTATGCCGACTCCCTACAGACTATGCAAGCTATGGGTTGAAAGTATTATTCATTTAGTCTGTAAATTTGCAGTAATGATGGCGGGAAAAAAACGATGTCTGAAAAACTGCTTCATTGACAGAGGTATTCGTACATGTAGACATGCTAATGTAGTTTGTTTTAGACCAACGGATATTAAAATGAACGCCAATTTAACTAAATTTTTGATACTTGCAAAAAAGAAAGAGGATGCTTTTGAGGTGAGCCCAGTAAATATGAAAGTTTAAAATAATTATGGATACATTTCGTACAATATAAATGCATTTGCATACAAGTAATTAAATATTAATTGTTACTATCCATATTAAGCTTTAGGAAAATGATGGACTGATGTAATGTTTATAAATTATTTTCCGGGACCTTTTAAGAAAATTATTTTGAGATTATTAGGAATTTTAGATTTATTTGTTGTAAAATTTTAATTGGTGTGTTTTTAAAGACTGTTCTAATTGTAAGATTGTTATTAATCATGCAATAAAATGTATCTATCCCTTTGCGATCACCAGAGTTTCGGCTCAGATCAGACAGCAACATGCAGAATTGGTCCTGATTGCCCCACTTTGGAAGTCACAAGTCTTGTATCCAGTTTTCTGGAGCTTTCTTGGGATTTTCCAATCTAACTCCCCCTATTTTCAAATCTTCTAATCAGTCTGGATCAGCCTCAGAATCAAACGGTGCTGGAGTTACAGGATTAAATGGTTGATCCCAGGCCTTGTGTCTCAAGCTGAAGACATCTTCTCCAAGGCCTGGTCTGACAGCACAGTCAAGCGATAAAGGTCCGCTTGGGTGAGGTGGTGTCATTGGTGTGAGCAGCGGAGTTGTGATCCTGTGGGTGCACAGGAATTTCAGATCCTGAATTGTTTTACTTCTCTGGCCCAGCATGGCTTGGCCTATTGTTTTATCAATACTATCCATTCTGCAATATCAGCAGAGTATGTCCCTATGGAGACCCTCTCTGGTGGGGGAGCATCCATTTCTGTGTCGATTACTCTGGGGAATATTGTTATCTCTCCCACCGGAACCAAGATGTTTGCCACTTAGGATGTTGATAGTGTGCCTAACCTCTCTTTGCCCCGGTAACCTAATAGATTTGTTCAGTGAAGCTGGCAATGCTTCTCTGTTTGATGTCATTCAGATGGGTTTCTGATGTTCGAGCCTTAGATATCATAGGACAGATGTTCTCCCATTGGAGTCTCTTTTAGGATTAATAAGCATATTAAATGTAAGACTAGGGTTGTAGAGTACCCAGATTTCTTTGTTTCTCCTAAGCTTTGTGTGTTGCAATGTTTGAAAGCCTACGAGGCAATGTCAGTGGAGTTTAGGCCTCCGAGGGGCCACATTCTTCCCAGGAAACCTCATAAAGCTGTTACATCTCCCACTATAGCACCGTGGGAGCGATGGGTCATGCAGGAGGCTGGACTTGATCTCATGATCTTTGGTACTCACTCTACGAGGATAATATGAACGCAGCTGATTGGTTTTCAGATTCTAAAAGGTTCTACTTTAAACTAATTTTGGATATGGTTCATCTGGTGGTAAGTAAGCTTTAAACTAACATGATCCAAGCCTCTGGTCCTGACATAGAATGAACAGTTTCATAGATATCAAAACAGAAAGTTTCAATTCTATTAAGGACACAGAGAAGAGAATTATCCCACCCACTGATACCTGATCTGGGAGACCCTCCGTGTGACAAGTAATGAGTTTTGCCTTTTCTTCTGGATAGTGGCTCTGAATTGTGGTTCTTTGATGATGCCACTAGATCTGTTTGTGAATACTTTGGTTGCTTGCCGGCTTCTTGGTGTCTATATTCTTGTGGTGATTTAATCTCTTTTGTTCCAGGCACGGATACTGAAAAGCAAGATGAATAGACAAAGGTCAAGGGCATGACTTGTGCAACCAAAACCGGTCCTAAGATGCTTTTTTCCGGTCCAGGGAGGGCCTGGCTTGGCAGTTCGGGCTGGACTTTTACCATGAAGCACAGGGTCAAGACTGATTTGCATATGGCCAGGTCTAAACTGGGGTCGCATGGTGAGTAAAAGAATGATGGATTTAACACAGATTTCTTGACTGGGGGTGAATGTTTTGATTTGTTCTGCTTTCTGTTTATCAATTGTGTGTCTTTTGCTTTCTCGCCCTAAGTGCGCCATGTATGCCCAGACGTGGGTCCTGGACTCACTGTGACAATTATGAATTGCGCCCCCCCTATTACTAATAAAAATGTTGTTATAATAATTAACTAGAAGCAAATCTTTACCCTTATGAAATTGGAGCCTCATTAGCTGGCAGTGGTGATTTATTGTTGTACAACTTTTAATTTTACATTTCACGAGTTTATTAGAAACGAGAATCAGAAGACCACCCTTGGCCCTTCCTGACGTGGAGTCAGTAGCATTAATCCATTTAGACGTATATCCCTCTACAAAAATTGGGTCTCTATGCCAGGTCTCTTGCAAACAGATTATATCATAGTTTGAAGTGATGAGGTCTTTCCAGAACGGCGTATCTAATTTCCTAATAAGACATGCTATATTCCATGTCATAATTGTATATCCTTCGTTTACACCAACTATGACAGGCTTGCTCATTGGGTGCAGATTCTTTAGGCTTTCCTTAGTTAAAGGCTCTAGCATTACAGCCTTTGCTATTATCCGGGTTTCTGACTGCCCCTCTAAAATTGTATCCTGCAGTTTACTATATATATTTGCAGCCATATTACAATAGGACTTGTTATGGGCTTCTTGTACAGTGGGTAGAAAAAGACATCCCAACATCTAGTGCTGCTCCTAAAGTTGTGGCATCCTCATTCCCTATTAAGTTGGATTTTTGCACTGTTCCGTCGACTAACAGGAGTGAGTCATTCTCTTCCAAAGAGGTCAATGCCTGATATCTGTTGTATAAAGGGACATTTATGCAGGGTGGTGGTTTCGTTAATAATGGTGCCTGATTAATAGAATTAGTGTTATGGGTTGGGCTGTCCTGATTCCCACTCAACATTAGGTGCCTATAGAAGTATGCTAATGGCAAGGGAGTCGTATTATACTCCCGGGGGGACGGTGATGGAGCATTCGCTAAGGTATTCCTCGCCCAGCCCGGGGACTTAAAGTTGATAATGATACAGTCTCCCTCAAACTTTTTCTTAAGAGGACCAATCCATCCCACCTGTTGCGTTAACAATATCTGGTTAGCCCCCGACAACGGAAAAACAGTTATTGGACAGCCAGTGTAATGTTTTGTTTTTGAGTGCCGCATGATTTTCCCACTGATCCTTCCCTAACTTAGGCACATTCACTAAAACTGCCACATAGGCCCCACATTCAGGGGGTAAATCGATAGATAGAGGTGCTTTATATGTTTTGGAGGGTATAAAATCTGTATTACCTGCTCTATTAATGTCTATTGTCGGGGCATTGCTGGCCCCTGCAGTTAGATTCTCCCTTTGGTCCTTTCCGGAATTAGGAACAGTAGCATATTTAACTCTATTCTGCTTCGAATTTTCCTTTGACGCCTCACTATGATTTGAGTCCCCTATAGATATCTTCTCCTTGTGGTGATTAATTGCATTAGGATTCGTGAGATTGCTACCACTATCAATATCAATAGCCAGGGTAAAATCCTCCCTACTAGTATCTTCCCTCAGATTGCTCTTCTCAATCTTTGCATAAATTTTCTCAAGGCATCCGTTTAGTTTATGGACTTCCTTGGCTATGTTGTCTATTCTATCATGAAGTGGCCTAAGTAATACAATTAATTTATCAAAAATAGCTTTCATGGATGTTGTATTCAGCGTAGTTTCTGAGGCTGGGTTTTTATATGTATTTGCTATGCTCCCCCGTGTAGTATATCTCTTATCTTTCTTAGCCTTAGAATTACCCTGTCCGGTTGTTTTTTTTTTCTGCCCAATGATTTTAGGTGGAGGGGTGGGAGAAGCATTGGGGGAAGTGGTAAGTACAGATAATGTGGGTGTATTAGAAATACGGGAGGGCTCATCTACAATGTCCTTCATACCCTCAGCATAACCAGAACAATCTCTTACAATAAGGGGTGTCTCATAAATAATTACTCTTTCTTCGTTGGGAAAGATTAGTTCCTTACTGTTCTTATCACCGAGCACAGTGCTGGACCCTAAGGACAAACGTCTCTCCGTGCGGTTGATCTCTTCTGATAAAGCACTAACGGCTTTTACTAAGAATGTGTCTATGGTGTTGCACGTCTTGTCCAACAGAGGTTTGTTTGCCCGCCTCCGTGTCATTTTACAGTGGGGCCAATAATCTATCCACAACTCAAGGGTAAATAAAGTGCAGGGTACGAAGTTTACACACTTAAACCAAGTCAGTACCTTTCAAATTGCCAAAACCAGTTTATTGCAGACATTAGGGGGGTGGCCCTGCCCGGACTTTTCCGGCCTCTGATGGCCTAAGACGGTCCTGCCCTTGTCCCGGGCTTCTCCCGGCGTTGCCCGCGCGTCCCGCGACGCGGGGGCTCTGCCGTTCTTTTGAGCGCCACCGGGCGCAAAGTGGGCGTAGGCGGCGTCCGGCTGCAGGGACTCCTGGGAGTTGTAGTCTCCCCCCTCGGCGGCCGCACGGTCAGGGCAGGCAGTGGCAGCAGGGGAGACCAGCAGCGAATGCCCCCAAAGCTTGGCACCAGATAGAGTAGGTGCCGCGGAGATCAAGGCAGGCAGTAACAACAGGCAGACCCAGCAAGATTTGCCCCACGCTATCGCTATCGCAGAGTGTCAATTGTATGTTGTGCTCCTTGAAGTCTTGGAAAAGTACCTACTGGATGGAATAAAACAATCATTGTTGCCATTACATGATTAGCAGAGATATGTCTGTAAATTACTCTCCAAATTCAAATTTTCCATATTATTCCAACAGCACCGAAGCATCAATATGTCTTTGGGGAGCCCAATGGCCACATATTGCTGGCCCCAGCCGACCGCTTCTGGACAACTACCAGGGACAGAGCAGTGAAGCTGCGTATGGAAGAGACAGGACCAGCCTCTGAGCCACCGGTCACCACACACCAGTTGTTATGGGACGCGGTCCAGCGCTTTGGAAACCGCCCAGCGATGGCCGTGAAGGAAGACGGACAGTGGAAAACTACCACATATCTCCAGTTCTACAAGGCATGCCGGGCAGCAGCCAAGAGCTTCCTGAAGGTGAGTCCTAGCAACTTTCACAGAGAGGAAACGTCCACATGCTGTCTGAATGAGGCAGGAGGAGGTTTCTGGTGGCTAAACGGTATCTAAGCATAATAGGGCAGTTAATGAAGGACAACTGTTTGATGCTGACAAATATTACAAATGTAATTAGCTACACACTCCAATATTTTTGTATGAACTGTTTATTTTATTCATTTACTTGCAGTTTCATGTAGCATGCACCTGAGCTAGGAGTGTCAGACAACTTTATAAGAGGAAAACAACTATGCAAATGAGATTACATTCAGTGCTACCATCTTAACCGATAATTGCAAACATTGTGTGATGTATTTTCACATTGGCTTTAGAAAGTAGCCCAGCATAAAATCACAATGTAACCATGTGGATGAAGTCTGGTTGATTCTATTTGGACCAGACTATTTGCACTGTCCACTCAGAGGCTGTCTTTGGACACTGTGTGTTTCAGTCCCTTTTTTTATTATCCCAGTAGAGTGGTATAAGTCTGTCTCAGGGGAAATACAGTTCTTAATGTCCGGCTATTTCTGATCAATCAATCATTCGGGATTTGTAGAGCACGGCTAATCCCCCGGGAGGGTGTCCAGGCTCTGGGATCCTCCTGATATTAGTCAAAGAGACAGGTTTTGAATCCCTTTCTGAGTTTCTGTGAGATAGAATGCTGTCATAGGTGAAGGGGGAGGTTGTTCCAGGACTTGGTGGCAAGGTAGGCAAAGGAGCATCCTCTGCTGGCGCTGTGAGCGAGGGCGAAGGAGGCGGAGCGCAGGTGTCGGGAGGGGTGGTGGCAGTTCAGGCGGTGCTTGATCCATGCTGGTCCTTGGCCGTGGAGGGCCTTGTAGGAGTGTATCAGTATTATTAGCAAATGACTAGGAGATGTTTTTTAAATGAATTGAGGTTGCTCCAGAAGAAATGGTTTGGAGCTATCCAGTGAGCAGCAATACCTGCATTCTAAAATATGCTCCTTGCTTCAATAGACAGTGATTTAAGAGTACAGTGGAACTGAGCAATGTGACCCACTCATGGAAGCAGTCTCATTGCAACACGTAAAGAGTTCCTGTAGACGAGTCTAGGCATGGCCCATAATTGTACAACTCTGTGATGAAGGTCTTCAGTCCTCAAAGAAGTTTGATTCAGTGCTGGGGTTTTTTCCCTCCCACTGTAGATTTTTGTCCAACATGAAGCCTGGAGATGTTGCACATTCAGTAGTGTACCTGGGTCAAGCTCCACAACCATCACCTTCGGCTAAAACGCTCGGAGTCATTGTGGACAGTGATCTTTCACTAAAAACACAAGTGGGACAAGTGGTCTCCAAATGCTTCTACCAACTAAAAAAAATCAGGAAGGTCAGGCGTTTATTAACGCCTGAAGCGATTACCCAGGTCGTGATCGCCACTGTCCTGTCCCACCTGGATTACGCAAATGCCATTTACCTAGGTCTCCCCAACTATTTACTTAAGCGCCTCCAGATGGTGCAGAACTACGCTGCTAGGCTGATTCTAAAGCAACCTAGATGGCAGGCTGCGACCCCTCTTCTCATCAAGCTGCATTGGCTTCCAGTAATACAACGCTGCTATTTTAAAGCAGGCTGTATGGTCTTCAAGTCATTACATGGCAAAAGCCCTAAATTTATCAATCAACTGATCACCAGACACGTCCCCTCCCGTAACCTCCGCTCACTCCATCTAGCCCTGCTCCAGACCCCCCCCTTTAAACTCAAACGCTCTGGTGGTCGTAGATTTGCCACCCTTGCCCCCTGTCTATGGAACACCTTTCCCCTGGAGATCCGATCTTGCCAAGACCTTCTACCTTTTCGGAAAGCTCTGAAGACCTGGCTCTTTAGACAAGCTTTTTAATCCACCTCCTCCTCCACCTTAGGTTGTGTTACTGTCAATTTTAGCGCCAAGAAACTAATCAGTGTTAGCGCGCTTTATAAGTGACTTAATAACATAACATAATAACATAGTGTAATGCCTGCAGAGCAGGATATTGAGTGCTTGGAAATCTGCTTCAGGGGGTGAAGAGGCATCCACAACTGGATGTGCTCTAGAGTTGGTTCTTGAAGGAGACATCATCATAGGATATGAACATCGGGCTGTTCGGATGATGTCCTTGTCTTCAGCTCCAGAGTTCACTCTGCCATACCCACTCTTTGTGCACGTAAAACAATCAAAGACTAAACAAGTCGGGATATTCCTTGAACCCTATCAAGACAGAGTAATTTCCTTTAAAAGCATAACATATATTGTCCTGTATCGCAATTACAGGACTCCATTGGCAACACCTACAAACTAAAGGCCATATTTACAAGAAGTCGCATTGCAGCGCTGCCCTGCGTCACAGGGAAAGGCCAGGAATGCGCTGCATTTATCCAATACCGTGCATTTCTGTCCTTTTCCTTGCGCTGATGCTGTTTTAACAGCCTAGCACTAATGCAGGCACCCTTGCACCATGGTGCAAGGATGCATGTGTTGTAGGCAGGATTGTGTTTGTGCAGGAATGGCACTTTCCTGCGCAAAAACAACACTGGAAGGTGTTTTCTTCCTCTTTCTATGTGTGCTGCATCTTATGCCTCTCATGTGGAGGCGTAGGGTTTTGATGCATTCCAAGCTTTACAATTCCTAGTACGTCTGAGAACACATCAAAAACCATGTGAGTTGCATGGGAAGACCCACCACAATGCCCATGGAGCGCCTCCCTTGGGCAGAGTGAGGCAGCACAGCGATTTGCTCTGTGTTGCCTTACTCCAGATTTTTGAAGCCATTCAAAGGGACTTTGCGTGGTTCAAAAATCTGATTTAGAGGTTTATGTCACGCATGTGCCACATTGCATGGTGCAAGCATGAGGCAAAGCTCTCATAAATATGCCCTTAAATATTTACAATGATCTGTGGTCCTCTGCAAGACAGGAAAACAGAAGCCACTCTGGATCAGATTAAGCTCATGCGTGAATCAGGGTTACGTGGTGCAGAACACTTAAAACCATTTAATTTCATGCACTTCCAGCATTTTCACTCGTCACTAATTTCCGACTGAAATTCCCCGAATTGTTTGCATAAGGTGTTGTTGTTCATGTCTGCCACCTTAACTTTGTGTAAACGGATGGAGAAACTCTTCAGCCTGAGTCACTAACATGATCTGAGTGCTTTAAGTGTAAGTTACTGTCCTAATGGACCATGGCACAGAGACTGGTACTGATCATACCCTTCTGCATCTGACCCTGACAGCTCGGCCTGGAGCGCTTCCACGGAGTCGGCATCCTGGGAAATAACTCGCCAGAGTGGTTCATTGCCAACCTAGGAGCAATCATGGCCGGGTAAGTGCCTGTTCCACCTCTCCCTTTATTTACTCCTGCTTTACTCTTAGTAAACAGTAGAGTTAACACCAAAGAAGGTCACTATGGGTTGGTCAATTGGTGTGAGTCACGGTGCTGGTCCACACTGTGTGTTGAGACCACATTCATGGTCGTGCATGTGTGAGAAGTGGACCTCCATGCATTTTAATTTATTTACTAGTAAAGCTCTATGGTGTATTCTACGGGTGCATGCATGTTTGACTGTGGAGGTACTCACACAGAACAGACATAGATTGGACAACAGAGTGCTGAAGAGCGGGAGCGAGTCTAGGTTTACGATACAAGATTGTTCACAATGAGGTGTGTAACATGGGGATTGCTACTGTCTAGGGTGGGAGTGTTCTCCAGATGTATCTTCCATGTCTTTCTAATTTGTAGCAGGTTTGAGGCAGATGATCTCGGTGGTGATATTTCTACAGATTTTGTTGCATTGATGAGAAGGTCGGCATTATTGCACATCTTTGTCTCAATTCTAGTGATGTCCTGGTTTCTAGCTTGACACTGTTCGCCTACAGTGATTCCCATGTCAGCCCGGTGCACAGAGGTGTTTTTTTCTTATGACTTTGTAGGAGATGTAGGTGTTCTTAAAGATGGTGTGGGCCAAGACAGGGAAGTGAAGTTCTTCTGTATTGGGATTGAATTTCTTCAGGCCCTTGATAAGTCGGGATCAGGGGGTAAGATGTCTCTTGAGAGGGGTGTGTGATGTTAGCCCGCATGTATTTACCACACAGTTTTTACTAAGCAAAATATTTTACAACACAGGGCTTTACAACGCAATTTGTTACAACGCATTCCTCATTCCAGCGCAATTACTATTCTAACTCCAGGAGGGGCATTAGCTTGGGGAATGCGTTGTAACACTTTTGGGATGTGAAGCCCTGCATTGCAAAAGTTATTGCGGAGTCAAAAGTGCAGGGTAAATAATGTTTCCCCTCTTAAGAGTGCTGGTGCGGTGCCAGGGGTGTCATTGCTGTGCTCCACGTGGGAGGCGTCCCAGGCTTGCAATGTTGGTGCATTGGTATCTACACCAAGGAAATAAAGATTCAAAGCATTCTCCATGCCAATGAACATAGCTCAGTTCATATGCTCATTTCCAAGTAGAGCACTTGTTTATAATATTCTCATAGTGCAGAGCTTGCCAGTTTTCTTTCATTGTAACTTCAGTGCATTTATTTGTGAAATGGTATCTTAACTTTTCTAATATTCAGAAACATTCTTTCACCATCCACAGCTAGCCAGAGTGTCATATTCTAAAATATCCTAATACAATTGAACTTTATAAAAATAAAAGATGTCTGGCTGACAGGCTGTCAGCGCCGGGAAACCCTTACGGGTAGCTGTCGCGCTTAACAAATTCAATCAATAAATAAAATTGGCTGGCAAGAATTTCTTTTCATTGGCTACTCACACATAAGTTCCATAACACCACACACGGACGTCTGCACCCTGTGTGGCCTGAAGAAGGGGGAGAGTTAATGGTTCAGTGAGAGAGTCCTCAGTAATTCAGTTGAGGGAGTCTACCAGATAATGAGAGCTCCATGGCGGATCTCTGCCAGGTAAACCCGTAAACGTGTATTTCATGTTTTCACACAATTCGATTTTTCATGTTCAGTTAAAATTATTAATGGTCCTGGTCAAATGTTTTGGAGATATCTAAAGGGTTATCTGAAGATAGTTGGTGTATATGGTCTCTAAAACCAAAAGACAAAGAGAAATAGAAAAGCCTACAAACATTACCAAAAGATCCCATTTTTTTTCTCCACATAATCACACTCTCCTCATCCTGTGTTTGCAGTGGTATTTCTGCTGGAATATACACCACCAGCTCTGCGGACGCCTGTCGGTACGTAGCCAGCAACTGTGAAGCCAACATCCTCGTGGTGGAGAATCACCACCAACTGGAAAAAATCCTGCAGGTGAGATGGTCAATCATTCGCTCTCAAGGAATGTATGGCGTTACAACGCATACTTTTACAACGCATACCTTTACAATGCATTTTTTACAACGCAACATCCATTACAACGCATGACATTACAACGAATTTTTAAAAACTAAATTTACAACGCATTCCATTACAACGCATACTACCTTTACAACGCATACCATTACAACGCATACCATTACATTGCATGTATGGTAAGTATGGGATAGTGTAGGGGTAAAAATTACTATTCTAACTCCAGTGGGGTGCAACAGTAGGGTAAGTGTTGGATAGTGTAGGGGTAAAAAATACTATTCTAACTCAGGGGGTGCAACAGTAGGGTAAGCGTTGGATAGTGTAGGGGTACAAATTACTATTCTAACTCCAGGGGGTGCAACAGTAGGGTAAGTGTTGGATAGTGTAAGGGTACTATGCATTGTGATGGTATGCGTTGTAATGACTGCGTTGTAATGACATGCGTTGTAGTGGTATGCGTTGTAGTGTCATGCGTTGTAATGGTTGCATTGTAATGGCATGCGATGTAATGGATGTTGCATTGTAAAAGTTTTGTTGTAATGGTAGTGCGTTGTAAAAGTTGCATTGTAAAGGTTGTTTCCCCTCTCAAGCCCCATACACATTTAACAAAGATAAAACGTAAAGCATCGATCAACGCATTCTGCAGATTTCAGGATGGTCGCCCCACAATCACTCGACCACATGTTGGAGTGGGCTATAATGTAACACTGTGCAGTAAATGAGCAGGGGAGTTTTAGAGCTTGGTCACATGCATGACTTTCAGAGACCAACAACATGTACTCAATAAACTGCAGCATCCCTTTTTGTTTAGAGACAGATTGTCCTTTCAGTGTATTGCCTAAAACCTGATCTGATCTGAAATTCTTGGCTCTGTAGAGACAACCTCAAAGATCGCTTGATATCTAGAATATGCAGAGCTCTTTCTGCAGCACTGGATGGATTTGTAAAGAATGTGTTTAGTATGTCAGGTGTGTTAAGATTAGTTTTGGTAAGGACTTAATGGTATTAATCTGAGATTCATCGTTAGAGTAACTTTGCCCTTACAGAATTGGAGGAAAGGTTATTTAATTGTAAGGGATTGACTCTTGATAATCTTTCTTGCTGAAGTTGGAGCTGGGAGTAGAGCAAACTTTCATGGCAAATACTTAATTTCTGCCTTGTGAATTGGCTCAAATGGACTTCTCAACAGATGCAGCAGGACTGTGTTCAACTGCCATAGAACTGGAGGTCGTCCTTAAGAAGGAACGTTTCTGACCAGCCATTTCATAACTTCTTTTATTACTCTGTTATGAGATAGCGATGGTTTATGTGATTGCCTTCTGAATCAAGAGATTGCAGCTACAGGAACCTTGATAGATGCTTGTGTGTGACTCAATGGTGAAGGATATCCCGTCGGCCAAACTATAAATCCCATTATATTGTATGGAATGTATATTTCGGCAAAGAGATATCCGTCACCATGGTGACGGAGTAACCCGTCCGCCGAGATCTAAATCGGGCCTTTAGTAGACACAGATGAATTTGCACAACATGTTTTGCTCACTGAGAAAGATCTGGCTTGTCCCAACATTATTGTCCTCCAGATAGCTTAAATGGTGGAATTGGCTATGTTCATGAGCTAAGCACACGGTTTCAATAATGTTGGCACTGGATGGAAATGTGCATCTAGTATAGGAAGGTTATAGCTACGGAAAAACAAGTCAACCAGGCCTATTAATAGGAATACCTCTCTGTATGTGGGATATTTAATAGTACACTATTAAAAACAAAGTGTATACATACAGAAAAATAACATGATAGATTTATATACTTATTTTTTATTTTTTGTATAGTTCATGATTCATTTAATATTACAAAAATTCAATTGTGCATATAGGATTCAAGTTGGTCATTCCAAAGAATAAGTTTCAACAGCCAACATAATTATATACAAATCCATATGATAGACGAAACGTTGATTCAGGCAGTGCGGCAGATGTCTACAACGCGCGTTTCGGCATACACGCCTTCATCAGGTCTATTGTACATATAACTGTTCCGGATATCGCCGATGATGTACTGTGGCTTCAACTGGATCTCTACTAAATGAAGGTTCTACAAGACTGTGGGTACACACAGAAGTGTGTAGTCATGTGGGTAGGAGAATCTTAAAGGATGGAGCCGTGGGAATCTCATTAGAGTGGGTAGACCGTACTATACGTTGTCTGTGTGTAGGTAAGAACACATCAAACTGAAGTTACATGTGGGTGATGACATCAGAAACAGGGATTTATTTGAAGAGACGACTTTAATATACCGGAAAATAATTTCCTGAACAAAAAGAATTAACATCCAAACAGATTCTCTCGTGGAGATGCCCCACATATAAGTTGAAAGTGGATAAATGATAAAATCCGACCCAAACGATCCGGAGAATTTCTCCTGGAGATGGAGATAACGATGCAAAACGCCTATCGCCAGGGCATCACAGGCTGAGGATGTGCTCTGCTACAAATGGAAATGTGCATCTAGTCAGGAGATTAGCTAATGATGTTAGGGCTATTTAAAGGGTGCTGTTTGCAGTAGGAAGCAAAACATCATCAACCATATTGAGCAATCTAAATTAGATGCCATGGTTCTCTTATTGATTTGATCAGTTCTTTTGGGATAGGGGGAAGCCTTGGAATGTGTAGGCAATATGCTTGACCATGCAATCAAAATAGCACGGTACCAAGAAATTCACATGAAGAGCAGATTATTGAACTGCCCTCTTCTTCTATACTCTTCATGATTCACATCTGAACCTCATCTGACTGCATCCAGAAATGCCTTGCTGACAGGCTAGACTTCACGTTCTGGCCCTTGCAATCAGAAGGCCCACTTTATTTAGAGTTTAAAGTTGTATTTCCTGCCCAGGATCAAAATACAAACCATATTGGTTCTGGGCAGGACAGTGACCACTCACAATGCAAGAAAACTCACATGCGATATAGTTTGAGGTACCGGTGTAGGTCTGATCCCCAACTGAGGGATCTATCATGTGGATGGAAGACAAAGCTGATGAACTGAATTCAAGAGTGATAGCCCTCATAGGGCAAGCAGCATGGGCTGGGAGTAAGATGAAGCCAATAGACTTCCACTAAATCTTTCCTGGAGGAGCCCAGACTTGGCTGGGATGGATGTCAAGGAGATTCCTCGCTGGAAAGGAAGGCCATACAGTATGACAATATCCTCTTATCACTCGTGTGCACGTGTACATTGTGCAGATTTCCAGAACACATATATTCACTGTAAGTAAGTGGATTATTCCTAGGGGTGGGCGCTTGCCCACCCCAAGGAATATTTACACTAACTTCCCAGGGTGAACCCCAAAGTCACCAAATTAGCCTGAGCGCCCCCCATTGAGAGATATGGCACAGAGCAGGAAGGCTTAATTTAGAGCAATGTGTAGGTATTCAAGCAATACCGAGAAAGTATAGGAACAAAACACCAAATAATACAAATCCCAAACTGAATTAGAACAAGCATTGGAAAAGCCAAACAGCCCAAAATGATCTATTGGGTTTGACAACGTTTTTTAACCATGCTGCTCAGAAGAGGGTGAATGGTAAATAGCAGCACGGGGGAAGCATAGTGCTGCAACAATGTAGGAGGGGACACAAAAAAAGAATGAGGGGGGCCCAGGGGGATGCAAAAGACACAAGTGCGGGGGGGAGCCAAAGCAACATGAGGTTGGGGAAAGCAACATGAAGGTTGCAGATTGGAAGAAGCAATGGGCAGAAGCACACAGCCGAGAGCAAGATGAAGGGGTGGAAAAAAGCACTCATCAACAGAGAGCAACATGGAAAGCAGACGGAGAGACGTACACAAGGGAGACAGTTCGAAAACACAAGCACTCTAGTGAAGTGCTTCACACAAAAGAAGAATGTAGCGCTTGAAAATCAAGCAGTGGAACTAGCAATACCAGCCAATCAAAGGAATTGTAAACATAAGATTGACGAAATGGGGCACATATAAGAGGCAGGCAAATGAGAGTGAACTGGAAAGCCAGCCAATGGTAAGCAATGGGCGGGCTTTAAGATTCTCTAGAATATGGCTGGAGCTTCCGGAATCCAGCTGGCCCTTAACGCCCTTCTGCCAACCTTCAGAGGCAAGCTGCAAAAGGCTCTCACAGACAACACGACTGCCATGTGGTACTTTAACAAATACGGTGTGGTCCAGGATCCTGGTAAAGTAGGGCTTACAACATTGATGATGATCAACCACCGGGCAAGGTTCCTGAAGGCCACTAGTGGCATCTCCATCCAGAGTTGGCATTGCCCATCTTCGAACAGTGGGCCATGCTCTGGTAAGTTCTTTTCAGCACTGATGAGAACATGCAGTGTCTAAATGACTGTGCACTGGAGTTTCATTTGGGAAAGTCACTGGGAGACACAGCCTGACTGTGATGGGACACGGTCTCAGGTACTTGTTCCACAATTGCTTCTCCTACTTTGCTTTATAAGGAAAATAAAGACAGATAATGCATGAGTCATTGCCCCTGACTAGGTCAGAAGGTCCTTCCTTTTTGGGAGCAACAGGGCTACGCCTCCAGGCAGCTGTGCTCTTCTGAATGGTCGCCCAAGCTGGTAGATGTCATCCTTGCAGCTAGATGTCTTGCAACAACATCCATTTGTGCTCCAGAGAGCTGGGAGAGGTTTGTAGCATGGTGTGGGATCAGGCACCTTGATCCTCTGCAGATGCAGAACCATATTTCTCATGTGCTTCTGTTTGTCGATGGCCTACAAAGCTTCACAGTGGGCACAGTCTAAGGCTGCATGTCTGCCATTTTGGCCTTTTTCTGATTGCCCAATCAAACTTCTCCTTTCAAGTCACCTGTTGTGATGCATTTCCTGAAATCCGTAAATTGCATTTGTCCTCTGAAACTGTTTGTCATTCCACAGTTGGAGTGGTATTTGGTCCTCACAATCCTTATGCGTTCACCATTTGAGCCTATGCATAGTTGCTACTCACAGCTTCCAACAATCAAAGAGTCTTTCTCATTGCTGCACCACTGCCTTCCCAGACTGGTGATAAGAACTTGTGCTGCCTTTCTTCCAAAGGTGATATCACTCTTTCATTTAAAACAATCAATCATCCCTCAGATGAGGAGGAAACAGCTTGATCCAAGAGAGCCTGAAGGTTTTACACTGACCACATGAGAAAATACTGCATGGACCACCAACCTTTCATGGGGTTAACTAGTACCAATAAAGAAAAAGCATTGCAAAAGAAAATACTGTTGAGGGGGGTCATCCTCTGCATAAACAAATGTATTGCGCTGGTCAGAAAAAACCCAAAAGGCCTGCCGGCTCATTCCACCAGGCCTAGGCCTGAAACAACTGCGCTGGCAAGGGAGTGCCTGTCCTAGCCATTTTCCAAGCCTCAATATGGGTGTTGATACATTCAATTATCATGAATACTATGACAATTCTCTTATAGGTATTGCTCTTATTGAGTTAAAAGCACAAATTAATAGAATGTGCAGTTAGTTTATATTAGTTCTCTGTGCCATGATAATCTTGTTTGTTTGGATTTATTCACAATATGTCTAAAAGCTGACTGTTCTGTTCTTCATCAATAGGTTTTGGTTTCTACAGAGTTTCTAGAAGATTGATAACTACATGTCTTGTTTATTATTATTGAAATGAAAATAGGTAAACAGGCATTAGCCCCTCTCTTTTAATTTGTTATTCTGAGAGTTGCAACAAAGACAAAATAGGGTTATGAAAGATGAGCACAAGAGTTAAGGAGCTGGACAGAAACCTTCGCACCGGGCCACAACAAGAATTGCATGACCAATTCTGCTGGAAGCTCCCAGGGAGAAAGGCATTCCGCCTTCGCTTGGTGAGCCTTTCAGGCCAGCTGGCCTTGCCCTGTGTTCTTAGCAGGCACTCTTGTTATACTTGGCCCAAGTCCTGTTGTGCAGCCAGGCATGTGAGTGTGAACCTTCTTTGAAACTCAAATGAGGGTTTCTATTTTCTGCTGTGCTAAAATTAACTTAGGGCCCGGAAGTAGCAGAGGGGGAGTAGGATTACTACAAACCTATACAGCAAATACACTGGGATTTTCCCTGTCATTACTCATTTAGCACATGTTTCTATTGTCATTCTATTTGTCCTTGTTGTGGTTACAGTTCATACTGTGTGCACTAAGACAGGGTTTTAATTTTTAAATTGCATCTCTTAAAATGTAGCTATCATTTCCAAGTGTTCTTGAGTGTGATCTTCCTAATGAAAAGGGATTTAAGGTTTCCACTAATTATCTCTGATTCATAGTTACCTGAAACTCATCCCACTCAAATATTATTCAGTGGCTTTTGGGGCAGTTTAAGGTCAACTGGTGTTCTGTCTTGGTTTGGCACGCTGGCTGAGTCTTTAGTGCCGGAGGATCTAGAAAGCTGAATTCTATGTTTTAGAGCAATCTAGAAAAAGTATCACAATCCCAAAGCGCACTAATACCTTAACAGCCAGGCCTGCAGAGAAGGACATTTTGTCTGCTCGGCCCGCAAGTCTATTTGGTTTGAGTCCACTCCTCAGACCCTCCTCCATTTGGAAGGAACTACTTGGGTATCTATTCTAAAACTAAGGAATCTCAGGTTGAACCTATCCATCAGATGAACAGGTTACTTACCTTCAGTCCAGTGTTTTGTGGTGAGTAGTCTACCTACCTGCAGATCCCTTGCCGTTCTTCTGCTTCCTCGTTCTGTAGAGTGGGCACCTGCACATCAACATCAACAAATCCCAAGTTAGATATCAGTTCACTGTCATTGGCTATCTCTGAGGGCTCAGAAGAGATTTAAAAGAAGGAACTGACATCAGAGCACATGAGTGGAGCCAACATGTGCCTTCTCCCACATCACTTTCATGGCATTGTGAGGTTGCTGCGGAGTCATACAAAGCCGCATATATTCTCCCCAAAAATCCTCCAATGATGGCACCTGGGATATTTTAAGATAAAGAAACTGCTGTTAGAGTATACAGCATTAAATGTAATGGGGTGACCCTGTAACCCTCAGAACCCGGGCGGGTAATGAAACAAATAATAATGGCTCTGTCGGACCAAAATATACAGTGATATAGTATTTCTTATTATATTACTTGAACAATCCGTCCCTGTAGGGGTACATAGACAGTGGTACCTACACCAATGTAAACAAAACACCCTGACCACAATGAAAATCAAAGTAAAGTTTTAGTCCTATACTTTCATGTTATTTGAATTGTATTAAAACATTAGTTTCGCTGTCCAAACAAACATTAAACATATAAAAAACATAACAAGAAAATATGTGCACGACTGATACACATTTAAAACAACCGTACAACAATGTCTAATCACAAAAGATTATTGGAGAATGTCAACTATAAATGCAATAGTCCAATAGCTTAATCAATTAATTCTTGGTCCTAGTAGACTTTGTAAAGTCGATTCGTGAAAGAGAAGTGCGTCGACGTTTCGACCCTGGGGAGCGATGCGCTGGTTGTGCGCATCAAGGGCGGGTCTTCATCAGGACTGTGTAGGTGTGGGACAGCCTTCTAAGAACCACGGATCCTCTTGGATGCCTGGTCCTGTTTTTGGGATAATGCTGGTCAGCCGACTCAGCCAATATTGCTGTACTTCTTAGATCTCAGTAATTTTAATTGCACAGCTTGGTAAGTTCAGAAGGCAGTGCTTCATCAATTTGGGCATTCCCTCATAAGGAATTGACGGAGTAAGAGGCAGGCAATTCTCTACCACCAAATTGATGAAGCACCCATATCTACGAGGCAATGCAAAGTCGCTTTGCATGGCTTTTCATGGCCTTGTACATATTATGAAAGGCAACGCAGCTCAAGACGCTGCATTGCTTTCCACTGCGTCAGGGAGGCAATCCATGGGTGTTGCGGTGGGTGTTCCACGCAATACTCATCGGTTTTGACACATTCCCAGACTTACAAGGATCTGTAAACCTGGGAATGTGTCAAAAATGTCTTAATTTCTCCGCGTGTTTTTCCTCTTTCCATGTGTGGTGCATTCCAATAAACATGCTTTCATGAACAACATTGTTGTACTTGACCTTATGTTATCCTATAAACAGTATATGTCTGCAAAGTTGTGGGTGGGTGTCAGCCCTGTTCCTGGCGGGAAGTCTGAGTCACATACAAGTAAGCACAGAAGCCATCTTAGAAAGGAACATTTCCCTACTGAAAGCAATTCAAATGGCATAACAAAATTAATGATTACTCGAAGTATGTCAATATTGTACATTATCAGGGTCATAATTCAAGTAAACACTGAACATTCCCGCCAGCTACTATTGCTCCTGAAAACAAATCTCTCTCATGCATAATCTATCAAATATCCAACAATATGACAGTAAGACAAGAATGCCACTCTTGGCTGACCCAAGATGTGATTGCCACTTTCTGATGAATGGGATGGACCCAAACAAGCCAATAGCAAGTGGGCCAATGGCTAAAGAGAACCAACGCAAACTGTGTACTGTCTACAAGACATCTATCAAACAGCTAAAGCTGCCACTTTGTGCTAAAAAAAGTGTCAATGTCATTTGAAAAGGTATCTGAATTATTCTGGTTTGTTGGGTTTGTTGGGCTACAGTGTATATGATGTGTTTGTCTATTACCAGTTCAGTGTTACCTGTTGTTTGTATGTTCATTTAACTTGAAAGCAGTGCTTTCTCGTATTTGAATGAATATGAGTTTCAGGTTTGTGAATTGCAGGTTCTGTGTCTGATCCTTGAGGTTTATGCTTTCTTTGAATGGTGAGTTTAGGTCCAGGACCAGCTGCCTCACCTGAAGGCCATCATTCAATACAGCGATGAGCTGGAGGTGAAGAGACCCAACCTCTACACGGTGAGTCATGGCCATGGCCCTTGCGCCTGCCTTCCTTTCTCCCACTGACACACAAAGTTAAGTGTTAGAAATGGGGATTTCTGGTTGGATAAGGCTTGCGCCAAAGCCAGGCAGAAACCACCACTCTAGTCAGGGCAAGGAAGTCACTGGCCAAAGATAACCCCTGCTCAACCCCTTGGTAGCTTGGCACGAGCAGTCAGGCTTATCTCGGAGTTCAATGCCAAAAGTTCAGGGGTGAACCTGCCAGAAGGGCCAAGTCCAACATGAAGTATCTCTCAAAGTACAGGTTTGAGGCCAAAAATGATCCATTGTTCCATTTTAACAAACATGAAATATTTGAGTTGGAGCACACAAGTATTAATCACATTTGTCCTGAAACTGTTCATAAATCAATCTGTGTTGAAGCAAACAAGTCATCAATTTATGTTGATGCAAACAGGAAATCGGGTAACAAAATTTTGTGCTAAAAAATATTGAGGCACAAATATATTATGTCAAAAATATCCTTCACATAAATATTGTCTTTCTGTACTTAGCATTGAAATGACACTTATATTCTGTCAAATAGCATGCAAAGGATCAGCGTCCAAAAAGGGTAAGAACATGGATTATTTTAATCCTGCAAAGTAATATTTTTAAAATGTTATTATAGTTACAATAAAATGTAAACTGTGCAGCTTTAATCAATTATTTATTTTCATATATGTGTCTATATATCTATATATATTCTGCATATGCAATATTAAGTAAACATGTTTTAAATACATTCAAATTAAAATAGTAAAGGTAATATGCACACCAAAAAAAGATAACTAATTTTAAATATTAACATTACGTATCTTGTTTAGCCGGGTGTTCTGGCTTAGTGGACCAATGCATGTAGGGGCCAGTGTTCTCCTTCATACTCACAGGTTCAAATCCTGGTGGGTCCACCCAGGCTTTCATTCTTCTGAGGTCAAAAAAATAAGTACTATAGAATTGGGTAACAATAAACATCTGGTATTCAGCGTAGATATACATTTGGGTAAATGTGTGCTTTACAAATACTCAAATTATGTTTACCTTTAAATACAATATTTATATATATTCACTGAAAAAACCAAAGGTATATGGACATTATAGTTTAGTTGAGATTTTACAGATACGAAACCATAGAAATTCAGCAGTTAGAGTTATAGTTATCTCAAGTAACTTTAACTCGTACCTAAGGTAACTATGACTCGTGCCCATGCCATGCACAGTTTTCTCATCAATAATTTCACAGCAATTGTTGCAGTGATATTATCAATGATGTCATAGAAGATATCTTGAATGTTGTAATATGTTGGCTAATTTGCAGTGCATTGCAAAAGCATGCGTTATAATTATCTTAGGGTACGACTTATAGTAACTTGAGATAACTATAAGTGCTGAATTTCTATGATTTTGTGTATGTATAATCTGAACCAAACTATAAAGTCCCTGTAAACTTTGGATTTTTCTGGCTCAGTTCTTTTGCTTTGCCTGTGTATTGCCGTATTGCTTCCCTTTGGCCTCAACTGATCGAGTGTTATCTCAATTTGCTTCGGTGGCTTTAAAGAATCAGGCGTGTTTGGACTCCTTCACAACAATTGGTTCAGCACTCGATACAGTGTAATCAAAGAAAGTTCACAAGAATAAGCACATAAAGAAGATTCCCGGATTCCAAGTGTTTTCTTTTAGTTCCAATTGATTCTTTATTCAATATTTGCTAAAACTCAAAAGGACCATAGCTGACGCGTTTCGTCTCAAAGAGACTTTTTCAGGGCTCCTAAAGGTCACAAATTGTTTTCACAGTTGTTATTTATTGCATCAGTCCAGAATTCATGAGAATAGTTTCATGTAATACTTGTTTCCATGCCTGATGTCGATTCATCTGTTCTGCTTGCTTGTAGAGGATCTTTTCTTTCCCCGGAAGCGTGGAAGAACAGCAGCCGCCAATGAGTGATATCCGAACTGTCTGTCAGTGGCCCGTCTCTGGAGGCAATGCGGGCTAGAAAGCAGGACGCATGGCCTGCTGGAAGATGAGAGACTGTCTGCCTCTCCAGACTGGCCCCTGACAGACAGTTCGGATATCACTCAATTTGAGCGACCCACGGATGGATTGCTGGAGGAGCAAGGAAAGGTAGAAGTTTCCCCAGCAGATTTATGGATTGCTTCATTCCTGAGAGCTGCGTGAGACACAGATTGGAAGAAGGAAGAACCAGGCTCTTCAGTCTACTTCAATAGGAGGTCTTTGACCTTGAAGGTCCAGTGGAGATGCTGTTTTTTGTATCTAGGGAGCAGAGTTTGAGATTTTGGTCTGTTGGGACCGCTTCACCGATCTGGTTGCCGCCCCATGTGCCACAGTCCACTGTAGGGTTACCACCTTTGGTGCTGTGCTGTGAGAGGCAGAGATCCATTGCCCAAGACAGGGAAATGGCATGGTTATGCAGTCTGCAATCCCCATTTTCCATGTGGAGACCGTGGGGAAGAGAGAGGACAGTTTTTTGGGGTTTATTTTGCAGATTTATATAGCACAAACTCGACCCAAAGGTATTGAAGCACTTTACATGAGCACCGGTTATGTTACACAAGGACACATTCATTTTTTTGGTAGACACAGGCAGATTAAGTGATTTGCCCAGAATCACAGGATGTGGACTAAACCCGAGGCCCGAATCTTGGTTTCCCAGCACCAAAGTCGGCAATCAATCCATCAGACCACATCCTCTTTCTTGCCCTGTAAGTGCTCCTGTGACCCTAGCTATATTCCAGGCGGAAGGGGCCATGAAGGAGGAAGAGAGCTGGTGCTCTGAGCCCACATGCAGATAAGCTCTCAATGAGGGCTGTGACATGTGGATGGTGAGAGCAAGAAATTCATCTCACCACCAGGGAGCATTGGAGACCTGCTCCTAGATCTCAGGAACGATTTACAGCACGGAAGGAGCGCTGAGGACATCGGCCACAGCGATTGCAGCTTCGCATCATCTGGACGTAGCCAGGGAGTCATGGACTCTGAACCACCACTCTGCGAGAGTGGGTAAGACTGAACAATGGGCCCTGGGGACGTGACAATTTTACTGAAGAGCCCCATAGAACTTCTGAGACTTGAACTCCTTAGCAGGGCCTAGCTTGGATTTTGCCACACGTGATTGGGAAATAACCAGCCATAAATGAGGAAGCGGGACTGTAATGTTGACCCGAGTATTGCTAGTGGGCTTGCCTCAAGAAAGCAGTGTATAATGTTTGCAGTGTGTTGTGTTGCACTTTGTATTAGTAGATACATACTTCTTCTTACATAAACGTTTTTGAGTATCCAATCATGTATAGGGGTTGCTGGGTGTATTTTGATTTCTGAGCCTGTGCTACCCTTACACCTACCTCCACCTTGGCAAGCTTTGAAATGCTCAACCTGTTCTAACACGGAGTTTCAAGAGCTGAAGGAGTACTTGGCCCAGTTGCAAACAGTCCCTAGTAAAGCGGGCCCTGAGACATCAGTAGTAAAAGCCTCAACTACCACTGTTGGTCCCATTAATCCCTGCTGCCGGGCGACCCTCTGAATAGGATTGTGACAGGTGGTATGGGTGGAGAAGAGTGCAGAGTACTGAAGGCCATATTCTGAGTGACCAGTCACCAGGAGTTCCAGAAGACTAGTTGGAGAAGACACTGGAGGTGGTGAAATGTGTTTTTTTTACTGGTACATGTATGTATTTTTCTCAGACCCTGTCTAGGAGTCCACATTTGACTTTGCCCTGGAGTGAGTCAGGAGGTCAGCCTTGACTGAGATTAGAAAGCAGTATGTAGAATGAGCAAGAAGTGGGGAAGTGAAAGAGAGGAGAGAGTGGGTGGAAGGTTGAAAATGAGTGGTGTAGAGGAGGTTGGTGGAGCAGGGTATAGGGCAGTAGATAGCTGGCGCGGGATTTCTTTGGCAAAAGTTGAAAGGATGACTCTGCCTTGTCAGGATCCAAACTCGTGACTTCCAAAGCAATACATTTGTTAGCAGAAAATATTTTGCTCACTGAGCCACGAATTGTGCAATAAAATACTCGCTCAATGATAGCATCCCTACTTGCAGATAAACTTAAAAGGAACCCACTTTGCTCTTATTCGTACACTCTACTCTCAGATGGACCTCCAGAGTACTTTCGCGCATCTTCCACCTTCATAAATACCATATCAGGGTATCTCAGATCTGGTGTCTCATTCAGGACAGGCAGTGCCTCTCATTCGTTTAAAGAAACAAGTATGGCAACAGTAACCCCTGGAATAGAGACTGGGTCCTCATCATGTCATTGTGTTACTCAGAGTTATATTCTAAATCTCTCTCTCAACGCAAGCTCCATCTGCCTTGCAGCTCCACTGACTCACTGCTCTTCCCAACATTTCACTGTAGCAGCGCGCTCGAATCCAGCAAATACTGTCCTACTAGAAAACCAAAGCGTAGTTCACACTATTGTATAACTAGTGTAAATAGTGTTTAAATGCATTTCAATCGAAGGACCTCCATATATAGTGAGCCAGACTACAGCTCAGACAGCATTTGACCCTACCATGCTGCAGACATGACTGTCAAGGTCTCGACATAAGGGTTGGTCCTTCAACTCTGTATTAGAAGTTCTTGGGAATGGGTAACCCCTTCCTGATGCCCCCCTTCCTGTGGGATGCTGAACACATGTGGTAGAAGGGATACTCTCTACAAGGAGGAAAATCCATAAGGCTTAAGTTTAGTATCTAGGTATGAAGAAGACTAGAGCAGAAGCAAGCTAAAGGAGTTGGTGTGTAGTGGTCCACTGCATATAGGTCCCTTATCGAGGGGTACAACAGGAACCACCTGACAGAAAAGGGGCTGGTCGCAGAACAGGAGCCTTCCGACAGGAGGAGCCTGGCCCCAGAATAGGAATCGCCCGATATGCATACTGAAATGCATTCACATTTGGCGGCCATCTTAGGATGGGCTCTGTGTCTGGTGGCCATTTTAGGATGGGCTCTGTGTCTGGTGGTCATCTGAGAAGGGGAGGTGAACTGATGCTTCTAGTTTACTGCCATGACAGTGGCTGGCCCAGAGTCATCACAAGGGCAGAGGGGTTGACTCGCCAATCCAGAATGAGTCAGCACAGTCAAGATTTGTAATAAATAGTTTATTTATATTTATGTTTTTTCATAGCCTGAATTCTGGTCAGCGGCCTCACTTTCAGTGTTTTGTTTCTTGCTTCCTGTTCTATTTTGCACTCTGTGTAATAATAACCTTTTGCTTGCCTCTCTTTTGTGACAGATCTCAAGCTCATCTTTTGAACTCTTGCTTTTATGTCTCTCCGAGTATCATGTTCTTGACTTTCCTGCATCTCTTTCATGTTTCAGTCTCAAAGACGGTGCTGACCTGTGGCTTTACATTTTCTGATACGTTGACTCTTACTTTCTGTCTGCAGTGTGCAGAGTTCATGCAGCTGGGATCAGAAATTCCTGATTCTGAACTTGATGACGTCATCGACTCCCAGAGGGCCAATCAATGCTGCACTCTGTTCTACACCTCAGGGACAACCGGTTCACCCAAGGGGGTGATGCTGAGTCATGACAATGTGAGTATTTATGCAGAATTATGTGTCCTTGGAGAATTATTTTTAAATACAAATGTAGTAAACGGAAATGCAATGTAATGCAGAGAGTGTGCTGTGTAGTATTTAGGACTATATCCAACACTGACTTGGCTATTAAGCTTTCTGAGCTATCAACCTTTAAAAAGGAGGGGCATGGACATTTGTTACAATCTGTATTATATTTCTGTATTGCCTTGTGAAGAAGAAGAGGTTCATACTTCTGAGGAAATTATACCCAGCATCACAGAAATAGTTCCAGAGAATTTCAGTTCTATTTCTGAACAGATGTGGAAAAAAGGCATGAATGATGATGAGTTGTTACAACGTATTATTAATGTTCACTAACAGGGTGGCCACAGAGGAAGGTTGTTCCTGATGAATTATTTCCGTTTTGGAAGATTTCTGATGAAATTGTAGTGGAAGGTGATTTTGTGTACAGAGATGGAAAGTGTATTCCTCCCTATTCGTTACGTGAGACTATTTTGGTTTTGAGTCATGAAACCTATTTACGAATCTCCTCTATGAAAAGACTTATCAGATCCACATTTTGGTGGCCCGGTATGGATAGGTATGTAGTCCGAATTGTGAGAGAATGTCCTGAATGTTTAAATAGTGAAAAAGCTCTCAGATGTAATCCTGCTCCTCTTATTCCTGTTAAAAGGCCATGTTTTCCCTGGCAAAAGATTGGATTAGACATTGCCACAGGATTGCAGATTTGCTATTGTAATGTTAGATTACCACACAAAATGCCAGAAGTTAAGTTAGTTCCATGTGTCGATACAAAAAGTGTCATTTTGTTTTTAAAAGAAGTTTTTGCCAGAGAAGGAACTCGTGAAATTATAATATCAGACAATGGAGTTCAGCTGAAGTCTTATGAGATGAAGGAGTTTTTAAAGTGTTACAATATTATTCGCATCACAACTCCTCTCTATGAACCACAAGGGAATGGGCAGGTGGAGAGATTTAATAGAGTTCTTAAAGAAGGTATTATGTGGGATTTGGAGCAGACTGGAAGGATACATTGAGGAAGAAATTGCGGTTGTATCGAATAACTCCTCATTCGACTACAGGGGTCTCACCTTTCCGGATGTTAAAGGGGAGAGATCCTATTTCTAAGTTGTGTCCCTGGTGGTTTAGGAAAAGTGATAAAGTTCAATCTGTCAATATGGACAAAGAAAGTTTGGCCCGCGATATTGATGAGAAACAAAAAAAGAGTAAGAACTCAAATGATCTTTGCATGAAAGTCAAGTTACCTGATTTTAAAGTTGGAGATTTTGTCAGGATAAAGAAGCCTGGTATTCTACTTAAAGGTGACTCCAAATTTGGTAAACCAATAAGAATTGTAAAAGTCAATCGCAAAAGTGTTGTGACACAAGACGGACAAGTCTGGAACGTTAGGCGTGTTTCGAAGTGTAAAAATTTGCTTTTCCAAAATCCTTAGGAAGGGAAATGTGTTTCATTCTGTATTATATTTCTGTATTGCTCTTTTAATGTATATTGCCCTTTTAATTGATGTGTGTACATGTAAATCAGTGGCACATGCATAGCTGTTGTAGTGACATCACTTGGAATGTGCTGGTGGCATTCTCCACCTGGACCTGAGCTGTGAGAGATGTACTGTGCTCTATGGAATAAACTGGATTTTCTACATTTCCACTTTTCTTGCATTTATTTTGGAATCTTACATCATTACATCATTCCAGAAGTATATTTACTAGATGATAAAGACAGACAGCTTTATGTTTAACCAAGCAGGTACAAGTGGTAAAAAGAAGTCTATGAAGCATCATATTTACTAAGAAAATGAAGGTAATGATTTGCACGCTTGAAAAATATGTTAATGTGGGAGGGAAAGTGCAAGACAAACGCCTGAATAAAAACTAAGGGGCATATTATCAAGGGGCAGCTATAATATTATCGCCACTTTAGAGTCCGTTTTCGGGCAAAAAACGGTGATAATATCACATTATTAACAAGGACACGCTAGTGCGTGTTTCCTTGCTTTAGCGCCTGTTGTCAGCTCGCCTCGCATCGCATCATTAATGAGATGCAAAGGAGGCATGCATGACAAAACTCCATGGGAAAATATCGCTAACCCAGCTTCGCAATATTGTCTGTTAAATTCCTGACTAAGAAATATCTAACATGGGAGGTGGAGTGTGGGGCTAAGGTCGCAGGGCCTTATCATCAAGTAATCGCTGTTTTCCATGAAACATCGCTGGAAAACCTGCGATGTTCCATGGAAAACCCAGCTATCGCTGGAATATTTATCGCTATACCGCTAAGCATTGATAATACAGCGCTAGCTTGGCAATATATTCCAGCGATAGCCGGCAATCATTTAAAGCGCCCTAAGCTCGCTCAGCGATAATTATCGCTGGGGCATGATGATATGCCCCTAAGGTGCCCCAATACCTTGGCTCTAGAAGGAGGAGCTATTTGTTGAAAAACTCTCTATCGATCAAGCACGGATGATAACTTGCTTTCAGTGAAGTAGTGCAGTAACCCTCTTCCATTAATGCAAAGTATCACCCTCCTCTTAGGGGTGCAGACATGTATACCCAATCTCGATACCTTGTTATTTTTCTCATGTTCATTCATAGCTGCCAAGATTTCAAATTGCTTATGTATGACATTTTCAGTGTACATATGAGTGACATTCAACAACTATGTGTGACACGAAAGTGACACTTTCTCACGAGCAAAATAAAGCAATGAAGACAAGGCAAACATAAATCTCAGAAATTACACTCATTTGTGAGGAGATCTTAAAACTGCTACAAAGCACCAGAAATGGAAGGGCACTACCCAAGTGTGCTGCCCTGCCCCACCGTAGTACCAATGCCCAGCTGAGCAGTCTGCCTCTGTTCAGTGAAATAATTAAATATATTAGTATAAATGACCTAAGAATTGTGGCAGACTGGCAGAGCGAGAGACAGAGCTGCAGTACGAGCCAGCGTCATGAAAGGCAGTAGCATCAAACTCCCGGCAGCTGACTCCAGTCAAGCTTAAAAAACATAATGTCATAACTGCCACCCATTCGTGCCATGGGCGGCCTGCCAGTTAGTCCTGTCTCAGCATTCAATTGGGCAAATCTTGGGACACTCTTTCAGTCTTTGTGACAATCAATCAATCAATCAGTGACACTTATGAAGCGCGCTACATACCCGTAGGGTCTCAAGGCGCTGGGGGGGGGGGGGGGGGGGGGGGGGGTGCCGCTACTGCTCGAACAGCCAGGTCTTCAGCTTCTTCCTGAAGGAGAGGTGGTCTTGGGTCAGGCGCAGGTCGGGAGGGAGGGAGTTCCAGGTCTTGGCGGCCAGGTAGGAGAAGGACCTTCCTCCTGTAGTCGCTCTTCGGATGCGGGGGACGGCGGCGAGGGCGTGGTTGGCTGATCGGAGGTGGCGTTTGGGAGCGTAGAAGTTGACTCGGCTGTTGAGGTAGCTCGGGCCTTGGTCGTGTAGGGCTTTGTGTGCGTGGGTGAGGAGGCGGAAGGTGATTCTTTTGTTGACGGGGAGCCAGTGAAGGTCTCTCAGATGTCCGGAGATGTGGCTGGTTCGTGGGATGTCGAGGATGAGTCTGGCTGAGGCGTTCTGGATCCGCTGGAGTCTCTTCTGGAGCTTGGCGGTGGTACCGGCGTAGAGGGCGTTGCCGTAGTCCAGTCGGCTGGTGACGAGGGCCTGGGTGACGGTCTTCCTGGTCTCGGTGGGGATCCACCAGAAGATCTTCCGTAGCATGCGTAGGCTGTTGAAGCACGCCGAGGAGACATTGTTGACTTGCCTGGTCATGGAGAGGGAGGAGTCCAGGATGAAGCCCAGGTTGCGTGCATGGTCTGTTGGTTTGGGTGCGGTGCCCAGGGCGGGAGGCCACCAGGAGTCGGCCACCATCATGTCACATGAATGCACCCACTGTGAACTGCGCAACAGATCACTGTTATATCTGCTGCTCAGCCAGTGTGACTGTGGTGGAGGAATGTTGGTGTGTGAGAGAGTCAGTCGGACTGAGCAGCAGGAACGCTGCTCCTGGTGGGGCAATATGCTTTGATCTACTTACTAACCTTGTAACTAAGCTCAAATAAACCATCTACAGAATATGCACCTCGGCTAATGGACTTTGTGTTACTGTATTTAGGCGACGATTTTACCAAGAAGAACCTGCGTGGGCTACCTGTGTGGACTTTGAATTTGAAGTAACTTGTAAGTGAAGGAGATGAACTTTAAGAAGCTCCTCTGGTATCAGTGTTTGGCGTATACAGCAAGCTGGCAGCCCTGAGGCCCACCAGTGACCACGAGACCGGTCGGCCCAACCCGGGCGTACCAGCTCGAGCTAGACTTTCCCTCTTCCTGGCTGCTGTAATGTTGGAAGACGTGTCAGGGTCAAATTACCTTGGGAAAATGTCTCCGTCAATAGGAGTTCTCTGAGGAGCAACAAGGAGAGTGTTTGGGGTGCTGCCACTTGAAGGGGTGTACCTATCGTGTAGCGCTACAGCCATCAAGAAGAGTTTCCCAAAGAGTCAATCAGTATGGGCTTTCCATCTAGTCTGTGTCCCTAACAGCTTAGAGGAAGAAAGAGTTTATCTCAGTCTTTGTGGGAAGTACGTTTGTAACGCTACCGCGTGCAGAGGTGTCCCTATCCTAAAGAGTGACTAGCCCCCAAGCCCCCGTGTGGATATGCACAGTGCAACTGGCAAGAGAAGTCCTCGCTTTCCTTCTTTGATGGACTTCGGACTCCTTTTGTTCGTACCTTGAGGTGGTGCATCGGGTGAGGGGCTCGGAGTCTGCCTTATGGTGGTGCGCCTTTGCTTGAGTGCCCCAGTGTCCCTGTCCGCAACATGTATAGACTGTCCCTGGAGTCGGTGTCATGATTAGTTTTCTCCCGCCTTTGTGTTTCCTGTCAGCTGTTTTACCGCATTTGGTGCAATAGTTAGGACTGTCCAGTATTCTCATCCGCTGCTCCTGTTTAAAAAAGAAACAGTTGAAATCCGTTGACCCACCTGCCTTCAACCACCGTCCGTGATCTCTAGTGCGAGCGTGGTCTTCAGCTCGCGCAGTGTCCTGCAGCTTCCACGCTGTGCTGCAAGGATGTGCCCGGAGCCGCCCGGCTCTAAGTCAGTCTGCGTGCCACCATTTTCTTCGTCTTTTCGTTTACCGCACATCCTTTGTGTTTCCTGTTGCCGGTTGGCACCCCCTCGTCTTGTGGATGTACTTTGGACCGTTTTTTCGGAGACAATCTCGGCGACGTCAGGTTGTCATGGCACTGCACTCATGAAGTTTTTTGGAAGTGCAGACCCCAGTATCCCGGATTTAGTTAGGGGATTCTACAAGCTTGGAGTGGTGTGTATCTGTGTTTGTGACAGACAGTCACTGGTATGGCATCACATGAACGCACACCTCGAGTATTTATTTTCCCTGGAGCTGCACAGTGCTGCCATGTCTAGTGATTGTGATGAACCTTTCTTCATAAGATCAAATAAAGGTAGTAGACGAAGCAGGAAACATTGTAAATTAAGAAGGGTTATTCTCCTTGAGATTACGGCAATAACACTGGCGCACAGCTGTTCTGCAGAGTGTCCAACTGCTGAATGCCTAATTCAGCAGTTGCAGTCACTGGGCAAACAGACTCCACGAGCGATGCACCTTTAAAGGAATACATTCTGACAAGGTGCGCGCCGTGGAGCATACATTACAAATCATGGTTATAAAAATAGAAGAGGTACGACTATGTACATATAATATAATAAGGAACACATTACATCATCTCCCTTTTTATAAACAATTGAAAAGTGATGAAAAACATAGCAAATTGAAATCCCTAAATCGTGTAGGAATGGAGCAATTTCTAGGAGCTCTGCTTGAAGTTGAAGCAGAAGAAATGGATGGAATGGACATTAAATTAGGATTAGTATCAGGAGAATTACAATGAAAAAATCATCTGTAGGAGTTGTGAGAAGTTGGCCCGATATGCAGCGTTCGCTATTCTAGCGACCACTATGCATCGGTCCAAACGACCCTTATGGTGATTGGTTGTAAGTCAACCTTAGACCAGCTATCCTAGTAGCGTGGATACGAGCAGTCTTCGGGCTAAACTCTAGAGGGCGTGTTAAGCCAGCTGTTATACCATCACATACCCCTTGAACACCAAGTGAAAGGACACCACACAAGTGTTATGAAAATAAACAGTATATTTATTAAGAATCACAACAGCCCTGGACTCTTTCTGAGGACAGGGTACTAAGCACAGAACAAAACTCTTAGGAAAATACTTCAAGTGCACAATTAAAACAAATGCCCGAGGGCAAGGAAAGTTCTAATGGTCTCGGGCGGACCCGATAAGGCAAGTCGGAAGCGAGGGACTCGGGACCCTAGAGTAAGGAGGCTATGCAGGCACCGAAATGCCGAAGTTACCTAGCCTCGAGGGCTGCGGCTGCACAAGTCTTACAGGCGTCGGGGATCTTCGCTGACGAGCCAGGAGCCGGAAGAAAAGGAGTTACTGGCCGGCGACCAGTGATGAATAGTTCGTAGAGATCCAAGCCTGGATCAGAGATCGTCGATACCTGAAAGCAGAGGGGACCAAGTTCGTACTACTAGCCAGTAGTCAGAGGGTACCAGGAAGGCACCGGATGGCCGTCACCTTGACTAGGTGAGTGGGCGACGCAAGGCTCTGCAGTCTCACGGACCAGGAGGCGTTGTCGGCGACCAGGATGGAGGTGCGAGCTGTCCCACGGAGGTTGATGCTGTCGGCGTCCCTGGGCCCAGGATTGGGGCAACAAGCCTTGGCAGATTTCAGGGCCACGTGGTGGGCCTAAAATGGCGTCTTGAGTGGACCAGGAGGGTCCGGGGTGCTTCTCTCAAAGAAGGAAGCAAAGGCCAGTCTGGAGCAACCAGACCAGCAGCGTTGGTTGTCGGATGTCGTCGAAGAAGGACACAAGCCAGCGGCTAGTGACCAGACAACGTGCTGAGCAGCGAGCAGAAGGGCCCCACGCAGATCGTGGAGATGCTGGGAGACTGCACTTCGGTGCTGGAGCTGCTCAGGGTCGGGGCTTCTCGGACCCCAGAGCACTCACCAGAGAATTGCTTCGATGGTCGTGCTGTTTAAGAAGCGTGCAGGTTTTGATGATGGCCGGTCCCTCGAGGTCTCGTCGCACCCACAGATCTCAGCTGAGCTGACGACGTGGGTAGAGGTCAGAGGTGCCAGGGAAGCCGGTTCTCGTCGAGCTGGGCCGTCGGATCCTTGAGGAAGGACTTGCAGCAAACCGCAGAGTTCTTAGATGGTGCCCGCTGGTGCAGGGTGACTACTCCTTAGTCACAAGGGAGAAATCTTGAGAAGAGTCTCGAAGTCCTTTCGTAGAAAGTATTCTTGATTCAAAGATGATCTAACTTGGAAGGGTCCCCGCTCCGGCCTTTATCCTAAAGAAAGGGGTGGGTACATGACTAGGTCCTGCCCTAAGGGTGGGACCAAGAAGGGGGGTAGTTACACCCCTCTCCCCTGTCGGACTTTCCCCAGGTCAGGGGCTGCGCGCCCCTGGAACTGGTTCTGACCGGCAGATGCGTAGTGAGCACCGGGGTGCCACTCCGCAGTCACCTTCTCGCAAAGCCCTACCTACCCAGAATACACAAACCCTGTCTGGGACGGTGCGAACACCGCCCTGGACAGGAAACCCTTTGTCCAAGCTCTCCTCGCTGGAAGGACTCCCAGCAGCAGGAGGTCAGACTCGTGTCTGTGGTGGCAGCATCCATTTTGTGGAGCTGAGGCTTTAGTTAACTTTAACCGGGGTTCACAGTTACGTACATGTCGTGTCCCTCTAGAAGGGCGGAATGCTAACCTCGTCGCCAGAATTGGTGAGGGGGCAGCATCCCGATTCGTATCACACCTTACTCGACATGTCTTGATAACACTATACCGAAGTTACCGATATGATACGCGTTATCATGGAACAGCCATTGGGTCTTGGTTCCGCAAGCTGCAACCGGGCTCGGCTCGTGCCAGCGCCCAATTCACACGGGTCCATGCACTCTGCCTTCAGGATTGTCAAGGCCTGCCATAGGAGTGACTGATAGGAACCCGGGTGTCCATTGTGAGGTTAGATATAGGGATACTATACCTAAAGCAACGAGCGAGTACGCTACGTTGCCCCAGCTGTCGTGCAGCCAGTTGTGTCAGTTTTAGCTGGCCATCCAGGGGTGGCATAATACATGCTTCAGCCCCTGGTAGGCCCTGGGTACACCGATGCCCTGAGTTACAGGGTCTGACAAGGTGGCCCAGTTCCAATTGGGTAATGCACCTAAGGTACACGCATCAATTTAGTGAGAGAACAGCTAGGCTGTGGGTCTGATTAGCAGGCCCACAGCCCGAGAAAGTCGTAAACCAGTGAAACAAAAGCAAAAAGTCCGTGTGATCATAGGATTGCAGACCCTACTCTCCTACATGACCCCCCCCCCAAACGTTGGGACAATAAGCTAACCTTGACCAGGTGAGTCTTCTTGTTCTAAGTGGAAATACCTGGAGAGCCCATCTGCATTGCCATGATCAGTGCCAGGTCTATGCTCCACTGTGAAGTCCATCCCCTGTAGGGAAATGGACCACCTAAGCAGTTTGGGGTTCTCACCATTCATTTTATTTAGCCATAGGAGGGGCTTATGGTCGGTCTGAATCTTGAAATGATTGCCAAACAAGTATGGCCTCAGTTTCTTCAGGGCCCACACCACAGCGAAGGCCTCCCTCTCTATAGCTGACCAATTTTTCTCTCTGGGGTCAGCCGTCTGCTTATGAAAGCAATGGGCTGGTCATTACCATCGAAATTCAGTTGAGATAGAACAGCTCCCACACCCAACTCAGAAGCATCTGTTTGGACAATGAATGGTTTGGAGTAGTCAGGACTCTTGAGGATAGGCGCCGTGCACATGGCCTGTTTTAGGTCATCGAATGCTTTTTGACAGCTCGCTGTCCACTGAACTTTTTTTGGCATTTTCTTACTCGTCAGTTCATTAAGTGGAGTCACAATCGATCCGTAATTTCTGACGAACTTCCGGTAGTAACCAGTCAGGCCCAAGAAAGCTCGAACCTGAGTCTGGGTGGTTGGAGGAGCCCAGTCCCTGATTGACTGTATCTTGCTCTCCAGTGGCTGAACCTGGCCTCCCCCGACAAGGTGGCCCAAGTATACAACCTGTGTCTGCCCTATCTGGCACTTGGTAGCCTTGATAGTGAGACCTGCTGCTTGCAGAGCCTCTAACACTTTCCGCAGGTGGACCAGGTGATCCTCCCAGGTGGAGCTAAAGACAGCAATATCGTCAAGGTACGCCGCACAGAAGTCATCCAGCCCAGTGAGAACGTGATTCACCAACCGTTGGAAGGTGGCAGGTGCATTTTTCAAACCAAAGGGCATCACCACGAACTGGTAGTGCCCACCAGGGGTAGAAAATGCTGTCTTGGGCTTAGCGTCCTCAGCTAACCTGATTTGCCAATACCCAGCTGTCAGGTCAAACGTGCTTAAGTAGTTGGCCGAAGCCAATCTATCGATAAGCTCGTCTGCCCTTGGTATTGGGTGGGCATCAGTCTTAGTGACTGCATTGAGACCCCTGTAGTCTACGCAGAACCTCATCTCTTTCTTACCGCCCGGGGTGTGAGGTTTCGGCACTAGAACTACGGGACTAGCCCAGGGGCTGTCCGAGGGTTCAATGACTCCCAGCTCCAACATTTTCTGCACTTCATTCTTGATGCAGTCTCTAACGTGATCGGGCTGCCGGTAGATTTTACTCTTCACGGGCAAGCTGTCACCAGTGTCGACCTCATGGGTACACCAATTGGTCTGACTGGGTGTTAGAGAGAACATATGCCGGAAGGATTGAAGAACCCGTTTACAATCCTCCTGTTGATGTTCGGAGAGGCTGCCACAAAAGACAACATCGTCTACCGATCCATTGTCAGTATTCTGAGTGAGCAGGTCGGGGAGAGGGTCACTCTCCTCCTCCTGTCCCTCATCTATGGCCATGAGCAAACTCATGTCCTTCCTGTCGACATATGCTTTGAGCCTGTTGACATGGAGCACCCTGTGGGGGCTCCGGGGAGTTTCAAGGTCCACCAGGTAGGTGACCTCTCCCTTATTCTCCAGGATGGTGTAGGGCCCGGACCATTTGTCCTTGAGTGCTGCTGGGGCCACTGGCTCCAACACCCACACCTTCTGTCCGGGCTGGTAAACAGTCAAGACAGCCTTTTGGTCATGCCAAGCTTTCTTGAGTTCTTGGCTGGCCTTAAGGTTTTCAGATGCCTTCTCCATGTACTCAGCCATCCGCGAGCGGAGACCAAGCACATAGTCCACTATGCTGGTTGCAGGCTTTTTGAGAGGTCTCTCCCATCCTTCCTTCACCAAACACAGGGGTCCTCTTACAGGATGCCCGTACAAAAGTTCAAAAGGGCTGTAGCCAACCCCCTTCTGTGGGACCTCTCTGTAAGCGAATAAAAGGCAGGGAATCAGGACGTCCCTTCTCCACCGAAGCTTTTCAGGTAGTCCATGAATCATCCCTTTTAGGGTCCTGTTGAATCTCTCAACAAGCCCATTGCATTGTGGATGATAGGGTGTAGTGAACTTGTAGTTGACACCACATTCCTTCCACATTGCAGTTAAGTAGCTCGACATGAAGTTTGCACCTCTGTCGGAGACGACCTCCTTAGGGAAGCCCACTCTGGAGAATACTCCAACTAGGGCTCTTGCCACCACAGGGGCTGTAGTGGTCCTAAGGGGAATAGCTTCAGGATACCTGGTGGCATGATCCACTATCACCAGTATAAACTTGTGCCCTGATGCTGTTGGTGGTTCCATGGGACCGACGATGTCGATCCCCACCCGTTCAAAGGGCACCCCCACCACAGGCATTGGTATAAGGGGGGCCTTTGTCGTGCCACCTGACTTACCACTGGCTTGGCAGGTGACACAGGAGCGGCAAAACTCCCTGGTATCTTCGTTCATGTGAGGCCAGTGAAAGTGCGAGACAAGCCTGTCCCACGTCTTCGTCTGGCCTAGGTGTCCTGCTAAGGGAATCTCGTGGGCCAAGGTAAGGAGGAAACCACGCTGAGACAAGGGGATAACCAGGCTCCTGGTCATGCCAGGCTTGGGGTCTCTTGCCTCAGTGTACAGGAGTCCATCTTCCCAGTACACCTTGTGGGTACCTGTGGCGTTCCCAGCAGCCTCAGCAGCAGCCTGCTGTCTGAGGGGTTCAAGGGAAGGGCAGTCTAACTGGTCCTTCCCCAGGTCTTCTCGTGTGGGTCCCCCTGAGCCCAGAAACTCAACTTGATCAAGTTCGAGTTCTGTAGGTTCAGTTTCCCGCAATTCCTGGAGGTCAGCCTCCTCTGAGACTTGATCCTCGACCTGGGGCAAGGGGGAAGGCGAGGCCTTAACCCGACTGCTCTTCTTCTTGGGAGGTGTCTGGTCCGTTGTTCCAGGATCCAGCACCTGTTCAGTGGGGCATCGTCTGACCTGTGACCTGGTCACAGCAAACACATGTGCTGGCAAGCCTAACATTTCCATGTGAGTCTGTTGCTCCACTTCCGACCATTGTGATGACTCCAAATCATTGCCCAACAAACAATCCACTGGGAGGTCTGAACTAACAACAACCTTTTTCTGGCCATTTACCCCTCCCCAGGAGAAAGCAACAATCGCCAAACTATGACTGGTAGTGACGTTGCTGGCATTGGTCACCAGGAAATCTGTACCTGGCATGATCTGTCCAGGGTCCACAAAGTGAGGCGTCACCATCGTGACACTGGCACAAGTGTCCCTATAGGCCTGAGCCATTCTTCCATTTATTAAAGGCGTCTGTCGGTATTTGCCCAAAGTATTGGGACTGACATCAGGGGATATATCCACATCCCCCGTACAGACAAGGACAGCCTGAGTGAGCGTACCAACTAAGTTGTCACACCCCTCAGAACCCAAGGTTAACCCAACTAGTTCCTTGGGAGGCGCACTACTACTGCTGGCTGTACTAGGGGGCACAGGTGCCTTAGGGGCTGCAGTAGCAGGAGTCTGCCCTCCTTTCTTGGTGCACTCACTAAACCAGTGAGTTTTACTTTTGCAGTATTGGCACCACCTTTTCGATTGACCTTCTTGATTCTTCTTTTTCTGGGAAGCCTGACCCCCCCCCACCCCCCCCCCCCTCTTTGGGTTGTTGGGGACCTGTCGAAGACTTCTGGTCAGTTTGTTCCCCTTTCGAATCTTTACCCTTCTGGTCTGCTTTCTTCTGACCACCCTGGTTCTGGCCCTGGTTTTGCTTAACCCTTGTTCTGACCCATCTGTCTGCCTTCTTTCCCAATTCTTGGGGAGAGGTCAGATCCGAGTCGACAAGGTGCTGATGCAACAACTGGTTCTGACAATTGTTTAAAATTTGTTCTCTCATGATCAAATTATACAATCCTGTGTAATCAGTAACCTTACTGCCCAGCAACCAGCCCTCCAAAGCCTTAGTGGCACAATCAACAAAATCAGACCAGTCCTGAGACTGAGTTTTCTGGGTATCCCTGAACAGCAACCTGTACGGCTCAGTGGTTAGGCCGAACCCATCGATCAGTGTGTTCTTCAGGACCTGGTAATTGTTAGCATCCTCGACCCTTGTGGTGAGGAGCTTATCTCTACCTTTACCTTCAAAGGAGAGCCACAAGATAGCTGCCCACTGACTCTGGGGGATGCACTGTACAGTGCAGGCCCGCTCCAAAGCAGTAATCCATTTGTGGATGTCGTCCCCTTGCTTAAAGGGGGGCACTATCTTATTCAGGTGCTTAGTGTCTAAACTCCTGGGTTCCCGTGGGGGAATGCTGCCACCAGTGGGAATTGTCCCACTCAACTCTTGCTCTCGAGCAAAGGCGAGTCTCTCCTTGGCTAGGGCAAGTTCTTCCCTTTCGATCCGCAGTTTGACTTCCCGCTCCTTTGCTTCGTACACTCTCCTCTGAGGTGATGTCATCCCTCTTCGAGCAGAGCCTCGAGAGCCATTGGTTCGAACAGATCTGTTAGAGCCTCTTGACAGAGATCTAACTCGTCCGTTCCCAATGTTAAGCTGGCCCGAGAGAGGGCCCAGGGGTCCCCTAGTACCAATCTCGTGCCGGCTTAAGTTGTCCTGAGTTAGCTGACTAACTATGACTGGACCTTTGTCTGCCTCATCCCAGATGTCTCTGGATCCTCGTCCTCCTCTTCGCCCTCGGCGGAGAGATGGATAAGGTCAGGGTCACCTCGGGTTCCCTCGAGGGGAGGCATATCCACTTCCGGATGAGAAGGGTCGGTGTTACCCGCCCTCCTGGCATCATAAGTCTCCAAGAGACCAATCAGAAACGGAATGGTAGGGTTTGCACCCTGCTTCAGCTTTCGAGATGTACAGATCTGTCGCATCTCGTGAAATCTAAGCGCAGCATATCTGGAGGTGACCTGTGGAAGGTCGACTGACACGAGGGGAGACTCAGAGTTTCCGCCTTTGTCTGACATGCTGCTTCTAGTGTGGTGTAAGTGATGCACCTACCTACACTATGGGTTTACCTACTGATCCCTTGCTAGGAGTTGTAGCCAAGGTGTGCTAAGCCTTGAGGAGCTACAACAGCTGGTTCAGTAGAACTCAGAGTATTCTAAGCTAAGTTATATGTACCTGGAGTACTTATGCGATCTTTAACAAGATATTCTTAGGATACGCGTGGTAAAACAACAGCAAGCTCAAATCCCAACCGCTGCTCACCAATGTGAGAAGTTGGCCCGATATGCAGCATTCGCTATTCTAGCGACCACTATGCATCGGTCCAAACGACCCTTATGGTGATTGGTTGTAAGTCAACCTTAGACCAGCTATCCTAGTAGCGTGGATACGAGCAGTCTTCGGGCTAAACTCTAGAGGGCGTGTTAAGCCAGCTGTTATACCATCACATACCCCTTGAACACCAAGTGAAAGGACACCACACAAGTGTTATGAAAATAAACAGTATATTTATTAAGAATCACAACAGCCCTGGACTCTTTATGAGGACAGGGTACTAAGCACAGAACAAAACTCTTAGGAAAATACTTCAAGTGCACAATTAAAACAAATGCCCGAGGGCACAGAAAGTTCTAATGGTCTCGGGCGGACCCGATAAGGCAAGTCGGAAGCGAGGGACTCGGGACCCTAGAGTAAGGAGGCTATGCAGGCACCGAAATGCCGAAGTTACCTAGCCACGAGGGCTGCGGCTGCACAAGTCTTACAGGCGTCGGGGGTCTTCGCTGACGAGCCAGGAGCCGGAAGAAAAGGAGTTACTGGCCGGCGACCAGTGATGAATAGTTCGTAGAGATCCAAGCCTGGATCAGAGATCGTTGATACCTGAGAGCAGAGGGGACCAAGTTCGTACTACTAGCCAGTAGTCAGAGGGTACCAGGAAGGCACCGGATGGCCGTCACCTCGACTAGGTGAGTGGGCGACGCTAGGCTCTGCAGTCTCACGGACCAGGAGGCGTTGTCGGCGACCAGGATGGAGGTGCGAGCTGTCCCACGGAGGTTGATGCTGTCGGCGTCGCTGGGCCCAGGATTGGGGCAACAAGCCTTGGCAGATTTCAGGGCCACGTGGTGGGCCTAAAATGGCGTCTTGAGTGGACCAGGAGGGTCCGGGGTGCTTCTCTCAAAGAAGGAAGCAAAGGCCAGTCTGGAGCAACCAGACCAGCAGCGTTGGTTGTCGGATGTCGTCGAAGAAGGACACAAGCCAGCGGCTAGTGACCAGACAACGTGCTGAGCAGCGAGCAGAAGGGCCCCACGCAGATCGTGGAGATGCTGGGAGACTGCACTTTGGTGCTGGAGCTGCTCAGGGTCCGGGCTTCTCGGACCCCAGAGCACTCACCAGAGAATTGCTTCGATGGTCGTGCTGTTTAAGAAGCGTGCAGGTTTTGATGATGGCCGGTCCCTCGAGGTCTCGTCGCACCCACAGATCTCAGCTGAGCTGATGACGTGGGTAGAGGTCAGAGGTGCCAGGGAAGCCGGTTCTCGTCGAGCTGGGCCGTCGGATCCTTGAGGAAGGACTTACAGCAAACCGCAGAGTTCTTAGATGGTGCCCGCTGGTGCAGGGTGACTACTCCTTAGTCACAAGGGAGAAATCTTGAGAAGAGTCTCGAAGTCCTTTCGTAGAAAGTATTCTTGATTCAAAGATGATCTAATTTGGAAGGGTCCCCGCTCCGGCCTTTATCCTAAAGAAAGGGGTGGGTACATGACTAGGTCCTGCCCTAAGGGTGGGACCAAGAAGGGGGGTAGTTACACCCCTCTCCCCTGTCGGACTTTCCCCAGGTCAGGGGCTGCGCGCCCCTGGAATTGGTTCTGACCGGCAGATGCGTAGTGAGCACCGGGGTGCCACTCCGCAGTCACCTTCTCGCAAAGCCCTACCTACCCAGAATACACAAACCCTGTCTGGGACGGTGCGAACACCGCTCTGGACAGGAAACCCTTTGTCCAAGCTCTCCTCGCTGGAAGGACTCCCAGCAGCAGGAGGTCAGACTCGTGTCTGTGGTGGCAGCATCCATTTTGTGGAGCTGAGGCTTTAGTTAACTTTAACCGGGGTTCACAGTTACGTACATGTCGTGTCCCTCTAGAAGGGCGGAATGCTAACCTCGTCGCCAGAATTGGTGAGGGGGCAGCATCCCGATTCGTATGACACCTTACTCGACATGTCTTGATAACGCTATACCGAAGTTACCGATATGATACGCGTTATCATGGAACAGCCATTGGGTCTTGGTTCCGCAAGCTGCAACCGGGCTCGGCTCGTGCCAGAGCCCAATTCACACGGGTCCATGCACTCTGCCTTCAGGATTGTCAAGGCCTGCCATAGGAGTGACTGATAGGAACCCGGGTGTCCATTGTGAGGTTAGATATAAGGGATACTATACCTAAAGCAACGAGCGAGTACGCTACGTTGCCCCAGCTGTCGTGCAGCCAGTTGTGTCAGTTTTAGCTGGCCATCCAGGGGTGGCATAATACATGCTTCAGCCCCTGGTAGGCCCTGGGTACACCGATGCCCTGAGTTACAGGGTCTGACAAGGTGGCCCAGTTCCAATTGGGTAATGCACCTAAGGTACACGCATCAATTTAGTGAGAGAACAGCTAGGCTGTGGGTCTGATTAGCAGGCCCACAGCCCGAGAAAGTCGTAAACCAGTGAAACAAAAGCAAAAAGTCCGGGTGATCATAGGATTGCAGACCCTACTCTCCTACAGGAGTATGTATGACTTGTGCACAAGGTTGTAAAAGATTATCTGAAGGAGATCCCAATGGAAAATAAGAACAAGAAGAAAGCTCAGCAGAATTTTTAGTTCTAAAAACTCTGTTGGCTTGTTCTGGAGTAAGTTTGACTATTACTCGCTTGTTCCACCATCCCTTTTTATCAAGGAAAAGAGAACCCTTAGAAACCTTAAGAAGCTGAGTAGGAAGAGAAAACTTAGATATTTCTTTCTTGACCCTGTTTGGAGTCTTGATCATGACCCAATCACCAACCATAAATGTATGTAAAAAAGGATTAATGTTAGAATTAAAGTGTTTCTGTTGAATCTTTTGTTGATTGGAAACATTTTTCTTTACAATATCTTTGTCATGGCAAGCTAGTTTTTACCTAGACCTTTGATGCACGATGGACATGTATTCCCATTAGGATTCCTTTTCTTGAGTAACCTGAAAGGCCAAATACCAGTTGAGGGTGTGAGCAAATAGGACCACACCTTTTTTTAAAGAAAACCTTCAACATCAACATTACATGAAATAGCGGTTTGTATGCCCTCCTTGATGAACCTATTCATCCTCTCAATCAAACCATTAGGTGGGGAGAATAGAGCGCTACTCTGAGGTGCTTGATATCATGTAAATTCAAACATTCTGGCATAACTGAAGCGCAAAAAGGAAATGCTTTATCGCTTACAATTTCTTTTTGAGAACCCTCAGAGTGAAAAACTCTACTTAAGAAATTGATAACTGAAAAATTGATAGTAAACCCATTTATAGTGATAGTCAAGGAATGTAATAATATAACATTTATCATGTGGCAAAACTTCAAATGGCCCTGCAATATGTAATGGCTAATTTGTCCCAAGCTTCCTCAGGTAAAGGAACACTGTGTAAAGGAAGTTGAGAAGTTTTCCAATGTTTGTCTGACACTAAACAGGTATCACAACTATTAATCCAATGTGCTACATCTTTGTCAAGAGCTGGCCACCAAAAGCGCACTTTCAACTTCCTTGAAGTGCCTCCAACACCTAAGTGACTTTGATGTGCTGCATGAAAAAGTTTATTGTGAAGCTTATAAGGAGAAATACATTGATCTCCCCTAAAGATCACATCATTTATGATGGATAGATCATCTGAAACTTGAGAATAAGATTTCAGAGAGGCAGGAAGAAAGCGTTCTTTCGGCCAACCTAAAATGATCATGTTTTTAACTGCCATTAAAGTTGAATCATCAGAATAACTTTTAACCCACTCAGATTGTGAAATAGCAAAAGGAGAAAGAACCAACTCTTCTATGGAGGCAACAGCACATTCTACATCATCAACATTCTTATATTGTGTATCATTTTCTAAAGGTAATCTAGAAAGAGCATTGGCCCTTAAATTATTACCTCCAGAAATGTGCCGTATAGTGAAAATATATTCGCGTAGTCTTGAAAGAATTCTGACAAGTCATGCCAATGCTTTTCCTGTCCCATTTCCGTTAAGAAGATGTAATAGGGGCTTGTGATCACTAAGGAGTATAAAATGGGAACCTCAAATATAAGTTTTAAAATTTTCTACCGCCCATGAACAGGCAAGGGCTTCTCTCTCAATGGTACTGTAATTTGACTCAGCACCATTGAGAGACCTTGATGCAAAACCAATGGTGTTCTCTTTGGCACCATTCCATTGGCAAAGCAACGCACCCAGCCCCTTCTGGCTTGCATCAACAGAAATTGTGCATTTTAACCCAGGAGTAAAGAAGGGACAAAGCAGGTGCCTCTATTACGACTTTTTTAACAAGATTGAATGCAAGTTCAGTTTCTTGAGACCACAAAAACTTCACATCTTTTTTAAGAGTGCGTTTAAAGGTTGAACTAATTGTGAGTAACTTTGAATAAACCTTGAATAGTATTCCGTTAAACCTAAAAAAGACTTCAAAGAGTCTTTATCTTTAGGAATGGGAACATTTTAATATAGCCTGAGTGAGAGAATATTTGGGCTTAATTCCTTCTGCCGATATCGAATGCCCAAGATAATCCACCTCTCTTGCAAAATATTTACATTTGTTTTTTCCTAAAGTTACCCCAACATCTTTGAAGCGAGACAATACCTTTCTTGGGGTTTTAACATGTCTTGATAGGCCTGAACACAATCAATATTATGCAGTAAAGTGTCCATACATTTCTGAAAGTCACTAGCCACCAAGGCCAATCCAAACGGGAGTCTCAAATACTTAAACGCTCCAAAAGGAGTGATAAATGTAGTGAGTTCTGAGGAACACAGAGAGAGAGAAATTTGATGGCAGGCACTTCTGAGGTCAAGAAGAGTAAAAAAATTTGAACCATAAATGCCAGTTAGTAAATCCTGAATTTTAGGTAATGGGTGGCAATCAATAATTATATTTTGATTCAAAGAGCGAAGATCAGCACATAGACGAATTCTGGAATCTTTTTTTTTTAACGACTACAATTGGACTGACCCATAGTGGGGAATCTGTTGATTCAATTATGCCTTCAGAAACCATCTTGTCTAATACTTTCTCTAAATCATCCCTTACATTAAGTGGTATGTTTCTCAATTTATGAATAACAGGAATGGCATTTGGTTTGAGCTTGATAAGATGTTCAAAATTTCTGATCTTTCCAACTGAGTCGTTAAAAACTTCTGGAAAATCTGAAATAATCTCATCAATCAATGTTTTTTCACTACTGGTCACGAAAAAAATAGGGCAATCCGAACCTGGGACTAATTTAAGGCCCATTCTCGCAAGGTCCTGCCACCCAAAGATGCTCTTTCATTCAATGGCAACGTAAAGCTTTGTTTTTTATGCATCTACCTTGAGATGAAACATTAGTTATAAAATAACCCAGCATGCCTATATCCTTACCACCATTAGCCTTTGGAATGATGTTCTTTGGGTTGCTAATGCACATGAGAAAACCAATGAACATTGAACAAAACATCGGAAATAATGGTTACAGGTGCCCCTGAAACTGCCATCATATCAAATGAATATTGATCAATTATAACTTCACAAGTTGGATCCTTTGCACGATTAATGTCAGGTGAAGTTTCTATTGAATCAATAGAAAGTATAATTTTTTCTGGTATAATATATGAAGATACATCCAATGCATTGATTTCAACAGTGTTGATATTAAGGGCCATATGTATCAACATCCCGTTTTGCGTTTCGAAATAGCAATTTTTAAGGAATCGCTATTTAGAAATTGCAAAATGGTATGTATGTAGAAATTCGCTTCTTTTTAGCGATTCCTTAAAATTCCTTAATTGCGATTAGCAAATTGCTAATCGCAATTGAGGAATAATTTCCCATTCATTTCTATGGGCCAGGAGGCCCATAGGAATGAAGGAGAAATTTGCGATTCGCAATTTGCTAATCGCAAATTGAGAATATCTTCAAGGGTGCAGGGGTGTCCAAAGGACACCCTGTTGCACCCCTGAAATCTGCATGGGTGCACATGTGGCGCACATACATGACCTAAGGGCATGTATGAGCGTCACATGGCACCATTGGATTTTCAAAAAAATGCTTTTTTTAAAGAATTCGCTACTTACTACCAACTAGAAGTTGGTGGTAATTTGCGATTCCTTAAGGGCATTTTTGAAAAAAAAAATCCTTGATACATTGCATTTAAGGAATTGTAAAATTTGCGATTCGTTAAATGCAATCGCAAAATAAGGAATGGCAAATTTTGCGATTCCTTATTTTGCACCCAAATTGTTTGATACATACCATTTTGCGAACCCATTTGACCTTCATACATATGGCCCTTAGGTTCTCTACAGGAGAATCTAGAGATGAAACATCAACGTCAGAATTTTCCATTGAAGTTATGGCACTAACTTGAATTGCCCGTTTGCTTCTACAGACAGTGTGAAAATGTCCCATTTTGTGACAAAGTGTACACCTTTTTCCTAAAGCAAGACAAACAGGACTGTTCCCACATCTGTAACATGAAGAAATAGTTTTTCTTTGGAATGGTTTGGCAAATTTGTTTTTTGAATAAACAGCATTAATGTGCACATCATTTTGCATTGAAGAAATACTTTCCTCCTAAATACATTTTGATGAAACAATTGATCTTTCTATGCTTTTAGCCATGTCAATGACTTCCGAGAGAGAGGGATCACGGCAACTTAGGATTCTTTCTTGTATTTTTTTATGAAAGCACTTATAAACAATTTGATCTCTGATCACAGTCTCTATATATGCTCCAAAGTTGCAATCTGCAGCTAAATTTCAGAGTGCAGAAATAAATTCCTCCACTGTTTCATGTTGTTCCTGCTTTCTTTTCAGAAGTTGTATCATTAAGAACGTCAAGTGTCTCGAGGAGGACGTCTGAATTGACACGCTATTTCCTTCGACTTGTCCTCTCCAGCATTGGTGTTTCCAGTTTTATATTATTAGCATTATCAATGCATTTCCAAGTAATTCAGTATCCTGAATGAGAGTGAATGTTTCAATGCTGATTTAGTGATGTTTAGTGCTGCCAAGATATTCAGGAAAGGAGTCCTGCATGAGAGTGAATATTTCAATGCTGATTTAGTAATGCTTAGTACTGTCATGTTATTCAGGAAAGGAAACATGACAATACATTGTTTTTGTGTGTTATTGTTTTGGCCTTATGAGCATCTTTGTGTTCAAGGGTTTTTAACTGCCATGGGGTTTTGTGCCATACCTTCTTGTGTATGGTGTTGCAGAATGGTGTGTGTCTGTGCCATGTTTTGGAGCTGGCGGTGGGGCAGTTGATACGTTTCTTGCTTATTCAGGTGTGTCACAGTTAAGGGTGAAGGGCATAGAAAAGGCCTTATTTTGGGAATGTAAGTGAGGTTATTTATACTTTTTGATGACACTTTCCACCCTCACGTCTGGTTTGGGTGAAGGCTATTTATGAAGTTTTAGCCACCCTTCCTAAGGAGGAAGCCAAATCTATGAACTGTTAGTGAATCCATTTTACTTGTTTGGTGTCTTTTGGTATCCTCACTTACCACCCTTACTACAGGTTACTGGGTTAAGAGCAGTTAGATGCTACATGGTTGAGAGGAGGGGTGTTCCACACTTACCACCCTTACTTCGCGTAAGGGTGGAGGGTAGTGTTGATGCTTTATGCTTTGTGTGGAGTGTTGTTCCACACATTCCATCCTTACTTCAGGTTTGGGTGAAGGGCAGCTTAGATGTCATACGGTTCGTGTGGGGTGGTGCTCCGCCCTATCTTAGTTTTGGATGGTTTTCTACTGCGCCCTGTGGTCAGTGCCCTACATACCACTTTTATGTTAGCCTGGCTAGCTGGCATGTTTGTAGTATCAGGGTTCGGGTTGTGTTTTTGGAAAGGGAGTTGATGTCAGTGCATTCCTTTTACCTTTCACAGTGTTTTCTTTGCTTGTTTTATTTTAATATTTGTTGTGCGCGTAATGTTCCCATCTGTTATGTTCATGCATTCACATTAGTCCTTTACTACAATGTTTATATGCATGCAGGTGTTCTACTGCTATTCTTTTGCCTGCAGTGTTTCAATTGTCATTCTTATGCATGCATTAGTTTTAATATATACTTTTTAGAGTTCCATTCTGATTTGTGTAAAGAAAGGAGATGTGTTGGTATACCCGCAGCTCAGCCAGTGTGACTGTGGTAGTGGAATGTTGGTGTGTGAGGGGGCTGTGGAATGTTAGTGAGAGATTCAGTTGGAGGATGGACTGAGCAGCAGGAAGGCTGCTCCTGGAGGGGCTCTTTTTATCATCTTACTCAATAAAACTACTTAACTAATCTACCTGGAACCGGGCTTGCTTTCTTCAACAACAAGCACAACTAAGCTAGCCACCAGGTCAGAGTCTGTCAGTCACCTGACACCCCAGCTCCCAGAGCAGCACAGAACGTGTCCTGCTTCTTTTGCTCAGTACTATTAGCAGCGCTCTGGCTTGACAGGTTCAGGAGGTGCTTTAAATATATGACTTTGCATTTCAGTGCTATGATGTGGATCACCATACTGAAATGCATTAATCTAACACCTGATGTGTGGCACTTATCTGGGCTGTCCATTATGGGGGATACCAAGGGCCAGACAGGGCTTTCAAAACTCCCTTTGTTTAGCTGCAGAAAAGGTGTCCACATGTTCACTGAGTCTTCCCTGTCAAGCCCATTGACAAGGAAGAAGACTCTTGCCATTGCGAAAATGTTGCAAAGACACAGCAGTACACCAAAGATATAGCTTTAACTGTGAAATAATAAGTCCTATATTATGAGCAGGTCTGAACTTACGAAGACAGCTAATATTGATAAAACGTCAGATCTACTCAGTGATCAATGAAAAGCTCTTCATCTCCTACTATAACAGTTGGACCCAAAGAACTAGCAACCACCCCTTTAAAATAGGACAATATTCTTTAGGACCTGAGACCTTTTTAGCCCAGCAACATTTCCATTTTAACACACCTACCAATCATCAGGGTACAATGTTGGCTACCATTTATGGGTTCCACAAATCACACACGTCCTGTTCAGTTCTACCCAGGATTAACCACAGAAGCCGGACACCAGGGCCACAGGTGGGTTTTTACTGTGGATGTTACCAACTAGACCTGGACTGTCCACAAAAATAATAGAACCAGTAGCCTTCCACAGCATCCCTCCTGCCTGAACAATCAGGTAATCAGGGAGGTAAATTCAACCTTCGTTACATTTTATGTTATATGCATTTGTAAAGTGCACTGTCACCTGCAAGGGTATCCCGGCGCTGAGCAGGTGTTTGTATCTAGCCTTGCCTATGGTAGCTTGCTTAATTGAAAAGCAACGTCTTCAGTATCTTGCAGAATTCAAGAAGAGAGGAGGAGGCTTTGATGTGGAGTGGAAGGCCATTCTACATACAAGGCAGCACTTAGACATTTTCATCAGCAAATAGGTGACACCAAGGAAAAAAACACCAGTGGAGAACATTGAAGGAAGCTCCAACGGCTTCACAGAGATCTTCTTGATCGTTAAGGATTTGGCCTCACCCTCAGCCACTGCAACTAACATTGCTGTCTCCCAAAAACTCTGCGACAACCTATCCAACTTCTTCCACAGCAAAACTGCAAACATCTACAGCAACTTTACACACAAACCCAAACCCAGAGAACTCATTGCCAACCTACCCACCATCAACCTATACGACCATTTGGCCGAATGGAAAACCATCACCAGAAACGACACAGTGGCAATCATGTGGACCATCCACTCAGGGACCCAAGAAACCCATGCCCACATCACATCTACAACCTGGGAACATCACCAATCAGCACCACCCTGACCCCCATCATCAATACCTCGATCATGTCCAGCATTTTACCAGATGAATGGAAACTTGTAGAAATCAAACCCTTCCTTAAGAAGCCCCCAGACGATCTGAATCAACTGAGCAACGTCTGACACATCTACCTGCTCCTCTATTCAGTCAAATTGATTGAGAAGGCCATCAACAAGCAGCTCACAACCCACCTTGAATTTCACCATCTTCTAGGCAACACTCAATTAGGATTCAGAGGGAACAGCTGCTCCCAAACAGCACTCATCACAACCACCGACGACATTCAAATCATCCGGGACTGAGGAGAAACATCGGCGTTCATCCTGCTTGACCCCACTGCGGTCTTCAATGTTGTCCCTCATTGGAAGACTCCACAAGATTTGCATGCTAAAATCTGCTTTCAAATGGATCTGCTCCTTCCTCAAGGGAAGAACCCAAATGGTCAGGCTGCCACCCTTCACATCAATGACCAAGAAATGTATATGCGGAGTCCCACAGTGATTGTCCCTCAGCCCCATTCTTTTAAACATATACATGGCATAGCTCGCCAACATCATCCGATCACAAGATGACACCCAACTCATCCTCTTCTTGATGGACAAGGCAACCACCACCAGAACCAACTGCATGACCATGAAAGCATACTGGATGCGAACCAACTGCCTGCAGCTCAACTCCGACAAGAGAGAAGTGCTGGTCTTTTGCAACAGGACCTCCCAATGGGGCAGCACCTGGTGGCCGTCGTAGCTAGGACCAACACCCACTCCGACAGACCACAAAGGAAACCTAGGGGTCATCCTAAATGACAAAATCAACATGACAGCTCAAGTCAATGCAGTGTACACCATATGGACCATAACACAAGCACTCATCGCCAGCAGAATGGACTATAGCTACACTCTTTATGTCCGAATCACCACACAAGTCCTGCACAGACTCCAGACCATCCAGATCACCACTACAACACTTATACTCGACCTCCCACACTGTACCCACATCACAAAACACATTAGGCAGCTTCTCTTGCTTCCCAATTCAAACTTCCCATGCACCCAATCAAATCCCTACACAACACAGGACCAGAATATCTAAACGGCTGCGTACACTTTCCTCTACCCACCAGACACCCACTCTCTCCCTCACTTGCACACATTCCCCGCTTGTGCAAAAGCAAAACTGGAGGGTTTCATTCTTCTGCAATGCACCCAAGACATGGAACAACCTCCCTCAACACATCAGAGTCTCCTCCTCACGTTTTGAGCTTCATATAAGCACCTTGGAGACTATAAAGCTACATACCTGCCCAAGTGCCTGGATACCCTCTTGGGTGATTAGTGCACCATACAAATCAATATGACATTACATTCTATGCTTTTAGGAGTGATGTAAGGGAATACCTGCCCTCCTGATCAGGTTCTGTGTATGCATGGGATCTGTGTGAATATGAGTCTTGTGAAATGGAGGTGGTTGATGAAGGAGATGCAACTGTTCAAGTAGGTGGACCTAAGTTGTGTAGTGCATTGAATGTGTGTGTGAGTGGTCTGAAATGAGCACCTTTGTGTATCAGGAACCAGTGATGCTCCCTGAGGTTTGGTGTGATGTGAGTTCTGTTTGGGAGGTAGAAGATGAGTCTGGCTGCTGAGTTCTGGATGGTTTGTAGTCTTCTATTGAGTTGCTGGGTAATCCTTGCATAGGGGTTGTCCCCGTAGTGCAACTTGTTCATGATTAGGGTGTGAATGAAAGTTTTTCTAATTTTGCTTGGGACCCATCTAGAGATCTTTCTCTGCATCTTCAGGGTGTGAAAGCAGGATGCAGTGACAGCGTTGACTTATCCTCTCATGTCCAGTTAGCTGTTGTTGAATATTCCACTGTACCTGTCTTGGTTTCTGGGTGTGGGTCCCAGGGGGTTGGCCATCATTTGGAATCCACTGTTGAGTTGTTCTTGCTGAAGAGAACTACTTCTTTTTTGTCAGTCTAGAGCTTGAGACAATTGACTTTCATCCAGTTATCGATTTTGGTCCAGCAAGTAGTGAACTTATTTCTTGCGTTGGGAGGCTTGTCTGAGAGAGAGGTATGAATTGCGTATCGTCAGCCTAGCAGAGGATGCTAAAGTTGTGTGTGCAGATGACATCAGTGAGAGGGGTCATTTTTGTGTTGAAGAGGGTGGGGCTGAGCAGTGAATCTCCGCAGATATGTTTGCGCATCAGAAAAGTAAGAGGCCAGAGTGTTTCATCTGTTAAGCAGGAGCATATCCAGTAGAGAGCTTGTACTTGAATGCCACTCCTGTGCTGGTTCCTGATAAGGATGGGGTATGAGACTGTGTTAAATGCAGCAGAGAGGTACAGAAAATTAAGAGACGTCATGCCTCCTCTGTCAATGATCATATGGATGTTGTCTGTGGTGGTGATGAGTGTTGTTTTCTGTAATGTGGTTGGCCTGAGGAGCTGGTGATTGCGGAGGTGGTTGATGAGATGCTGTTTGATTAGTTTCCCTAAAGACCTTTGCCTGGTGTGGTAGGAGGGAGATGGGTCTGTAGTTGGACTGCTTGGCTGGGTCAGCGAACGACGTTTTGAGCAGGGGCATGTCAGTGGCATGTTTCCTGGTGTTTAGGAATAAATCGATGAAGGTGTTGACAAAGGGTGTTAGTGCTTTTTTGATTGGTAGGAGTCCTTTGGTGAAGGCGTGGTGGGGCAAGGGTCAGATGAGATGTTCTTCATGGTAGGGAAAGATATATTAAACCAATTCTGAGAGGTTTCGTGCAGGTTAAACCAGCCCTATTGTACTTACAACTTATGGAAAATACAGTAGTAATGTACGGGGTAGCAAATTTTCTGACTATGTCTATCCGGTCAAAGCGAACTAGACTAAAACCAAATAACTAACACAACCTAAAAATGCCTGCACTGAATAAATGACCTTTGTTTATGTAACCCAGAGTTGTACAAATTATGAATGCTTGAGTGGCACATTTTGCACTTTACCCTAGGTGGCTAGCATTTCCCGTACCCAAAAATGTAAAGATTTGCTAGTCTTTTGTACTGTTTTTCTTATAAACTGAATACCGTTGTGATCATTGTAAATACGTTTGTAAAGATGATTTTTATATGAATTTGTCATGTGTAATTAACTTTTTAATTTTTTAACTTGTTTTAAAAAAAAAAAAAAAAAACTTGTGTGTATGATTGAATATGGTCCTGTAGCATACTTTTATGATTTTAAAACTATCGAATAAAGTGTTTCTGACTTGACTGGACTCATGGTAGCAGCAATTTTAATGGTGGTGACTGTGAGCCATGAGGTTAGGGTTTGCTCTTTGTTTGTGATGGAAAGTTGAGTTGCAACTGTGAAGGGGTCGGATTGAGGGCCAAAATTGCTGTATATGGAGGTTATTTTAGGACAGAGGAATTTTAAGAACTTGTCAAGGTTTTGTGAGGGGGTGATAATATTAGGAGGTGGCAGGAGGCATGTTGAAATCTTTACTCATGGCATACATTTCCTTGCTGCTTTTAGTTAAATGAAATGAATTGAAATGAAAGATGCTTTTATATAGCGCATTGCTACCTGGAGGCATCTCAGCTCTGACAGCGGAAGGATTAGCGTGGCAACCAGACTATGGGAATAGCCAGGTCTTTAACAGTTTACAGAAGACAAGATTGTGGGGGTTCTTTCCGTAGGTAAAGAGGAAGAGAGTTCCACAATGTTGATGCATTGTAGGAGAACATACTACCTCCACTTCTGGCTTTCCTAATCTTTGGAACAGTAGCTAGGTGTAAGTGGTCCAATCGAAGGCATCTGTTGGCACGATAGGGATGATTAATGGAGTGATTAATGGCAGGACTTTTCCCAGCCAGTGACTTATGTATTATGCACATCGCCTTGAATTTGATTCTCTCCTTGATCTTCAATGTGATCTGCAATCAATGTGATCTGCAAGAGCTGTACACTTGGTGTTCCATATCTGCTGGTGGAAGTAGCTTAGGACTGATTTAAAGATTTCTTTCTCTGTGGTTTCTTAACCTTTCTGCCATTTGTGCTCCAGTTGCTTGCAGTGGTTTTTCGTCAGGCTTAGCACCTCAGTGTACCAGGCCAGGCCATTGAAGGGAGACAGAGTATTGGCACATGCAGTGATCCAGCGGTTGAGGTTCTTGATGGTTTTCAGCAAGTTGCTGGTGTGGTCAGGCTGGTGTGTTCAGAACGCCAAAGCTCATTGCTCTTCTTTCATTCTTCTTCAACTGCAGCCTGCGGTTATGATGGTCGTAAGTCTGTGATGGTGTGGGATGGGTGTGCTGAAACTGATGAGGGTGTGGTCTGTCCAGGTCAAAGGTGCTGGCTTGTCGATTGCAATGTTGCTGATTGATGAGGAAATTGAGTATAATAGGTGTCCTGAGGTCTGGTTGTGCTTGGTAATGCTAAGCTTTCTGAGTTTTCATGAAGGGCCATAGACTTTTTTAGTTGGTGTGGTCTTTTATTTGAAAGTTAAGGTCTCCAAGAAGGATGAAGGTGTTGGCAGCTATGTTGAGAGATATGACGAAGTCTGTGATATCGCTGATGATACTGATGCGGGATCCTGGTCATCTGTATATGAGGGTTCCGCCTAGGGAAAAGTTGCCTGTGATGCGTATCTTGAATGTTAGGTGTTTATTGTAGCTGGTAGGGTATTGGTGGTGCAGTTGATGGCATCTTTGAATATGATGGCGACTCCACCCCTCAATAAAACACCAACCTATTTCTGCTTTTGAACAACAACCCATTACTTGTTTAGAAAACTGTTGCTTACCATTTCACTTCATGAATGAAAGCATTGTCAACTTTCTAGCCTCATGCTATCCTGTACTTAAACAATGGTGAAAACGATTCACCTTGACCTCATTCACTGGTGCTTTACAATCCCCAGATCCTTTCTGCTTTCATTCATCAATTTCAAACGTGTGCCTTGAATGAGTCATTTTAACAATGAGAACCTGATTCACTCCTTTGAGACCCTCACAGGTGAGTCAACCATGATTGATTGATTGATTGAATACGATTTCAACCTTTAAACTTTGATAACATGAGCATCAGCAAGCTCTAGGAAAAAATCATTGTTTTGATGGTTTCAATACGTTCCCATCAAGTGATGAATCTGGTTGGCCATTTATCTAGTATATCTCTTACTTTGGTTTGGGTAATTTTTCATTGTAATCAAAGCTGGTCTAATAGATTTTTGAGGGCAGAACCGCCGTTTTGTCCTTATTAGGGTGTAACGTGAGACTAGGGCATGATCCATGATAGTTAAAATGATGTTGGGAATGGCAGTATCAGCTTGAGATGTCAAGAGGAGAATGTCATCTGCATATGCTGCAACTTTTTGTGGACCTGCTAGAAATGGGATGTCGGGGTTATATGGGTTCTCTCTAATTTTCATCAGTAGTGGTTCCAATGTGATTAGAAAAGGAAGAGGGGGAGAGGAGTTGGCCTAACGGCTAGGGCAGTCGACCTCGAATCTGGGTAACTGCGTTTGAGTCTCGACAATGACACTGAACATCCTGTGATTCTGGGCAAATCACTTAATCTCCCTGTGCCTAACAAAAATGAATCTGTCCTCATGTAATGCAACTGGTGCTCTGATACCTGATTTGGGTCAAACTTGCAATATACATAAAAATCTATAAACAATAAAAAGAGAGGAGAGGGGAAATCACTATTTAGTGGCCTTCGGTAGGCTGAAGCTGTTTGAAAGGTTTCCGTTGACGTTAATATGGACTTTAGGTTCCATCTATAGTGCAAGAATCATTTTAGATAGATTGGGACTGAGATTAAGTGCAGTAAGGGTAGCCTTAGGTAGGAAGGACCAGAGAACCTTGTCAAAGGCCTTTTCAGTATCTAGTGCAATCATGCATGCCGATTGGCTGAGGTGTTATGCTTTTTCAATGATATGACCGCAGAGTCTGACATTATCTGCACTGAACTGCACTGATATATACCGCACATTCCTGCCCTTTCCTGTGGCGTAGGGCAGTGCAACAGGGAAGGCTTGTGGCACTGCTCTACGGAAAAATATTGTAAATTCGGGCCTCAATGTGCTTGTAATATAGTTTACCCATGGGACAGTGAATTGAATTATCCAAAGAGAAGCAATCAGACAAAATCTCTCCCGAGAAGTCTGCTTCCGGGGTACTCTATACCTTAGCCCCCATAATAGGTGGACAAGTTTAGTTTTGTCTTCGAAAGGGTCTGACCCAACATCACAGCAACACATAAAAGATGACGAGGCTTCGGGGACAGCCTAAGAGGAAATTTATTTTCCACCTATTGTAAATCTTTCGTGCCCTTGTACCCCCATACCCTATTTCCATAGGTCGCTATAGCAACGCACTTACTCTCTGACCTCCGGGCCAAGGCCAGCACTCTCCCCAGCAGCTCCACCTGGTTGTCGACCGCCCCAACATCCGAGCCCTCCACCCGTGCAAGGTTCGAGCCAGCAGTTCATCTCTGCACTACAGGCTCACTGCAGGCTCTCCTGGTTTTTCCCTCCTGATTTCCGCTTGCTCGCTGTATTCTCATTTGTGTTTTAATCACTGTCTGCTTATTGTGCCCCTTATTCTGCTTATTGTGTCGTTATTCTGCTTATTGTGCTTTTTGTGTCCTTATTCTGCTTATTGTGTCCTTCGTTAGAGTTCTGCTTCTCCCCTTTTACCGCTGCTGCTGCCCGTGCAGCCCTGCCCTTGACCCAGCCGCTCCCACCTCCCAGCCTCTGCTTCCGCCCCCTCCCCTCCACATGGCAACTGCTGACGGTTGCGCCACTGGTTCGCTGAATGCGTGCTTAAGGCAAGCCCGTCTGCACCCGTCCGTGCCTGGACCGTGCCCAGCACCAGACCCCCTGGCCCCCACGAACGCCACGTCTCTGGACTCCACTACTAAGGCAACACCCTCCACGAACTCAACACTGGCCGATCATCAAACTGCTTCCAGGCCAGCCCGAAACTCACCCACGGACCCTTCACCTGCCAAAGCTGCAGCTTGACCAGCTGCCAAACACCTACACGTCCTACCCCACCCGTCAGAGCCGAGTGCAACCACCTCAGATGCATATTACTCAACATCTGCTCCATCCACAAGCATGCCTTCGAACTCTGGGACCTACTCGGTCCAGCCTCCACGGACGTCGCCTTCCTAACCGAGACCTGGATGAACCCCTCCTTGGCACCCGACATCGCTATAGCCATCCCAGATGCCTACAAGATCACCAGAAGGGACTGCACCAACAGACCTGGAGGAGGAATCGCCATCGTCAACAGAAACACCCTCAAAGTCTCGACCTGCATAGCAGACACCTCCAGCACCGCTGAACACCTGCACTTCCAGATCCACAAGGACTCCAACAACACCCTCAGAGGAACACTCGTGTACAGACACCCTGGACCCTGGCAACAGTTCATCAACGCCATCTCTGACATCGTCAGCACGCACTCTCTTGCTTCCACATACTACATCCTCCTTGCAGACCTGAATTTCCACCTCGAACGCCGACGACAGCAACTCCGTTGCTCTCCTCGATAACCTTGCCAACCTTGGACTCAAACAGCTCGTCACAACCCCCAACCACAGAGCTGGACACTCACTCGACCCCCTCCTCTCCGCCAGCAACCACATCTCCTTCAGCCACACCACTGAACTCCACTGGACCAACCATCGCTGCGTCCACTTCACCTTCAAGAAACCCACCGCGCACCACCACCAACAATGGATCCCCTACCGCAGCTGGAACAAGATCACCGAAGACCAGCTCATCACCACCCTCGCCCGAGACCCACCAACAGACACCACCGACACCAACGCAGCAGCCCGCAACCTCAGGCAATGAATCGACAACTGCGCAAACACTCTCGCCCGATCAAAAAACCCTCAAACAGACGCACCGACAGAAAGGCCAGTTGGTTCACCACTGACCTCCAGGATTCGAAGAGGACTTGACGAAGACTCGAGAAGCAGAGGCGCCACGAACAGACTCCGGACAACCATGCTGCCCTAAAGAACGCCAGCTGCAAGCACCACCAACTCATTTGAGCCACCAAAAGGAAATAAATGTAAATGTAAATGTCAATTTACATTTACATTTACACAAAAGGATATAGTTCAAGGAACGCATCGACAACAGCAAAGAGCTCTTCATCATCATGAAGGAACTCCCCAACCCCAGCTCCAGCGCCAACATCCCGCTGTCTCAAGACCTATGTGACTCCTTAGCCACCTTCTTTCACCGCAAGATTGCAGACATCCACAACAGCTTCAATGCCCAGACCCTCCCCACAGCCGGCGACACCACAGATTCACCACCCCCCAGCCTTTCCAACTGCCTGCTCTCCTGGACCCATGTCAACGATGACGGCACCATGAACACCATCCAATCCGTCTCACCATCCGACCCCTGCCCCCACCACTTCTTCAACAAAGCAAACCGCATCCTCGCACCCCTATGCCCGAAAATCATCAAAAGCTCCTTCGAGACTGCCACCTTCCCGGAAAGCTATAAGCACGCCGAGATCAACACCCTGCTCAAAAAACGCACAGCGGACCCAAAGGACCTCAAGAACTTCTGGCCCATCTCCCTGCTTCTGTTCCCGGCGAAATTCATCGAAAAGATCGTCAACATGCAACTGATCCACTTCCTTGAGGAGAACAACAGCCTGGACCCATCCCAATCTGGATTCCGCAACAATCACAGCACTGAAACCGCTCTCATCGTTGCCACAGACGACATCAGGACCCTACTGGACAACGGCAAAACCACAGCACTCACCCTCCTGGACCTCTCGGCCGCCTTCGACACCGTCTGGCACCACACCCTACGCACACACATACACAACGCAGGAACATGCGACAAAGCCATAGACTGGAACACCTCCTTCCGCACCAACAGAACCCGGAGGGTCCACCTCCCCCATTCCGTTCTGAAGCCACTAAGATCTTCTGCAGTGTACCCCAAGGATCATCCCTCAACCCTACCCTTTTCACCGTCTACATGGCACCGCTCGCCAACACAACCTCAAAATCGTCTCCTACGCTGATGACACTCATCTGATCCTCTCACTCACCAAGAACCCCGCCACCGCTAAAACCAACCTCCACGAATGAATGAAGGCTGTCACCCACTGGATGCAGAACAGCCGTCTGAAACTTAACTCAGACAAGACAGAGGTACTCATCCTTGTCCACCTCCTCCGCCTGGGATGACTCTTGGTGGCCAGCCACCCTGGGAGCCTCACCCACACCCTCTAACCACGCACGCAACCTGGGGCTCATCCGGGACTCGTCGCTCTCAATGACCCAGCAAGTCAACGTCGTGTCTCCCTTCTGCTTTAACACCCTCCGCATGCTCTGCAAGATCTACAGATGGATCCCCACCGGAACCAGAGGACGGTCACCCAGGCCCTTGTCAGCTGCAGACTGGACTACGGGAACGTCCTCTACGCAGGAACCACGGCCAAACTCCAGAAAAGACTCCAACGCATACACAACGCCTCCACACACGACTCATCCTTGACATACCCCGCCACACCCACATAACCACCCACCTGAAAGCCCTGCACTGGTTCCCAGTCAACAAGAGGATCACCTTCAAGCTCCTCACGCACGCTCACAAAGCACTCCCCAACGCCGGACCGGCATACCTCAACAAACGTCTCACCTTCTACACCCCGATCCGCCAGCTTTGTTCCTCTGACCTCGCTCTCGCCACCGTCCCACGCATTCACAGGTACTCCACCCGTGGCAGATCCTTCTCCTACCTCACCGCCAAGACATGGAACACCCTCCCCACACAGCTGCGACAGGCCCAGGACCTGCTGACCTTCAGGAGACTTCTCAAGACCTGGCTGTTCGAGCAGTAGCTGCACCTCCCCACCCCTCATCGCCTTGAGACCCTCACAGGTGATTAGTGCGCTCTACAAATTATTGATTGATTGATTATATGTGCTCACAATCTCCCTCACAAGTTTGTGCCCCGATCTAAAAGTGAAGCTAAAAAGGGATTCAATAGCGCTCCGACACTGATATGCCGTAGTTGTTTGTCGAAAATTCCAACTTAAAGGTAATGAAGGGGAAAACCCAGAGCCATAAAGTTTGACACTTTCTATCTCAACCCTTTCTATTTAGAATTTCTTAGGGTTTTTTGTTTTTTTGTGACAATTTTCATAATAAAGGTTTTGCCAGCTAGAGGTCGTGCAGGTGAGGAAACCATCCAAAAGTAATTCAAGGTAATTTGCAGTTCTAGAAATTAAAACATACTACGCTATATGAGAGTGAACATAAATAATAAAGTATACTATTTTCCTGGTGAGGAAAGGAATGGGTCTGTCCGCAAAACACTCTACAACTGCGGAACAAACCCTAAGTGTTGCATCATGGAGTATGTCAAGATGGCAGCTGGAGTGAGTTAGGGGAGTTAGATTGAGAGCTATATGTGTGGCGGGCCATACCATTGTGTGTTTTTTGAAGGGGTGTGGCAAAGTCGGTTGAACTACGCATGGACAGTGACATCCCTACCAGGGAGGTCGGTGGAGGACTCTGGTTTGTGATCATCTGATACATTTGTCTGAAGTGGGTGGTGGCCTTGTGGAGAGCTGTCCTGAATTGTCTAAACTCAACCTTAAGATATGGAGAGGTCTGAAAAGAGTAGGCAGATCCTGTTCAACACGGTGACTGGCGAGAGAAGAATGAGAGGGAGGGAGAGAGCGATAGAAACGGATGAGCAAGAGACGGTAGGAGAGAGAAGGTGGGAGAGATTGAGAGACAGAGGCAGAGAGCTGTATGGAAGTGATGACCACTGCACAGTGCTTAATTTGTAAAACAAAAGTGCCAGGGCTCTCATCAGTGACGGTACCGACACATCTAGAAAGCATCCTACTCCAACAAGTGTAACAATTCAGACTATTCCAGGCCCCCAAAGCTATAAGACTAGCTTGGCCAGCAGGTAATAGTCACTTTTAATGTATTTTGAATTAATAATTGGCAGGTGTTGTTTTAGCTAATATAGCCGGACAGCGCCACCTTGTGGCAGACTGTCTCAAGCTCTGGTGTTGAGAATTAAGTGCTGGTGCCGAGCACAGGAAAATGCTGGCTCAAATTACGCACCTCCTTTACCCATTCCAGAACACTGGTTGCTGTGTAAATAGTTAGTTTTGCAGTTGGAGTGCACAGCTGTCAACGCCAAGATATGCTCATGGGAAAGAGCATTATGTTTTACAAATAAATAAAAAACTCATCACTTTGTGTTGGGAATTGGGAATTATTATTTTGTAAGCTTTACTTTTTATTCCCACTAATTTGTCAGTTCTTTAAAATCTTTATCTCCTGTTTTTTTATGTTGTGCAGATCACATGGTTGGTGAAAACGTATAGCAAATGTTCTGGCCTGCAGGAAGGTGAGATTCATGCCAGTTACCTGCCACTGAGCCACGTGGCTGCACAGTTCTTTGACATGTGGTTACCAATGTGCCTCGGAGGAGCCACGTACTTTGCAACTCGAGATGCGAAGAAGGTAATATACTTCCATGGTAGTTTATTATGTGTGTGATCTCCGCCTTATTTCAATACCTTTGAGGGTATTCCCACACTGGTGTTCTCCCTGCACGGTCAGCAGAGGTCATGGTCTCCACTTTTCTGTTGGATGCCCGGCTGCTTCGGAGATCCCCGCCAGACAGGCGAGAATCTCTGCAAATTCATCGGGACAACTTTGTGGCGGGTCAACTGTACGACTTTACTTGGCTGAGCTGGCAGCAGGGGCCTTCTTACACAAAGGGCGCACATTCCCGGTTTGCCCCACAGTGCTCCTTAATAAGCATTTTAATGCAATGTTGTCTGTAGGGAAAGTGCACGCCATCACATTGAATGCGCTGCCCCCAGGGCAAAGTCGCGCTGCCCTGAGGGCGGTGCATGTTAGTGAAAAACGGTGAAGCTTTGAAGCAGCCGCTCCGTGTTTCACTGTGCAGAGGGCTGCCATCAGAGCGCCTCCTGACCGTAAAGACGTTACATCATTTGCAGGGGGGCTTGCCCCCATACAAATAAGGGAACCCCTTCTGGTGATAGTGCAGGTGCTATATGGGCACCATTGCTATGTCTATTACAGAAAGGGCCGCACAACCGGCTGCGGCCCTGTCAGTAATAACAAAGTGCCCTGGGGGCGTGCAAAGTGGGCGCCCATGCGGGTTGCCCCCCACGGCACTTTCCATAACATGGCCCCAGGTTTGTTGCATCTGCTCAGCAAAGCTTTTGTGTTCCAAGAATCAAATTCATAAAACAGCTTTCATGGTTTCCAAAATATCTGGAATTCGTAGGTTCCCCTTGGGTACCAGCTGAACTAGGTTGACAAGCCCTGACCCAAAGAGGCATCCGCAAATTACATTTGCAAGGAGGGACTTTTCATCCTTGTGTTTTGAAATGAAAAATGAAATACCAGCATTTGTAAATGTTGTGACCTTAGTAGTTGTGTCTGTTGTGGACACCGTATGTGCTTTTGACATTTCTATGTCCATGCGTGGACACCGTACCAGCTGTGATGTCATTAGCTGGCAACTGTCCACTGACAGTTGACAGCTGATCACGGCACTTCGCTGACGTTGTTTTAGCTCCAGCTGTTCCTGGAGCCCGTGCTGGTTAATTGAATAAACTGTGTGTATCGAGTTCCTTACAGTAAAGTGCACAGCTACCTCTGGAGAGGGGTCCCAGCGCTGCAGGCCATCTGGAAGATTACGGGAGCTATTGCCTAGAGTCATAAAGTGCTAGGCTAACGTGCCACAGGCACCGGGGATCGAACCATGAGCCCCTGTAATCGGAGTCAGCCACCCTGGCCGCTGCACCACACCTCTTCCCCACTGGGCTTTTCCTCTCCTGGGTGATAGCCTGACCCTCACACTGATCAGAAAAGGTGTAGTAATGCTTAGTGGTAGGCATTTTACTCACACATTGTAGAACTTGACCGCACATAAATGTAACGCAGTCCAGTATGTTTAGCCACATTTTACCTTTTAAAGGACATTCTGGACAAAAGAAAGTGCCATCAACTAAACAAACCGTAGTATCCTGGACTCCCCCGGGGGCCTAGTGTTCAGAAACATCTGGGCTTGGAAGTTTTTCCTTGGTGCTGTATGATTACAAGCTCCTAAACAGAATCTACTGACATCCTAAGATAAAGCCTTCTCAAATGACACTCTCAAGAAATGTCCTGCTCACGTTTTGGGTCTGTCTTGTTCCAGTTCACAGGCCCATCCACACACGTGACAAGTCCCAGGAACACCGGGTGCTTGGATTATTTGTTTCCTGCACATTCCAGAACGTTCCCTCACAGAAATACGAGTATCCAGAATTTTCACCCACCCTATTTTGTAGCGCCATCTGGATAAAGAAAAGTATTAGACCCAAGCAGAACATACCATTGAGGCGTCCTCTGTGTCTCTACATTTCAGAAATGTGACTGGTTGAAAGATTTCCCTGGGTGATTGGCCAGTGAATTGGGATCCGCTGACGTTTTCTTCAGCAGGGGGAGAATTGTAGCCTGCTTCCAAGCTGAAAGAACCACCGCAGAGGTTAGAGAGCCATTGAGAAGTTTATTCACCGTTGGGTAAATCACTTCTGTCCCCATATATAACAGGTCGATGCATAGGGGTCTGTCAGAATGCCTGATTCAAGGCTCGGGGTTGCAGCCATGGCGTCCTCCAGGAAAAGGCACTTGAGAACACTTCGTGACCTCTAGGACTTCCCTGCAGAGCGTAGGGCTCAGATCATTCTCAGAGGATGCACTCAAACTATATCAAATTTTAAGAATCTTGATTTGAAAAAAGAAGCTGATTTTTTCAAACCGGTCTGAAGAGAGTGGCAGACTTCTGATATATGCAGTAGGTGCCACTTGTTACCACCTTAAACACTTCTCAGGCTGGTCACCTGCAGCTTCAATCTTGTCTTCATAAAAGACTTTATTCAGCTTTCTTAACAGAAACATGATATTTCCGTAAGGCCGCCCAAGAGATAGCTTTATCTTCCACCTCATAGCATGTATGCCAACTTTTCTCAACCTTTTTACAATCCTTTTCAGCAGTGGTTAAAAGCTCGGTAAACCAAGGCGCAGAAGGTCTGCTCTTACCCAGTTTATGATCAGAGATAGGCGCTAGCTTTTTTCCTCTCGGTGCTTGCCACACAGGACACGGATGTTTGTGTGGGCATCATAGGTGCCCCCTGGCCTCGTAGTGAAGGCTGCGGAGGAACAGAGGTCCTGCTAGGGCCCCCGAAAGTCTGTTTCCGTCTGCTTTTCTATGGCGGCCAGATCGCCATAGATAGGCAGCGGGAAGGGGCCATCATAATCCGTACAGCCGGAGCAGGCCCCCCCTTATTGTAGGGATTATATTCTGACCACTGGGCCGACGGGCTCCTCGAGCCCATTGGAGCTGCTGCGGTCGGTCTCTCAACCCACGCAGACAGACAGACTGCATCCTAATGCAACGGTCTGACCGCTGCGTCAGATGTCGGTGATGCCGACACCAAAGGCACGTCAGTGTCGGTTCCTCTGACATCGTAATGAGGCCATTATTCTGTAAGACACGCCAACCAGGGAACAGGGTATTCCAATGAGCCAATCTTACTCTGTTGTTCTTGCTTGGCCACTGGTGGTGGGCATGAACCACCCACGTGACCCTCAGTAACAAAGGTCATCTCTGCCACAGCCAGAACCTGGATAGGCTGCAACCCACCCTGGGATTCCAAGCCACGCCCCCGACAACAGTTTTCTCCCTCAGGTCTGCATCCAATGCTACCTGTTTATTTTTGAGTTTCATTTGTTCTTTCAGGGGGAGAACTTTGGGCTTGCACTCCAGAAAATGTTTTTGGGGGTTTAAATACACGTTTAGCAGTGCTCCTCTCTCCTGTTTGTTGCCTCCCAGCTGACCAGCCAGCCCTCTCCCTGCTAGTCAGCCCTAGTCAAAAAGGAAGATCATCCTGGAGTGATTCTGCTGTCATCCGATGACTTCAGCCAGCCATTCCTGGGGACGTCATCCTAGGCCATCCTGAAATCTGCCCACAGGGCTGATTATTTAAATGGGATGACTCTTACTGTAATCACAAAAACTACGCTAGGATGGTGTTCTGATGACTCTTACTGTAATCACAAAAACTACGCTAGGATGGTGTTCTGATGACTTCCACTGGCAGGGAGTGATTACCTTTTACAACTCCACGAATACTAATTGACAGCATCAGGATGAGTGATAATGACTCCAGGATGGGCTCTAGACAATTGAAGGATGACTGTCAATTATTCCAGGATGATCCTATAACCGCTCCAGGATGGAAGTGGATTACTCTGGAATGATCCCATGACAATTTCTGGATGAGTGTGGATTATTCCTGGATGATCCTATGACAGCTTCAGGATGGATATTGATTACATCAGACTGGCGCCATTATATTTTCAGTGTTGATTACGCTAGGGTGATTTAATGCCAACGCAAAAATGAGCATGGATTACTTTAAATACTCTTGGATTATTTTAAACCAACTGACGGCTAAGAGTGGATTACTCCCAGATCTAATTAATAATTTAGAATCATTAATAAATTATTACAGTTGAATTACACCTTGACAATTCCATGTTAGCAGCTTTTTACCCCTACTGCCAGTATTCCCTACTAGTTTAGGACTATGGATTTGCTGGTAAGAAAAACATTTGGCAGACCACCTGTTAGATGTACTTTCCTGTCAAAAACAGGCCACTTTGATGTAATATGCCTTTTTTACACAATACCAAGATTAGTTTGAAATGCCACAAGTTATAAAGTAAGGCACAGATTTATAAAACTGTCACTGAACGCAGTGCAGCACCCTAATTGGCTGTGTTGCATAACAGGGAGAGAGCAGGGAAGTGGCATGTCTATCCCTCTCTTTAACACCACTACACTAGAATGCAATGTTGTCTGAGAGTCTAGCCTGGGTTTTGTACTGAAGGGTACTGTTTGTGGAAACTTTCCCATTTTTGATGAGTGTTGTACCAAATACCTGTTTGCTTCGATTTGTAAATCCTGAAAAGGATTTTGATTCAGGTCTGCATTATAAAACAAGCAAACCAAACACAAAACTTCTCTAAACCTGGTCCTAATTCACAGATTAATTTTCTCCTGCTTTGGAAAGATTACTTTTTAATTCTACAGTGAGAGGTAGATACCTGTTTAAAATAAATCTGAAAAATGCAATTTTAGCTAGGTTTCTGCTGCAGAAATACCACAAGCACCTTCATACAAAAGTAGTGGTCTGCAAGAATGTTATACTTTGCATTCAGATAAGCGTAGCAACCAGTAGCGGCTTGCATAGGGCGTGCAACAGGGAGGTGGCACGGGCGGAGAGGGGCAGGGTAGCAAACACAGACATACAACAGAACGAAGGAAAGTAATTACATTCCTCCGTTCCGCGTATGTCCATGTTTGCTACACTTCCCCTCCCCACAGCACGCCCTATACGAGCCGCTACTGTTTATGCATGCTGCTACTCCCATACTCATGACTCACTGGGACTTGCCTTATTTTGAGGTACAGAGCATTATTTGAAGCTGTTTGACATGGTGACCAGTGGCAAAAGACTAAACCAAACAGTGGTGAAATGAAAAATGTTCAAAAGGTATGTGTCAACATGTAATTTTATTTATCGCAAGCACATATTTAGCCCCATGGGGGCCAGGATACCGAACAAGAGGAAAAATCCAGAAAAAAGTCCAGGAAAAAAGTCCAGGAAAAAAGGCCAGGCTACTGCAACCAGAACAAATTGCTTAACGGAAACCAGCAACTTAGTCGTTTGATTCTAGATTCGGAGTTTTCTTTAATCCTCTCCTAGCATTGCAAATCTTTATCGCCAGCTTCCTTCTCATACTTCTGTAGTCCAGTGATGGCCAGCCGTTGGTACTGCAGACAGACTTCATGAACTCTGGAAAAATAAAATAACATACATCAGTATCATGTTACCACAACTATTTTTAGATTTTAATAGGGCTGAGCTTCCTTTAAAAAGTTTGTTCCATTATTTCATATAGAGTGCCAGATGAGATATTGTTAGGGTTACAAGGGTTCATAAGTGTAACATTAAGGGCACTTGGTCAAAGAGGCACATGTGGCTAAATAAAAGCTGCAAGCACAGTATTTTATAAGTTCAGTTTGCCATCACCCATTCATTCAGTTTGAGCCCCTCACCTGGACCACAGATTTAGAAATAAAATCACAACTCACAGCTTTGTGCCAGATTTGAAACACAAACTCAGCACAAATTGTTAATAAATTACAAGACCCCCATTGCTCTTCTTGCTCTTTTGCAGACATCTGTTGAGTAATGATTGAGTCATCTTACCATTATATGATACCAGACCACACATGCAAACCTTTAACACCAGGTACCATGTATAATAATGAATTTTCGCAATCCAAGATTGAATGAATGTTACTTTGAACATTTGTAATATCTTACCAAATAATGCATCAACCTTCTCCTCATCAAGGACAGCTGTTCCAGCACGAGCCTTCGTTACACCTTTTGCAGATGCAAGTTCTTTTGGAGAAAAAAGTATTTCGCTGATACCATTGAGAAGAAAACCTGCACTGTCCTGAGCTGCCTTGGCTTCCTCCAAGAGCTTGTGCAATTTCCGCTTTGGAACGAGAACATCTTTGAACCGTGAAGGATCATTTGAGTCCTTCACCAACGGCTGCGTATGAGTCTGCAAAATAACACAACTATTAACTATTTGCCATCATGTTAGGTTACATATTAAAAAATATATATAGGAAGAGTAGTTTTTTGAGTTGGCATCTATACATGGCTAACAATGTAATATTTGCTAGGTTCCCTCCAACAGTATAAAGCAGCCATATTTAAAAACATTGCATGCAGAAAGATTTCAAAGTGCCAGAATAGCTTGCAATTATCTCTTGAAAAATATCCTGAATCATTAGACACTGTTTCTTCACTAAAAAAACTTAAGAGAAAAAATATATATTAACATATAAACTTCAAAACAGATTGACCACTTGCAATATATCTTCACACACTAGCCATAATATATAAATAAAGAGGTATTGATAATAAAGGACAAATGTACAATCTATCCATAACCAAGTAAGTAGGTTGTCCTTAATAGACAGTACACATTGTAAGCCTGAACTTGAACCTCCTGAAAAAAGTTGCCTAAATAAAATAGTTCATCCAAAAATGGCTGCCTTATAGTAGTGCCACAAGCTAAACGTTTCAGCCCTTTTCATAAGTGTTACATTTGTCTCTGGAGAGCAATCCAAGGCATATGTGAGGACATGCATGTTCATTTTTACTGTCCATTATTGGATTAATTGATCACAAATCTAGGTTTTTACTGAAACAGGTTAGTAATTTGTACCATTATCCTGCAGTTGCAAACTTATTATAAAGGTTTACTTATTGTGCTTACCAGATGATTGGAACAGAATCGTAGCTTTAAAATCTCTCTCTTCGGTGATTGTCCGACCAGCTTCACCTATATTTTCGACCAGCCATTTACAAAGAACTTCCCCGGGATTGTCCAAAAGCAGGACGTCACCAGTCTGCAATATAAGACAACTATTACCTATTTGGCATTATGTTAGGTTACATACTAAAAATATATATATATCACAAGTCATGGTTTTTGGATGTTAATTTGGCATTTGTACATGGCTAACAATCTAAGATTTGCTCGGTTGTCGGATGACAGGCCAAATCTTAAAAAGACGGTCACAATCAGGGTGATGGGGAATCAGTCTCTGATACATGGTCAGAGGAAGACCCACAAAGTTACCAACAACCTGCTGAGCAGTAATCCTGTGGCTAGCCATAATCCAGACTAAGGGGCTTATTAGGATGGAGGATTTTCCGCATCCTCCGGGCCAGCGGAAGCCACCGCCGGCCTGGAGGATGCGGAAAATCCTCTGCGGACCCACCAAAGACCCACCGCCACATTACGGTGGCTGGTGGGTCCTGGTTTCCGCCCGCAGCTTTTCCGCCGCGGTTGGCTTACAACCGCGGCGGAAAAGCACTAATATGGTGACGGTGTCTCTCAGACACCGTCAGCCACATTAGAATGTGCACAGAAACATGCTTTTCCGCAGCTGCTTTTCCGCCGTGGAAAAGCATGTGTAACTTCACTGCGGGGGCCCGTTGTGGGCCCCTTAGGTGAAGGGGGGGTGGGGTGCACATGGGGGGTACCACTGTATTTGTATGCAGAAAGCGGCAGGCACCGCGTGGTGCCTGCCACTTTCTACATTCAAATGCAATGCGTGCATTTTTAACATTGCTGCGGGTGCAGCTTGAAGCCGCACCCGCCGCAATGTTAAAAATAGAGGATGTGACCGCCACCCTGGCGGTCACATCCTAATCTGCACAGAGGGAACGCCGCAGCCCATGCGGACGTTCCCTCCTACTCAGGGGTCGTGGACGGACTCAAGTCCATCCACGATCCTAATGACCCCCTAAGAAAGGAGACAACCAACAATGTGCAAAACAAGTAACAAAGTGTGGCTTTATCACAAAGATCTATATACTCCTAAACCATACGACTCACTTACCAGAGATAGATAGACTCACCAGCACCTAATCTGCAGAGACACAGCAAAAATCAACAATAACCGACTAGAAAGAAAAAACAACAACAATTACTCACAAGACAACAAAATACACATTGAGCACAAATGCAAAAAAAGGTTTTCACACTCAATAAAACAGAAGCTACACATACTGCTATTAATGCACCATTAAAAAAACAAATTCATGCAGGGAAATGAAACTCATTTAGAGTAAATACACTATAAAAACGAATTCCTGGCTCTAGTGAAGCCCCCCCCTCCCTCCCCCCAGGACAGAAGGCCACAAAAACGGGCTGATCTGTCCCCGGGAGGAGGAGGAGAAAGCAGCCACTAGTACCAAGAAAAAGTAGGAGGCAATCCTTGCCTAAGGGATTGCCCCCATGCCCAATAAAAACAATCCCCTGGCTCTAGGGGAGGGGGAAGAAGATAGGTACAAATAAACTCCCACCATTGAAAGCGACCCTTGCCCAAGGAGTCACTTCCATTTCAACATAAAAATAATCCCTGGTGCCTAGTGGGGTCATTCCTGCTGCACGATTGCGATGCCATTCACAATTGTACAGCAGGAATGCCCTGCAAAGAGACATCATTGGAGAGGAGAGGAAAAACTATTTCCTCTATCCAGAGGGTGGTTGGAGGGAAAGTGAACTTGCAAAACTAAGATTTTCGCATGAACAAATCTACACATGCATGTTTATGCTAAAATGCAGTTTACAGATATTTTCTAGGAGTACTATTTTTCTTGGGCTACTTCTGTAAATGTTTGTGAATTCACGAAAGCCGTATATCTGTACTGCATATATCATGGGTGCCCTTTTGACACTTTCTTTATTAATTGGGCTGCTAATTAGGCCTGGTGTTAACCATGACCTTTTGTATTTATTACATTTCTGTCTCTCTCTGTCAATCAACTGGCTTCCTTGTAACAGCATTCTGCAATTTCACAAGAAGCATATCAGACTGTAGACAGTATGGCAAATGCCATAGTAATGCATGGATATGTTGAGCCTAGTGGTACCACACACAAACCACTATATGCCGACCACATGTTAACATCAACATAACATGTATTTGAGAAGTGCACGTTGACCCAAGGGTATCTTAGTGCTGAATAACAGATGTTTATTGTTACCCAATTCAATGGTACTCATTTTAAATACCTCCGTAGGGTGAATGGTAGAGTGGACCTACACTCCTATGTATTGCCTTAGCTACACAACAGCCTACTGCAGTAGCAGCTCCTCAGTAGCAGCTGGCGAATATGGAAATTGCTGGAATGTACACATCCGCTGGGAACCTGGCCATACGAAGTGAATATCCCCTTCAATTGAAGTAAAACCAGTACAAACCAACGTTCATGCAACATTGATGGAGGCACCCTGACTCGCTGTCAACTCTAGCTACCCTCTCCCACATATGCCTTCTCTATGCTCTTGTGGCTACTTTGCTCTCTTACTGTCTTGCAATACAGTGTCACCTCAGTCTTACTCTCCCTATGTTTCTGTTAGTCTCCTTTAGTCTCTCCTAGGCTCCCCTGCTATCTCTGCGTCTACTCCTATCTCCATCTGCCTCTCCCTGGGGGGCCCACCTTCCTTTGTGTCCTCACCCCACTATCAGCATTCGCCTAGCCCCTCTCATGCCTTTGTAAGTGGCTGGTCATTTACTTTCTCCATCACTAGCCTCTCCTTTCATCCTGAGGTATGACGTAGAGAGGTCTGTGTTACTTACTTTCATCAATCGCCTTTTTATTTAAGAGCCAGAGCTAAGGAAACTCCCGAAAGGCGACTACAGACTTCATTACACTGTAGGGGTATTTGGGTGTAAATAAAGCAGTGTCTAAGCATGGCTTAAAAACCTCCATAATTCAGTGTACAAAATCGAAAACCTATATTGTATTCCCTCAGCAAACACAGGAATTAAAATAAACAAGCATTTGCAATGCAATAGGTCTCACAAGTAGAGCCCTATTGTTAGTAATGGTTTCAAAATTTAGTCAGACACTGATTTTTTGGCTCCTAATCCATGTCCTAATTTTCTGGGTACATACCAGTGTTGAGGCCACCATTTATCGGCACTAAATTATGTTTGCTCCAATGCAAAACTCTGACAAATTAAGCTCAGCATATCAACTTAATTGCCTCGAACTACTCTTGTACATAGTGTTTACCTTTAAAAAAAAGGTTTTTAATTTTCAGTTCTACTAGCGTTTATCTTGTTTTATTATTAAAAGCCATTAGCATGAGAGGTGCTGCGCTCTTTCCTCGACCTGCGCTCTGTCTCTGTGCAGCCTGAAACTTAGGGGGTGGAGGCGGGGGGCTGGGCGGGGGTACGAGTCCCTCTCCAACACGTATTTATAGCAAGTGAATCTACAATGCCATACAAAATTATGTTACAGAGACTGACGCCCTTTATCTAACTTGCCTTTCTTGTTTGAAAGTACTGGGAAACCATCTTTAAAAGTTTCGCGAAAAATTTGGATGCTGGCCAAGATGTGCATTGTGTATCACAATGAAGACAGGATTAAATTGCCCTGAAGCTGGGAACCACCGAATAGAACAAGTGAAAAGGAAACCGCTAAATACAGAGATAGACATCTATCCTTCCTGTTGGCATGCATTCATTCATCCATACATACATACATCCACCCAATCATCCGTTCATCGGTCCGCCCATCCATCCATACATTTGCCTGTTTATCCATACGACAAACATGAATTCATCCACCCAGGCATCCATTCTGTCTCCCATCAATTTCAATATACTTAATCATACATCCAAGCGTTCAATCAGTCACCAACCTACGCACCCACCCATCCTTCCATACCATCAAGTTCCTCCAGCCAAACATACATTCATTCACCCATCCATTCCCCTTCTTTTGTGTGTACTAATGTATACCGTGTATTTTGACCCTACCATACCTCCCACAGGCAGTTTACACCACAAAGTAGCAGACAGCTGGCCCACGTGGGTACATTTCCAATTCAAAAGATTCGCTCACCTTTCCTTGTGTATTTTATACTGAATGTAACATCTTAAGCGTCCCTTTTTTTTTAAATATGCAAGTCAATGAATTGATAACATTATTGTGCAATATGGAAAATAACTGCCTGGTGTAATATTGTTCCTGTGAATTTTAGGTACTGGGTACGGTGCTGTGGGCGTGCAATGATAACTGTTAGGAGAAATTACGTAATGATCGGCCGTCTTTCACAGACAGTGTCCATCTGGTGCAGTCGGGGAGGCCATCACTAGAAAATGAAAACATTCTGAAACCAGAGACAATACAGGGGAGTATACACTTGTATAATCTACTGATACAACATTACCACGTTGAACCCTAAATAGCCAGAAAAGAGATCATGGAGAACCTGGAAAGGGGGGGGGGGGGTCCCAGATGATTTTCAGTCTCTTTAAATAAATCTATGATTTGTCGATTCTTGGGCACCTTTGAGCGCTGCGGCGCTCCAGCAGTGGGTCGTCAGGTGTGCTGCAGCAGCAATACCCCCTTCCAGGCGCTAGCTAGCATCTGCAGGGTCACTAATGTCGGTGGGCCCGTCGGAGCAGAGACCTGTTCAAAAGAACGTTTTGAATCCTTCCCACACTTTTCAACATTTGTTAACATGATTTTTTTAGTCATTAAACCTTGATTGTTTAGGCTACTTGTGAGCACACATATGAGGAAAAAATACGGGCGAGTAACCATATAAATAATCCAGGTTCCAATTCGCTCTAAACCGGTCCTGCGGTTTCCTTACCCGATATGTCACAATCAGTCATTTCCCTGCTTCCAGTTGTATGCGCGCAAAGTCGGGTAAATTAAAGAGCCAAGCCGCACCACATTACCCCTTAAAAACGCCATTGCTCCCTCACGGTTTTCCTTGGTGCTTCCAATGACGTCACTTCCGGCGCTACCGGATGTGCGTAGGCTTGTGCAAGTCCACCTGTGAGTTAGGTTCCTGCATCAAGGTGAGTGGGAAGCAGAGAGTGAACATTTGGAAAATTAAACAATTAAGCCATTTCTAATTGTGTAAAAACTGAATGCAAGGTATACAGAGGTTATGCCAAAGATGGGCACACTCCACCAACTAAGGTTTCCCCGAAACACCACCGCACACGGACATCTTCGGTTCTCCTCCGTATCTTGCTGTACGCTCCTTCTGATCTGGGGACCAGCGTCGGTAACAGGCGTTACTGGCATGTCCTCTTGCACCCGAGGTCACTTGTGGAGTTGTAGTTCTTAAAACTCGTGGCGTCACTATTTGGAGGGATGGGGTCATTGTCATACTGAGGCGGTGGGGGACAGGCAGAATATTACATATGGAGGAGGGGGAGATGAATGGGACGTCACCTCGCTGCACACATTTTATAACCTCCACGAAGAGGAAGTAGCACGGACAGGCATGATATCGGTAAGCTAGCTCAGAGGGCTTAGCTTTAGCTGTGGAGATCCCAACAAAGTAAACTCAGACTTTTTATTCTGCCGAAGATTAATAAAAACCACTTACGTACCTGCATAATAATTTACATTTTTGAACATTACTTTCGTTGGCAGTCACAGTTTAGATGACAACATAAAGCCAATATGAAGAATACATGAAAACACATTACTACTAAGTGTTGGGCTTGTGGACTGTGCACACCTCTTCTCATATCACCAGCAGTGAAAGCGACCAGCTGAGCACCGCTCGAGCAAAGCATCATGAAACCGGGTTACTGCGAAGTGGGCCATTAAAGACTTCTGGGCACTAATGAATACGTGCACATTTCTGCACACTTCTTAATGAGGATTGGAGGCAGGGTGGAATGTGCACAGATTTCACACTTTCTATCAATACTGCTCAGCTGGGCTCTCTGAGAACTCTTCTTTAGCATCACTGAAAAAGTGAACATCAACAGCGGTTCTTCTCTTACTGCCACCAGACAAGACACACTGAGGAAAGCTTCGTACACCAACTCGTTATAGGAAACAATAATGCAGAGAGGCCCCAGGAGCCGTGAGTTTAAAAAAAATATTTTGCAGACAGGAAATAAAACAGATTTAACTCAGTGCTGCAAAATTCTCACAAGACATTTTTGGTGGTAGCGTGCTTTATAAAGCTCCATTAACATAACATGGATCTTTATGTATCGTGTTGAAGCTTTTAAGAAGCACTTCCTTATCCCAGGTGGAGTTTCAAAATGCTCCAATTTGCATTGGGTTTACTTCTCGCGTGGGTGATTCACATGAGTGTTAGCTGCATTTTGGCCTATGAAGGGGGTGTTGTCGAGGGGTGCAGGGCTTCATTTGTACGGGTTATTGCAGTTGGTGGGTACTGCCACTTAATTTTGGGGACTGAAACCAAGACATATTTTATCATTAGACTCTGAGCAAGAGAGAGAACACCAGAAAGTGTGAAAAATGAGAGAGTAAGATAGGAGCATTGTGACACAGGGAGCAAGCAGAAACGATAAAGCGTCTGCAAGAGGGAGCTAAAGAGGCAGGAAATGTAGGGTGGGGGACTAGACAGCCTCTGTGTTCGGCTGATCCGGCAGCAGGGTCTAAAGAAAAGCTTTCTCCTGTGTGCGCATGGTTTGTGAGTGTGGTGTGTTTCTGTGCATCTTTATCGGTTGCTGTACATTGAGCAATCTGTGCCTGGCTGGGCATGCGCATTTGGAAAACTATGTGTTGAGCTTTTGTGTGCACCGCTGTATGTCTGTTTGCCTGCCTGTACTTCAGTCTGTGTCTGTATGCGAGCTAGTTAGTGTTTGTCAGTGTGTATTAATGAAAGCATGATGTATTCGTGGTGGTACATATGTGCATCACTGTGCATTGTGAAAAACAAGCACAAATGGGCGTTACTACAGCACTGCATAAGTAGGACACATAAGTTCGCTACTGTATAATTGTGTTGATCAAGAAACTTACGGTGGCATTGACGCAAAGGGACACATATTTCAGTTAGTCCAGCACTGGCGTTGTCATAATTGGATAATATAAATTGCCGAAATATTGTGAAAAAGGTCCTAATGTGAGCTTTATTGCATTTTTATGCAGTTGCAAAGCATCTGAAGCATTACAGAACTTGGACACATGTGCATTAATGTGCGGCTAGGGTGACTAATCACACATGAGCAAACTGCAGCACTGTGGAGATTAGGCAAACGCGCATTACTGCAGTTGTTATGAAAATGTGAAATGCGCCTTACTTCAGGAGCCTAAAAACTAGGCGCATTCTTGTATCACTATCAAACTGGGTAAAACGTGCAAAAGTGCAGCACTGGAGACTGCGTGAATATGTGCATTATTCTAGGATTTTGAAAACGGGCTAACTGCATTGCTGCATCTCTGTGTGCAGACTGTACAAAATATGCTTCAGTGCAGCTCATTTTTGAAAACTGACATTTGTGCTCAACTATACAGTGTGAAAAATAATGTGTAGTTTTGTAGCGCGGCCACTAAAGTGAAAGCGGCCCACGCTGGTAATTAAGCGTGGCAGCTAAAGTGAAAGCGGGCCGAACTGTAAATTAATTAATTAAATAAGTGCAGCTGCTATAGTTAAAGCGGACCGCACTGTAATTTAAATAAATACATTATGAATGCGAGCGGCGTGCTGCGATGGAGTGGGTGAAAGAGGAGAAAATCATTAAAGAAAATAGTGCTTACCGACTTATCAAACAGACTGTGTAACGACTCAGGTAAAAACTCCAGTCATTATGGGAGGTTACACATGCAGACAAGGCTGTACCAAGGAGGGACTAGTAAGCCTATTTACAAATTAAAAGCAACAATTTAGCAAAGATAGTAACAGGAGCCAATTGAAGAGATGGGCGTGAAATGGGCGGAGCTTCTATGCCTAACCTTAATACAGCATGCCTCGCAGAGCAGCACATGCGCTGCCCAGGCTCAACCTGAAAGGCACTTCTGCAAAAATGTATGTAAATACGTCATAGTTGACAAGTTTGCCATGTCGATGCATGACTGGTTAGGACAGTCCCTTTTTTCATATAAATCTGGAATTTGTAGTCTTATTTAACCCAGTATAAAACCAGGACTCAAGTCCCAGAATTCTAAGAATAACATGAGACTGGAGTAACTAGTGTAGCAGGGACCTTGGAAACAGGCAGCTATGATGCTTGCTACAAAGATTACATGGACATGCTGAGACCCAAACCTGGTACGTTGTTGCCATCCTGACTTATTACATAAGATCCACCTTTAAGTACCACTAGGCATTCTGGAACTTGTAGTTGCAATTTTATAATTTTCCTGCTCAATGTTTTGGGTGATAAATCAAAGACTGGCTGAAATTTAACCTCGTGGGATAGGGTCAGTTGAGAACTTTGCTTGTGCAGCTGCATATTTCCTCGCAGTGGCCCATCTTATATTTGATCACTGTAGTCACTTTTGGCGTTTGTGTGTTACATTTTTCTCCAATTACCCATCTACACTTGAAGTATAATAATTCTCAAAACATCAGGAGCAATTTCATAATGTTAAAAAGAAATGATGCTGGTGGAGATTTGGATGTTTATTTTCAAATCATCAAGCACAATTGGATCTTATGAAGTAATCACTTACTTATTCTTAAATCCTCCTGAAGTCATCAGGAATAGTCACACCTTGTGAAGTCATCAAATACACATTCTTAAATCTTCTGAAGGCATCAAGAATAGTCACACCTTGTGAAGTCATCACATTATCATTCGTAAATCCTCCTCTAGTCATCAGGAATAGTCACACCTTGTTAAGTCATCAGATGCCCATTTTCAAGTCATTCGCAAGTCATCAAGCTCAAGTTTCTTAAGTCTGCTGATGACTTCAAGTGCTTGATGATGTCCGATGCTGTGAAAATGACTTCTACAGTAGTTGGATGATCATCTAATAACTCTGGGATGGCTTCTAAAGTAATCTTGTTTGACCTGGGAGCGCTTCTCAGCGCCTCACGGAAACAAGGCGCATTTGCTTCAGGAGACTCACCTGGGAGACACTCTGCAGCGCTCAGGTGTCAGCCTCGAGGTGAAGCCAACATTTACCAGCTCCTATTGGGGTGACCTGACCAGGGCCGAGCACTGAACACTGAACCCCTCCTGATGAGGGAGCCACAAAGAACAGGGAGCACTGAGGGGGTTTCATCAGCCTTCAGCTGTGCAACCTGCAGGCCAGGGCAAACTCTGGATTCTTGAACTCCCATCAAAGGAAGCACCTGTAAAGATAACATTTATTTTGCTTCGTGAAACACTTATTACAACTTCTATAAAGAAAGGCCGGGAGTAAAGAAAGACACATGGGTTTTAGTCTTGCCACATTGAGGGGCATCGTGACACTGCACTTGACTTGTTTTAATTTCACTCCATTTAAATAATATACTATTTTTGTTATTTTACTGGGCCTGCTATCTTTCTGCTCTGCCGTTTTCAGCCCTTCCTGGGCTACTGATGTCCTAGTCATGGCCGCAGCTGGCATGCCACAACCGCACCAACACCTGGCACAGGTACATATAATCCAATACAAAGGGGCTTGGAAGAAATGGCCTGGGCCTACAGCACCAATCCTAAATCCATTTGTTCACCACTCAAGAGAATGCCAGCAATTCCTTTTCTACCACAGAATATAATCTCTTTTCTTAAATGATACCAGAAAAAAAAGTATTGGGCGCACCCTACTATTTTTCATTTGGAACAAAAGAGTCCCAGCCCATTATAATTGGCATCCACTGTACTGTGTAGATTACATTTCCGAGACAATATTGTACACATGGTGCTTTTAGTGGGCTTATTTCCACTTTTCAAAAGCTTTTTCCTGTTTGTTTTACCATCCAGACACAGCCTTTTTTTAAGTATGTTAATTGGTTGAGTACTTCATGCAAACTTCTCAACATGTTTTAAATAATATTCACACATTCGGATAGCAATGGATCTCTGTCCTCCCCGCACACCCCTCCATCCCCCCAAAAGACCTTCACCAGACCTGGTCTCTGTCCTGTTTCATTTCCCAAATGAAATGCCCTAAATATTCAGGCCGATTTTTATCATTTTTCACGCAGCGCAACGCTGCGCAACGCAGCGCAACCCTGCACGCCTTCTTGCTGCGCTGCGTGAAAGTGCAAGAATGCGCCGTACTCAACATTTTACAACGTATTCCTGCCCTTTCCTAGCGCTGGCACACTTGCCAACGACACTCTTGTGTCATGATGCCAGGGTGCCTGCATTTGAGGCAGGCTTGTTTTGGAACAAGAAGGGACATCTTCCCTCACAAAAACAATCCTGAGTGCCATTTTTTTTAAAATCCACATTATGCCTCACCTGGGGAGGCGAAGCGTTTTGATGCATTCCCAGGTATGGCACTAATGGTAAATCTGGTACTGTGTCAAAATCCATGAGGAAATGCGTGGGAACACCCGCGCTCACCCATGGAACGCCTTCCTGGGGGCAGAGGAATGCAGGGCAGCAATTTGCGTTGCATTATGTACACTAGATTTATCAAGCCACTCAGGGCCATGCTAGGTGGCCTTGCATGGCTTGATACATCACACTAAGGTTTTGCGTCACCGTTGTGCCCTCTTGCGTGGCGCAAGGGCAACGCAAATCTTTGATACATCTGGCCCGTTTCTCTTCCACACTGAACACACACATATCTAACCTCAATATCAGACAGAATGTCATTTTTTCAGAATTGGAACACCCATGTGGTGTGATAAAACTGGTACATTTCTGGACTCCTGAGCAAAGATAACCTGATGCGGATTGTAAATCAAGAATGAAAAAAATACGTAACTTGGTTATCTTGCTGACCATCTCATTTGCTCCGGGAAGGAAATACCCACTCACCAAATTAGCTTAGTTTTCACTTTGAAGGCGAGTGCACACACATAGGGGCATATTCTCAAGGAATTATTGCCAAGTTAATGGCACTTTAGTGCAACCAAAATGGCAATAAATGAATCGTCCTATTCACAAGCTGGTGCTAACAGCCCATAGCACGAGTTTGCCTGCAATAGCAGCCGCAAAAAACATCGCCACTGACGACCCCGGAAACTATCGCTAATGAGATGCAGCGTAGGCGTTCCCATGCAAAAAGCTGTGACAACACCACTCCGTAACAATCTCAACGAGCAGCCAGGTTGGCAATAAGATCCTAAAACAGGCGATAAGGCGCGTTAGCTGCATGAAACTAACACCTGCTCTGACCTGGTGCTAAGTCGGACCACAACCTGCACCACACAAGGGAGCCCAGCCCACAGCCACACCTTAAGGGCAACAGTGCCATGGAGCCACTAATCATGCAGCTCTTTGCCCCAACAGGACCACAGGACCACAGCACCCACCTCCACCACCGCCAGGATCCCCCCGGCACCCTCCCCGACAAAGGCATGCCACATCAACTACACAGAATCCTGTACCAAATAATCTGCATGATGTCGCACAATCACATCTGGTAACATGCATGTGTCATCACAAAAATAAGCATCACACCTTCACCTTCATATCAACAAATGAAACTTTATTCAAATAAACACAGAACCGAAAAGAAGACACATGGCAGCTCCCCCGTGACAAACCGTAGGACACGGCCTGCAAGACAAAAATCATGATGATAAGGTGTGTCCTACGCACATCAAAGGACACAGAGAGAGCGAAGAAGAGAGGGAGACACAGAGAGAGAGAAAGAGAGAGAGAGAGTGATAGACGGAAAGAGAGGGGGAGAGATTGGTAGACAGACTAAGAGGGGGAGAGAGTGATAGACAGACAGAGAATGGGAGAGAGTGATAGACAGAAAGAGAGGGGGAGAGAGTGATAGACGGACAGAGAGGGGAAGAGAGTGATAGATGGATAGAGAGGGGGAGAGACTGATAAACGGAAAGAGAGGTAGACAGAAAGAGAGGGAGAGAGAGACACAGAGAAAAGAATTCAGGGACATGGAGAGAGAGTGCCAACACTGCACACCCAGACCACACTGCTCACCTGCTGCCACCAGTGTGTCTCCAACCATATGCCGGTATGTAGTGCAGTTCACCAGGTCCTACATCTGAAACATCGGTCATCTGAAACAGAGTCCAGATACAAGAACGGCAAAGTACATTCAATTGCACACAACATCATCGCCTGTCTGCCCCTGCGCACCCAGGCAGCTGCACCCAACCCCTCCCGCCGCCCAGCGGTGCATGCCCGCCCCTGTGCACCCAGGCATTTGCACCCTAGCCCCTCCTGCCACCGAGCGGTGCATGCCTACCCCTGCGCACCCAGGAAATGCTCCCCAGCACCTCCTGCCGCGAAGCAGTGCAAACCTACCCCAGCGCACCCAGGCATTTGCACCCCAGCCCTGCCTGCCGCTCAGTGGTGCATGCCCGCCCCTGCACACCCAGGCCTCACTGCGCACCTTCCGCCCCCGGCGTATAGAAAAGAGTGCCGCTCCAAGGCCCAAACTTGGGGCCCACAGACAGGGCACACTCTGCATCATGCAGCCCACTCCGCAGGCCAGCAGATCTCACATTTGGTGCTGGCTCTTGATTACGCTATGGCAGAGGACATACCAGTGCATAGGCATCTTCGCAGGCTGCACACCCGCTCAGCCCTTGAGGTGCCACTAACTCTGTGACCAGCGAGGCCATGCCACATGGCGGTAGACCTGCGCTGACCGCTGGCTCAGGCCTACACTGTGGTCCAGCAGGACACACAAAACCTGAGATGTCCGGACTGCCGGTACGGGGCATCATTGCAGGCTGCACACCCGCTCAGCACTCACGTACCCCTACCTCAGTGCACCGAAAGACTCCATCCGGTGGCGGTGTTCTGTGCCAGCCACAGTGCATCCGGTGCCACCAAGTCTGTGTTCCAAAAGTCATGGACCCTCTATGATTGGGTATTGTGGTGCGGACGCCATCATGTCACCTCCGGGCCGGCGGAATGTGATGCTGCAGGCCCCTGGGCCCACATGCACACCACACGGATACACCCCTAGAGAGGTCGGAATTGGCGTCGAGCACGTGCACCAGGACCTTTTTATTGCCCGGGTCACATGTCCTGTGACACGTGTGCTGGATGGGTGTGGTGTGGGTGTACACCAGCCGTGAGGGAGTGGCTGTGGTATGCTGACAACTAGACCTGTGACCAGAAGATCATTACAGGCAAGTTCTGGCACATTTAGCATCGTTCCCCCCCCTGTGAGAATAAACTTAAGGGGCTGGGCTGGCGTGGCGTATGCCAGTCCAGCGTAAGGGTTTGTACAAAGACGCCGGGGCTCTGGGCATGGTTATGTACAGGGCTGGACAAGGAAGTAACAAATGCGTGTGTCGCTGTTGTGCCGTAGGCGCCACCCAGACAACATTCGGCAATGTGTTACCCTGTGACCCAATGCCAACGACATGAGCCACATGGACATTTCAGAAGAATTCACTGACCCTACATTCATCCATACTACCACACCTGACAGACCATGGACACAACACATCTGTGTGATTCAGAATGTTTAATGCACATTCGGTGGAGTGTTGCATCTGGAGCAGTACAGGGCCATGCAAACCCCACTTTACATTGTTTGCCCGTGGAGGGCCAACTAGAGGCCTTCAGGGAATGACCAGTCCAAAGGAAGAGGAAGGGTTCAGTCTGCAGTCTGATTGCTGTGTCATTGGTGGTCAAACAGATTATGGCAGTCCATGTCGAGGTCCAAGGTGAGTGTCGCAGGGTGCATCGGAGGACAGTGGAAGGTGATGATGCAGAGGGCAGTACCAAGCTGAAACCGGCCATATGGCGGAGATGAATGCTACTGCGTCCTTCTTACCACGAAGGAGGTTTCATCCGCACCTTCGTCCTCTGCTGTTCCATGTGCCGCACGTGTGGGCAGTTGTTTTCTGTCTCCAGCACTCTGTGGCATTGACACCTTAGGAGACGGAGGTTGCATGTCTGCCACACTGGGTGGCACTGACACTTCAGGAAGTGGAGATGTGGATGTGGTGGTAGGAGCAGCATGCATCAGCGCCAGGCCTTGGGGCAGCAATGCCAGGAGGATGGTCTTGATGTCATTGTAGAACCCAGCTACCACTCACTGGTGTGCAGCCATGGCAGCCACTCTTTCCGCATTGGCATGCTCCATGTTCTCCATTAACCTCCGCATGTGCCCCAACTCCCGGGTGCCATCGCTGGAGCCACTCTGACTGGACAGTTGTTCTAGTCTCCAGCTATGTCAACCATGGTCTGTTGGAGAGCATGGAGCAGATTATGGGTGTCCATTAGGGACTGTGAGTGGTCCCTGATAGGACTTAGACACCCATGTATGGCATCCAGTTTGTCTGCCATGCATTTGAAGCCCACCCGCACCTGTTCAGCCAGCTGCTCCTCGCACCTCAACACACGGCGTTGGAAGGCCATGTGTTCTTCGTGGGGATCCAGGGAGGCAGCCGTGGTGGTGGAGGCTGCATTCAATGTGGTCCGTGCAGGGGGCGGGCAGCAGCTGAGCTGCCCTGCTCCTGGAGGTGTGTCGCGTAAGCTGTTAATGAACTGCTGGAGGTCTGTGGTGGTCCTCTTCGTTATTAGAGAAGAGAGGGTCGGCTGATCTGCAGGAGGTGTTGATTCTCCCTCTGCAATGTTAAGGGGAGATGCTGTTTAACATTGTGTTTACATGTATGTTGTCATATTGTCCATGTTTACAAACACAGTACAAAAGGGGGTGGTAATGGATGGAGCATCTGAACCAATCAAACACTCACACCCAGTCAAAAGATCTGGGTTTAATCCATCACCGTTCTTTAGCCCACTCTGCCACACCAGTTCAGACATGGCTATATGCAAATCAGTCTGACCCTGTGCCTCATGGTAACAGTCCAGCCCGAACTGCCAAGCCATGCCTTCCCTGGACCGGAAACAAGCTTCCGAGGATCGGTTTCTGGCATTCCAGCCGTCTTCAGCCCGGCTTGCTTGAATCCAGTGGCAAAGTGAGCAAGGGACTCACATATGAGCATACCCTGCCACACTTATGGCGGCCAAAAGCAGTACAAAAGGGGGTGGTACAAACAGACTACATGATTGTATATATCGTGGCTGTTTGGGAGTAGCTGCCTATTGACAGTGGACATTTTGATAACAGACATGTGTGTATTTGTACTTGTACTTTATCAACTCACATTTTCCTGCAATGCCACTTGTTATTGGCCAGTTTCTACACCCAGTCGGCACCAGTTGTGTCCTGTGTTCTGTTGTGGACGTGTTACGGTTTGTGGCACCTTGTTATCAGTGTTGATGTGCTCTGCCTGTTATGTGTGTGTGTGCTGCATTTTGGGAGAGTGGCCCCTGCACCTCTGTTTGTGCTGCCCTTATATATTTCATGCAATGTGCCTTTGACTTCTGTGCTTATGCAGTGCTGAGATGTTGCATACTTGGGTGCATTGGTCTCATGGTGGTAGTTGGGGGTCAGGGGCATGGTTTGTTCGCAGATGTGCTCTACTGAATTGTGCATGTGTGCCATTGTGCCCATCTCCCCCGTCTCCCCAGTCCCTGGTCGTTGCTCACCCTGGTGCTGTTGTGTCTGGTCATGTTGAGCAGTGTCTCGTCCCCCGACTCCTGCCAAAATCTCCCCACTGATGACTGTGGACACCATTTCCTCCATATCGTCCAGCTCATCCTGTGGCGCAGGACTGCCACCTCCAGTCTGCATTGCTGCCTTCCAGTTGTTGGGGAGTTTCAGCTTGGTTTTGTGCATGACATCATTCCAGTGCATCTTGACGTCTTCCATTGTCCTCTTCAGCACTCCCACTGCATTCACCTTGTCTACGATGGACTGCCATGGTCCGTTTTTTGTTGCCAATGACACAGGAGTTGACAAACAGTTTCTGATGGTGTTCGACCACCTTCGTTATCAGGATCCTGTATTCCTGCGGACTGAAGCGCTTCTTCCTACTCTTCTTCTATTTGGCCTTCCCTGACCCAGAGGTCCAAGGCAGGTCCTCCGGGGGGCTTGTGGGGGTTCTGGTTCTCCTCCGGACTTGCTCCAACACCATCCATTGTGCTTTGCTGTTGTTTGCCATTTGTTTGTCTGTTTTTTCTACTTTTATGGTGATTTCTTCCACCTGACTCATGTGACTTGCAGGCCTGTAGCTGGTTTTCACTGATTTTTGTATCGCGTTTGGCCTCATCATAGGATTTTTTGCGTTCGCTTTTTGCATTTTTGCGGCGTGGCATTGGTTTTAATGCAGACATTTGAAGCGTTATCTGGTGACTAGCGCATGGTGCCACCGTGTTGAGATTGCTACGTTAACACGCTGTAATTTTCCCGTGATAGACTGCGATGTTGGGAGTTGTGTTAAGTTACTCTTGCGATGGTTATCACACCTTCTTGAGAATATTCCATATCTATGAGGCCACGTGGCCTCATACATTTGATTTGCTGGTTTGCACCATCATAGAGTGACATAATTTAATGATTCAGAGGCGCAAGGGGCTCATAAATATGCTCCATATTCCTACAATACTGGCACCACAGACAGACCAAGTGGGGGTCTGTCAAAAAACATTTGCTTGTCAGGCACCAATATGATTGAAACCAGTTGGTTACTTTAGAGGCATACCCAAAAAATGGAAGAAAACAATCACACTGGTCAAAGTTGCAAACTGCTGAAAAAGTCAGCCAAAAAATGACTGAGAAGGGTTCGTCAGAATCTATGCTAGTGGCGTGGTAAAGAAGGAACTGAGGTAAGTGTGTTGGGGTGGCACCTATATAGGCACCTCGCCACCGGTGTGAGGCGACCGCTCAAAAATTTCTGGATCCAATCAGACGACTGGGGAATATTCTGAGGTTAGGAATCTGCAGATGAAGTCTTCGTCAGACATAACTGCTAAATAAGAACATCTTTGTTAACTATAACTCTATTTCAGATTCAAATCAGAAGGTGAAGATATTTATTAAAGGATCAAATCTGTACACATTCCCGTCAACTCTTTCTAATTGCAGCGCTCGTTGGTTGACATGCTGAAGGAGGTGAGACCCACTGTGTTGCTTGGGGTACCACGGATTTGGGAGAAGATTCAAGAAAATTTGGTTGAGCTGGAATCCAAATTATCACCAATTCAGAGGTCAATCAACATTCAGGCAGAAGACCTTGGCCTAGAAACCAACCTGAACTCCAAGAATTGGTATGTCATCTGAGGTGTATCAGTTAATCTATTTTAAAGTAGTGTGTGGATGTGATGAATGAGCAGCGTTGTAGGGGTATGTTATGTTATGTTACGAGTTTGTTGAAGCACGACAGCTGCCCCAGCAACGGGGCGTCCCGGCGCTGAGAAACCATAGCATAACCTACTGAGAAGGGGGGGGGGGGGGGGGGGCGAAGGCTTAAGGCAGTGGGAACAGGTGGGTTTTAATTGCCTTGCGGAAAGCGGACAGATTGTCAAGGCGACAGATATTCGGAGGGAGGGAATTCCAGAGTTTTGCTCCCAAGACTCTGAAGGAGCGACCCCCGACACGGCAGAGTTTCGTGCGGGGAACCACTATCAGATGTTGACCTAGGGAGCGCAGGTTGCGCTGGGGGGGTGTAGGGTAGTAAAAGTGGACGGAGGAGTACAGGGTCATCCGTTTTGAGGATTTTGAAGGCAGTGGTGAGAGCCTTAAATTGGATTCTAGCTTCCACTGGGAGCCAGTGGAGTCTTTGTATGGTGGCTCTAGCAGAGCATCTTCTAGGAAGGCCAACTATAGCCCTGGCCGCAGAATTCTGAATTCGTTGAAGCCTAGTTGTCTCTGCTTTGTTAGCGCCTAACAGTAGGATGCTAGCATAGTCCAACCGGGAGAGAATGATAGATTGGACTATGAGCTAACGTGTTTTGGGATCGAAGAAGCCAAGAATGGGGTTGAGGCTTCTCAGCAGGCCCACACACGTAGCTGCCACTTTTTTGGTGTGGGTTTGGTAGCTCAATGAGGAGTCCAACCAAACTCCCAGGTTTTTTACCAACGTTTTAGGGGGTGGGATGGGGCCCAGCAAGGAAGGCCACCAATGGTCGCTCCAACAGCTGGGGTTCTTACCAAGGAGCAGCACCTCTGTTTTCCCTGCGTTCAGTTGTAAGCAGTTACCCGTCATCCAATGGGTGACTGCAGCCAGTCCATCCCTGAATCTCGTGGCGGAGGCTGAGGGGGCCTCAGAGAGGGTAATCACCAGCTGTGTGTCGTCGGCGTACGACACCAGCGTGAGGTCCCATTCTCTAGCCACCGCCGCGAGGGGCTGCACATACAGGTTAAAAAGGGATGGACTGGGTGCCGAACCCTGCGGAACTCCTTGGCCGATAGAGTGAGACCGGGAGGTGAACGGGGGTGCTGAGACTCGGAAGGATCTGCCCGTCAAGAACGAGCGGAACCATTCGAGGGCCAAGTCACTAATCCCTATATCTTCCAGGCATTTCAGCAGGATGTTGTGGGATACCGTGTCAAAGGCTGCGCTGAGATCGCGCAATATCAGCGCAGCACTTTGACCGGCATCTAATACCTTACGAAGATGTTCGGTGGTGGATAGAAGGGCGGACTCCGTACTATGCCCTGGCCTGAACCCGTGCTGAGAAGGGTCCAGGATGTTATTTTGGGCCACATGGTCTGATAGTACAGTGTTAGCATGGGCTTCTGCTAGTTTGGACACCCAGGGGAGCAGTGAGATGGGCCTATAGTTCTCCGGCTTTGTGGGGTCTAGGGTCGGCTTTTTGATAATGGGGGTAACCCATGCTTGTTTCCAACAAGTGGGAACAATCGCAGAGGAAAAGGAGAGGTTGAGGAGTGTGGCCAGGGATGGAAGAAAGAAATCCAGAGCCTCTAGGAATTGAGCCGGTCTCATGGGTCTGAAGGGGCGCCGGATTTAACCTTTCTACAAAGTTTAACTAGATCCCCATGGGAGATTTCAGGTAGGCATGGCAGTCTGGTGCCTTTAAAGGGAGAGTTGGAGGAACTAGTGTAGTCAAAAGGGTTCTGTGAGAAGGTGTTATAGATTTTCCTTACCTTTTCAATAAAAAAGGTGGCGAGGTCCTCACACTGCTGTGTGGAAGATATACACGAGGCAGGATTGCCACAATTTTGCAGCTTTTGAACCAGTTTAAAAATGGTTTTCGTAGGGTTGGAGCTGGAGTCAATTTCTTTGGCATAGAAGGATGCGCGGGCCGTGCGTATAGCTTTATGGTATGATTTTAGTTTGGACAGGTAGAGAGCTTTGTCCTTGTCCTTGTAATCCTTTCTCCAGTTACGTTCTGCTACTTTGCATTCCTTTCTTAAGAGTTTCAGATTTTCATTATACCATGGGTTAGAGGGGGTGCTGCGTCCTCTAGTCCATTTGGCTGGTATAAGGGTGTCGAGTCCTTTAATGATCCAGTCCTGAAAGGAGGCATAGGACGTATTAATGTCATTAGTGGTTACGAGGTTGAGTTCTCCTAAGATAGCAAAGAGATCCTTATTTTGGAGTTTGTGCCAGGGCCGCTTAAGGCAGGAGGGAGGCGGATCATTATTGGGCTGGAAGTCGGCCGATATCACAAATTTAATGAGAAAGTGGTCGGTCCAACCCATGGGTTTGGGTGGATCGGCTATGGCCTCCGGGATATTGGTGAATACTGGGTCAAGTAGGTGACCAGCAGAGTGCGTAGTGGACTGGATAAGAGGGATCAGCTGTAGGGCTGTTAGGTCTGCCAGGAGGTTTCTGATGATGGGATCCGAAGTGGAGTCAAAATGGAGATTGAGGTCTCCCAGAATAGTAAAGTTGGTGGAGGTCACAACCAGGGCGTGGGCTGCCTCTAGGAGTTCCTCCGTGAATTTAGAGGTGGGCCCCGGGGGTCGGTAGATAAAGAGGCCTGAAAGGGAGAAATGAGGGCTAGTGGTGATTTTGAAGCGGGCGCACTCGCATCCCGTGATGTCTTCCTTCAGAAAGGAGCAGGAATATAGCGTTCTATAAATAACGGCTATGCCACCTCCCCTAGAATCTCTATTGATGGATATCATAGAGAATCCATCTGGCAGCGTGAGATTTGGAATGCTGGTTAGCTCATCCTTGAGCCAGGTTTCGCACAGGAATAGTATGTCAGGGTTTTCATCGGTCAGTAGAGTATTGACCTCAGGGTGGTGCTTTACCAGGGACCTGACATTAAGCTGAAGAATCGTGAGCGAAGTATGTTTTATCATACTAGTTTTATGTCCAGGTAGGCTCGGCCTGGGTGTAACAAAGTTACAGGACTTACAATGTAGGTCAGTCTGTCCAATGCAGCCCACTAGCTTATCACAGCGTTGGCCCTGGTTTAGTGCAAGGAGACAGTTTTTATCATAGTGGTGTGTCCGTGTAATTTGAGCAGGGGAACCGGCGAGAGGCGATGTCTTGGTGATGACGGGCGAAGACGGGCTTGCCTTAGGCGTGCCTTCGGCGGCAAACGGCGCGCCCGCTGTGCCTGTCCGATGCGCGTACAATAAATGCACGTAATTTATCGGGGGAGGGAGGGCGGGGGCGTGGCCTCCAAGGGGGCGTGGCCTATCTGCACGCCGGCAATGGCGACGTGAATTGTTTGTGGTTTCCAAGTCCGCTGACAGCGCAGAGACAGCTGTGCGGTGTGCTCAGGATCCGAGTCCTGTAGTGCCAGGGGCAGGTAGGTGCTTTTAAAATCAGCAGTATTACAAGTGACACACAAAGTTTTTAAAAAAGTTACAGCTAACTCCCGGCTTCCGCCTCAGGAGGATACGTGGTTGTGGCAGACAGCGCTTGTATTCAGCGTTATATACCGAGCGAGGCGGGGCGTGGCCTCCAAGGGGGCGTGGCCTTTCTGCACGCCGGCAATGGCGACGTGAATAGTTTGTGGGTTCCAAGTCCGCTGACAGCGCAGAGACAGCTGTGCGGTGTGCTCAGGATCCGAGTCCTGTAGTGCCAGGGGCAGGTAGGTGCTTTTAAAATCAGCAGTATTACAAGTGACAAACAAAGTTTAAAAAAAAGTTACAGCTAACTCCCGGCTTCCGCCTCAGGAGGATGCGTGGTTGTGGCAGACGGCGCTTGTATTCAGCGTTATATACCGAGCGAGGCGGGGGCGTGGCCTCCAAGGGGGCGTGGCCTATCTGCACGCTGGCAATGGCGACGTGAATTGTTTGTGGTTTCCAAGTCCACTGACAGCGCAGAGACAGCTGTGCGGTGTGCTCAGGATCTGAGTCCTGTAGTGCCAGGGGCAGGTAGGTGCTTTTAAAATCAGCAGTATTACAAGTGACACACAAAGTTTTAAAAAAAGTTACAGCTAACTCCCGGCTTCCGCCTCAGGAGGATACGTGGTTGCTTGACAAGTGAGAAACACCTGGATGGTAAAGTCAAAAAGGCATACAAATCAAACAGACCTATCAGTGTTGCCTGCAATCTTTTAGTTCCATAATAACAGAACCCAGATTCAAGGTATATTCCTGATACAATTGTTCACACTTGTAATATCTAAAGGTAGAGCCAACAGAATCCAGTCAACAAGAGTTATAACAGAAAAGGGACAGAGGCAGTGCTAGCAGATGAAACTGAAGGGACGTGTGGCTGACTGATCTTCATGAGAACTTAGTTATCAGGGAATCTCTTGCTCTCCTTAAAATCCAAACTACCTCTTAAAAGCAGTGACCTAGGGTCCTTAGGATTGCATTAAACTTGTGTATTACATACATCATTATCTTCACAAGTGTAAATGGTTGTGAACTTATCAGCAGACTCCCAGGGGATATTTTGTTTGGAATAATGTGGTCTTCATTCAGACCTCGACTTTGTCACTTGAGCAAATAGCTGTATGCATATGAGCAAATCACTGCATCTCACTATGCTGAAAATTGTGATGTTGAGTACATTCAACATTGAATACCCATTCCCTACTTTAGTTTTTATCATTTATTAGTTCATATAGCACCAGCTAGCACGAACTAGACTCGAGACATCGGGTATCAGAGCGCTTTACATGAGCACCAGTTTTGTTACAGATGGACACATTCATTCACAGGGGAATTACGTGATTTTCCCAGAATCACAGGACTTTGAGCGTCATTGCCAAGACTTGAACCCAGTTCCCCAGCTTTGAGGTTAACTGTTCTAACTGTAAGGTTACATCCTCTCCCCAATATGATTGTTACAATGAGGCACTAGACAGGCTTAAAAAACATTTCACGGAAGAACATCATATCATTATGGAGAGGTTCACTCACTACCAGTTACCTATTAAATCTATTAATCCTTATGTAGCAACTTTACGTACACTAGCGGCAAATTACAGGTTTGGTAATTAAATTGATGCTTATATTCAAGATCAAATCGGCAATTACTAAGACATAGAGATCCAACACTGATTGATACTATAGATATTGCTACAATTGTGGAGAGTTCAATCTCTTCCTTCAATCAGTGAAACTGAAATCGCACTTATTCCAATAGGGGAGGAAAGGGATATGAAATTAGACAATTTGAAGGACAATGGAAAGTAATTTTCATTAGATAAGTTAAGGGACAATGCAAAGTTATTTTGTCATCTTTTAAACATAAGAAATGGTGCACTTTCTGTGGTCCAAAAACATATATTGCCTAGTTTAAATCTTGTCAGGCTGTGGACAAAAAAGGTTTTAAATGCGGTAAGGTTGGTCATTTCTTTAGTGAATACATGAAAGGGACATTTTGGAGGATCTCCATGGTTTAAGATTTTTCAGAAATGGGCAATACTAAGGAAAATGTCATTTTGGGACTATCTTGCCAAGAAGTATTTGAAAATTGTGACGTAAAAATTAGTTGCATGTGAGTGACGGTGGCTTTAATGAGTTTAATACAAGTGATTGTGATTATGAGAAGAATTAAAATCTTAGTGGCTATGAATGCAATCCTAATAAGGTTGTTATTTGTGGTGTGGATGAAGAATATTCGAAACTATCGAAGTGCATGATTTATATAGATAAACAAAAAGATGGCTGATTCCGGATTGCTTTTTACCATAGTCTCTGACACACATTTTCTTGGCATCCAGAATATATAAATATGGCAGAAATAATATTTATGTTATGGGATATTGTATGGCCACTATCAAATTTCAACATAGGAAAATAGTGGGCAAGGTGTACGTAGCAATCAATGGTCAGCATGTGTTAGGACGGAGACACCAAGGTAGAATGGACATTTGCCTTAATCCTAATGCCAAAAATCCTGTTCTTTTGTATAAAGATGGATCGTTAGGAAATGAGTATGATATTGGATTCTTGCTAGATAGACATAAAGAGGTTTTTCAGAACGAATTGAGAAAAGTTAAAGGTTTTGCACATAGCATAGATTTGAAGAACAATACTAATCTGATAAGACACGAACTTTGACATATTCCATGAGCTCCAGGTTGGAGTGATCTAGAATGTTAAGTGAAATGTGTGATTCTGGCATTACAAAACTGCATCAGAATGGGTGTTGCCAATTGTTCTAGTTAAAAAAAAACCATGTGATTTGAGACTATGTGTTGATTTAAGATCTGTGAACAAACAAATTGTGTTTGATTGCCATCCATTATCACACATAGAAGACTTACCAGCTAGAATTCATTAAGCTAAGGTGTTCCCCATCATATCATTGCTTTCATTACGCTTCAAAGAGCTTACAGGTAAACCAGGAGGCCTATGGTTTGGCCTCTGCCATCTAGGTATTTCAGAAATTAATGAACAGCTTATTTGCTGGAATCGGAGGGGTGGCAGCCTTTTAGGAAGACATTCTGGTGTACGCTGATTCTATTACCAAACACTCCATTTTAGACACTGTTTTAGGCATTTGCAAGGGGGGTGACTTTTGGCAACGCGAAACATGTAAGTTCTTTGGGGCACAACATTTCGCAAGATGGCATCTCACCTAAAGAAGATCTGTTGAATTCTATTAGAAGTGTTGCTTAAACTACAACTTTGGTATAGATCAACAAGGTTTGCTTTCTGACTTACAGGTGACACAAGCAACCATGATTTGAATGCACCAGTGCTGATTGTGAAAGACAGGTTATTATAGACTTGCACAACCCTACCCAGCAACATGATACATTGATGAATAGAGGTATTGCTTTTGTGTTACCAACAATCCAAGTAAGGTGATCAGGGGTACTGTGGTAACAGAGACAAATCAAATTCATTATTCACATTATTTCACACACTGCACTAAGAAGAATAGACAATTTTAACTAAACACATTTCTTACAACAGATTAAACTTGTTTTGCAGCACATGTAAAGCACCTATATAGGATATCATTAACAGCAAAAAGACAGGTTGTAAGCAAAAATAATAGAATTAACATCTCTAACATGGTTAAATGCGCTGGGGGGGTGTAGCTCAGGGTCAGCCAAAGAGCCAGGTCTTGAGGCTCTTCCTGAAGGTGTGCAGAGTGGAGGAACGTCTGATGGTGATTGGGAGCTTGTTCCAGGCCTTTGCCACGATGTAGGAGAAGGCTCTTCCCCCGCTCTGCTTCTTCAGATGCGTGGGGTTTCTGCGAGGGCTAGGTCGATGGAGCAGAGATTTCTCATGGGTACGTGGAAGGATACTCTTTTGTTGAGGTATTTTGGTCTGGTGTTGTGGAGGGATTCGTAGGCGTGGGCGAGTAGCTTGAAAGTCACTATCTTCTTGACCGGGAACCAGTGGAGGTCTTGCAGGTGTTGGGTGATGTGTTCATGCCATGGGATGCTGAGGATGAGTCTGGCCGCAGCATTCTGGATGGTCTGAAGTGTGCCTATCAGGGATTTGTTGATTCCACCGTAGAGGGTGTTTCTGTAGTCCAGTCTGCTTGTGATGAGTGCATGGGTGACGATCTTTCCAGATTCAGGGGGATCGGTTTGAAAGTCTTGCGAAGGATGTGGAGGGTGTTGAAGCAGGTGGAGGTGACGGTGTTGAACTGGTGCGTCATGGTGAGGAAGGAGTTGAGTATGATGCAGAGGTTTCAGGTTTGGCCCGTAGGGGTGGGTGGGTTGCTGAGGGCTGTGGGCCACCAGGTTTTGTCCCAAGCTGAGGCTGTGGGCCCGAGGACAAGGACTTCTGGCTTTTCTGAGTTGGGTTTCAGACAGCTGCTGCTCATCCAGGATGCAGCATCCTTCATTCTTTCCTGGAGGCTGAGTCTGGTGGCTTCGGGTTCCTTCATAAGGGACAGGATGAGCTGGATGTCGTTGGCGTAGGATACTATGCCGGGTCCATACTTTCTGACGATGGTGGTGAGGGGGGTATGTAGAAATTGAAAACCTTGGGATTGAGCGAAGATCCTTGGTGTACTTCACAGTTGATCTCTGTGGGTTCAGATAAAAAGGGCAGTAGTCTGATCCTTTGGGTTCTGCCGGCGAGGAAGGAGCAGAGCCAGGCAAGGGCAGTTCCCTGTGTGCCAGCATCGTGGAGTCTGTATGTGAGAGTGTGGTGGGAGAGGGTGTCAAAGGCGGTGGAGAGGTCTGGTAGGATGAGGGCCGGAGGGTGGCCTTGGTCAAAGAGTGTGGCGATGTTGTCTGTGGTGGCGAGGAGGTCAGTCTCTGTGCTGTGGTTGCTGAGGAATCCGGATTTGGAAAGGGTGGAGGATGGCGTTCTCCTCGATGATCTTTGTCAGCTGGGCGTTGACTATCTTGTTGTGACTTTGGCCGCGAAGGGAAGGAGAGCGATGGGTCAGTCGTTTTTCAGATCCGTCGGGTCTGCAGAGGGTTTATTGAAGAGGGGCTTGACTTTCTGCTCATTTCCAGTCATCGGGGAATGTGCCGAATTTGAATGTGGCGCTGATGGCGTGTCTTAGCTTGGGTGCTATGGCGGCAGCCCTGTGGAAGATGTGTGGTAGGCAGGGGTCCTAGATCAAAGACATCACAGAGAAAGTAAAGTGATGTGTAAAGAGGCAGAATAACGTCAGGGGAAAATCGAAGTCTCAAAGAAAAACAGTAGGACCCATAATGGCCACTAGTGTGGAGCATCCTGAAGGTAGAGGTTGGCCGCTGAAGATCAGGAACTAAATAGAGGCCCTCACTACTTCATTGGAAAGATTATGTCAAAGGTCCTGATGTGAGATAAGATAAGTAATACCACAGTTACGCCTACAGGAGGACTGCCATGGCCCCAGATCTTATTTCTTCTCTGGGTGTACATGAGAGAAGGGGCAATCACACACAAAAGCCAAAATTATAGGACCCTACAATAACAGGAATGCCACTTAAGGCTTAAATGAGGCTGATGACTGGCACATAAACCTCATGTTGATAGATGCCCAGATCTGTATAACACAAATACAAATTACATTAACAACTTGCTTTTCTGAACCTCAGAAAAAGGAAGAATTGAAGCTAGCACATGCAAAGTAGTGTTTTGCCAATAAATACCCTGCTGGCTTAAGCCTGTTGCACATTGTTTACTACAGTTGAGTTACCGACAAAAGGTGATGACCAGCATTCCAATGATGGAGCAAGTGAGGCACAGCCTTAAAGAGAAGGGATCCTTGCTTATCCTTGACTTTTATAACCAGAGCTGGGTGTGGTGGTAGCAGCTCAGCATGTACTGCTTACTTCTCTCCCTCTCATGTCCTGCACCTGCAGCTGCTGGTCCACTGCACTGCTCTCTTCATCCCTCTTGGACAGAGGTGGCAGACAGTGACCAGCTTCCAGTAGGTGCAGCACTGTTATGTGTATTTGGAGAGTGAACTCTCCCAATAAAGGGTATTCTGGATCTGAGCAGGTGTTTGTGCCAGCCTTGCCTACGTCTGTTTAGTTAATTGAAAAGCCAGGTCTCCAGCTTCTTGCAGAATTCAAAAAGAGAGGAGGAGGCTTTGATGTGGAGATAGAGCCCGTTCCTTGCTTTATGGGCAATGTTAGAGAATGCCCTCATTCCCTGGTTCTTACTCCTACAAGCACACATTCCACACATAAACACTGTTTATGTGTGGAATGTGTGCTCGTAGGAGTCCTGCAGGGCAGAGATGTTTGGGTGGAGGATAAAATAAAATGCAACATTTCAGGTAGGTGTGACCTAAGTTGTGTAGTGCCTTAGATGTGTGTGAACAGTTTGAAATGAGTAGGTCTGTGTATCAGGAGCAAACGGAGCATCCTGAGGTGTGTTGTGGTGTTACGTGAGCTCAGTCTTGGAGGTTGAAGATGAGTTCTGAGTGGTTTGTAGTCTTCTAGTGAGTGCCCTGGTAACCTCGGCATAGATAGTGCCCCCGTAGTTCAATTAGGTAGTGACTAGGGTATGAGTGGCCGTTTTTCTAGTGTTGTTGGGAGTCATTTGAAGATCTTCTTCAGCATCTTCAGGGTCTGGAAGCAAGAGCAGTGAAGGTGCTGAATTGCGTGGTCATGTCCAAGTTGCTGTTGATGATTATCCAGAGGTTTGTGGCATGGGTGTTTGGTGTGTCTCTGGGCCAACGTTTGGCTGGCCACCAGTAGTAGTCCTGTAGTGAGTTATTCTTGCTGTATATCCCTACTTCTGTCTTGTTGATGTAGAGCTTGAGACAGTCGTGCCTTAATCCGGTAAGTGATTCTGGTTATGTATGCTGTGAACTTGTTTCTTGTATTTGTCTGTGAAGGAGAGTATGAGATGAGTGTCATCAGATAGGAAAGGCTATTAATGACGTATGTGCGGATAACTGTGCAGATATGGATCATGTATGCGTTAAAGAGGATGGAGCTGAGAGATGAACACTGCGGCACTCTGCATGTGAGTTTGCAGGCTTCTGGGAATAAAATACAAGGCTTCAGTAAAGTAAGGATTAAGATGAAAGCTTAAGTTCCATCCATTAAGTTTAGAAAGAGCAGATTCAGTGGAGAGCAGGCCCTTGGATGCAAATCTCGTGTAGGCGCCTTATAAGGATGGCATGTTCGACCGTGTCAAATGCATCGGAGAGGTCAAAGAGAATGAGGGCTGCTGTTTCTCCTTTGTCAAGTAAAATATGGATGTCATCAATGTGGTGATGAGTCCTATTGCTTTACTGTGTGGTAGGCCTGAATCCGCACTTTGTGGGATTGAGGAGCTGGTGGTTGCTGAGGTGGTCGATGAGATGTCAGTTGAATATTTTCTTAAAGACCTTTACCAGGTATGGAAGGTGGGAGTTTGGACTGTAGTTGAAAGTGTGGCTGGGTCAGTTGATGATTCCCTGAGCAGGGGCTTTCCGGTGGCATGATTCGAGATGTTTAGGAATGTGGCTAAGTCAAGGTAAAAGGCACACAAACTGTCATTCTGCCTCCTTTGTCTAGTTTATGGAGAAGCACACAAGTGTTCAAATGAAAATGTTGTATACAATTTGTCAGGAAATTTAGCAAGGACAGAAGATGAGCAATGGACGCATGTTGGTATGGTGTGAACTGTAGAATCCACTGTTGTCTCATTCTGGGTGGATGGAGCCATGTCCAAAGCCATGAGGCACCTGGTGGCAGGGCTTGAGAGCTATTGCTGAGGAAATGATTTCTTCGTCCAGTCTCACGTCTGGGGATATTCATATAGTGGGAAAGCTGTTGGAAGAAGTATCCATAAGATAAAGCTGTTACTGATATAAGGTATCACACATTAAGCTCCTAGCTTCTTAGCCCACTCAAGACGGATGAGTGTTTGCAGATGCGTGTTACTTTGTTAGAGAGGGCTCGTTAAGGTCCAACGTCTTGCATCTGTTAATGTTTCTTTCTTATTTTACCTCCTCATTCAACCTATCGTCTCTTTCAATCACAGTAATGGCTCTGCATCTCCTGGGGACCCATCGGCTGATCATCTGGTCCTAAAGAAGATATTAGGGGACTTGGGATTGGATCGAGCTACCCAAGTTTACACAGCTGGTGCTCCCACCAGAAAAGAAACCCTGGAGTATTTCATGAAACTGAATCTTCCTCTCATGGAAGTTTACGGCATGAGTGAGACCTCTGGGCCCCACACCATATCTGTTCCAAGCAACTACCGTCTAACAAGGTTAGTTCTAATGAGTGATCACTTCATTCGAAAGAATTGTCAAAACCAGGAAGATAATCTGAGTCAATATAGTGCGTCCTGTTCTCCCAATACCAGCTTCCTCCAATCGCCTAAAAGCACCGTGCTTCTGTACTCTAGGCTGCTTATAATACAGCCCAATATCTCTGTTTGCAGCCTACTAAGATAATGAGCACTGAGCTGTCCATTTATTGGGTATTGATCTGCAGTAGGGACCTATCTTCTCTTCTTACTGATAAATGTGTTACAGTTTCTTGTTCTGTGGCTTTATTTTTGGAGGTTTAGCTCAAAATGAAACATGTCCATGGTAGTCACACTAATGAGAATTATGTATTATGTACATATGAAAATTAGTGTTTGTAATCATTTAGGGCCTGATTTAGAACTTGGTGTACCCCTTACTCCATTACAACGGTGATGGATATCCCTTTCATTGAAATTAAATCACATTGTATCCTATGGAATTTATATTTCAGCGGACAGGATGCCTGTCACCGTTGTTACTGATGTTGGTGCAAAAGCTTTAACCATTCCCCATACTTGTGGCGGGAACTTGGGGGTGCTCCCAATATGAGGCTGAATAGGCACGTCTGCGGTTTTCTGTCTTTGTTATTCTACCCATACTTTATTACAGACACTGGTGCAATGGCAAAGAAGTTTTTAGGGGGGGAAACAGATTTTACATCGCGCTCGAACCACACTGTGCCTTAACAGCTTGTTCCGAACCACAAATGCATTGTTACAATGCATTACTTTACCACGCAAGTCGTTACTTGCCTTCAGAAAACATTGTTAGACTGATGTTGGACATTAAGTCCAACCCTTTCCCTACTCTTGTGCAAACTGGAGTTGGAATAGTAAATGATACTATTCCAAAGTCCAGCACTTTCCCTAAGGCAAGTCATTGTAACAGCTTGAGTGGTAAAGGAATGCGTTGTGCATACGCATTCATGGTTTGGATCGCGTTGTTAAGGCAGACTTGTTAAATGCCTGCGTGGTTCCAACATGCAACCGTTTAGAAGACACACTAATTGTGCACCAAATAAGATGTAGAGCCCACAATGCAAACCCTCTACACGACCCCGACCCACCCAGGGGTGACAATTGGCAAGGGGTGCAGGGGTTTCAAGGTAGGCTAGGCAAGGAGAGTGTAAAATGAGATGGGGAAGTGGCCGAGCAGTCAATGACTGAAGGGGGGAAGCATTTGATCAATCAATCAGGATTTATAAAGTGTTGCAAATCACCGGTGAGGGTCTCAAGGCGCTGGAGTTGCTAGCTGCTTCGCAGTGCTATTTTGATTTGAACATCCATAACTTAAGTCTTTTTTCTGAATTCCGCGAGCGATGCAGCATTCCTGCATTCCTGAGGTGCAGGGGAAGGTCGTCTTTGGCCCCCAGGTGTGAGAAGAAGCTTTCTCCCCTGTTCTATCGGCGGAAAAGGAGGGTGTCTACGAAGAAAAGAGAGGTGGATCACAGTTGTCTGGTTGGTTGGTGGGAGTCATTTGTTTGTTGATGTACGCTGGTCCCTCATTGTGCTGGGCTTTGCCTGGGCCAACATCTTGAACTGGCATCTCTTCTGGATCGGGAGTCGGTGTTGCTTCTTGAGGTGCAGGGTGATGTAAATCCGTCTGGAGAGGTCAAGGTTGAGTCTTGCTGCTGCGTTTTGTATAGTCTGTAGTCTCTTCAGGAGGCGTGCGGTGATTCCTACGTAAAGAGGGTTACCGAGTCCAGCCAGCTTGTGAAGAGGGCTTGAGTGATGATCCTTCTGGTGTCCGTTGGTAAGCTTAGGGTCACTAAAGATGAGGTCAGGTATTCTTCCTTTGGTAAGACTATGTAGGATGGAGTGGTTGGCTTTGTGGATTTGTGTTAGGTTTTCCATGGTAATAAATTATTTGCATTTGGTGTTGACCCCGTGAAGATATTATTGATCAACATTATAAGGCTTGTGGTGACATATACTGTGAACTGCTTACTCAAGCTAGCTGTGAGCTTCAGAAAGTGGTAAATTGCATTGGAGTGTTATGTATTGTTTGGAGATAGCATTCAAGCTCTGAATTCTAAGATTGTAATCATGCATAAGGTTGAAAAGTGGGTATGTTGGTTGACCTGACATTTAGTAAGATACTTGTACAGTAGGCCCTAAAGGTGAAAGTTTTGAGTGTTTTAGATGTTAACAATGTTTTGGCGCTAGAACGTGTGATTTAGGGCAGGAGGGAGATGTGACCAAGATGGTAATGTTGAATAGTAAACATGGAAGATTGCTGAGGATGTAGATTCAACTGAGGAGAGTGCGGAGGAAACAAGTGGGCAGTGTATGGTATGGTGAAGTGTTAGGTAAGTGCTGGAGGAAGAGATATGACTCCCAACAAGTTCTAAACAGTGCTCTAGATATAGAATCCAGTCCTTTGCCTTGCTGAATGACTGTGTAGCACGAGAAACATCTGGTTATGAAAGTAAAAAGCATCTCTGAACACAAACAGCTGTGCAAGAAAGAGGCCCGGGGAAGCATTTCTCAACATAAACAAAGCACACTTTATGAAAGAGACTGATGATAGACTGAACTCAAATCAACGATAAGCAGCAGTTCAGCCCCTTAGCTCTGAGAGTTGGGTCGGTAAATCTTTGATTGACTTTGCAGACAAAGGTGGCTGAAAGGAGGAGAGTGACCTCTGGGGCAGTGTAGTGCGCTGAAATGACTCTTACCATTACCAGTATTGCAGAAGGATGGAGCGGCTATGGTAGCGTCACCTCTGTTGTCTCGAGATGAAGTGATCTTACGTGCACAATGTATAGGCTTAGAGGTCTATCACTGAAATGTCCTAGACAGGCTGCAATGTCGTTATGACCTTAGTGGTTGAGGTAAGATGACACTGCGGCTGAGGAGACTTAGAGTGATAAAGAGGGGAAAACTTTCCAAAATGTTCTCCAGCAAAATCTTTTTTCCAGGATATGCAGGAAGCAAAACAAGGCAAAATTAGAGAGAAGCATAGAGGGGGCACAGTTGATTGAACCAGAGATGAGTCTTCTACCAGTTGGGCCACTGCCCTTTAAATTACAACCAGGAAGCAAAGTTTGTATCAGAACAAATGCAACTGGAGCATCCCCCCCCTTTCCGTTCCAAAGCCTCCGAGATCATCTGCGGCGTACCCAAGGGATCCCCCCTCAGCACGACACTGTTCAATATTTACATTGCCCCGCGCGCACACGTAGCCCGGCAGCACAACCTTGACATAATCTCCTTCGCCGGCAACACTCAACTGATCCTCTCCCTCACCAAGGACCGCATCACCGCCAAAGCCAACCTCCACAAAGGAATGAAGGCCGTCGCCGACTGGATGAAGATCAACCGTCTGAAGCTGAACTCGGACAAGACAGAGGTCCTCATCCTCGGCTCCAACCCTTGAGCCTGGGATGACTCCTGGTGGCCAATGGCACTGGAGGCAACCCCGACACCCACCAACCACGCATGCAACCGGGGAATCATCCTCGACTCAACGCTTTCAATGACCAAGCAAGTCAACGCCGTCTCCTTCTGCTTCAACACCCTCTGCATGCTAAGCAAGATCTACAGATGGATCCCGCCAGATAGAAGAAAGACAGTCACCCAGGCCCTCGTCAGCAGCAGACTCGACTACGGAAACGCCCTCTACGCGTGAGCCCCGACCAAGCTCATCAAATGACTACAACTCATAAAAAACGCATCGGCGCGACTGATCCTCGACATACCACGACACAGCCACATCACCCCTCACTTGAGAAACCAGCACTGGCTTCCCGTCAACAAGAAGATATCCTTCAAGCTCCTCATCCATGTACACAAAGCACTCCACAAGACCGGCCCAGCCTACCTCAACAGTCGGCTCTCCTTCTACATCCCCAACCGCCAGTTATGCTCCGGAGATCTCTCACTCGCCATCGTCCTGTGCATCTGAAGAACAACCACCGGTGGGAGATCCTTCTCCCACCTCGCCGCCAAGACATGGAACACCCTCCCACTGAGCCTACGATAGACCTTAGACATGCTGACCTTCAGGAGGATACTCAAGACCTGGCTGTTAGATCAGTAGCGCCCCTCCCCAGTGCCTTGAGACCCTCGCGGGTATGTAGTGCACTTTACAAATGATTGATTGATTGATTGATTGATTGATTGATACTCAGCCACTTGATGGAACTTGTATAATCAGCTCCTTGATGAGACCTGTATACGCAGGGCCTCATTTATGAAAAGTGACGCATCGCTGTGTGAAAACAGAGATGCATCACTTTGATTGCGCCGTCCTTGCGACATGCTGGATGCGTCATATTTACAGTATGATGCATCATGTTGCAAGGAGTTACAGATACGTCAGTATTTCTGACGTATCTGTAGGTGCAAAAATGACGCATTGCTGGAGTGTGTGACAAAATTGACGCTATTCCAGCAATGGGTCATTTCACATGGGCAAGTCCCATGGTAAATGCGCCTGTGTCAGTCGTATGCCTGCCATGTGGCAGGCATAAGATATTAACTCACTTGCACCCTAGAAGTGGCGCAGTGAAATCTTATAGATTTCACTGCGTCACTTCTACAAGGCCTACTTGCATCAAAACAACCCCCTGCCTACATTATACCTGGCACAGGTATAATGTGGCAGAGGGGTTTACAAAGTGACGCATCTACCTAGATGGGAATATATGACGTTACAACAAATTCCGTTGCAACGCATGCCTTTACCACGCATGCGTTACAACGGAATTCGTTTACCACGCATAACATTTACCACAATTACTAGCGTGGAGACGTCATACGTCGTTAAGAGAAAGCGGAAGTTTATTTTCTGTTTTCTCTTAAACGACGCTGATACCCGACGTGACTTCAGGTGAGTTTCTTTTTTGGAGGGGAGACCCCCCCCAAGCCCCCCTTTTTTTACTTTTTACCTTTACCACATATACCTTTACTACAAACCTCGTAGTAAAGGTATGCGTGGTAAAGGCTTTCGTGTTAACCACGCATGCGTTGTACTGCATGCGTGGTTAACGATTTCGTTGTAAAGGCTTAGTTGTAATGGCAGTTTCCCCCTAGATGCGCCACTTTGTCAATATGATGCAACATGCCGTATTTTTTACACCGCTGGTGCGTCACAAAAAGTGACCCACTGTTGGCGCAAAAGTGACGCAAGGGTCATAAATAGGCCCCTCAGTATCCTGATGGGACCTGTATACTCAGCATCTTGATGGGAACGATGGGCCCGATTCAAAGAACTAACTTAAGACAAAATCCTAAATTTACTACCATTTTGGTATTCACGGAAGGCACTTACTCATTTCAATATTCACAGAAGTTAGAAGTCCTAACTTTAGGACTCCAAAATGCCTTCTGTGAATACAGAAAGTATTAAAGTTAGGATTTTTCCCAGTTTAGGAGTAATAAAGTTAGGACTCCTAACTTTGGGACTTCTAAATGCCTTCTGTGAATACCAAAAGTCTTAAAGTAAGGATTTTTCTCAGTTTAGGAGTCCTACAGTTAGGAGTCCTAACTTTACTACTCCTAAACTGAGAAAAATCCTAACTTTAAGAATTTTGGTATTCACAGAAGGCCTTTAGGAGTCCTAAAGTTAGGACTCCTAACTTCTGTGAATACCGAAATGAGTAAATGCTTTCTGTGAATACCAAAATGAGTAAGTGCCTTCTGTGAATACCAAAATGGTAGTAACTTTGGGATTTTGTCTTAAATTAGTTCTGTGAATCGGGCCCTGTATACCCAGCACCTCAATGGGACCTGTATACTCAGCACCTCAATTGTTATTGTTAGATTATATTTGTAAAGTGCCAAATCACCAACGGTCTCTAAGCGCTATTACCATGAACCTGGGATGACATAACACTTTCAGATAGGGCTGAATTAGGGTGAACTTATCCAAACGCCTAGATGAACAGGATGGTCTTGAGTTTCTTCCTAAAAAGTTGTCTTCCCGCGCAGACTTTCTGGTATTTTATTCCAGATCTGGGAACCAGCGCCGAGAAGGTACGTCTCCCCAAGGTGGTTCTGTAAAAGCGCGGACAGGCCAGCAAGTGTGTCCCTGATGAACAAAGACAACGGCCAGGCTCATAAGGCTTCAGACGGTTTTTGATGTAGCTAGGTGCCCCTCCATACTTAACCTTATGAGCAATACACAGGCCCTTAAACCTGACCCTCTGTCTAATAGGAAGCCAGTGCATCGGCCGTAGCAATGGTGTGGCATGTGTTCTTCTCAGTAGTTTAAGGATCAGTCTCGCTGCATCATTTAAAACCACTTGAAGTTTCCCAAGAAGTTTATCGGGGAGTCTTAGGTATACTGCATTGCCGTAATCTAGGCGTGACCGGATTAAAGCCGACACCACCGTACGCATGGTGGAAAAAGACAGTAAGGGTACAAGTTTCCTCAATGGCCTCATCAATCCCATACAGCTCCCCACTACAGCAGCTACCTGGTCATCCATTGTTAACTTGGAGTCTAACCTGATACCCAGGCTCTTCACTGCTGGCACCTGTATCGGAGTAGTGGCAAGCTCTTGGGACCTCGATGGAACCTGTATACTCAGCCCCTTGAATAGACCTGTATACTCAGCCCCTTGAATGGACCTGTATACTCAGCCCCTTGAATGGACCTGTATACTCAGCACCTCGATGGGACCTGTATACTCAGCCCGTTGAATGGACCTGTATACTCAGCCCCTTGAATGGACCTGTATACTCAGCTCCTTGAATGGACCTGTATACTCAGCCCCTTGAATGGACCTGTATACTCAGCCCCTTGAATGGACCTGTATACTCAGCCCCTTGAATGGACCTGTATACTCAGCCCCTTGAATGGACCTGTATACTCAGCACCTCGATGGGACCTGTATACTCAGCCCCTTGAATGGACCTGTATACTCAGCCCCTTGAATGGACCTGTATACTCAGCCCCTTGAATGGACCTGTATACTCAGCCCCTTGAATGGACCTGTATACTCAGCCCCTTGAATGGACCTGTATACTCAGCCCCTTGAATGGACCTGTATACTCAGCACCTCGATGGGACCTGTATACTCAGCTCCTTGAATGGACCTGTATACTCAGCTCCTTGAATGGACCTGTATACTCAGCCCCTTGAATGGACCTGTATACTCAGCCCCTTGAATGGACCTGTATACTCAGCCCCTTGAATGGACCTGTATACTCAGCACCTCGATGGGACCTGTATACTCAGCCCCTTGAATGGACCTGTATACTCAGCCCCTTGAATGGACCTGTATACTCAGCCCCTTGAATGGACCTGTATACTCAGCCCCTTGAATGGACCTGTATACTCAGCACCTCGATGGGACCTGTATACTCAGCCCCTTGAATGGACCTGTATACTCAGCCCCTTGAATGGACCTGTATACTCAGCCCCTTGAATGGACCTGTATACTCAGCCCCTTGAATGGACCTGTATACTCAGCACCTCGATGGGACCTGTATACTCAGCCCCTTGAATGGACCTGTATACTCAGCTCCTTGATGGGACCACAGTGCGGCTGTCATTACATTTCTGTATGGGGTGACTAGCGTACTTGCAAAATTGCTGCCTGTATATAAGGAATGAACTCCAAAGTCGATTGTAGAGTTGAGGGAACATTGTGTGAGACAACCAACCAGGGCTCACCTACAGACATCTTTGGCCAGCTGCTGTTAAAGGCTTATTTTGGACAATTCAATACATAGAGAAGGCTGTGGGCAGTGCCTTGCCCATTAGATACCTGTCTGGTCTATCTCAGTTCCATGCTGCTTATTCTGTGGTTTTTCTCCTTATTCTTGTGTCTTGCCCGCCCAAAGAGCATTTCTGCCTCACTGTGTTTTGAATGGATGAGTTTTTTTATAACACTGCTGACATCAATGACATACTTTTTCACTTGTGCATCAGTGATCCATGACAGTGTATGTCTTGTCCACTCATTTCCCATCACATCATCATATCGTGGAGAAGTGTGGCTCAACGGTTAGAGGCGGCAGACCCGGAGGCAGAGGTCGGCCCGGGAACAGGGTTCAATTCCTGACGCGGCTGGGCGCAGGACCAATGCCAGCGGGCCCAATAAATCTCGCCTCGGTGCCACTCTAACCATGGGGTTCCACGCTGCAACTATGGGCAATAGCTTGCTTAACCTCCACTCCGGCCCTATCACCGCCGGGGATGTCTGGCTGCACCTTGGGGATACACAGTAAAGGGACCATCTCACAGGGAAAGCTGGGACGCTTCCGGGTAACCACGCGCTCTATAAATCCAACATTCATTCTATAAATCCAACATTCATATCAGGCAGCCTACCTCACATTATATTTGGGTCCAATTAATCGTATCTGTGACCCAATCTTTTTCCTTCAAAGACCCTTAGAGGCATATTTATGACTTTGGTTGCGCAAAGCAGCGCAGTAAGTCACCTTGACGCCCTGCCCTGCATCACAGGAAAAGGGCAGGAAAGCACCGTATTTATCTAATATGGCGTATTCATGTTCTTTTTCCTAGCGCTGGCGCAATTTTGGCAGCCTAGTACCCATGCGGGCACCCTTCTACCATGGTGCAAGGCTGCCTTTGTAGTAGGCAGAATTGTTTTTGTGCAGTAAGGGACACCTTCCTGCACAAAAACTATTCTGAGAGGCTTTTTCCTCTTTTGATCTGTGTTGCAAAATGCAGCACACATAGAAAGAGGGAAAAACGAGGAGAAATAACGATCTCAGTCTAGATTACCTTTGTATGTAAGCAAAATAAACCCAATAGACTGACGCAGGTGCCATTGCTACATCCCAGCCAGTAAGCTCTTTAAGTTTACCAATCACATCTTCCCAAATCTTCTGTATCTCTCCACGGTCCACCCTAGATGCAAACAAATACCCAATAGTGAAAGCACTAAACATCTTAAAAGCTTTCCTTACCAACAGAGTTCAGAGTGTGGCAATCGGTGAACACGATTCTAAACCTTTCGTTTTACCTTGTGGTATGCCCCAGGGTTCGTCCTTGAGCCCCACTCTGTTCAATATATACGTTACCACACTAGCCCCAGTAATTCGAGCATTTGGCTTTGAACTTAACTCTTACGCTGATGACACCCAGATAGTGGTATCATTGTTACCGGGCAAAGAGGAAGGAGTAGCCAAAACATTTCAGGATTGTATGTTTGCAGTGGGAAACTGGATGGCTGGAAATTGCCTTAAATTGAACTCGGCAAAAACGGAAGTTATAGTGTTTGGTTCAAACGTTAACTTCTGGAGTCCTAACTGGTGGCCTGAAGGTATGGGCAATGTCCCTACCCCTGTGTCTAAGGTTAGGAACCTAGGGGTACTGATTGATGACCAGCTTACCTTTGGACCCCAGGTCAATGCGTTGTCTTCCTCCATCTTTTTCCTGCTCAAGACAATCTGTAAGATCCTCCCCTTCCTTCCAGAAAGCTGTAAGAAAACAGTTGTCACTACGCTGGTTCTATCACGTCTGGACTACTGTAACAACTTGTTTCTTAATGCACAACAGGGCATTTTGAACAAAATGCAGGTTCTGCAAAATGCCGCAGCACGCCTTATTACTGGCATTCCTAAGTACGCTTCTGTTACCCAGGAGCTAGTTAAACTTCACTTGCTCCCGGTGCGAAAGCGGATCTCGTTTAAAGCTCTTTGTTTGGTATTTAAGGCCTTGCGAGATCTTGGTCCGCCTTTTCTCCAAAAGTATTTTCGTTGGTATCACCCTGCAAGACACCTTAGATCCTCTGATGCAGGGTTGATTGCGGTACCTCGAACCAGGAAAGCAAGGTGGGGGGCAGAAGCTTTGTGTTGGGAGCAGCCAAGGCCTGGAACGCCTTGCCCCTGGCTCTTAGAAAGGTGACGGATTTGTTGGCCTTTAGGAGAGGCCTTAAGACCTGGCTGTTTACTCTCTAATCTCTACATGGCCTTGGATTTGGAGAATTACTTAGCGCCAGGACACCTACGGGTAACAGTGTGCTGTATAAATTTAAAAAATAAATAAATAAATACCATTTTTCCTACAGCGAGGGCTGATGGTTGCGGTCCAATCAGTGACCAGCATCCCCATCTCCTAGCAACAGAATCTGTGGGATGACTAGGCTTCTGGATTAATGATTTAAAATGCAAGAATTAGCAAATTGATTATGTTACACATTTAATATTGTCTGCTACACATTGTAATTTAAATGTGATCTATTTGCATGAACAATTGATATAATAAAGCAAACTTTAAATTATATATGTGCAATAAGGAATGAATGAAGCATACGTGTATAAATTTAAAAAGTGCATATGCAAAGGAATCAAATACAGTGACAGGTACATAAGCAAGCAAATGTAAAGCATGCTATAGGATAGGCATGATCCCATATACACAGTTATCACATGACCTATAGCATGCAATGCATAGTCCCTACAGGTCTTCTCATGGGCAATTATGCCTCTTCCGATGTATGTGTAGGGGGGGTAGGGTAGGGTAGAACTGAACATGTATCACTCCTGCAGTGGGAGAAAGTGACTATTGTACTTTGAGTCAGAGCCTCAAGGGAGGGAGCATCACCAATTATCCAGCTAAGTGGATCAGACCACTGGATTAGAAGTAGGAGGTCATTGAACAAAAATATAGATTTAACTGCAGTTAACTCTATGTGTCCCAGTCATACTACTCCATTATCTGCCAACAGCTGCGGTAAGGCCCTCCCAGGATGCAGGACCAAGATACATATCCCAGACTCCGACGGTAACGGGGAGGTCTGCTTCGGCGGGAGACACGTCTTCATGGGCTACTTGAACATGGTTGAAAAAACAAAGGAGGCTTTAGATGAGGAGGGATGGCTACACTCCGGTGACATTGGCAAGTTCGACCAGGATGGCTTTCTCTACCTCACTGGCAGAATCAAGGGTGTGTATTGACTCTTGAAAGAATTTTTTGTATCCCAGACAAGAAACCCACAAATTTTGCTGATGAATGTTTTGCAATAAAGCAGCTTTTTCCAGTAGTGCACTAGAGAAACATCTACTCATTGTATGTCCCAATTAAGAAATGTCTTCCCATTCATTCCTATGGGCCTAGAAGCCCATAGGAATAAATGGGAATTGTATTTGTAATTTGAGAGTACCCAATAGGTACTCGCAAATTGCGCATGCCATTTCAAGGGTGCAAGGGTGTCAAAAGGACACCCTGTTGCACCCATGAAATCTGCATGTGAGTACATCTTGCACACACTCATGCCCCAAGGGCATGTGTGTGTGTGTAAAATGGAACTTTGAGAAATGCACTTTAGTGCATTTTTCAAAGTTTTTGCAAATTACCATCAAGTACAAATTGATTGTAATTTGCTACTCCTATTAGCGAATTCGCTATTTTTTTTTACTTCAATCCATTGCATTTAAGGAATCTCAATTTGCGATTCCTTAAATGCAATTGCAATTTAAGCAATCACAATGTTGAGTTTACTTAAATTACGATTTTTGCATGTGGGATGATCTATCCCAAATGCAAAAATACCGGTCGCTAAGGGGCAGATTCTCAGAATCTGCCCCTTTGCAACCGGTTTTTCTTTTGATGCATGTGCCTGTATATGTAGTAAGTACTACAGTACTTTGACTGTTAGAATTGTAAGGCCAAACATTCAGGGTGGGGGGGAGTGTGAGGAAGTATACATTCCATTCCGAAGCATGATATTGATATCAAAGTTGGAAAGATTAATTTGTGTCTATCAGTTAGTGAACAGGGTAGAATTAACCTTAAATACGAAGGTTTTTTATTAATATTTCATGGTCCGAACCCCAAGCTGATAGTTTGCTGGAAAATAATCATTTTGTTCAGGATAATACATGCTCTAAACAGGGCTTCCTTACCTTGGATTTGCCAATATTTGGTACCCCAAATGCTCAATGTTTTCTTCCCAGGACTCATATCCAGGCATTGCCAGATTCTAACTATATTCACTTGAATAAATCAGCGTATTTGTGGTTATCAGGTTTTTCTTGAGTTGTTGTGGAATTTTTGAAAAATAATAAACCGAGGTTGCGATCTATTCTCATTTTGAAAATGGAGAAACTTTTCCAAACATTTTGGATGACTGTCAATAGGTAAAGTATCAACATGCTCCCATTATTTGTAATTGTGTATTTCTCTAGTTTAACTAGTTTGGTGTATGTAATAATGTGCATAGTGATAAAGACAATGCTTCTCTTTATAATTCACTGCATTTAAGTAAGGATCTTCATTGTTCAAGGTAGCGTATGCCTGACATCATGTGTTTTACAGTCTCGGTATCCAAGTCATCTGAGCTAGTGCCATTCTGTAATCACATAACTCATTGAAACTTTCAACACATATGGACATTGCAGTGTCTCAGCAGGTCCCGTAATTTGGTAAAGAACCTTTTCCAAAACTATACCTTTGGGCACAGTTAAGCTGTGATGTTAGCAGCATGGAGATCTTGTTGAACTCTGTGCAATGAGCCGTGTGGTTGCAGTTCTTCAATCACAAGTTGTGTGACAGTTCTTGGAGGGACATAATGTCCATTCAATAGCAACAAGACAACACTTATTGTTATCAGCTATGCGATGAAGCGTATCACTCCTGTAGCAATCCAAATGTAGGACCACAGTGTTATTAAGTAATTGTCGCAAAACCGATGATAGTTGGAAAGAAATTTCCGATGTAGAGTAAATCAGGGAGTAGCTTGTGAGATCAGCAACAGAAATGACTGCAGCATCATATCCAGGAGAAATTAGAGGTTCATATTTTCCCAGCTGAAAACTTGTCCTCCTTATAAATACCTGACCCCCACCACTGGTACACCTAGGGGAGACCCTGGGGTAACCTAATATGCCAAAACATTGTGTTAATTAATTGGTAAATGTCCAAAACACCAAAGTTGAGTTTGGGCACAATTAGCATTTTAAAAGCAGTCCTGCAAGACAGGGCTACCTTTAAACTGACCTCAGGCCTCAGTAGTGCACACAGTCAAGTTCAGAAAGGGCTGCTGGCCTCTAAACTGCCATGCCCTATTCTATACTAGGGACTTAGAGGTAGTTTCAACCCCCTGCCCCAATATGTGCCAGGGGCATATAGTGAAGGTCATGCCTGTCATAGGGGTACCCTAACCCATAGTGTACCTCAGTGTATGCAGGTAGTTTCCCTGTCTTTTCAGCATAGCACTGGCTCTGTGCCTAGTTAGGCAGAGCCCACGAACAGCCAGAGTCAGTTACCGCCAGTACCTATCAGCAAAAAAACTGGGGGTGGCCAGGGCACAAGGATGACTTTGCAACAATGGGCTTATCCTAAAGACCCACCTACTTGAGAAGAAGACCTTTCCTAGCAATTAATTCAAGACTAGGAACCTACCAAACAATCACACAGAAACCTCTCCAACAGTAGCATCATTCCCAGTGACCTTAAAACCCAAAGAGTCTCGTGACCTCAGGCTCCAAACAGCCTGGATTAACCCTAAGAATGTGATGCAGCCCCCTCCCCCCCCCAATCTGAAGCACACTAAGAAACCTCAATACACCCGAACCAGAACCTTTACTAGGAACCAGGAAGCTGCATCCAGCATGTTTCATGGACCATTTTCAGATGGAACTGAAAAACTATAGAGGAAAGGAAATGAAACCCAACTGCCTTTGCAGTCTGATGACTGGGTTCAGTGAAGCCCTAGTGTACTGAGACTGGGTCAGTCACTGTGGGTGTGCCCTTTCATGTCTGATGCTTGACAAGGAGTTTAACTCTGAGGAGTTCCATACAGTGTGAGAGGGATGGGTGGTGTCTACCTGGTGAACTGCTGTACAACCCCTACTCCATGCTAAGTAACATAAATGACAGTGGTGTCAGTGGCGGCTTTAGGGCGATGCAGCCGGTACCACCACACTGGGCGCCATGGTGAAAGGGGAGCCATTTGAATGACAGGCTGTGGAAAGGTAAGCGCAGTCTTTAGAGATCTTTGTGTGTGTGCTGCTTTTCTCAGGGGATAACCACAGCATGCTAACTCTGGAGATTAATGCACTTGATGGAGAAATCTGTGATTTGTCTAGCAATAGTTATGACTTATACTAATGTAGCAAAGACGATTAATATTCCTGCTGCAAAGCACAATGTACAGCATGCATATCACAGATTTGCATTTTTTATAGATAGCTCAGTGCGTTGTTGGTTTTGTCACAGTTTGCACTTCATAATTACCATCCTCCAAATATAGCACAGTGAGCCATGAATTGGCATCCACGTGCTGCATGCAAATTGCAAAGCTTACCTTTTGCACCTTTTTTCTTTTTTCTTTTTTCTCAAGCTATCCTCCTAGGATTGCAAAAAAAGATTCCTTTGGGTAGTAAAACATTTTGATTAGTATAGACACCCCCAAACACCGTGTTACCTTTTATAACTGGAGTTTGGGGGGCGTATTTACTAACACTTTGCCTCAGATTTACAGCACAAAAGTGGCCCAAACCTGCAGCAAAGTATTGTTTTGGAATTTACATCTAATGCAAATCCTGAAGTGTGTGTTGTTTGAAAGGAGCCCTACAATAACGTGAAGTAGCAATATACTCTACTTTGTGTCAATGGAAAGTACCTTGAGTGGTGCATGGATGTTCCCATGGGACCACTCATGAACTTTGATGCCAATCTATATATACTATCACTGGTAGAAAGGGATTTGTGTCAAACAAATTGGACATCCTCGAAGTAGGAATAAACTGTTCAACGCACATGCAAAGTGGTAAAATCTTTATATGCAATTTTGTACTGGAAGTGTACTCATCCAAACAAGAACCGAGGGTACCTTTCCAGTGCAAAACCTATGCTAGACATCGCTTATACATCGCTGCAATATGGTACGAGCATGAGTGCGTTGGCGCAAGGCACCTAAGGTAAGCAAGTGCTAGTGGAAAGAGCAACAGCACCAGTTCTTAGTAGAGATGATGCTGTTGTGCTCTTTCTTTTTCACACAACACAGTGCAGCAACTTTTGATACTGTGCTGTGTTGTCTGCAAACGTAGCACATCTGCCCCTTTGTTTCTCCAGATGAAGCACCCTGAGCGTATAATGTCTACCAGTATAGGTGACATGTGAATCCCACGCCATGTGGCCCTCATTGTCTTATGTAACATTTCCTATACATCGATTTATACGTTCATTGTCTCCGTATAGTACGTAGTTCTAACCCCTCCCGCTTTACCCGAGGCGGATGCAGGATCGGATGAGTGGGTGCTTAATTCGCGGACACAAAATTACGCTTTTAGCTTTGCTAGTCGCGCTGATTGCTAGCGCTTTTTTAGGAATTGTGCATTTTTAGTTTTATTCTGTGCCTTTCACTCTCCTTCACGTTCGTCACCTGAGGCGGATGCCGGGTGACTCCTTGCTCTTTGCTTACCTATGCCTGTGCCTTTTCTCACCCCTCTGTCGGGGGCAACAGGGGCGCGCTGGTTATCTGCGATTGTCCCTTACCCGTACGGCCGATTAGGTGCCGCAGGGCATTCTGGGACGTGTAGGCTGCAGACAGCGATAGCTGCCATCTTTGGGGAGGCAGGCACGCTGGTCGGCGGTCCAGTGGTGCGGTGTATCGCCTGCTAGCCTATAAGTTTAGAGGCCCTCTGCTCCACGCAGTGGACGCGTAGAGCGGACGCGCCTCCCCGCGCCAAAGGAGTGCCTAAGGTAAGCCCGTCTGCGTCCCGGAGGCGGACGGGTGCGGGCGGGCCATTACGTTTTTTAGGCTTTCCCTTGATTTTAGTCAGTATGCGTACTTACACCACCGCGGTGCTCATCTCCTTAAGGGTGGATGTGGGCAACTGCAGTAGTATTTTCCCAGGTAGACAGGCCTTTAAAAAGGGCTGCCCTGGTTGTGGTTGGCGTATGGTCAGTTCCAATATAGCGCTTTCTTGTAATCTGCCTACCTATAATCCTTGCTTACTCCTTGTACCGACCAGATTTTTCGGACCAGATGGAACCAGCTCCTAGGAGCTCCTCTAACCCAGCCGGAACGTAAACAACTCCCTCCTTAGAACGTATTTACAATGGATATGGATATATGTATGGACATCTCGTACCTAAGGATGGGGAAAGTAGCAATAAACAAGCATTGGTGTTCTACAATATCCTATTCACACCTATCAGTCTCGCGGCCACGTAGGCCCAGACTAGTCTACCCTAGGGCAGGTCTGATAATGTACCACTCGACACGCAATCCGGCGCGTCTACACACATGGGCCTGCAGTCCCAGTGTTCTCATTTATACCTGGTCTACAATCCGGCAGACCTACACACCCCTCTATCTTGGGTGCTCTCACTTACACACGGCCTACAATCCGGCAGGCCTCCACACCGTGTCCCTCCGGTGCTCTCATTCACGCACGGTCCGCAATCCGGCGGACCTACACACCATCTACCTTAGGTGCTCTCATTAACGCCGTATACCAACGACAATCACTTTCCTATGAACCCTTAGGGATGAAGTCTGTGGTTATCTATTCAGGATAGAACTACGGCAATAGAAATTGGTATGGTTTTCCGAATTACAATATGTACCTTCTGCTCTTGGCATCAAATGTTCCCTATCTCCCTATTTATTCAGTCACTCCTTACCTGATCGGGATTCACATCCGTTCATGCAAACAACGTCTGACTAGAAGAATTAGATTACCATGATTGAACAAGAATACAAGGCACATGTCGGTTCACTAAGAACGGGGGTATTTATTACAGTAAAAATAAACACAATACTACACAATATATATATATGCTGCAAAGAAAAGTAAAGGTTAAGATGCGCGCTTCACAAGGAAAGGGCAGAGGTCACCTTGTTAATATGAAGTCGGGGCTCGGCAGTCATCTAGGTTCCCGTCTCGTCTCTCTGTGTCTTGGCTCGTCTCGGACTCACACCTCAGCAGTCACGGGTACACGTCTGCACCGCTATGCTCAATCTCCTCTGCTTCCCTCCAAGCCACTGGAACCTTGCTCGCTATTAGCTACCGTCTCTCTCTCTCTCTCACTTTGTGCGCTCCGCACTATTTCTCCTTCAGTCTTTCTCAGAGAGTCTCGGTTTCGGAATCTTTCTCGGACTTCAAAATGGCGATTGTCTGCCTCGGAAATAATTAATGGCATAGATGCTAACGGCTAGCTGCCGCCTACAGACTGACTGACTCATTGCCTAACACTTTCGCTAATATGGAAGCTGTCCCTTCGTGGAAAGTTACGGCCAGTAACCTGCCGCCCACCAAATTCTTGTACCGCCCCGTACCAAGGACACGTTCCCAGCTGGCCAGCCTGGAGTTGTGTCTTCGGAGTGGAGAAAAATACATTCTTTCGATAAGGGCCAGCCTGAACCGGTTCTCTCCAAGCGAACAACACCTTGAAACTAAAACATTACACTTGACCTAGAAAGCCTCTCAAGCTACCAGGCAGAGGGCAAGATGGAGTCTGTCCCGTTTAAGGCCTACAAGGCCCAAAGTATGCATAACTCCATAGAAGATATACTAATACTCTTGCAAAAGGACGGATCATCACTAATACTTATATATCTATCCCCTAGCTTAAGTTTATAAGCCCTGATCTAAATAAAAGGGTACGAAAATGCACTACTGTGCCTTATGGATAGGTCCTACTTATAGTCCTAATCCCTATACTACAAGGGTAATAGGCTGGAGTCATTCTCCATCATCCTCCCTCTGAAAGAGGGTCGAAAAAGTCGGCTATTACACTCCAGCCCTGGTCGATATGTTTTCTAACTTCTGCAGTCAAGTCGTGAAGTTTGTCAATATGGGCCTGAATCGATTTAGAATGGTCAGAGAGGTTAAAACAACAAAGACCCTCAAAGTCAGAACAGTCATGACCATGTTTTAACAGGAGATAATCAATCGCTGCGCGGTTTTGGAGAATAGCTCGACGTTCACCCTGGGCATCTAATGACAGGTCAGATAAAACAGTAGAAGTTTGATTAATGGATTTAACCATCCAGCAGGCCATCTTGCCAATTGTTTTCGCATTATAAACGGCTAATGCCGGGACACCAATAATAGAAAAAGCTAAACTAAGGTATTCAGATTTAGAATAAAGGTGTACAGAGGAATCACAGTCTTCATTTAACATCATAGAGTCTCGTACTACACGGGAATGGGAACCAGGGTGTGAGGAAAACATTAATAAACTTAATCTAGTGATAGCGCATGGACCTCCAGAAATATTAGCGGGAATATAGGGCCAAGAGGTATTCCCACATGAGAAAAGCCATCCAGAAGGCAGTAACATTGGACGGTAATAACTAGGAACAACTAATAAACTCTTACATGTCATATTGTTCTTAACGGAAATACATGAACTTGGAAGTCTTCGTAAACATAGCAATCGTTGATGAGCTGAAAAAGAAGTGGCAGCTCGCAATTTCAATCTCAGACATTCGGAGATGGCCTTCGGATCACATGTAAAAATAAAGCATAAATCACCCTGCGTAATGTTATATGTAGTAATCTGGGAATGAATCGGGGGAGCAGAGTCAGAAAGGGCAGAACACAAAGGGCAAAATTCGTGAGCCGGAAAATCGCCCAGAATAACATTAGGTCGGGCACTCGAAATATTGAAAACGTGCCGCAGCGTTTCAGTGGAGGCAGGGACAGCAACCAAGCAGGTCGCTAGGATATCAGTCACAGACCTCATAGGAGTGAGGCAAAAATGCGGGGAGTTTGTAACTCTTTTAGCAAGGGTAATCCAAAAATTAGACGAAGAGTCCCATGCAGCGAAGGAACGCGGAACTCGGGTTCTCCAATCAACCGAAGTCGGTGGGTTCTCTCCTCTCCCGGCGTAGCAGACCAAAAGGAGTCCAACGCCGGCACATCCTGCAGCAGCAGTCCAGAGAATGATCTGAAAGAATACAAACACAGGCCTTAATCATTCTCGTAAAGAACATTTGTCAGCTGGGACAGCTTCCCAGCTATCTTTCCCTGACTTCATCACCAAAATGGTGTTGTCATGACCGGTCGCAATAACCTCAGCCTGTTCAGGGGGATGTTTAGGCGATTGCACCTATATTTTAGCACCTGGGTTGTCCGTGGAACCGAACCCTTTTTGGCCTCGTATCGTTAGCAAAGTCGGGGCAGTGCCTTTCTTAATCTCACCACTGAAAACAGGCATAATCAGCAACTGAGCAACACGGTCAAATTTTTTGATCGATAAATCAATCTCACTGCTATTAAGCAGAAGAACCTTAATCTCACCCTGATAATCGCTGTCAATTACTCCTCCGAGAACTTGAATACCTTTCAAGGCAAGGCCCGATCTAGGGGCAATCAGTCCACAGCTACCGGCTGGTATACAGACACCAATGCCAGTCTCAACAATGATCCGGTCTCTACTTTTCAGAAGTGTATCATTCATAGCATGCAGGTCCAAACCTGCGGAACCTGGGGTCGCTCTGCATGGAGCCAAAGCTCCGGGGGTAATTTCCCAGTACATAACAGTATTGGACATCGAATTAGGTTTTGCATCAACAGTTGGAGGAAACAAACGCATTAAAGGAGATTCAGCATGCAACAAAGGGCGATTATTTAAAATCAACAATGCTTGGAGCAAAAAGTCTCTCCAATTTTTGTAATGCTCATTCGTCAATTTATGCAGCTGTTCTTTCAGCAAGCCATTCATGCGTTCAATGAGGCCCGAGGCCTGTGGATAATATGGAATATGAAAAATCCATTCAATGTTATTTTCCACACAGAATTCCTGCACCAATCTTCCAAGGAAGTGGGATGCGTTATCAGATTGAATTTGGAATGGGACACCATAGTACAATTTGAGTAATTCAAGAGTCTTAATGGTATTGACTTGGGTAGCTTGTTTGCAAGGGAAATCGACCAATAGGCCACTATAAGTATCAACAGCTGTGCAAACATACTGGCAATTTTTGCTCATAGGGAGCGGGCCAATATAATCAATCTGCCAAATTTGAGCGGGCATTTTTCCTCGATGTAAATGGCCTTTAACAATATGAGGCACTGTTCGTTTTCTAGCATGCTGACAGATAGGACAATGCAGAATGACATCTTTAATCAAATTTAAGGGAATATGAATTCCTCGATCGGAAGCCCACCTGCTAGTGGTTCTTTCTCCAAAATGTCCTGCTTTTTGGTGGGCCCGTTTCGCCAATCCTGCCAAATCAGAGTCCTGCATGTCCACCACTGCCTCAGAAATTTTAGACTTTTCATCTGCAATGTTATGAAAGAATTTGTCAAGGGAGTCAATCGGGGTATGAGCATCCACATGAAAGATTGTCACAGTACTCTGTGGGAGTAATTCCGAAATTTCTTGCCATAATTCTTTTCCCCACAGTTCTTTTGAATGCAATTCCCAATTATGAGAATGCCAAGTTGGTAACCATATCGCCAGTCCATTAGCAGTGGACCAGGAATCAGTGAAAATATGACATGTGCCAGGTAGTTCTTGTTTCAAAACTTGGTAAACTGCATATAACTCAGCATATTGACTACTCTTTCCATCACCAGTTGTACTCAATAATTTTTGTGTGATCGGATTATATGATACCGCTTTCCAATGCCGTTTTTCACCAATGAATTTCGCTGAACCATCTGTAAACCACACATGTTTTCTGTCCTCCGCGGACAAATCATCAAATGGCTTACCCCACCTGACAGGAGATTCCTGAACTACAGGCACAGAACATTCATTTCCAGTCTCATTCGAGGGCGCCTGCGCCACTCGTTCATGCAACACAGCCACACCTTTCGGACCCACACGCGCTCTGTCCTGAATGTACCATTTCCATTTAATCACACTAGCCTCTTGAGCATGTCCAATTCGATGGGATTTCGGCGAACTCAAAACCCACTGCATGATAGGAATTTCAGGTCTCAAAATCACAGCATGACCTAGGGTCAATTGCTCGGTATCCACCAGAGCCCAATAACATGCAAGCAGTTGTTTTTCAAATGGTGTATAACGCTCACCAGCCTCAGGTAATTTCTTTGTCCAAAAACCTAACGGTACTTTCTGTCTGCCTTGCTTTTGCCATAGACTCCAATTGGCATACAGACCATCCACAGAAACATTCAAATCAACATCACCCTCGCCCACAGGCCACAAATCCAAGGCATACTGAATTGCTTCTTTCGCCAAGTTAAAAGCACTTTGTTGTGGTTCACCCCATTCAAACGCATTCTTTTTACGGGTGACTCGATACAATGGAGCTAAAATCTGACTCAAATGGGGAATATGCTGACGCCAAAAACCAAACAGGCCAATGAAGCTTTGAGCCTCTTTTCTGTTCCTCGGAACAGCAAAATCCAAAATTTTCCGCTTCACCTGCGGGATCACTTCTCTGTGACCTTCATGCCAATTAATTCCTAAACATTTAACATTCTGGGAAGGGCCCTGCAATTTATCGGCATTAATTTCCCAACCTTTAGCACGTAAACAGTCAAGAACCTGATCTAAATGGGATTGGACCTGGTCTTGCGTCTCACCTTGAATCAAAACGTCATCAATATAGTGACACACCTGAATTTGGGGATGTACGGGCACTTCAGATAAATGTTCCGCCACCAGCCGGTGACAGATCGTAGGACTATGTACATAACCTTGAGGAAGACTCCTAAACGTCATTTGACGTCCATTCCATGTAAAACTGAATTGTTCCTGACACTCGGGGGCAATTGGGATTGAAAAGAAAGCATTAGCAATATCAATGGATGCATACCATGTACCTGGATGCTTCTGAATTCTCTGAATCAATGTAACCATGTCTGGCACTGCAACAGCCAAACGTGGAGTGTGTTTGTTCAATTCTCGATAATCAACAGTCATGCGCCAAGAATTATCACTTTTGCGCACAGGCCACACGGGATTATTCCAAGCAGAAGTAATCGGAGTAATAACTCCAGCATCAACCAAATCCTGAATTGTGGCACTAATTTCCTCATGACCACTAGGAATACGATATTGCTTTTGGGAAACCACTTTCGTAGCCTGGGGAATTTTAATGGGGGGCATTCGCAAACGACCAACCCGTACGGGTCTGGACGAAATATAATGCTTTGTTCCGAATTGATAGCAACCATCATCTAAATGCAAAGTCATTCCTTTCAAAATGTCAATTCCAATTATGTATTCCAGGAGTGGCACAACTAACACAGAATATTCTTTGCGGGGAATTCTGCCAATTTTCATCTCAAGTGTAGTTTGCACTGCGGGGGTCTCTTTTCCACCTAAACCAGTAATTGTGAAAAATTGTCCTTTAAATTTCTTTGATTTACCATGAATTAAAGTGGCCTCCGCCCCAGTATCTACCAATGCTCGGGCCCTTTGGATATTACGATGTTTCCAAAAAATTTCAATATCTACATAGGGTCTATTGTCTTTGTGAGCCCACCTGCGTACTGGAGCTTGACCTATTTCCTAGTCATTTTTACTGTGGTCAGCCAACCAGGACAAATCAGGATAAATGCTTTCAACTTTCTTTGGGATCAGAACATCTTGTTCATATCCATCTCCATTACGAAATGGATTATTGTCATGTTCAAAGAATTGTGAATTGCGGTCAGAAAGCTTGTGACGATTCTCCCGTCGTCTAATGTCAGGGGAATAACTCCTCTCATCTCTGCGTCTATTAGAGACACGATCATCTCTCCCTCTGTCTCTCTCTCCCTCTCTCACCCTTGTATTATCTCGGCGGGGGGAAACATCACGTTCATAGCGCCGGTCATCACGGCGATCAGCATCCACATGACGTCTTTCATCACCACTGTCATCGGACCCACGATCACAATCATTCTTTCGTACACGACGGGCACCCTCCTTCCGATCTAAACCACGCTTACGAAATATTTCCCACAAGCGATTATTAGGTTCACCGTCAATGTCCTCCCTTTTCACACCGTCTGCCAAAAGTGCAAGAAACATATCACGTCTAGAGAATTTATAATCCCCAGCGGTACGACCCTCGGGTCGAGATTGCCTCTCAGGTTTAAACCATTCACCCAACTCACCAAGCTGACGAACAGATTCAAGCACCATAGACAAAGGATTGCCAGTTTGATTGATCAACAAAGTCATCATAACCTGCTTATAAGCAACAGGCGAAGAACGGATAATGCGATTACGCACAGAAGATGTTAAAAGACCATCCAACAATCTGTCAGAAGTACTGAGAAAAATCGCAGTTTTCATCACTTCCTCTTTCAAACGTTGCGACGCATCGCGCAAAGTGTACCATGGCTTGTCATTGACAGGCCAATCAGATTCAGTAGGGTATTTATGGTTACAGCCATCTTTCGCAAGCTGGAGCAAAGTAATTTGGCCAGCACCATTATAATTCCGAAAATGATCTTGTACAGTAGAATCGGAACTCAAAGAGCAAAAACGTAAACAGTCACCAGCATCAAGCATAATACCGGCAGCACCTAGTTCATAAAGGCGCACCATCCATGTAAGCAAAGTTTCACCGGGCCATTGACGGAATCGTTGTAAAATATCACTAACCTCCTGTTGAGTAAAATCTTCAATACTATCCATTTGAATACCATTAGGATTACCAGGAGCCTGTTGTAATTTGCGTCGAAACACAGGGTGAGCAGAAACCTCTGGGAGAGCTTCCGAGGAAGCCCGATCCTTAGATTTAGAGGAACAATCAGAACGTAACACGTCATCAGAATGGGTAGAGCGACCACGGTCGCCAGAAATGTCATCTTTGTTACAAGAAGCAGACTTACAATCACGTCCGGAGCGAGAAGACTCGCGCTTGTCAGTCTCCTCAGTCGAGGAGCCAGAATCATTCGAATCCCAGATATTACCATCCCACTCGTCGGGGTTTCAATCCAGTCCGGCTTTCGCCACGACCAGACGCACTTTCCGTGTAGACACACGACCACGACGGTGTCTGTATTTATATTTCGCAATGCGTACTGCAGCCCTTTCGGCTATAGTTTGATAAGTCTCAAGTTTGTCGGCAAGCAATTTATTTTGACATCGCAAAGGAGTATACGCATTCTGCACTTCAACAAACTTTTCTTCCATATCAACAAACCGCTTCTGCAATTTAGCGAACCTCTCATGCAGCACTCTGTACGCAGTCAGCACAATCCAACCTCTGCGTCCAAAAAATAGGAAGCTCATCACCCTTCACTACTGGTGCTTTTTGCAAGCAAGAAACCACATTAGCGGGCTCCGCCTGCTCCAAACAAGAAGTCCAATTCTCACTCAAACCAGTAGAATCAGCCCACTCACGGGCCAAAGCCTCGTAAGGCGTAGATTCCCAGCCGGGAATATCAACAGGCAATTTGAAAGTAGATTTCGACTTACGCGAGAACATTTTGACACACAAAAAATATATATACAATAATCAACAAAGAAAATACGTACGAGCCGAGCGCAAACCAACAAGATGAAAACAATACAGCGCACACAGGCTTCGTAAACAGTTTGTGACGCCAGATGTACCGACCAGATTTTTCGGACCAGATGGAACCAGCTCCTAGGAGCTCCTCTAACCCAGCCGGAACGTAAACAACTCCCTCCTTAGAACGTATTTACAATGGATATGGATATATGTATGGACATCTCGTACCTAAAGATGGGGAAAGTAGCAATAAACAAGCATTGGTGTTCTACAATATCCTATTCACACCTATCAGTCTCGCGGCCACGTAGGCCCAGACTAGTCTACCCTAGGGCAGGTCTGATAATGTACCACTCGACACGCAATCCGGCGCGTCTACACACATGGGCCTGCAGTCCCAGTGTCCTCATTTATACCTGGTCTACAATCCGGCAGACCTACACACCCCTCTATCTTGGGTGCTCTCACTTACACACGGCCTACAATCCGGCAGGCCTCCACACCGTGTCCCTCCGGTGCTCTCATTCACTCACGGTCCGCAATCCGGCGGACCTACACACCATCTACCTTAGGTGCTCTCATTAACGCCGTATACCAACGACGATCACTTTCCTATGAACCCTTAGGGATGAAGTCTGTGGTTATCTATTCAGGATAGAACTACGGCAATAGAAATTGGTATGGTTTTCCGAATTACAATATGTACCTTCTGCTCTTGGCATCAAATGTTCCCTATCTCCCTATTTATTCAGTCACTCCTTACCTGATCGGGATTCACATCCGTTCATGCAAACAACGTCTGACTAGAAGAATTAGATTACCATGATTAAACAAGAATACAAGGCACATGTCGGTTCACTAAGAACGGGGGTATTTATTACAGTAAAAATAAACACAATACTACACAATATATATATATGCTGCAAAGAAAAGTAAAGGTTAAGATGCGCAAGGGGAAAGGGCAGAGGTAACCTTGTTAATATGAAGTCGGGGCTCGGCAGTCATCTAGGTTCCCGTCTCGTCTCTCTGTGTCTTGGCTCGTCTCGGACTCACACCTCAGCAGTCACGGGTACACGTCTGCACCGCTATGCTCAATCTCCTCTGCTTCCCTCCAAGCCACTGGAACCTTGCTCGCTATTAGCTACCGTCTCTCTCTCTCTCTGACTTTGTGCGCTCCGCACTATTTCTCCTTCAGTCTTTCTCAGAGAGTCTCGGTTTCGGAATCTTTCTCGGACTTCAAAATGGCGATTGTCTGCCTCGGAAATAATTAATGGCATAGATGCTAACGGCTAGCTGCCGCCTACAGACTGACTGACTCATTGCCTAACACTTTCGCTAATATGGAAGCTGTCCCTTCATGGAAAGTTACGGCCAGTAACCTGCCGCCCACCAAATTCTTGTACCTCCCCATACCAAGGACACGTTCCCAGCTGGCCAGCCTGGAGTTGTGTCTTCGGAGTGGAGAAAAATACATTCTTTCGATAAGGGCCAGCCTGAACCGGTTCTCTCCAAGCGAACAACACCTTGAAACTAAAACATTACACTTGACCTAGAAAGCCTCTCAAGCTACCAGGCAGAGGGCAAGATGGAGTCTGTCCTGTTTAAGGCCTACAAGGCCCAAAATATGCATAACTCCATAGAAGATATACTAATACTCTTGCAAAAGGACGGATCATCACTAATACTTATATATCTATCCCCTAGCTTAAGTTTATAAGCCCTGATCTAAAGAAAAGGTTACAAAAATGCACTACTGTGCCTTATGGATAGGTCCTACTTATAGTCCTAATCCCTATACTACAAGGGTAATAGGCTGGAGTCATTCTCCATCATCCTCCCTCTGAAAGAGGGTCGAAAAAGTCGGCTATTACACTCCTTAACACCAGATCCCTAGGCAGGCACTCACTGGACATCTATAACCTCCTGACAGAGGTTAATCCTCTGTGTCTCTTTCTTACAGAGACCTGGCTGGGAGAAAGCTCTGGCCCAGACATAGCGACAGCCATTCCTTCCAACTATGTCATCTTTAGGAAAGATAGGCCTACGGGAAGGGGCGTAGATGTAGCCTTGGTGGTGGACAAGTGCTTTTCCTGTGAGCCATCACTCCCACCGACAACATTCTTGGTTGTGAGTCCTTGGGGTTTACTCTGTCCCTGTCCGCTCACCAAGTATGTGTCGGGTTACTAATTTATAGACCACCGGGACCCGTAGGCACTTTCTTTGAGGAGCTTCAGGCCGCGGTCTCAGCACTTTGTTTAAAATCGGAGCATTGTTTGCTGCTGGGGGATTTTAATATTCACATGGATTCATGCAGTGACGGCAATGTCATTAAGATTCTTGATATTACAGCTCCCTTAGGGCTGTCACCTTAAGTCACTGCCCCCACACATACTAAGGGCCATATCCTAGGCCAAGTGTTCTCGACCATGTCGGTCGGTATGTCCGCCCCGGTACCGGTATTATGGTCTGACCACCATTTGATCAATTTTCAGATCCACTCGATGAATAAAACCTTTTCCAGACTCTTTGAACACTCCCGGCAGACTGCGCGAGCCTTTCATCGAGTGTCTCCAGACATGTTGGCACATGCACTCTCATCCCATCCTTGCCAGCTGTCAGGGACCTTAAAGGCGGATCTGGACCTCCTGCATCTTTGGCTGGTCGATAGATTTGAAGAGTTAGCTCCTGAGATGGTCTCCCGTAAAGCAAGCAAGCGGGCTTCTGCCCCGTGGTTTACTGCTTCCCCAGCTGAGATGCGGCGAAGATGCAAGAAAGCTGAAAGGGCCTGGCGTCGCCATTACGATCTTACCGAAAAAAATTGAATACAGAGAATCCATTAAACTTTATCATAGTAGCATCATATCAGAGAAAAAGGCCTACTTAGCTAGGAGAATTGAGGATGCGGCAAATACCAGAAATTTTCCGCATAGTAAAAGAATTCATCTCACCCCCCCCTGTCCTGCCCACGCATTCTCATACTGAACCCTGGGTATGTCAACTTGCAAACTATTTTGCTACTAAAATTAAGTCTATTCAAGACGCTTTTCCCCTCACTAGCGCAGTGATTTTACCGGAGACCAGTGTCTCTTTGTTCACATCTTCGGTCCTTGATGGTCCCACTTTTTCTGATTTTCCTCCCCTGTCTCTCTCTTCCTCACTGGACTTTCTCACTCAACTAAAATCTGGTTCCTCTCATGATCCCTGTCCCACAAAATGTCTCGGCTCCTGCTATCAACTCCCTGGTAAATCCGGTGCTTAATCTCTCGCTAAGCACGGGAGTGGTTCCCCGGGCTTGGAAGCATGCCCTGATCCTGCCGCTTGTGAAGAAGCCTAATCTGGACCCGCTGGTCCATGCCAACTACAGGCCCATCTCCCTCCTCCCGGCACTGGCTAAGGTGGTGGAGAAGCATGTCCACGTCTCTCTCTCCAACTACCTAGAACATAAGAACATCTTACATGACACCCAGTCGTGCTTCCGTGCCAACATGAGCACGAAGTTCGCGCTATTAGAAGTCACCGATGCCATTAGAGAGGTTTTAGAAGCGGGAGGCAAGGCCATGCTTGTAATGTTGGACTTGTCGGCAGCCTTCGACACCGTTTCCCACGGCGGTCTCCTTTTAAGACTCAGAGAGATCAGGCTACGGGGAGCGGTAATCAGCTGGTTTGAGTCATTTCTGGCAGACCGCCGTCAAACGGTCTGGGCCCCACCGTTCTCCGCCGATATGCCGCCACTGGAGGTGGGGGTGCCTCAGGGCTCCAACTTAAGTCCCACCCTCTTTAACATCTATATGGCCCCTTTGGCGGCACTGGCGGAGTCGTTTAGTGCCCAGATCGTGTCCTATGCTGATGACACCCAGCTCCTTTTTACTTGCAAGAAGGGTTCCAATTTTGATGGCCTGTGGATCAGAGGCTGTCTGGGCGCGGTTTTCGAATGGTTTAAACATCATAGCCTCAAATGTAACTCTGATAAATCGGAGTTGCTTTTTTTCGGATGCCCACCCGATCCCAGGTGGCAGTCTTGGTGGCCCCCAGACATGTATCCCCCGGCGGCTGTGTCCTCCAAGGCCAAGAATCTTGGAGTACAGATTGACGATGGCCTTACTCTGAAGCCCCAGATTCTTGGACTCGCGGGGAAGTGTTTCGGCATCCTGAAAATGCTGAGAAAATTCCTGCCGATAATCTCCATTGAGCATAGGAAAACTACTGTGCAGGCCCTGATAGGTTCCCGTTTGGACTACGCAAACGTACTCTACCTGGGCCTGCCAGAGTATCTTCTTTCGCGCCTTCAGATAGTGCAGAACACTGCTACGAGAGCTATCTACGGTCTCCATCGGAGAACCAGTGCGTCGGAGCTACTTAAAAGACTGCACTGGTTACCTATTAGAAAACGGATTGCTTTTAAGGCGCTCATGCTCGCTTTCAAAGCTCTCCATCTCTCAGGTGCGAAATACATTAGGAAACGTCTGGCTTTCTATTTGCCTACTAGGACACTGAGATCGCCCTCCCTGGCCATGGCATCTGTTCCATCTATTAGATGGGCGAGAATTGGAGGTCGCTCCTTTTGTCACCTGACACCTCTACTCTGGAATTCCCTGCCCGTCTCTTTGAGGAAAAACAGCAAACTACTAGCCTTCAGGAAGGAGCTGAAGTCTTGGCTGTTTGCTCAATAACTCTTTTGTCCGTTCATCTGCCCCTGACCTCTGCATCGAGTTTGTTAAAGCGCCGGGACACTCCTCGGAGTAGCTGAGCGCTATATAAATCCGATTTTAACATTAACATTAACAATTGTAATGTAAAGCTCTGACGCCCTACAATGGTATGAGGCATGCTATAAAAGAAATTAAATAAATGTGAGACAGGGGCTAAGGAGAGATACAGGGCATCGTTAGAGGGTGGTAGTGAGGGTATCAGTGAATAAGGACTGTAGCAGGGTTTCCGTTCTCCCACAGAACTGTGCATAGAGATCTAGAACCTCAGTGAGTTAGGATGATCCAAAACTCATCTCAGTGTCAGAAATCTCCTTACCTAGCTAGCTACAGTGTCTCATGGATCATTATGGAATGAACCATGTCTTAGACAAACCAGAACATGATCTTTAGAATACCTCAGGAATCGTGGAACACATGAACACTCTTTCGTTATATAATCATTTCAAACCAAAACTGGGAGTCAAAGAACACAAGTGCAAGTTTGAAATATTTATTATTCAATGCAAAGTTCTCAAACGCAGTATCTTGTATAATACCAAAATGCAGATTATAAAAATCAGAGTCAGCAGCATAGTCACTAATCCATAGTAAGCAAAAGGTGCTAGCATGTTATAATGCAAAACCTATAGTAATCGATATCACCTATATTTCGCGCACCCTATCTAGTATATTATTTTATATCTAAGAAGGTCTCATTCGGGCTTTAGCAGGGCGGCCCCATACCTCTCAATGTCAGTAGGAGCAGTTCACATCAACAGCTACCAGCTCTCTCCATGCGCAGCACCAAGTGTCCTCGTTCATTCCGTGTAACTCTATCTTAAACCCGCGTAGAGCCCAAAATGTTGGCATCAACATTATTTGTGTTATGTCTCATGTGGTGCGAGGATCAGGCCTCTCAGCAACCTTGTGTTAGGTTAATCTTAGAGTGTGCAGCTCTCAGTGTGCAGACAGTTGTACCAAGTGTACCAGGCAAAGCTGATAGCATAGAAATAACATATTATTCTCAAATAAACCACCTCACCGCTTCTAGGGTGAAAGCTACAACAACAAGTATGTGTCGTGTGCAAAACTGAAGCCGAAGGCAAACCGGCTGTTTAAACATGTAATACACTCATGCTAACTTAACGCAATATATGTAATGAAGTATCCATATGACAGGACATCACTGAGGCCCTGGAGAGAGAGCACGCCTAAAAAGGCTGTTGCACCGGGCGCCACCATCGATAAAGCTGGCTCTGAGTGGTATGCTGAATGCCATTTGTATTGCTGTTCCCCACCCAAACTTCAGCAAACTAGCCGATCATGGGCATGTTTATAAGATACAAGGAAGGGGCAGAAATTGACACCTATAACCAAAGAGGCAATAATGGTACTATTACTAATTGCGGAAAGGTAGAGCACTGAAATGGGGTCGTATAGACGCCTTTCCTAGCTCAATATTGCTTATAAGATCTTGAGCAAAATATCAGCCACTACATTGAGGCCTTTTTTGCAGAACTAATACAACCAGACCGGAAAGGATTTATCCCACTATGAAACACATACATGAATATAAGAGTGGTGATGCAAGTACTCAATTACAAGACAAAGGGCCTGATTTAAATCTCAGCAGACAGGTACCTCCATCACAACGGTGATGGATATCCGGTCTGCCGAAATATAAATCCCATAGGATTTAATGAGATTTATGTTTTGGTAGATGGGATAGCCATCATAGTAGTGATGGAGTAACCCATCCGCCAAGATCAAATTCAGGCTCAATGTCTCACACAAATGCAGCAATACTGTCCATTGATGTCGAGAAAGCCCTTCACATTGAAACTTATTATATGCAGTAATGTATGAAATGGGACTAGTGAGAAGGTTCAGAACATATCCTGTGTTACTCTACCTGAATCTCCACAAATGCGTACCAAGCCCTCCCCGATACAGGACCAGCATATCTGAATCACTGCCTCTCATTCCACTTAATAAAGTTACAGGAGGCCCCCTTAACTGTCAACTTTGGGACAGGGGAGATAGCGTAGGAAACCAAAGAACGTCCCACAGGTTTACCACAAAATGGGTAGGAAATGGAATAGTAATGTATAATGCGTTTTGCAATATTTAGCAATACCAGTCATGTACTTCTACTGGTTACCAGACCGTAAAATACAAATCATAAACACAGTGTTGTACTCAGAAGACCACCAGCAGCTATAGATGTAGCAGCAATGAAGCACACAATACGTCAAATGTAAAAAACAAATCAGAAAATAGTGTTTTAGGAAAATATATATATTTTTGTCAATTTATTCAAAGAAGCACATTATCAACACAATTACAACAAATCATTAAAAAACATACAAGTAGTATGTTATAACATTTTATAAAAAGTTTTTAAAAAAAAACTTTTTATAAAATGTTATAACATACTACTTGTATGTTTTTTAATGATTTGTTGTAATTGTGTTGATAAAGGCAAACCGGCTGTTTAAACATGTAATACACTCATGCTAACTTAACGCAATATATGTAATGAAGTATCCATATGACACCCCCCCATTGGTCCGAGCACCGTCAAACATAAGGGAAAAGGCAATACTAAATCAGACACAACAATTGAAAGCAAAGTTCAATAATCTTGAGCTAAAATATGTATGAATGAATATGTATGAATGCCTACAGTGGCCTCAAATCTAAAAATAAAAACAAAACTTTTGAACCAAAAGTCATCCACCAGGTCTCAAAAATTCAAATGTTTGGAAGAGAAAAAACAAGGCACGTATCCGATTTCCAAAGTCATGTGCCACATTGACGTTATCCCCAGCGACATCACATGATTGTACTCTCCATCAGCTGAACATAGTCCATCCCTCCAATCCAGCGAGGGGAAACTCATATTTCACAACAAAGCATTCCTCCCAGGCATCTCACGATTGGAAAGTATATGCAAAGAAAGTTGCCACAGCCTCCAGCATGAAATCACTGCCATCATCCGAAAATAGTTCAGCAATCCAATTTAGCAATGGGAAAGAACATACGTGCTCCTCCAGCATCGGATCCTCCTGTAACGTCAGAGGACAACTCGGTGGGTTCACCAGATCGCTGTGTGTCAGAAAGGCATCCGCCGCTGCAGAAATCACCCATTGGCCCAGAACTCCATTTATCGCTGCCAAGGCCATAACTCTCTCGCCAGAACAGATCAACTTGTGAGCCACCACGGGACGCATTAGCTGATCAAAATCGACGTCAGGAGCAGTACTCAAGCATAGGCACAAATCAATGGCCCAATCGAACTCGCAGCTCAGGCAGTGAAACACAGGTTGGACACACGTGAAGTCGGTGAACCGAAATGACAATCTATAGGCCGTGCTTAATGCTGCAAGCGGCAATGTTCCATAGTAATTGAGCATCCGATTACGGCACAGTGTCAGGAGGCGTTGAACGGCGTCTTGCGCAGGATGGGCATCCATGTTTTATGAAGAAAAACACCAACAGAATGCCTGCGGCTACAGCCAGTAACACAGGTAATCCACCAAACAAACTCGAAAAAATAGTGTGGAAAAACGTGGGAATGATACCAAAAACCTTTTCAAACGTAGTCACGAGGCCACTGCTGACTAACTTGAAAAAATGTGCCAGCCCAGTCGTTGAAGAAGCATTAAATATCTGGTGTACCAGCTCGCAGAAATGAAACGGCAAATCAGTATTTAAAAGCGCCTGCACCTCTGTGCGGGTGTTGGCTATGTGAAGGACATAAGTTTCCCGGGCCGAACTCAGGGTCACTTGTTTTTGAGACAAAAGGGCCCTTATTCTGCTTAAACCATTGAATTTTGCTTCCAAGGTTGGAATCCGTGGCCAGATGGAGACATCTGAAGAACCATGCGTGGGTGGGTATAGAACATTCTTGCAGCACACTACACGCTCTGATACAGTTACCACATATGCCACACCAATTAATAAACCACAACATAATTCGTTGTTTAAAAGCAAATAACTACCATTAGCTAATAATGTAAATGTGGGAACCACTGCTGGAACTGGCGTGCCTTTTAAAACACATGCTAAATTTGGACGGTCCTGATTACAAGAACCGTGTAACTGAATGTGTCTGCATATTAATGAATGGTCAGGTGACTGTGTGCATTCCTCACCATTAAGATTCACTTCTTTCCCATCCTTCAGACATCTGTATGTGTATGGTAATGACCATGCCTCATGTAGGAATGCATTGCCTAGTGGTTCATATCGTCCTATAGCAATATACCGCATACAGTTAGTAAATTTATATAAAGGAAATGGTAATGTAATTAAACCATGAATAAGCCACGTGGCAGTAGTGGTTTCAGCAACAGAAAAAGGCAAGGATTCTAGCTTCTCAATATGTAACATAGAAAATGATGCATCACGCATTGAAAGCATGCGTTGTTTTTCAGTAAGATTAAAAGGGGCGAAAAGGGATGAAACGTTCAATGAGGTCCAGGGAACTCGACCAGCCTTAATCGTCTGTAGAGTCCAGGCAAACTGCATTACAGAACGCAATTGATTTTGACCATGGTATAACGTGGACACTTCATCATGTACAATATCAACAACAGAAGAAACAATATTATCCAATGTGTAAATTCTGGAAGAAAGCATGTTAATACTGTTATCAACCACTGCAAGCACCTTTTCCAAATTTGCTTGATCAATAGCTCTCAGGCGTTTAGCTGCCTCAACTTGTGAAAATTTCCAAATCTCATTGTATATAGCATAAAGAAAGCGTTTAGATCTACCCCTATCTGGGCCTTTTATGAAATCATTTAGGTCAATATTTTCATTCAACTGGGACAGATGCAGCTTAACTGCAGCCAAAGTGGAATGTTGTAACCAGTTCTGACACAATTTGCCTACTGAATAAGTAGTAACAGTGTGATCCGCTTCAAACCTGGGATCCGGCCTGATGTGTGTAAAACCTTCAGACAAACCCAAAAACCTACGTTGGCAAGCATCAGTGCTTCTTTGCCACAAAAGCCACCCCTCCGGATCAAAATGGGAAATATTAAAGGAGGAATTCTGCAAAAGTGCTTGTATCCCATTGATGGATATTGTAGTGAAATTACTCCAACCTGAATATTCTTCTAAGTCAGGGATAGTAGGGGTATTTAATTTTTTAGATGTAGCCAATCCAAAACACGTTGTTTGAGAAACAGTAGAATTTAAAAACAACATGTGATTCGGGATGAGACATGCACGATGCAAAGCCTCAGTGCCTTGTACCTGCCAATCTTTGGTACCCCAAACCGATTTAAGGTCAATAGCATCCTTCCATAACTCATAGCCATCCACAGATAACCTATCTAAAAAGGACTTTGAATACAGCAATTTTGTATCTGTAAGTCTAACTTTGGGTATGAATTTCTGGTTCACTTTAAAATAAAACGATTCAGGATTTGATTGATTAAAATCTGTAAAATAAGAGTATTTTCCCAGAAATGTACTTGAGCTCCCCTGTAAGGGAGTAGGGCAATGTTCCCACTGAGTGTAATTCACAGGAACCCTCCTGGAACTTGTCTTGTGTAAGAAATGATTCCCATAATGTTGATAACAAAACAAATCACCATAATTGACAGAATCTAAGTACAAATCCTCAGCATCAAAGGCCGCATAATATTTCAAATCAGAGAACAATGCTTCTACAGCCTGAAGATCCCAGTCATCAGAACGAACATTTTGCTTAATCACATCTCCCATGTTTACTCTAAGCACATTAGGAACATTAATAACTTCTGTGGGGCCATGTATCTGAAACCTAACCGCATCCCACACAATCCCATCAAGGACTGGCCAAGCAGTAATCTGTACTGAATGTAAGTCTCTCTTTAGTCTGTGTACTGAATGTGAGGAGGACAGAGGGGCCAATGTTCCATTAAGGTACCGAATTCCTGTTCTTTCTATCACATAATGGCCATCGATCAAGCGGAAAAAATAAAACACAAAACCAATTGACATAAAAAGATAAAATGAAAATAGTATCAGCCAAACGTATGTCCAAGGTGGAATTAGAAAATGTTTTTTAAACAACGTGGCATATTTTGCAATAGTCGATGGTTTCTTTGAAAGTTCCGAATCAGAGTCAAAAGAGAATCTGGACTGGTTAGCCAAACGGGCATGTAGGTCGGACATAGATAAATCAGCAGGATCTGCATAGGTCAGCTCATCAATGTTAGCAAGAGGAATAGTATTTAATAAAGGACTGGATAAAGCAGGCATCTCGAGGGACACCTCCTGATCTGTACCAGATGTAATAGCCAGCACAGAGTTCCTCACCATGGAAGGACAGGATGCAGCCGGTGTCATGCTATGAAGAATCGGCCACCCTGTGTGTCTTGACATTGTCAATAGAAATAAATCTGTTTTCTTTACGACCTGGAAGTGGTGGTAAAATGACTGTTCTTGTGCCCTTCACTCCAAGGACTCGAACCGGCGGTCGATATGAGGGACCAAACTCTTTCTTGTTATCGATCTTCTCTCGAACCAGTTCTCCAACTTGGGGCAGCCAGCCAACTACCGGGATCTGCAACGCATCATCCGATGTGGAGGGCAAGTGTTCCTTTGCAAGACTGTCTCTGGTCTTTTGTAGATCCTGTAAAACATTGCAATGTTCATCTACGTCAAAGGCCGCGGCCTGGGCCTGGCAGTCTGCACCATCAAGGTCAGGGACGTACATCTTGATACCAAAGAGCATTTCGTATGGGGTCCGCCCACCCAGAGACCTTCTAGGGAGATTATTAAGCGCACGCTGCACGCCATAGAGGTGGGTCAGCCAGTTTCTACCAGTGCCTATAACACGGGCTGTCAAAGATTGCTTTAAGTCGCGGTTCATTCTTTCTACTACAGAATTGCCCTCAGGCCTGTAGGGGCTTGAAAACTTCACCTGTACTCCCAACGAAACCATAGCATCCTTATACGCCTTAGAGGCGAAAGCCGGACCCTGGTCCGAATGGAAAGTACCACAAGCAAAGATTCCCACAAAGACACGCAAATCCTTAATGACAGTTCACGAATCAGCGCTTCGATGCGGCCATACCCATACAAAGCGTGTGCATGAGTCAACTGCTACTAAGATGTATTTATACGCAGTATCAGAAGAAAAAGGACCGCAGTGATCCAAATAAACACATCCAAGTGGTTTATTAGAGATGTACAACTGTGTCTGAGGCGGACGCGCAGCAGTAGAAGGCTTGATCTGCTGACAAATGTCACACATAAGGACATAATCGCGCGTCTGTTTGTACAGTCCCCGCCACCAGAACCTCTGTTGTAGCTGAGATACAGTGGCTGAGACGCCCGCATGCGCAGACGCTACACCTTCATGAGCCGCTGTAATCAGAGAAGCTCTGCGATCCGAGTTGGGAACTAAACGCTCTCCAACTTCAGGAATTTTCACATAAGGAACCTTATCGGGACTTAAGTGGTATGTGTATTTCGAAGGGAACCCCGCAGGATATTTACCTCCCTTCGCCGTGGCAGCAACAGCCGCCAAGATGTCATCATCTATTTTGCTTTTGGACCTCGTGACTGCTGCAACTAAGTATTTTGATACCGCTGACTTCGCTGCTTCATCAGCAAGCGAGTTGCCAACAGCGTGGACCCCCACGCGCTGGTGACCGAGAGTATGAATCACAAACACGAGCGGCAGTTTCTCTTTAAGTTCCGCCACTCGGACCCAGATCATTTTATGTTTTATTGTGCTACCCTTGGAATCACGAAAATCATTCTGAATCCAAAAGAACAAGTTCTCATTGTAAGACTGGACACAGTAGTAAGAATCACTTACGATTAAAGTCGTCACACAAGGATCAGCGTACTCCAATGCAAGCATAAGAGCACGAAGCTCTGCCAACTGTGCGGTGCAGTCCCCTAGCGTTTGCGTGTGCACAACACTGGACTTGAACTCATCGTTCACCATGGCACCGACCACAATGGCGCAAGCGGAAACGTAGGCGTGTTTAGAGCCATGCGCAACCTGCGCCGAACCATCCGTGTAAATGATACAATTGAAATCCTCCAACGGCCGCATTGCTAAAGGAGCAGGATGAACAAATTCATACTGTAAATACTCCTGCGACCGTAAAGCGGCGTCAAAAATAAACGTGACATCCTGAGATGTCAAGGATGTAGCCCACTGAATCCACCGAGGGTGCAAAGCTTTAGAATTAGGCACACTGGCTTTCGTGACCGCCTCCAAGGCTGGACACGGGGTGACAACCAACATGCGCTTTCCCTGCGACAGGGCACGTTCCTTAAGAATTGCCATCTGCACAGCCGTTAAAACTTTCTCCACAGTGGAAAAACGCAGTTCAGCCGAAGTGTACAAGTGTGACTTGTAAGCAATAGGTACAGTATCCCCTTCATTAAAAGTCAGGTACGTGAAACCCACCGTCCCAGGGATAATTCTTATCACCAGGTTGGTCTGGTTATCACGAGTCTGTAAGTAGTCAGAAGCTAGCATATCAGCCTGCAAGGACTGCAGAATGGCTGAATGCTCAGGCAGCCAGCATGATTTGGAAAAAGATGGTTGTACCAAGGCATATAAAGGCTTGATACGCTGGGCATATTCCGGAATGTATGTCCTCCCGAAATTTAAAAAACCCAGCAAAGACTGTAATTTTTTCAGCGTTGTCGGAGAGCGCAACTGCGCGCACTTCTCCAGGAACTGAGGAGCCAATCCCTTTCCTTCATGGTTAAGTTCATAACCCAGAAACAACACTGTGTACTCCGCAATGTGCGATTTTGCAAAGTTAAACTTGTAACCCATGTCTGCAAAGTTACAAATTATGCTGTTTACTCGACACAGATGCACCCAAAGCTCGTCGTCTGTGAGATAAATATCATCCACATATGAACATGCAACTGGATCGAAACTCTCTAAAAGAGAGACTATGCGGGCGGAAAACACTCCAGGACTATTTTTATATCCCATTGGGAGTCGATTAAACTTTTTTTGTACGCCGCCGCACGTAAAACTGGTCCATTGGGAACTTAGACCATCTAATCTATGTGCATAAAAACCATTGGAAATGTCAAGCGTGGTTTTGAACCGCTTACGCTCAAGACTATTCACTAGGGCAGAGCCGTGAGTATTCTGTACTGCACAGTTACGGCAATGCGAGTTCAAATGCCGGTAATCCAAAACCAGACGATACGATCCGTCCGGCTTGTTGACAGTAAAAAGGGGATTATTCATCGGTGACACACACGTTTCAATTACACCTTGATATTCCAATTGTTCAAGGATAGCCGCGACCGAAGCTTTAGCTTCACGCCGTATGGGATATTGGGGTTGTGGCTGCGGCTGTGACCGTAACGGAATCTCATGGCTAGGGGACAATTTATCCCAGCCACACTGATTCCGGTACACAGCCGGCGCAAGCGCCAGAGCCCACTCTTCCGCAAAATGCAGCGCTTCCACTCTCGGCACAGTGTGCGCGAAACTGGGGAGGATTACCTCCTCCCCTCGCGGAGCTGCGAGAACAAAAGGTGGGGGCCAGTCAGCCTCCGAAAGCAAAATGTCATACGTATCCGAAAGATTCTCCCAAAATACCCCTTTTACAGTTCGCTGCATGTCACCTTCAATTAACAGGACAATTTCAAAAAGTCTTTCAGGGGGAGCAACATGTGTATCAGCTGTTTCAATCACAATAAAAGTCTCAGTCGCTGTCACCTTCAACAGTGGACGGAGGGCCTCTCTCACTATGGTAATCTCCGCCGCGCTGTCCAGCAAGGTCAGAGCCCACGTCAGATTCCGAAGCCGCGTTCTCACTATCTGGGGCATATCGATGCGCCGTTAAGGCAGCGACTTTCTTCTTGGCAAACTGCGGTCTCTTTGGCGTAGAGTCTTCCCGCTGATCCCCTTCACTTCGTGTGCGGGGCTGGCCACGTCCTTGCTGGCCACCCCTGCCCCTGCCGCCCCCTCCACCACCGGTTGACGGAGCCGATGAGTCCTGAAAGGAACGAGGAGAGCGTTGGTCAGATGCCTGATATCTCTCAGGCGATTTAATCGTAGCGCGATCGCGCAATTCATAAACTCGCTCTGACTGCGCAGGTTGTGAAGGCGCCGGACTCGAAACCTGTGTCTGTTGTTGTTGTTGCTTACCCTGATTCTGCTTTTTAGGCCAATTTTGTTTTTTGGACTTGGGCTGTCCACTTGTTTCCGAAGACTGTCCCTGGGGCTGCTTCTTTTCTTTTTCAAGAAAAACCTTTGCACCCTTAGAATTGCGGCCAACCGTTTTATAAGCCGCCACAATAATTCTTGCCAGCTGACGAGGTTTCTCGGCATCGGGAATTAACGCCAGACCATTGGCCACTTGAAAGTTCACAGCATCCCCTTTTACATTGGCAAGGATAATACCGCAAACTGTCTCAAATGAACCGTTCAGGCGCATACCCAACTCAACCGCCGACTCAGGTCCGTGATCATCCTGAACACGTTTGAGGATCGCAGACAGGTTCGACACTGTCGGTGTGCCAAAGCACCTCGAGTAAACCGCTGCAAAAGTCTTACCCCATGTTTCACAGTCAGCAAGTTCAGGGGCTAAATCCTTCGGTAATCTAAGCGTAAGAATCCGGTGTTTTTCACCCGGAGTCGTATTAGGAAACACAGCCTCCAGCTGGTCGAATTTCTCGGCAAGCCAGTAAGGAAAATCATCCTTATTGTCTGGCTTTCTGCCCATTACGGAATTCACCAAGACAGGACTGATTTTCAAACCAGCCTGTTCCGCTCGAAGCTGCGCACCTGCGGGGGCTGCGCCATGTATATTACGACCAATGTAATGAACAAGCGCTCTAATCACGTCAACCGCGACATCATGCAGACGCCGCAAATCACCCACATTACAAGTGGCGCGATTAGGATGAGGAGTAAATCCGCCCAAGGCGGGCCAGGCTGTGCCCGGAATGGACAACGGACCCAACCTCGGAGCCGTTAAAGAGTGGGGTAGGACGCCACCAAACCAAACTCCGTGCTGCCAAGCATCGATAGGTACTTCCAGTGCCCTGTACGGAGCATAAGCCGCCGGTACAGCCGAGGCAGTGTATGAATGGTAGACGCCCGAATTAGCGTTTACTTCCGGAAACGTCACCCAGGAATAAAACAATTCGTACGGGTACGCGTGTTCCGCACTCACCACTAGAACCACAGCCAAACCTTCCGCCGGGACATTATATGCCCGTAAGTGGTCGCGAACCGCGACGCGGCTATGCTGCGCTATGTCCACGGCCATGGTAGCACCGGAAGTGAGAAAAAAAGACAAAGAACACTTTGTAGCACAACTGGGTAGTAATTCAAAGAAACCGTTTAAAGTAGAATTCAAGCTTGAAAAGACCTATTTCAAAAATAGGTAGGTTTTTCCGACACCACCGTTTACCGGAAACGGGAATGAAGGTGTTAAGGTTTGAATGATATACTACTCGAGTGTCATGAAATACGGCCAACCAATCTTTTTATAAAATGTTATAACATACTACTTGTATGTTTTTTAATGATTTGTTGTAATTGTGTTGATAATGTGCTTCTTTGAATAAATTGACAAAAATATATATATTTTCCTAAAACACTATTTTCTGATTTGTTTTTTACATTTGATGTGGAATAAGGTGGGAAGTCATTTAAATACAATAAATTAATGATTATTTGTTATTTATTAATATGTATTTAATTGAGATTTTATAGTGTTAATTGTAGGAAGTAAATTATTATTCATTCATTAATGATTAGTTGTTATTTAATATTAATTAATTGTTATCTGTATTTGTCCTTATGGAGAAAGTCTTAAAAGATACACCATATTAAAAACATTGTATAAAATCATACCTGTCTCAACAATACAAAACTCATTTTCCATTTATAAAGAGTACAACAGCAAGCAAATACTGTAATTTTTTTGCTGAACTAGTTAATCAATAATGGTAATTGTGTAATTTTTTAGGTGAGGTTGTGGGGTTTATAGGGGTAAGGGGTGGAAAGTAATTTATTTTGTATTAATAATAATTAGTTGTCAATTGATATTAATTAATTGATTGAAAATTAATAGTGGCAGTTGTGTAATTAATTTTAGGTGCAGGTTGTGGGTTTCACTGACCATGTCATGAATGATATAATATGTGGCGTCATCAGCAGTGCATTGCGCGGGCATGAGTTATAGTTAGCTCAACTAACTATAACGGCCAAATTTCTCTGGAGTGTAATGTCCAACTAACTATAGCGTCCCTGACACCTATGTTTTTTTCAGTGAATTTCAAAGGTTTTTTTAAATGATAAATTCTAAATAATACGTCCATGAAACCTATGTTTTTTTCAGTGAATATCTAAGGTTTTCTAAATGCTAATTTATAACTATAACGCCCCTGAAAACTATGTTTTTTTCAGTGAATTTTGCAAAGGTTTTTTCAATTCTAATTTCTAACTATTCCAACAGAGGTGGGACATGTGCAGAAATAGGGAAAGAATCGCAGAAAGACGAAGAAAGGTGCAGAAAGAAGCAAGAGATATACAGAAAGAACCAACAAGAGGCCTTGTTGTAAAGTCATCCTGTGCCCCCAACTTTTTGCTGACTGGTACTGGTGGTAACTGACTGACTAACCAGGCCCAGAGCCAGTGCTATGCTGAAAGACATTTAGAATACAGTGAAAACACCTACATACACTAAGGTACACTATGGGTTGGGATACCCCTGTGATTGGCATGACCTCCCCTGTAAGGCCCTAGTACATAATAGGGCAGGGGAATTAAAACTACCTCTAAGTCAATGGTGCAGAAAGAGGAAAGAGAAGTGCAGAAAGAAGCAACAGAGGTGCCGAAAGAGGCAAAAGAGGTGCAGAAAGAAGGAAGTGAAGGGCAGAAAGAGGCAATAGAGGTGCAGAAAGATGCAAGAGAGGTGTAGAAACAAGCAAGAGAACTGCAGAAAGAGGCAAGAGAATTGCTGAAAGAAGCAACAAGGTGTGAAAAGAAGCAAGAGAAGTGCAGAAAGAGGTAAGTGAGGTACAGAAAGAAGCAAGAGAGGTGCAGAAAGAAGCAAGTAAGGTGCAAAAAGAGGGAACAGGGGTGCAGACAGGCGCAAGGGAAGAACAGAAACAGGCAGGAATGGTGCAGAAAGAGGCAAGATAGGTACAGAAACAGACAGGAAGGGTGGAGAAAGAGGAAACTGGGGTTCAGAAAGACGCAAGAGAGGTGCAGAAAGAGAAAATATGGTACAAAAATAGCCAAGAGGGATACAGAATGAAGCAATAGAGGCACAGAAACCAGCAAGAAGGTATAGAAAGAAGCAAGATAAGTGCAAAAAGAAGCACAAGAGGTACAGAAAGAGGAAAGACAAGTGCAGAAAGAGCCAACAGAGGTGCAAAAAAAAGCAAGAGAGGTGCAGAAATAGGCAACAGAAGTGCAGAAAGAGGTAGGTGAGGTACAGAAGGAGGCAAGAGAACTGCATAAAGAGGCAAGAGAGTTGGGAGGCGCTAGAGGGCGCCGGACGAGATGGCCGCACTTGCGTGAGGCTCCGTCTAGGCCGATCAAAATTTGCTGATTTATCCTAAATACCCGGCGCCTCTGCCCTGCACCCCGGTGGAGCTTGATCCGCTCCCGTTGGTGACTCACTGGGGCGATCTGCGAAGTAATAGCGGTTGTCCTGCGGGCGCCCGGAGCTGCACGGTCCCAGGCCGGGACGTGGACGGCGGAGACTCCGGCGGGCGCAGTGCGAGAGCTCCGCTGAGATACAGGTCCTTGTTGCTGCTGCTGCCTATGAGAGCGGAGCCCAGGTGACGGCGCTTTGTGGCTGCGAGAACGGAGAGGCGGTGCTAACAACGTGATCCCCCGGGAAGGCAGCGACACCTGGAGCGGCCTGGACTTGGCCCTACTGGTCCCGGTGAGTGGGGCGCTGGTGCTACGCTAGCCCGGTGCTGCGGAGGCGGTGCTAGGCCGCGATAGTCCGCGCCGCGCGAGCTCGGGCCGGGGGGGCCGGGAAGGGGACCGGCTGAGGAACGGAGCAGATGAGGGGGACGATATTTGGGCGGAATCGCACTCTGGGCTGCCGGTGACTCTGAACATCGCCACACACGTGGCACTGAGAGGCCTGTACGGCGCCCGCCATCTTGGGGTCTCCTCCAGCCTGGCAGCTATTCCTTACACACCGACTATCAGCGCGCCACCGACACTGCCTCTCCTGCTATAGACGCTGTCAGGGAGGGGGCCCTTCTGTGCTGCCTTGCTGCTGCCATAGACACTGCGATTCACTGCCATATCTGCACTGCGGGCCTACACGAAAATTGCATGGCACGTCCTGCCTGCTGAAGCTACAGTGCTGCTTGGCCCGGACGTGGGGTACCCATTGGCCTGGGATTGGACATAGCTTGCATTGAGCGGTGGCTGATATCCGCACTGATAGCGCTGCAAAAGACTTACCTGAGATAACTACTCTGCACAGCTGGTTTTGGATCACGCTGAGGTAGATCACAGTCATGGGTAGGACTGATAGAAACCAGCCTAAAATCAACTTTGACGCAAAAAAGACTGCGCACTCATCCTCCCAGGCGCCAGCGGACGCCGACCAAGGTGGGGCTGTTGGAGGTACACCTAATCTAGAATCCACACTGGTGGCCATGCAGAAGACTCTGCAATCTATCGAGGGCACCATGGAGTCTGTAAATCATCATCTCGATCAGATGGCTACACAATTTGACCGCCAAAATGAACGGATGGGCGAGGTAGAGCAGCGAGTCTCCGCCACGGAGGATGGCCTGGCCACGGTCTCGACCAAGGTATTTAATATGGAACGAGTACTAGTGGTCATACAAGCGAAGAATGAGGAGTTAGAAGGGAGGTCCAGGCGGAACAACGTTCGCGTTACAGGCCTGCCGGAATCCACGAACGTGGGGCGTATGGAAGATTTCATGGAGCGCATGATCATCGACGTATTTGGGGCCGACCAACTATCCCGAGTCTTCATTGTGGAGCGTGCGCATCGGTCCCTGGCTAAGAAACCTCCGCCAGGGGCGCCGCCGAGGCCTATTGTGGCACGGATCCTAAACTATAGGGACCGGGACACCATCCTAAGGCTCGCCAGGGAGAAGGGATCCATAGACTATCAGGGTAATAAACTGGAGTTCTATCCCGATTTCACCATGGCAGTACAGACGGCACGTAAGGAGTTCGTGTCGGTGAAACAATTGCTGAGGGCGGAGAACATCGCATACGCCATGCTGTACCCTGCACGTCTTCGGATTGGGCCTCCTTCGGACAACAAGATCTTCTCCTCGCCCAAGGCAGCCCTAGACTATGCCAAAAAACTGAAAAAACGTGCCAAAGAACCGCCTGGACGTCATGAAGGGGATGATGAAAGGCTGGACGAAGAGGCCTGACCTGCATTATACTACTGACTATGATGATGGGGCAGCTGCGGAGTATTGCGCTGGGATGCCTCTGTTGCGGTGTAGGCAGTAGTAGCTGAAGAGACGCTCGGACGTTTAGCCCCTGGGACCCTTTGCGCTGTTGTTCTATGTGATGCGTGAAGGAGAGAGCTATGGTGGAAACTGCTCACGATGAAGATGCCACCCTGAAGTAGCGGGGGTTCTCATGCAGCGGAACTCAGCTAACATGTAGGCTGCTGTGCGATATATGCTGCTGCGCTGGATGAGGTGGCATCTCTGAGACTTAGGTGATGATCCTGAGAAGTGAACGCTTTCGGGGGCGCCCAGTGCAGTGTGATGTTATATGACCACCAATGGGTCTAAGGCTCTGACCGGGGGGCGGGCGGGGGGGTTGGGGTAGATGACAACGGCAGTGGTCTGTACTCTCGTCAGTTATGGCGAGGGCGGTGTGCCGCTACGCCTCCAGATAAGGGAGAACCCCAAATGTGGCTGTTTGCGTTGTTGGGGGTTGCAAAGGGGGGGGGCACGGGGAGGCTTTGGCGAGTTGGGAATGCTGAAGTGGGTGGCGGGATGGGGGATGGGATGTTACTACTAGTTGGGTTATTTGTGTTGTTCCTGGTCGAGGGGCTTGAATCTGAATTGTCATTGAGCTGCGAGTGGGGCTGCAGTATGTGGCTCCGGGTCTTTCCAGGTGCTAGAGGGACTGTGTCTGGGAGAGTGAGAGGTGGGATGTGGATTACAGGGCAGAGGCCACTGGGGATGATTGCGCTGCTGGGAAACTTACACCTTAGACGTTATGGATAGGGAGGGCGCCATCACGTGTATTACATGGAATGTTCGGGGGTTAAACAAGCCGCAGAAAACTAGACAAATGCTTGCATTTTTGAATAGACATGAGGCACAAGTGGCATTTCTACAGGAGACGCACCTCAAGGGGGCGGCGGCCGACATGGTGGGCAAGCAGTGGGCGGGAGCGAGGTGGGCTACGTCATATTCTTCCTATGCCCGTGGGGTAATGATTCTGATAAAAAAGAAAGTTCCATTTGAGGTGCTACATGAGGAGGTGGATCAGGAGGGTAGATATATTGTGGTGCAGGGTAAACTGTGTGGCAAGCTGATCACTCTTCTCAATGTCTACGGTCCTAATATAGATGACCCTGATTTTTTCATTGCACTTTGGAACAAATTGTATAACCTACCACCGTCGGCCATCCTCTGTGGGGGGGACTGGAATGTTACATTGGACCCTGTATTGGATAGGAGACACGATCGGCCTTGTGAACGGAAAAAAGGGCTGGATGCGGTGCGCGAGGGTGTGACTGAGTTGCAACTGTTGGATATTTGGCGCTTGCAGAATCCTGGCAGGCGGGAGGGTACTTGCTATACATCAGCGCACAATACGTGGTCAAGATTAGATTATTGGTTACTGACCCGGGATATGAGTGGATGTGTGCTGAATGTAGAGCATCTGCCCCGAACGCTTTCGGACCATGCCCCTGTTGCACTGCAGCTACGGATACCTACACATGCTCCTGCCCCGTTTACCTGGCGACTCTCCCCTGGAGTGTTGACGGATCAAGTGTTGTGTGAGCGTCTGCGGCAAATTACTGAGGAGTTCTTCGAGACCAATGTGGGCTCCGTCGATAATATGACCACGGTGTGGGAGGCCTTTAAGGTTTCGGTGAGGGGTGCATGCATTGGGTTGCGGTCTGGAGTCCTCACATCCATCAGAGACTCTATGTCCAAACTGGAGAGGGAGTTGTTGGCTTTAGAACGCCGGATGGAGGAAGGGGCCAATAACACATTGCTAGCGGATGTCAGGACAAAGGTCACAGAATATAATGAATTGGCAGACCAGGAGGTAAAATTTTTATCCAAACGCGCCACAGCCAGGTATTATGGAGAGGGGGGTAGGCCAGGCAGGGGACTAGCTGAAAGGATTCGTGACCCTTGGGCTAGGCACTGTACTGTAGTGGAAATTGAGGATCAGGAGACTGTGGTGACTACGACGGATGGCATACTTGCCTGCTTTTCGAGACATTATGCGCAACTCTATGAACATAGAGAAACAGCGGGTGAGGCGGAAATATCGCGGTATTTGGAGGACGTAGCGCTAGTGTGGCTCTCTAGGGGGCAACAGGAATTCCTAATGCATCATGTTACTGAGGCGGAATTCAGGGACGCGATAGCCGCCCTACCGAATGGAAAGGCGGCTGGTACGGATGGCCTGCCCGCCGAATTTTATAAGACGTATGCAGATTTGCTTATTCCGCGTCTGGCCATGGTCCTAGAGGAAGCTTTTGAATGCGGGCAACTTCCGGGATCTATGAGAGAGGCACTCTTGGTGGCGCTTCCTAAACCTGGAAAGCCTTTAAATAGGTGCGAGTCATATCGTCCCCTTTCCCTGATAAACACTGATGTAAAAATAATAGCCAAAGTGCTGGCCACGAGACTGCGTCTCCTTCTGCCGGTTATGGTATTACCCGATCAATCGGGGTTTATCCCCCTTCGGTCTACCACACACAACTTGAGGACCCTGTTCGCCGTATTACATCTCCTTAAACCAGATCTAGCTGCGGTGGCAGTCATGCTAGACGCCGCCAAGGCTTTTGATTCAGTGGCATGGAAGTATATGATGGCTGTCCTGCATCGGATGGGAGTGCCTTTTTTTTTTACGTCGCTAATTGCCCTGCTGTACAATGCACCCACGGCGAGAGTAAGGATTAATGGTCAGGTCTCTGCCCCCTTTCCAATACAGCGGGGGACAGGGCCCTACTTTTTGCAATCATGATGGAACCATTGGCCTGTGTCTTGCGTCAGAGATATGCGGAAGCAGCACTGAAGTTCCCTCTCAGATCGCTGGCCGTGTCAATGTATGCCGACGACTTGGTCCTATATGTCAGAGACCCGGCACTTCATCTGGAGCGCATACTCCGTGAGTTCATTAAATTTGGCCGGCACTCAGGTCTGACAATAAATTGGGACAAGTCAGTGGTGATGCCTCTTACAGATGTCACTCACCAAGTACCATTGGAATTCCCGCTGGAGTGGGCGACGGAATCAGTCAGATACCTGGGCGTCTGGGTGCACAGGGATTATCAACAAGTTATACGTGCCAACTACGGCGTTGCCATTTCCAATCTGGAAGACCAGGTGGCACGATGGATTCGTCTCCCATTGACCCTGGCGGATCGCGTGTCATTGATCAAAATGGTAGTGCTGCCGAAATTCCTTTACCTATTCGTCAACATCCCGGTCCCGCTAAGACAGCACTTCTTTGCGAGACTGCGTTCCTTGCTGATAGCTCTCACCTGGGCCGGCAAGAAGCCACGAGTGGCGTGGGAGGTACTGACCAAGCCGTACGATCTGGGTGGTTTTGCCTTGCCGGATATGCGACTCTATTATCTTTGCGCGCAGGCACACTTTGCGAGTTATTGGATAAACTCTCCGCCTTACACTCCACACGTAGCTTTGGAGGCAAGTGCAGTTCTGCCATATCCACTGAGGGCTATGATAGTAAATAAGCACTCGGTGTTTGAGAAGGGGGAGATTGATACTGTGCACCTCACAGCGACTGCATGGACTACCCTGGGTAAACGGGCTGGTAAGCTGCTGCTCTACGCTCCGGCCATGCCACTACTTTACCACTCGGACATTTCTGTCTCGGGCGAGCCGGGAGGGCTCCTGCTCCTACGGGAGGCTGGACTACAGACTATGGGGGACCTATTTCCGGGAGCATCGTTCATCTCCTCTCGGGAGATGACCACCCGCTCGACAAACGCTACTATGTCCACCTTTGTGTACGTCAGACTGCGAGCTGCAGTGCGTGACCTATACCCAATGTATCCGGAGGAACCACCGGCCCTAGGTGCATTGCAATTGCTCTATACGGTTAAGGACAGGACTAAATTGCTATCTAAATTATATAAGGCTGCGCAGGAAGATGAGGGGGGAGGGGCGATCCTGGCCAGAGCAAGGTGGGATAGAAGTCTCCCAGAACCGCTGAGTGATGACGACTGGAATGAATGTTGTGCTATGACCGGTGGATATGTGATCAATGGCAACTTTCGCCTTCTACATTATAAATTTCTACAGCAGTGGTACTATACGCCAGCCCAACTGGTAAGATACGGGCTTAGGTCCACAGCTCAATGTGTCCGTTGCGGAGCTGACGACGCTGACTTTGTACACCTGGCCTGGGGGTGCCCACGCGTCTACGACTACTGGAAGGAGGTGACTGAAAGACTAACTGTCATGGCCTCTACTGAGGTAAAGATGGATGTACGCCTGTGTCTGTTGGGCATTGCCTCTGGGGTTGCTGCGCCGTCGCGGCGGCTTGTGGTGTTGGCACTTCAATTGGCCAGAAGGAGGGTTGCTATGGTCTGGGGAGGACGGAGAGCGCCTGAGGTGCAAATGTGGCTGAAAGATATGTCCTATTCCAGGGACCAGTTGAACTGTTACTATGACGAGCTACCTGAGGCATCTCGCCCGAGGGATGTATGGGCCCCATTTGCACTCTATATGCTCTCTCTCACAGACACTAATAGCGGCGAGAATGAGACTGTTGCTTCATCAGACTGCGAGGAAGGAGCGATTGGCAGGCTTTAGGGCGGATGCGGTTGCTTCACCATGTATGTGGTGTGAATGTCTGTGTGACGGTCATGGCAGTGAGAACGTGGCGGGAAGTGAGGACTGGCATAGTGCCCATAGTTATTGATCCTCAATGTGGCCTCTGGATGGTTCTGGGAGGGGGACGAATGACTCCTACCTAGGAAGTGCTGGTCGACACGTATTGTATTAGCTGCTCTGCTACATCACGCCTGTTAGACTTGGACTGCTCACTGAAACCAGGATGGGACGGGGGGGTGGGGTTGGGATTTGTTGAAGTTACCTTTCTTTATAAAACCTGAAAAATAGACCGAGATCACATGGGGGCTTACGTCCGCATTCAATAGGTGTGCTATCAATACCACATCTGGATTAACTGTGAGTGCCTACATGAGCTAAGACTTTTGGACTCCTGTAAACGTACTTCTGGTGTTTGATATTAAGCTTGTATAATAATTGCAGTACACCGATTGCGGCCGGCCCTAACAGTGGGTTGTAGGCACACCGCTGTGTATATGAATAATGTGCAATAAAGGTCTGCCAAAAAAAAAAAAAAAAGAGGCAAGAGAGTTGCAGAAAGAGGCAAAAGGGGTGCTGAAAGAGGGAACAGATATGCAGACAGAGGCAAGAGAGGTGCAGAAAGAGGGAAAAGGGTACAGAAAGAGGCAAGAGGGATGTACAAATTTGCAAAAGAGGTGCATAAAGAAGCAAGAGCAGTGCAAAAAGAACCAACAGAGGTGCAGAAATAAGTAGGAGAGGTGCACAAAGAGGCAAGACAAGTACAGAAAAAGGCAGGAAGGATGACGAAAGAAGGAAGAGAAGTGTAGAAAGAAGCAAAAGAGGTACTGAAAGAGGCATGAAGGGTGCAGAAAGAGCAAGAGAAGTACAGAAAGAAGCAATAGAAGTACATAAATAGGCAAGAGAAGTGCAGAAACAGGTAGGAAATGTGCAGAAAGGGAACACAGGTGCATAAAGAGGCTAGTGAGGTGCAGAAGGAGGCAAGAGAACTGCAGAAAGAGGCGAGAGAGTTACAGAAATAGGCAAAAGGGATGCAGAAAGAGGGAACAGGTGTGCAGAGAGGGACAAGAGAGGCGCAGAAATAGGGAAGAGGGGTACAGAAAGAAGAGAGTGAGGTTCAGAAAGAGGCTAGAGCTGCAGAAAGAGGCAATAGAAGTGGTGCAGAAAGAGGCAAGTGAGTTGCAGAAGGTGGCCAGAGAACTACAGAAAGAGGCAAGAGAGTTGCAGAAATAGGGAAAAGGGGTGCATAAAGAACCAACAGAGGTACAAAAGAGGCAAGAGGGGTGCTGAAAGGGGCAAGTGAAGTACAGAAAGAAGACATTGAGGTGCAAGAAGAAGAAGAAAGGTGCAGAAAGATGGAAGAAAAATTCAGAAAGAGGCAAGACAGACACAGAAAGAGAGGCTTGTGCACCATTAATACCAATTTAACACACACATTTAGCAATAAGTTACACATGACCATTCCAGCTTTGCAAAGGGCCTTCCACCACGCTGCAACACGTGAAACTGCATTTTTGGGAACATTTGAGCCGTTTGAGCTAGAAACAAGACTTTTTTGTGTTTAAATCTGCAGATTCTGCAGCAGATGATGGAATATTTGCCAAATGCAGAAAATGTTTAATTATGTGACATTTGGTGCAGCTGAATAGTCACATTATTCCAGTGCCCGACACATACCTCCGTCTAGGTCCAGAAGTGCTCCTTCATTTTTTGGGTCTTATTGAGTTTATACTTTAGCTTCCATGGAAACGAGGAAGACTAAACCTGAGGTTACCACACTACAACATAGACTACAATACCACATAAATACTCTCCATAACACATATTCCCACCCTACATAATTCCTATACACTAAGTACCACATACTTTCTATCAACATAATTTCACTGCACAACATACCACATAATTCCACTACACACACAACATACATTTACTCTACACCAAAAACCATTAGTAACATTTTTTTACATTTACAACACCAATAGCTCTAACTCTCTAAATGCAAAACCTATTACATTCGAAATGCTTCTTTCACTAGTAGTCACATTTCCAGAGTGGTGGAGAAAGGGGGCTGTGCCTCGGACTAGCACTTATGAATTCCGCTAAGCAGAACTTACAGGAGGTACCAGGAGGGCTTTTTGGCCCCCAAAGTCGCTTAGGAGTAAACTGGATTTTATCGCCCATCCCGTAGTGTGCCTGGAGGTGTGTTTGCGGAGTGGTGAAGAAAGGGGGCGTGGCCTCCCAGGACATCTTAGCAATCCAACTGTGTGGGACTTACTGGAGGTAACAAGAGGGGTAGTTGACCCTCAAGGACAACCTTGGGGGCCAACTACCCCTCCTATTACCTCCAGTAAGTACCACACAGCAGGAATGTTAAGTTCTCATAGCAGGCACCTACCTTTTGCCCACTACTCTGCAAACGCACCTCCAGGCAGACTACGGGACCTCAGGACACAAGTGGACTTCATCCCTCTTAGCAGTTCACAAGGAGGTAGTTTTGCAGAGCCCCCCCACAGTTTAATTTTTTACATAGCCCTGGGGAGGTGGCAGTCCACGGGCTGCATGGGGGGCCGCGTAGCCCCGCATTTAAATAAGGTAGCCCTGGGTAGGTGATTGGTACAGTAGTGTGGATTGTAAAGAGACCTAATCAGGCCAAAAGGCCTAAATCAAGAATGTGTCCGTAGATAGTAGAGTTGTAATCTCACGTAACCAATCAGTGTGCGAATAGAGCTGTATAGGCCAAAAAATAAAACCAACAGATGTTCCCAAATTCTGTATAATTAGACAGTAGGGGTGGAAATAGGTTGTTTCTCCAGGCAGTAACTCTGGAGTAAGAACGTGATTTCCCCACGGCCAAGGAAGGCCTTTTAAAAGCTGGTCTGACGTTCCAATGGCCCTGATTGGTTACGTACCAATCATCCCACTGCCAAACTTTTTACTTACATCCCGATATGTGTTTCGTGAGAGCTATTGCCCCTATGAGCCCTGATGTAGTTTTATACGAGAGAAAGAAATGCGTTGGCTGAGTTCTAAAGTGTCCATACCTTGCTGAATTGAAAATAAAGGCTTTTTTGGAAATATACTGTTATTTTTTGGACTTTGTTACCCTGCGCACGCCCATCACTTGCTTCATAAAGGATCTGGATTACAGAGGCGCCACTTGACGGCTGATGCCATGGCTTGTTGCACAGGAACTTTATACAATTGGAAACTTGCATGAGGTGCAAAAATAGTCAGTCGCAGCAAGGATTCAACGGATCGCTGGCCTAGCATGAAGAAGTCTGTCGCTTTGTCCTGCACGCACCCGCAGCCCGGTGCATCATCCTCCCTTGCGGCAAGGATTCAATGCATCGCTGGACTAGCGTGGGGAAAATCATTGCTACAACGTGTTTGCGACATTTTGTCTGTTTTGCTATGAAATCCAGGTACTTTGTAAGTAAAAGGGTCGCAAAGACCACTGCTTAGAACTGAACCCCTATTTAAACACTTTGAACTCTTTTTCCAGCTTTTCAAGAGTACCCCCATTTTTCAGTATTGCGGCTTTTTACCGTTATTGGTCTTGTGTTAAGTCTGTATATAAAGATATTTATTTTTTTATAACTACTTATGTGGTGTCGCTTTGTAGTGTCCTTCACTGTGCTACTGTTTATGATCATAAATGCTTTACGCACTGCCTCTGAGATAAGCCTAGCTGCTCGTGCTACGTTAACACAGGGTTGAGCAGGGGTTATCAAAGGGTGTAGCCCCCTTACTCTGACTTAGGAAGAAGGGTCCCTACTTGGACAGTGGCTAGCTAGTGGCGAGACCCCCATTTCTAACAATATCTCTATATATCTCTCTCTCTCTCTCTCTCTCTATATATATATATATATATATATATATATATATATATATATATACAGAAATACGCTAAAATGTTCAGGCTATGGTGTTTAGTTGTACTGCAATCCATTTTGATGATTGATTTCCATCTGGTACAGCATCAATTGGCTGCTGCAGACTTGTATAGCAAACATGTTTAGCCTCTGTAATAGTATGGTGGCAATACACCTACGTTAATGTCCCAAATCCAATCGATATGCAAACAAATCCTGTTCAACATCATCAGATCAAATACTCTGAAGCATCAAGATCAGAACAGATATATGACTACTTACACTGAATCACAGGAGACACGGATCATTACTACATGCAATAGAAATTCTCAACAGATACATAAGATTCTTACCAATCATTAACCCATACTAACAAATGATTCGATTATTGGCCATTCGCTTCATACACGTCCTAGAATTACCTATAGAAAAGGTTGTAGTTTCAGAGACATTTTGGTCCATAGTGATATTACCCAAATACAAACCGAAGGAGACATAAACTCAAAGGTTTCTTTGCTTGCAGACATTGCAAGGCATGCCGTAATAGTCATTTGGGCAAATAATTCTCCATACCAGGTAGAACTAAAAAGAAACAAATCACCCAATTCCTAACATGCGGATTATGGTACGTTGGCAGCACCACTCTAATGGCCAAAAAGAGAGTTTTAGAGCATATGCCTGCTATAAACAATAAGGATGTACACTATCCAGTTGCCACACACTTCCAGGATCACCGTCTTTCCAACAATACTTTGTTGAGTTATTTCATCATTCAACAAGTACATAATGGCCCTAGAGGCGGTAATAGAGTTCATGTGTTATGCAAACGTGAATGCAAATGATTCTAGAACTATAACGTACCTGCAACCTATGTTTTTTTTCTGTAAATTTCAATGTTTTTTTAAATGCTAATTTCTAACTATAACGTCCCTGAAACCTACGTTTTTTTCAGTGAATTTCAAAGGTTTTTTAAATGATGTTTTGTAACTGTTATAAGTTAAAAATATTTTTACATTTGTTTTTATTTGTTGTAAAATAATGTAATGTTTTTGTTTTCTAAAATATATATTTTAATTTTATTGTTTTGCAAAAAAGTGGAGTTGTGTACCGATTGTGTACTTACTTCGGTGTGTGCGTGGATTCAATCGGAGAATGCAGCAAAAAGGGTTTTCAACAGCTTATGATATGGTACAATAAGGGGGACTGCGTATAGTGACAAAAATGGCTGACGTGGAATACATGTGATTGGGGTGCAAGTTTGATAGGTTTATGAATATTGAAGAGAGTTAGGGAATGAGTTGTGATACGACAATAGCGAATGTGGTACAATACGGGATACGCAGCTTTAAGGAATGGTTGGGTTTGGTGAATTATAACAGCACAGGTTGAGAGAGTGTTAGAAAATGAGTCACGTAGTCGAACGGGGTGGAAGGGGGTTTGAATTTAGTTGGGTTAGACACTTAAGGGGAATGTTTACGTTCACGCACCAAGGTACCGAGATTATATTAGAGTTTTTCTCCAGCAATTCTTGTAAAATGAAATATGTATCTTTGGAGTTGAATAGGTAAACAGTATTTGTGAAATGTTTCACTTGTAGTTACCCCTGAGGAAGGACTCGCGTAGTCCGAAGTGCATTGGGTTTGAATGAAGAACATGCCATGGATGAATTATGCATTGGTCGTGTTTGTGATAGAAGTCCGGATAGTCACATCATGAACACAAGAAGCTTGGAAAATAGCATCATTTCCCACGTGTGGATTAAGTGTGGCTAAGCAAAATAAAAGGATTAAAGCATTGAATACCTGCTGAAATATGGATTTACTCGAAGTGTTGTGCATCTGCACATGAAGCTGTGCAGCTGGTCCCGGGACGAAACAGTCACCCCGCTCATTGAGATTAACTATCCGTGTGCCATCAGGGCAAAGCACCATCCCAGTCAGCACAACCTCTTGAACTAATATGGACGATTATTGAAAACATTGGTGTACATCCCTGCACCTTTTGAACATTTAGCGGATTCAAGCCGCCATATTGGTAAATTCATGGAGGATGCGCATTTGATATGCGTCGCTTGTGTGGTGTACGGCCCCGTCTAGCGTCACGTACTTATGTGGTCACACTGGGTGCGCGCCTCCCGTAAGATGTTTATGTTTTAAAAGTATATGTATATAACTTTAGTATGTGTTTTAAAGGAAGAGATTATCTAAAGTAATTATAAATTAATATACTTCTATTTGGAATAGAGTTATATTATTATTAAATACATTTTTCGTATGTGCCGCCGGGTGCAAAACCCCCAGTGTGATTTCAAAAGAAAGCATTTAATTGGTTTACAAAGTTTTGTTTCTAGAATGTGAAGGGCCCCCTCCCATTTTTTTCATTTCTTTGACTACATCCTAGGAGACATACCTGTTGTGTTCTTTTTACTAGCCTTTATATTGTTTGGGTGTTTAGTGCACTCAAAAATGGCTTCTTCATCTGAACTTGTGAATTTGGAAACAGAAGAAGAAGAGTTTGAGGAACCAGTGAAGAAGGGGAAGGAGTCTATGGTATGGGCCTTCCGGACAATTCCTGAGGGGGAAAAGAAGGTGAATGCGAGGAAAGGTAGCTGCATGCTATGTCCCAGTGTTCTTTCACGTGGGAGTGAAAAGAAGTATTCATGTGGCACTTCAAGTATTTTAAAGCTCCTGCAGAAACAGCATCCATGTCATCTGGCCCGCAAACAATATCGTCGCACCCAGAAAGCACAGCAGCATGATGAGCAAACTGCTGGACCGAGCACATCTGGAGGAAATCGTGTACTCACCATCAGTCCCTAGTTTTCACTTAGCACAGCTCTGCATCAAGTGCAACACTATAGTTTGCTATGGCGAGCAATCTGTGGATGCTGTGGTTTCTGCCGCAAGAAATCACTCTTGTTAATTTTTTTTATTGTTGCATTTTTCTTGCAATGATAGTTTAATTGCAAAGATGGACAGTTTGTTTTGCTGTTTTCTCCTTTATTATTTTAAAACACCAACATTTTTACAAAATAGTTAAAAAAACCAAACATTATAAAATTGAAAAAAGAAGAAAAAAACCGGTTCTTTTTAGAATCACCTACTCTGTAAAAAAAAGAGCAATATGTGTATGGTAATGACTGGATTGCATGGGTAGTGCCAGGGTGATTGCATGAGTGCATCAGTTGTACGTATGTGCTTTTATGAGTGTATGGATAGTTTCTGTCTGATTGGACGAGTAGATGGGTATTGCATGGGTGACTGCATAACTGCATCAGTACTACATAGGTGCTTGTATGAGGGTGAGGTAGTGTGGCTCACTGGTTAGAGGCGGCAGACCCGAGAGCAGAGGACGGCCTGGGACCAGGGTTCGATTCCCGGCGCGGCAGGTTTCTGGACCAGGGTCAGCGGACTCGATAATTCTCTCGCCTCGGTGCCCACTCTGATCAGCGATCACACTCGGCAACTCTGGGCATTAGCTTGCCTCATCCTCACTAACGGCCCCACCAGACCGCCGGGGATGCCTGGTCTCACCCTGGAGATACCCATTAAGGGACCATCTCTCAGGGAAGCCAGGAAGGGTTTCGCAGCGGTCGAAGCGCCTTGGGACCCTACGGGTAAGTAGTGCGCTATATAAATGCCTATACATTTACATACATACATTTATGAGTACAAGGGTAATGCATGCATGATTGGAGCAGTGCATCGGTAGTGACAGGGTGATTGTTGGACTGCATGGGTACTACCTTGGTAATTTAAGGAGTGAATGAATAGTGTCTAGGCGGTTAAAGGATTGTATCGGAAGTGCTCAGGTGATGGTAGTATTGCATGAGTACATGGGTAGTGACTGGATGATTAGAGTACAGCAAGGAGAGTGCATGGTCAATTTATAAGTGATTGGGTTTTGGCGGAGTAATTGGATAAGTACATAGGGCTGGCTGGGTGATTGGAGGAGTGTATAGGTAGTGACAGGGACATTGCTGGACTGCATGGGTACTACCTGGATAACTGGAGGAGTGAATCAGTAGTGTCTAGGTGGTTAGAGGTCTGCATGGGTAGTGCACAGGGGATTGTAGCAGTGCATGTGTTAGTGTGATGTAACCAATGCTCATGTGAAGCACTCCAATACCTGACAAGTCTGCACTATATAAAACTGCAAAAACACAAAAAAAGGGGTTTGCACACTTCTGTCATTGGGCTACATCTGGGCTACATCTGGGTGATGTTTGTGCTACATTTTGGCTCTTTTGTCTTTGGTGGCCATCTTGGGAGATTTATTTGTTATGAAGTTTCCTAATTTCCTCATCTACTGCAGTCTCCTCAGTAGGAAATGCTTTCAGTTTTTTACTTTGATTCCATCAAATGCCTACTTTTTAATAATTCATACAAATTGTACGTTTTCTCAGAAAATGTGTAAACTAATGTGTAAACAAATTTGTCACAAAGGTCAGCCAATCCAAGGAATGACCTACGTTCATCTTTACATTTGGGAGTGAGAGCTTTCCTGACAGCATGTAAAAGCTCTCCCTTTAGTTTTACCCCTTCACTCATAACTACATGACCCAAATAATTCAAGTTTGTTACCTTGAACTTGAATTTAGAAAATTCAGCAGTCAACCCATTGTCCTGCAAAATGCCCAATACTTTGTCTACTCTGACATCATATAGCTCTTCGCTGTCCCCCATAGTCAAAATGTCATCCTAGAAAACATTATTCCAGTCTGATCCTTAAACAGTTTGTGAATCAATTTTTGTGATAGGACTCCTCTGAAGCCAAACTAAACAGTATTCACACATATCTGAAACACCCAGATGGAGTCTTGACCGCTGTTAAATCATTACTATCTTCATGCACCCTTATTTGGTGGTCCACCGAAGATAGATCAATTGATGTAAACCACTTCATCCCTTAAGTATGTGCCAACATCTCACCTATCTTAGGTATGGGAAACCTCTCCACTACTATATTGTTGTTCAGGTTCATCAAGTCAACACATAAGCGGATCTTTCCATTGGCACACTTTGCAACTAAAATCGGAGCCATCACTCTGCGGCATCAACTGCCTCGATGATCCCTTTATTTAATAAGCTGTCAGTCTCGTAATCCACTTCCTTTTTTACATTCCAAGAGATATCCCTAATTTTATGAACTTTGGGTACAGCCTCTTGTTGGAGAATGATCTTGTGTGAGTGCCCTTCCAATTTTCCAATCTTTCCAGGAATTTTTGGGGGATATTTATTTTGAAATATGTTAGACCTGGTACTATTAGCTTGGGTCTCCCTTCCATTTTTGCTGTTGCCTCATGTATTTTTGCAGATGTTAGATGCTTTGGGCACTGTGCCACTGCTGTCCAGTGCCACAGTGCAAGTGCTCCCTGTTGTAAATTGATGTATGGATTAGTGATTCCATGATTGGATGTTTGGTTTACTTTTCAGACCCTAGTACAGTGCACTGAGTGTGCCCAGGGCGTGTAATCCAAATGCTGCTGGTGGGCCTGCAGCACTGGTTGTGCCACCCACAGAAGGAGCCTTGTAAAATGTGTCTAAGGTCTACCATTGCAGAGCCTGCATGCAGTCTGGTACTGTCATGCTGACTGGGCAAGTACACCCACTTGTCAGTCCCTAAACCTTCCATTTTCTTAATTTCAGTCACCCCTATGGTAGGCCCAAGGGCAGGGTGCATTGTAAGTATAAGGTAGGACAAGCCCTGATGTGTATGGCATGTCCTAATAGCGAATTACAGCCATTTTCGTTTTTCACTATTGCAAGGCTACCTGTTCTCCATAGGCCAGAATGGGCTGTTAGATTATTACATGTTTATAATCTTAACAGACTCGGAGAACATAGTAGAAATTCGAGTTTAGTAAGCCTGAACTCAGAATAATGAAATACATCTTTTGGGGACGTTTATTTTGATATTCTGTGTTTGCAAATACGACTTTTAGAAAGTAGGTATTTGCTTGTCTAACTATCAAAAGCCTGCCTCTGCTAGGTTGTGTATTCCTTTGTCTGGTTTTCTGAGTGACAGGACTGGGGGATTCCAAGAGACATGATGAGTCAGCCCAGTGGTGAATAGAGAGATCTGCATCTAGATGGGAGGGAGTGGTTGCACCAGAACCTTGAATAGGGCTGTGCCTGCCTTCCACAATGCTGGCTCCACCTCCTGGGGTGGGGCTGATGTCTCTGCCCTGCACATTGAAAGAAGAAAAGGAGTCCTGTCAACAAAGTGCTCCAGGACTTTACTTGCCTTCCACAATGCTGCTCCACCTTTTGTGGGGTGTCTGATGTTTCTGCCCTGCACTGTGAAAGGAAAGGAGAAGTCTGGTAAACAGAGTGCTCAGGAACTGGTTTGGACTGGGAAAAGGCCCCTCTCCCCTCAGAGAACAAAGGATTTTGGGGTATAAATATTGGGACCCTGATCTCATGAAATTAGATCACCTTTGGACTACAAGAAGAGACCTTTACTGAGGAGAGAAACCTGAAGAAACTGAGGAGAGACTATTACCAAGCTGAAGTGATGATTGGGGGATTGGCCTGCAGTGGTTGCCTTACTGCCAAAGGAAGGAGAAAGGAACTTTGTGTACTTTGCTTTCAACTTGTGAAGGATCTCCAAGGGCTTGGAAAAGAGCTTGCCTCCTGCTGAAGTCTCATGGACAACAGGCTTCACCCCCCAGCTCCCCAGAGTTATTTTGGAAGGGCCTGCTGCTGTTTTGGGCCTTCTGAGGAACTACGTGTCGCAGGGAGCTGGAAGCGCGACTCAACGAGAAGAAGCGCGTCGCCGTTGCTGGGCCTGCCGTCGCAACTCCGAAGGAGTGTGTCACCGCTGGAGCTGTCGCACTGCACCGCAGCAGGAGAAGAATCTCGCAATGAGGTCAGAGCGTGTCGCCGTCGCTGTGACTGCCGTCGCAACTCCGAAGGAGGCTATCGCCGCTGGAACTGAGGTGGTATCGAGAAGACACGGCCATTCCCCAGGGGATAGCTATGTCCTCTGCCCTGTCATCATCTGTTAAGTCTGGTATGTCGTCCTGCCACGTCCCTCTAGTCTTGTGTAATGTTGTTCTGGAGTGCGTCTGATCAATCTGTCAGATTTTATGTGCACCTAGGGCGCCCATGAGGAGGTATCCCTCAAGGAGATTAAACTCTGGTAGACTGTCCAGGGTATGAATTTTGAGGGTAAGAGCGTGGCTCAATTGAAGGTATTTATGAAATTGCGTTTATGCAACTGAAATTCCACCTGTAACTGTTGGAAGGACTTTAAAGTTGTACCATTCATAACATCCCCAAGCGTGGATATACCCATTAGGTCCCATTTGCAGAACCCTGTTAAAGCCGCAACCTGGCACAAATGGGTACCATGCCAAAGGGGAGTTGCTTGGGTCAGGTGACCACACCACCCCATTTGCCCTACAGTATACCTCCAGAGCCGAACAAATGTTCTGCTGGAATGAGTTAGGGAGTCTAGGCTCTGTATACTGTATAATAGCCGAAGGGGGGGGACACCCTCCATCGCTGCATGCACCAGTGCGAACGCCGGGTCAATTGGTGAGTTATGCCACCATTCACTTATGATTAATAATTGGGAGGCAGCGTAACAGGAATATATGTCCGCTGCTGCGATGCCGCCGCAATATGTTGATTGTGCACAGATTTGCAATCCCGCCCGAACTGCTCCTCCATTCAATTGGAATTTATTATGGATGGCGTTTATTTGGGCGAAACAGGTTTGCGGTATGTGGTACGGGAACATATTGTTGTCTCATCTCGGAGGCTAGCGAGAAGTGGATTTATGTTATGTGCCCATGAAATCTTTGGGCAAGGAGACATGAAAATACCCAAGTATTTAAATCCCTCTGTCGCGAAGGTCAATTGGGCTGCCCATGTGCCTCTACCCTGGTCACTGCACACCGGGAACAGTACAGATTTAGAGGGCTTTGGTATGAAGCCCGGAGGTCTGACCAAAGACTCGGAGGATCTGCAGGATACGTTGCCTTGAGATCCATGGGTCATTCATAAAGAAAAGTATGTCATCCGCATATAACGCATTGCAGTTGGGTCGGGACTGTGGCCACTCAAATCCCCGGAGCACTGGTTCACTGCCTATCCACACCGCCAGGGGTTCTACTGTCAAGGCGAATAAAAGTTGAAACAGGGGCAGCCCTGTCTTGTGCCGTGACGGATGGGAAAGGGGGCCGAGCGGTGACGTGCTATGTGTACTGAGGCAGTTTGTTTTGTATACAGTAAAGTGACACATGCCAGGAAACGCGAGCCAAAATTAACAGCTTCAAGGTGTTGGAAGAGGTACCCCCAGCTAAGGGAGTCAAATGCCTTGTCAATATTGGCGAGTAGCATGGCCGCGGGCGCCCCAGCTCCGGGGCCACAGCCATGGCATTATGGATCCGACAGATGTTGTGGCAAGTGGCCCGGTGTGGCATAAAACCAGATTGATCTAAATGGATCAGATCTTGTACACAAGCCCACAGGCAATCGGCTAGGGCCTTGTCAAATAGTTTGGGCTCAAAGTTAATTAGGGAGATGGAACGATATTTAGATGGATGTTCCAGTGGGCGGCCTTGCTCTAAAAAGAGGACAATCTTGGCCTGCCACCAATCCCGGGGTAGTAGGTGTTGTTCGTTTTGCATTGCCTCTAGTAAGTGTGGGCCTAATGTGGGCATATGTGACCGAAGAAATACCATGAGGAATCCATTAGGACTGGGGTCCTGTCCCGTGTGCATTGCCACAATTGCCGCACTTAGTTCAAAAGCCGTAATGGGGGCGTCAATCTGGTCTCTCATCTGGTCGATAAGTTTCTGGGTGGTGAAGGCTTCTGAGAGCTGCTCTTGTTACAAGTATAATGTAGAGAAGTAGCGCGCAAATTCTGCAGCGTAAGCCCCAGGAGACAAATGTAAAACACCGCCTACCCCTCGAATAATTGGGACATCGGCCAGGGACCACCCCACCTGACACAACCTGTGCAATATTTTGCATGATTTGTCCCCCATTGATAAATCTGGTGTTGTGACGTCAACAAGATTTCTTTCACCTCAACCATGAGATGTTGTTGTATCTACTGTTGTGTTTGAAGTAAATTGCACTGGAGGGAGGAGCTGGGATCATGAATGTATTGTGTCTCTAGGGATGTATGATGGGCCTCAAGTTCGGCCCATTGGGCGGAGTGTTTGCGTTTCTCACTCGCACGGTAACTAATGTTGACCCCTCGGATTGTGGGATTTAAAGCTTCCCAAAGGGTTACCTTGGATGGGGCTGAATTGCATTCAGCTGTGGGGGCTGCGTTCATGTCTATGTACTCCTGGATTGCCCCAGTGAGTGTCTCCTGGTAGTCGGGGTCCCGGAGATGCCATGTGGGCATTCGCCACCTAAAGGGAGGTTTTTGGGAGTGTGTGTGGAGTCTAACAGTAACCCCGGGGAGTGATCCAACAACCACCTAGGGAGGTGAGAGACTTGGGAGAACCTATGGATGTAACTGTGTGGTGTGAAAAAGTAGTCTAGCCCGGATAGGGAACCATGTACGGTGGAGATATAAGTGTAGCCCACCTCGGTGGGGTGACATTTACGCCATATTTCTGACTATCCCAGTCTGTTGGCGAGTAGGCACAATTTAGATACATCTGTTGAGGGGCCTGAGTCAGACCCGAGCCTTCTATCAAGAGGTTACATAACATCATCCCAGTCTCTTCCTTAAAGGGTTATGCCATCTGGGAAGTCACTCCACAGACACAAGATGTTATAAATGAAAGTATTCCCTAAGGGGGGGCATAGATACTGCCCATTTTAATGTGCTGTCGGTATATTGTACCTGATAGTAGGATGTATCTACCCCCCGATCTACCCAGTGCTTAGTGTGAATACAAACATTTTTTTTTATATGCCTCACTGTGTTTACTGCCGCTTACCTGTCTCATTGTGTTAAATTTTTTCTGCATCACTTGCCTGATTGTGTGATATCCCTAATTTTTCACTGGTTGCCCCGTGATTCTCTCACATTGACTCGCCTCAATTTTCCATTTTCCCCCTTCTACTGCCGTTTTTCTGCAGTTTCCCGCTGCCACGTCCACTGTAACTGGACACTCAACAGAGCCCCTGCGACCGCTGTAAAATCGCCCGATGCACACACCACCAAAACCCTGACCTGCATCCTGCTCAACGTGCGCTCCCTGCACCGACATGCCATCGAGATCTGGGAACTACTACACACCCTCTCACCCGACATTGCTTTCTTCACGGAAACCTGGACCAATGATACCTCCGGTCTCAACCTTGCCACGACCATCCCTGATGGCTACAAGATCTAGAGAAAGGACCACCCACACCGCCAAGGAGGAGGACTCACCATCTTACACAAAACCCCCCTCCTCCTCACCACATCTAGCACGAGTGACCCCCACTCCAACAAGGAACACCTCCACTTCCAGATCCATATGAGCCCCAGGATCACACTAAGTGGCACCCTCATCTACAGACCACCAGGACCTTGCACCCACCACTCGAATACTATCGCCAAGCTTGCCACCCCCCACGCCATAACCTCCATGAACTAAATCCTACTGGGTGACCCGAACTTCCACAACGGCCACGATCCCGACTCCACTGCTCTCCCCGCCAACCTCGACAACCTAGGGTTGAAGCATCTCGTCAACACACCCACCCACAGAGCGGGCCACACCCTTGACCCCATCTTCACAGAAGGAACTAACATTCGCTTCTGCCACACCTCCCAGCCCCCTGGACCAACCACCACTGCGTTCACTTCACCTTCAACACTACCACTGCACCCATGTCTGCCCTATGCCCACCACAAAGGAACTGGAGTAAAGTCACAGAGGAACACCTAAACACCACCCTCCTCCAAGACCCCCCCCAGCTCCACAACCAACACCAACTCCTGAGCCAAGGAACTCCACTGCTGGATCATCTGCTGCGCCGACAAGCTCGCACCCCTCCGCCAAACAATGCTAGCCGAAAGGCGCCTGGTTCATCACAGAACTTCAAGAAGCCAGACGCTCCTGCAGACGCCTAGAGAAAACCTGGCGAAACCTGTAAACTACAGAAGCACGGAACGACCACAAGAACGCCCTGAAGGAATACCACAAGCTCATCAGAGACAACAAATGGACCTTCATAAGTGACAAATTTCAGACCAACACCAAGGAACTATTCAGCCCATTCCAGCAGCTCGCAAAACCCACCTGCGAAGCCACGGATGTCACACCTTCCCAGGATCTCTGCGACAAACTCAGCTCCTACTTCCACCTGAAGATAAAGGCCCTCTACGACAACTTCAATGAACCAACAACGAACACCACCCCCCTTCTGACCACCACCGATAAGCCGACCATCACGTCCTGGGAACCCACGACCATCGAATGCATCACAGCCACCATGAGGAGAACCCACTTTGGAGCCTCTGCTGCCAACTGCACATCTTCCACAGGGCCACCACCGCCATCGCACCCGAACTGGGATGCACCATCAATGCCTCCCTCAGATCCGGCATCTGCCCAGACGACTGGAAACAGGCGGAAGTAAAACCCCCCCCTCAAGAAACTATCAGACGACCCTACGGACCTGAAAAAGTACCAGCTCATCTCTCTCCTCCCTTTCGCGGCCAAAGTCAAGGAGAGACTCGTAAATACCCAGCTGACCACTTTCATAGAAAAGAACATCCTGGGCGCCTACCATCCGGGATTCCGCAGCAACCACAGCACAGAGACTGCTCTCCTTGCCCTCATTGACCACATACGCATGCTACTCGACAAGGGGCACACTGTGGCCCTCATCCTTCCAAGGAGCCGCCCTCAACTGGATACAATCCTTACTCTCTGGCAGAACCCAGAGGATCCGTCTCCTCCCTTCCTCTCTGAACCAATGGAAATTCTCTGCAGAGTACCCCAGGGATCTTCACTCAGCCCCATGCTCTTCAACATCTACCTGACCCCCTCACCCCCATCGTAAGACAGCATGGGCTCAGCATCGTATCCTACGCCGACGACACCCAGCTCATCCTCTCGCTCACGAAGATCCCCATAGACACCAGACTCTGTTTCCAGGAAGGCATGAAGGACATGGCAGCCTGGATGAGGGACAGCTGCCTGAAGTTAAACTCAGAGAAGACCGAGGTCAGCATCCTAGGACCCTGCACCTCCGCCTGGGACAACACCTGGTGGCCCTCTGCCCTCTGGTGCCCATCCACCCCTACAGACCACGCTCGGATCCTCTGCATCATCCATGACTCCTTCCTCTACATGAATCGCCAGATCAACGCCGTCGCCTCCACCAGTTTCAAGTGCCTTCACATCCTCCGTAAGACCTTCAAGTGGATCACCTCCGACTGCAGAAGGACCGTCACCCACACACTCATCACCAGAAGACAAGACTGCGACAACGCCCTCTATGCCGGAATCAACAAAACCCTCCTGCGTAGACTCCAGACCATCCAAAACGCTGCTGCCAGACTCGTTCTTGCGCCAGGATCACATGACTCAACACCTACAAGACTTCCACCGACTCCCCATCGAGAAAAGGGTCACCTTAAAACTCCTCACCCATGCCGAAAACTCCATACACAATATCGGACCCATATACCTCAATGAGAGAATATCCTTCCACGTACCCAAGAGAAACCTTCGCTCCGCTGACCTCGCCATGGTAGAAGTTCCCTGCATCTGCAAACAAAGAACCAGCGGGAGAGCTTTCTCCTACATTGCAACCAAGACCTGGAACGAGCTCCCTGTGAACATCGACCCTGCACACGTTCAGGAAGGACCTCAAGACCTGGCTTTTCAACTGACTACGGACCCGCCCTCCCAGTGCCTTAAGACCCTCACAGGTGAGTAGTACGCTTTATTAGCCCCTGATTGATTGATTGATTGATTGATTGATTGATTGATTGGGACACAACCGTAGATAAGAATACCTGTCCCCCGGTATCCCTTGTGAACCCAGCATGATATATCAGGTGGTATCCAAACCTGGCCAAGCAAGGAGCTGTGGTGCCCAATAAATGAGTCTCCTGTAGGTGAAGGATGTCGGGCTTGGCCTGGCGGAGAATGGTGCCTCGCTTGATTTTGTCGAGTAATGCCCTGACATTCCATGATACCACTGTCAGCCATCTATTGTTCATGTGCGCATACTGAGTACCTAGCTTAGTGGGATTTGGGTTGCTTGTCTGCATGCCTGTAAGAACTAAAATATCATTACCAAGTACCCCGTTAACCCTCCCTACCTCCTTCCCCTGATACTGCCATAAACAAGGCGCATCTGTTGTTGTGAAGGGCGCCCCAGGCCCCCAACAGGGGAGCCCAGAGTCCCACCTCCAATGGTTCCCAACCTTACCCCAGAACTTCAACATAGGGTATGAATGGCTGGGCAGTCATGTTGCGTATTGTCCAGGCCAACTCAGTGCTAATATAGACGGAGCATTCCAAATGTCAATGTTTCACTCATTTTACCCTCATTTCAATCTCTCCCTCTCCTTCTCTCTCTTTCCTCCACCTTTCTTGCACTTTTCTGCTGTCCTGCTTTATTTCACTTTTTATTTCTCCTTTCCCCTTCCGTCCGTTTTCTTTGCTGCTGTTGCCCCCGCGCCCCCCCCCCCCAGCATGACCAGCGCATCTGGCCCAATCCAGCTCCCCGCTCCCGCCCCCAGCTGTCCAGCCCTCCCTGACCCCTACTAAATGGTGGCAACTGTGTGGAAACATGCAGCGGGCGTACCGCCCATCTGCGCCCAACCGCGGACCAGCTCCAAGAACCCCGGACCTTCGCACCCCCAAAGCTACGATGCAGAGACACTCCGCGCACTCAACCAAGGCTGCAACAAGATCTGTAAGCTAGCATCACCAGCTAACACCCACGGACCCTTCAGCTGTCACCGATGCCAGCACACCTACAGCACCGCCAGGAACACAGGTCCAGCACAACCCGAACCAAAGACCCTTCAATGCATCCTCCTCAACGTCAGATCACTCAACACACAAACACGCCACCAATATCTGGGACCGCCTCAACAGCACCAACCCAGACGTAGCATTCTTCACAGGAACCTGGACCAACACCACCTCGGGACCGGACATCGCCATCCCCATCGCCATTCCCCAACGATACAAGATATCCAGGAAGGATCGTCCCACCCACCATCCCCATCATCCACAAATACACCCTCTGCCTGAACACACTCCCTGATGATCCCACAGACCTGATGGAACACATGCACTTTAAGATACTGGCCAGTCCTACCACCACCTTCTGGGAAACCCTCATCTACCGACCCTGTGGACCATTTGGCAACTCCATCACGGACATCATCTCGCCGCATGCCATTACATCCACCAACTACACCCTGCTCAAAGACCAACTAGACCCCAACACTGCATCTCTCCTGGACAACCTCCACAACATTGGACTTCGCCAGATCGTGACCAAACCCACTCACTCAACGGGGCACACTCCGACCCGCCCTTCACAACAGGAATCTCCATCACTTTCAGCCACACCACCGAACTCCTGGGGACAGATCATTGATGCATCCACTTCACCTTCAGAACACCCACCATCCACAGACACCAGCACCTGCTACCCCGAAGAAACTGGACAAAAATCACTGATGACCAGCTTACGCCCTCACTCAGCAACACTTCCCCGACCACCGCGGAAGCTGACGCCCCCAACACCGCCACCTGAACTCTACACAGATGGATCACCGACAGCGTCAACACCATAGCCCCCTCTCAAGAAGAACAAGAACGTATAAACCAAGAAGACCAGATGGTTTACCCCCGAACTCCGAGAGTCAAGGCGCACCTGCAGCCACCTCGAGAAGACCTGGAGGAACTCCAAATCCACAGAAGCCCAGAACAACTTCAAAGCCTCCACCACCGCCCACCACCAGCTCACCAGAAATATGTGGAAAACTGCAATTGAAGACATAATCTCCACACATGCACACAACAGCTCTTCATCATCATCAAGGAGTTTGCCCAACCCACCAGCGAGTCGACTGACATTACTCCCTCACAAGACCTCTGCAAGAAACTCAGCACCTTCTTCCACTGCAAAATCAAGAACATCTATGACAACTTCGGCGAAGACAACCAACACACAGAACCCCCACTAGCCACCCGACACCTTGAAGCCAATGATTGACAGCTGGACATCCCTCAACACCGAAGGCACACTGAAGACGATGAAGTCAAACCACTCCAGGGCCCCCACGAACCCCTGCCCCATCACATCTTCAACAGAGCCACTGACACAATCGCACCCATGCTCCGCCACACCATCAACCGCTCCCTGGCGAACGCCTCCTTCCCCGACTAATGGAAACATGCCGAGATCAACACCCTCCCGAAGAAGCCCTCGGCGGACCCCACCGACCTCAAAAACTACAGACCCATCTCCCTGCTCCCGTTCCCAGCGAAATTCATCGAGAAAGACATCAACAGACAATTCACCACCTTCATCGAAGAGCACAACATCCTCAACTCATCACAATACGGCTTCAGAAAAAACCACAGCACAGAAAACGTCCTCCTTGCCGCAACAGATGACATCTGCTCCCTACTGGACAAGGGAGAAACAGTAGCCCTCATCCTTCGTGACCTCTTAGTGGCCTTCCACACGGTATCCCACCTCACCCTTATATACAGACTCCACGACGCAGATATCCGAGACAAGGCCCTTGACTGGATCTACTCTTTCCTCTCTGGCAAAACGCAGCAGGTCAGACTCCCCCCCTTTTCTCTCGGACCCCACACCAACCACCTGCAGAGTCCTCCAGGGGTCCTCCCTCAGCCCAAGGTTCTTCAACATCTACATGGCTCCTCTCGCCCCTATCGTCAGAATCTACGGACTCAACATTGTTTCCTACACAGACGACACCCAACCATTCCTCTCCTTATCCAATGAAGCCAATGCAGCCAAACACAACTTCAAGAAGGCATGGAAGCTGTCAGCAAATGGATGAAAAGCAGCTGCCTACAACTCAACACAGACAAAACAGAAGTACTCATCATAGGCCCACACCCAACACTTTCTGGTGGCCCCCCGCCTTCGGTAGCCAACCCACTCCTATGGCCCATGCATGCAACCTTGGAATCATCCTGGACTCTGAGCTCAAAATGGACCGTCAGATCAACTCTGTCACAACCTCCTGCTTCCACATCCTCTGCCTCCTACGTAAGACCTTCAAATGGATCCCCCTGAAGCACAGAAAAACCGTCACCCACACCTTTGTCACGAGAAGACTTGACTACGGCAACGCACTCTACACCAAAATTAACAAAAGCCTCACCCGCCGGCTACAAATTATCCAGGACGCCGCCGGAAGACTGGTCCTCAACCTACCATGACGCTGCCACATCTCCCAACACCTGCGCACATTCCACTGGCTCCCCATCGAGGCTAGAATCCCCTTCAATATCCTCACCCACGCCCACAAAGCCCTCCACAACACCAGACCAGCATACCTCAACAGCTGAATCAACTTCCACCCACCCCAAAGAACCCTACAATCAGCCCAGCTCCCTTACACCATGGTCCCCTGCGCCAGAAAAAACATCAGGAGGCCGCTCCTTCTCCTTCCTCGCGGCCAGAGCATGGAACGCCCTCCTGCTCCACCTCAGGCAGATAACCTCACTCCCCATCTTCATGAGAAACCTCAAAACCTGGCTCTTCGACAAACCCCTTCCTTGATGGTCTGGATCCTGCACCCTCTCCTCCCCAGCGTCTTGAGACCTTTACGGGTGAGTAGTCGTGCTTTAACAAACCTGTGATAGATTGACCAAAGAAACATTGAGAACTTCCCTGATTTATGACCCGGATTCAACATTATCCTCTTTAAATTAATTTGATATTGCTATAAAGAAACTGGATATACATATGTGGCCTAGATTATCTACTATTCCGGTGATTTTGCTTCATCTTGTAATTTTGGTGACTTTGTTGAGGATAGGATTAGGGGTAATGTTGTGTTGAAGTGCAATAATGACGAGAGCATAGAAGAACTATGGGTTAAAGGTGATCCCAAGTTGAATGAAGTTATTACCATAGCTCAACGGGCTGAGCATTCTATGGCATGCGCGAAGGAATCACGGATTTATAAAGATATTGTTGCTTCTGTGAAAAACTTTTCCCTAAACTGAAAGTTACCCCAAAATCTGTCAATATGTTGAGAACTAAAATTACCTGGTACTCCCAGGCATGTGGCCAGCAGTAAGTGATGTCCTGCAATCAGAGTTGTTTACAAAGCCTGTGGCAGAGGGGACAATTAATTTGCTCAGTGCTGCAAAAGTGTTGGCGAAAGAGAATATGGATTGAATCTCTTCTGAGGGTCAAGATGTTGTACTTCAGGTTGTCAATGATGACAATTGTATTTCCAAAGTTCCCTGTGAAAATCCATCCAATGCGGTTTCCTCAGGTGGTAAGACTGTAAACATGATTTTGGACTCTGGGAATGCCTTCCTTTGATTTCTACAACAAGGGGTGGTGAGGGACAGAGTCTCTGAATTAAGCAGAAAGCTCTCACCCAGTCAAGAGATCAGGGCTAGGTCCAACACCGTTTTTTAGCTCACTGCACCATCCCAGTTTCAGAACCTGGCTGTATGCAAATTAGTCTATTCCTGTCCCACCCCCTTTTCTGAATCGTTTTTGGCCACTATAGGTGTGGCAGGGTATACTCAGACATGAGTCCCTTTCTCACTGCACCATCAGTATTCAAGCAAGCCGGGCCGAAGACGGCTGAAATGCCAGAAACCGGTCCCCGGTAGCTTGTCTCCTTTCTGGTGAAGAATTGGCTTGGTAGTTTAGTCTGCCCTGTTCCCATGATGCACTGGGCCAGGGACAGACTGATTTGCATATAGCCAGGTTCTGAGCTGGGATGGTGCAGTGAGATAAATAACGGTGATGGATCAAGCCCTGATCTTTGGACTGGGTAAGAGTGGTCTTCTTAATTCAGACACTCTGTTCATCACCACCCCCTTTTCTGAATCGTTTTTGGCCACTATAGGTGTGGCAGGGTATACTCAGACATGAGTCCCTTTCTCACTGCACCATCAGGATTCAAGCAAGCCGGGCCGAAGACGGCTGAAATGCCAGAAACCGGTCCCCGGTAGCTTGTCTCCTTTCTGGTGAAGAATTGGCTTGGTAGTTTAGTCTGCCCTGTTCCCATGATGCACTGGGCCAGGGACAGACTGATTTGCATATAGCCAGGTTCTGAGCTGGGATGGTGCAGTGAGATAAATAACGGTGATGGATCAAGCCCTGATCTTTGGACTGGGTAAGAGTGGTCTGCTTAATTCAGACACTCTGTTCATCACCACCCCCTTTTCTGAATCGTTTTTGGCCACTATAGGTGTGGCAGGGTATACTCAGACATGAGTCCCTTTCTCACTGCACCATCAGGATTCAAGCAAGCCGGGCCGAAGACGGCTGAAATGCCAGAAACCGGTCCCCAGTAGCTTGTCTCCTTTCGGGTGAAGAATTGGCTTGGTAGTTTAGTCTGCCCTGTTCCCATGATGCACTGGGCCAGGGACAGACTGATTTGCATATAGCCAGGTTCTGAGCTGGGATGGTGCAGTGAGATAAATAACGGTGATGGATCAAGCCCTGATCTTTGGACTGGGTAAGAGTGGTCTGCTTAATTCAGACACTCTGTTCATCACCACCCCCTTTTCTGATTCCTTTGATTTCTGGCATTATTTTTCTTGTTCATTCAAAGACAAAGTGCTATTGCATGACCCTGATATTTTTCCGTTGAGCTTTGTTGGTAAGCCCATTGACTTGATCAGGTATTTAGAAGCTAAAATAGAGTTTGGAAAGAGCCATACTATGTAAAAAGGTATGTGCTGGTCAAATGTGATACTAACCTTAATTGGCCTCTTCAAAGGATATCAGGCATCTATTGTGATCCTAATCCAACGCCTCAACTTTCAGTACACAGCGTTAATTCCCAGGTTCTGTCCCCTTCCATGCTACTCAAATGTTTGCCTACTAGGTCATGTGATGTTTATCAAGGAGTTTACCTGGATAATGAGGTTGCAAGAAAGACTTTTCATGTGGGAGAGAATATACATTTGATAGTACAATTAACAAGAAAACAAATAGGATACAGAGACTGGGGCTGCCTCAGTCCCTTTATGTTGGTTTAATATTTTGTGTAAGGTACTTGAACAATAGCCAATATATAATTGGTGCTTGTATCCAATTGATTGCAGAACTGGTTATCACAGCAGGAGGAAAGAACATTCCCCCAGTTCCAATTGAGAATGCTCTGAAGAAGGAGGTGCCCATCATCAGTAACGCCATGTTAATAGGTGACGAGAGGAAGTTCTTGTCTATGCTGGTGACTCTGAAGGTAAGAAGGCAGAGCTTGCTCATGCTCAGCAATGAAGGTAAACAGGAACCCTTGACCATACGTATCACCATGGAGGTAGGCACTGAGAGCTCACTCATGCTGATCAAACAGAAAGAAAATGGGGAGAAGTTGTGTCTTCTGATCACTCTGAAGATGGGAGAGAAGAGACTGCAAATGCTGATACTTGTAAAGAAAATTCCTGTGCTGGCTCATGAGACAGATATATTATCCATGCAGATCACTCCAAAGGTAGGAGATGATAGACATCTGTGCTGACCTCGTATACTTGGAAGGTGATTTGACCATGCTGATTATTATGAAGATAATTGAAAAGTTGTGTGTGATTATGTAAGTAGATGAAAGAGATTACACACTGATGACTGTGAAGTTTTTGGGGAACAGATTATCTATGATGCTCATTCAAAAATAAGAATGTAGAGCGCATTAATCGCTTTATATAAAATGGCTTTAAAGATACAATGCAGTGCCATGGAGAGGCTTAAAATGAGTGGAGATTGAGAAGCAGGGAGAGAAGCAGAGAGAGAAGGTGCAGAATGAGGCATGGATCCACATTCGGGACTACTTGAAGATGATACAAGAAAAAAAGCAACCCAAGCCAGAGGGTTTCCAAAGCCCTGGTAGAATAGTACAATGCATTTGATCATGACTTTCTAGAGTGAACTTAAAGGAGTGGAATAATCGTGTATGGACTCCGAAAGTAAAAGAAACAGCTGAAGGTCACCCGGCCAACTTGTCCAGAAAGAAATCTAGGCAGAGTTCAATGGAAGCAAAGGAATTTGCAGAGGAGACTGGGACGAGAGAAGAGCCAATCACTGAGGACCACCACAAGCGTGACCATAGTGTTGGTGGACCACCGGGGGCACTGAACGGGAGTCAAGATGGCGACTGTTTGAGATGGTTGCACAGCAGCTCCCTGATCGCGGATGTAAAGTAATACATTGGATGGCGGCATAACAGAGTAACAGACATAGGAAACTGGAGGAAAACAGAGAGAAAGATCAAGAAAAGGCTTACTTAGCCAAACTTAGAAATACCAACTTCTTAAGATTTTAAGTAAAATTGTATCACATGTTCTATTTGAACTCATGAACCTCTCACTTTGGGGAACCAAGGATCGATTTCTACCTCAGCACTAATATTAGCTTTAGAAATTCTAATTACTCATGTGAACCTTTCATTTAACTGATAAGGTTCGATGCCTTCTTACTTGGAGTCCCTAGGATCATCAGGCAATCAACCAACCATTACCCTAGTCCACTATCAATTATCCATTGACTCACATATTGATACAACATCCATATGGAATCCATCTTCTGTTTTCTACTTTATTATAATTATTATTATTATTTGAGATTTGTAGAGCGCAACAAATACCCGTAGGTGTCTCGGCACTGCGGACGGATGAGGGAAGGTATGAGGCCAGTGGGCTGAGTGTTGTTATTGGTTAAATAACCATGTCTTAATTTGTTTGCGAAAGGTCAGGAGGGTAGGGGCTGTCTTTTATGTGGAGGGGAAGTGTGTTCCATAGTCAAGCAGTGGCTATTGTGAATCCTCTGTCGCCCCAGGAAGATTTTTTTGTTCTGGGGACCGTCATTAGGTTAACTGCTGAGGAGCTAAGGGGTCTGGTGGGTGTGTAGAGTCTAAGGGGTTTTGTAGGAACTTGGGTCCAGAGTTATTTATTGATTTGTTTGCGATGCACAGCGCCTTGAATTTGATGCGGCTTCTGATTGGCAGCCAGTGGAGTTTACTTATTATGTTGGATACGGGTTTAAACTTGGGGGTGTTGGTCAGGATTCTTGCCGCCGCGTTTTGAACCATTTGTAGTTTATTTAATACCTTTTCTTGGGTGTTGAGGAGTAAACCGTTGCAGTAATCCGCCTTGGACAAGACTAGAGTGGTCATGATCTTTTTGCCGGCACTAGAGGGGAGATATGGTAGAAGTTTTTTGTTTTTTTTGATGGTGTGGAAGGCGAAAGAGGCCACAATGTTGGCGTGTTGTTGAAAAGATAGAGTATTGTCAAAAATGATGCCTAAGTTTCTGACTTTTTTGACAGGTGAGGGGGGTGGACCCAGATCTGCTGGCCACCATTGTGGGGACCAGCTGGGAGAGAGGTTGCCGAATATCATTACCGCCGTCTTCTCCGAATTTAATTTAAGGCAATTGTTTAGCATCCAGGAACTTATTGCATGCATTACATTTTGGAAATTTGCTGCCACTGTTGGGCAGTTGCTGTGATTTTCTATTACTAGCTGGGTGTCGTCAGCGTATGTAGTGAGTAACATGCCGTGTGATTTGATGACAATCGCCAAGTCCGATACGTATATATTAAATAGGGTCGGACTTAGCGAGGATCCCTGAGGGACACCGCAGGGGAGAGTGTAGGGTGGGGATTTGAAGTTGCCCTGGGCGACTGACTGTGACCGGTTGGAGAGAAAGGATGTGAGAAGGGTTTTAGCCCTGTTATTGATACCTAGTGTCGAGACACGATTGATAAGAATGTTGTGATCAACTGTGTCAAAAGCCGCCGGTAGGTCTAGTAGGACCAGACCAGCGGCTCCTCCCTGATCGAGTATCCTTCTGATTTCATCTGAGGCTTTGATGAGGGCTGTCTCGGTGCCGTGTGCCTTTCTAAAACCAAATTGTGTGTCGTCTAAGCAGTTGTTTTGTTCGATGAAGAGTGATAGTCGGTTGTTTAGGACTTTTTCGAAAACTTTGGCGGGGAATGGGAGACAGGCGATGGGTCTATAGTTTTTTTTCCGTGGGGTCAAGGGTATGTTTTTATAGCAAGGGTTTAATGATAGTTTTTTTCCAGGGGAGGGGTAGATCCCTGAGGTGAACATGGAGTTGCAGATGTTAGCTAGTGCTGGGGCTATGATTTCAGGTATTAGTTTTAGAACAGCTGGGGGGCAGGGGTCATTGGCGGATACGGATTTAATGGAGGAGATGTGGTTTAGGATTTGGTCTGCAGTGAATTGGGAGAATTCTAGGAGGGTGGGAGGGCAAGTGGTTTTTACGGTAGGGGGTGATGTGGAGGTGGGTATGTGTGTGGCATCGATGGAGGAGGTGGAATGGTTAGTGACGGTGAGATTGGTTACAAAATTGGTATAAATATGACTGACTTTTTCCTGAAAAAAAGAATCTAGAGAGTTACAGAATGTTTGAGTGGGTGTTGAGGGGGGGTTGGGTTTAGGATCTGACAGACTTGTTACAATCTGAAAAAGCTGTCTACTGGAGTTTTGTGATGAGTCAATTTGGTTTGTGAAGTATTTGCTTTTTTCGGAGATTATGAGTTGTTTATATTTAGTTAGTGCTAGTTTGTATTGAATTCTTTGAGTTAAGTCGTAGTTCTTGCGTCATTGTCTTTCTGTGTTCCTACAGGATTGTTTTTCTAGCCTAAGTGCCTCAGAGAACCAGGGGGCTGATGGGGTTTTCCTATTTGTTGAAGTTGTTTTGAGTGGTACTAGTATGTTGAAGGCTGATTGGAGCCACTGAGTATATTGTGTGGCTGCTAGTTCGGGTTCGGGAGAAAGGTCTAGTTGAGAGGATAGAAGGTGGGCTTTGAGATCAGATCGGGGATACTTTTCCACGCTTTGAATTGTTTGGGGGTAGCGGGTAGCATTTTCTATTTTGATATTGAAGAAGATCGCAGAGTGATCTGTCCAGGGGAAAGGGAGGATGTTTTCGATGGTAAATTGTTGATTGTTAGTAAATAGCCCATCCAGGATGTGGCCTGCTGAATGGGTAGGTTTGGTCACTAGCTGAGTGAGACCTGTTGCTTCTAACTCCGTTAGGAGGTTTGAAGTGTCGTGGTCGTTGTGAGTTTCCATATGGAAATTGAAACCACCTAGGATGGTGAAGTTGTTTTCTCCGATTGAGGGTTCAATCAGGTGCTCTAAGGTGGATAGGAACTCGGCTCTGGGCCCCGGAGGGCGGTATAGAAGGATTCCTTTAAAGGAATACGCGTGCGTGAGCACTATTGTGAATGAGAAGGCTTCACAAGTTTTGATAGTGATGGGGTGGTTCTCATCAAGTGGTGATTTCAATAAATAAGAGTTAGTCCTCCTCGGGGAGGCAAGATGGCGGCCGTGAGGAGCGGCTGAGCAGCAACCTCAGCAGTGTGGACATAGTTTTCAGCATGAACTCAACAACCCGTTCATTATTTTAGAAAATACATGCCATGAGCTTGCCTTAAACATACCGGGCAGATAGGGGTCTGAGCTGTTCCGCGGAGTTTCGGATCGGTGTCACACAGTACGGCGGTATCTGTTTCTCCGCATCTCGGCATCTCGGCGTCTCGGCTGTCTGGATGCTCTGGGCCGATCCTTGTTTCATGGCGCTCCCCCCTGGCCTGCGGAGGATTGCTGCTTCGCCCTTCCTGAGGTTTGGGCTGGTCTGGAGTCCCGGCGGAGTTCGCGGAGCCCGGAGGCGGAGCCTCACAGGGATGGGATCGGAAGAGAGGAGCAGAGGCGGCGGAGCCTGTGGCGGAGCCCGTGGCTGCTGCCGCTGTGGCGCCTGTGACTCAGACAGAGGCAGTCTTGTTCCAAGAAGCTGTAAGGCACACGTGTGCAGAGACCGGATCCGAGTGAAACAACAACTGTCTCTACTCTCGGTACTTGCTTCATTAATGGCTCCCAAACCCAATACTGGAGGGTAAGCCTTTGTCAAAAAAGAAAAACGTTGACAACACTGGCATAACAGGCAGCAATACAGACATTTCCGTGAATACTATGCCCGTAATTAGTACAGGGATTGAGGGGGCAACACCAGAGGGGGGATCTGGGGGACGGGTAAAGCAGCAACAGACGTCCTCAGGTCCGAGCACCCCAAAGGAGATGCGACCCCCTTCTGCTAGAACCAGACAAGCCACAGCCACAGCCACTGCCACCATGAGTGTTGTAGTTTTTGGACACAAGGGAACCCAGTAGGGGACCTTCGGACCGTGGGTTACTTAACTTATTTTAAAGAACAGGGGTCCTAAGGATTTACAATATGACAAGAAAATAGCAATATAGACTACAATCAGTGCTATATTTTTGAAAAAACGCCCAGCCGGACGTAAGTTTATTCATGAAATAATGTAGAGTCGTGTTGGCCCAAGGGGGGGCCAAGGTTAGTAGCAAGATAGGGTACAGTCCTGCACCTATCCCAAAAAGTTTAGAAGAGATAAACCAGGAAGAGGGAGATAGAACAAGGAAGAAGTTTTTCAGGCAAGCGAAAGGTTTTTGAGCCAGAAGGTGACTTGTAGTTACAGTAAATGCAGTTACAACAAATTCACCCTGCAGTGTCAACAATTTCAAATACACATATTAAATCATATGCTACACTGCATATTGCGTCGACGTTTCGATCCCTAAGGGCTCATAATACACTGGGATCATCATCAGGACAATTTTACAGTTAATGCCTGCAGTAAATTAAGAAAGCCTGTAAAGAAAAGGGGGGGGGGAAATAATAACAATTTTAAGGCATAAGCCTACAACAAAGGAAATTTTCAAGAAGAATTAATACTCGACAGGGCACAGTTATAAGTTAAAAAGGCCATTCTATTACTTGAACTCGCCGGTTCTTGAGTAGTGTAATTGTGATATTTAAAAAAACGTATTTACATGTGGAGAAGTGTTAAAAAACGGCGCAGTGACATCGGTGTCATTCATTGAGAATCGTGCTGCATCCGTAGTGACATAGGAAAAACTTTTATTGCGTCGTACGTGCTCAGTGATAAAGTGACTCAGTGAGTGAAATAGTGTCTATGGGCAGTCGCCGTTCCAATGAGGGCAGGAGTTTAACTTTGCAGGACCCGGAATTGAGGGTATGGGGGCTCAGGATGTGACTCCCTGTACAGGGTACTTGGTGCAGCTAGGTAAAAAGTATTACCATTAGTCGTGCAGCCATGGGTGTGCAGTGTCTAAGTCGGAATTGCACTAAGGGGTAAGGCTTACCTGGCGCTACTGATAGCAGTCGCCTTGGGTTGGGGTAATTCTTCTCACCGGAGGAAAGGTATTTCCACCCGGTGCGCAACATCAAATGCTGTGTGATAATAGAATGTTGCCGTTAGTCTAGGGCTCAGAGTGAATCACTAAAAATTAATGCAGGGAGGAGAGGGGCTTACCTGGCTACATTTAGTGTAGCCGTGTAGGGGGGAGTCTGTTATTTTCCGTTTTCGGAGGCGAGGGAGGTCTCCTTCTGATGGATCCTCGTGGTTGCTGGGGATTTTAAGTTTAGACATTAATGGAAGAGCTCTAGTACTGGCAGGGGTGCTCCAGTTATCCGCATTCGCATGTAGTAGGCTTACCTGGCTACGTTTGCTGTAGCCGAACGGGGGGAAAAAGAGTAGGCGCTCTTCGTTTAAGATGCAGCTTCAATTTCCTCCGTGAGGTAGCTGGGGGGTACAAAATAACGGAATAAGGGACCGGGCTCCGTAATTGACGGAGTGCTCTGAAAACCAGCGTTTGCATCATGGGCTTACCTTGCTTCTGGATGGAAGCAGCGGCGGGGTGGGCGAAGCTCGATCGGCTTCTGCCCCCTTCACAGTGGCAGCGCAGGTCCGCTGTGTTGGGAGCCCTCGTGGGCTAGACTTATGTGGCGAGATACTAGAGATGAACGAAGGACTAGTTTCAAGTAGTTAGTATTTCGGCAGACATCTTGAGATGAACGAAGGACTAGTTTCAAGTAGCTATTATTTCGGCGGACATCTTGTGATGGTCAATTTGGCCGGGTGGCCAGAACTTTCTATTGGACAATGATTGTGCCTGTAATACCGCGCGAACATATAGCCCATATCAATTGTGAGTTGGGCATTAAATAAGTGGTGTGACATGGGATATTTACCATTTGTATTAAGGCGTGAGGTGGTGATAAAAAAGTGAATTAAACTTGTGCAGATAAGGCGAGTAGTGCTGGCCAGCCATGCTCTACATTCATACACATCTGAATTGACAGGGTTACATCATCAATGTTTTCAAATTTCAGGTGTTCACACCGCATTACCTCAAAGAAAACACATTATATACAATGTTTATCTGATTGTTTGGAGCTGCATACAATTACTTAGAGGAGTGATGTCCAGTCCTCCGTGCGATTAAGTGCGAATAGAGTCCAGTAATATTATGCATTTTAGCTCTTCTTTATTCAGTAGGTGGGACATGCTTCCCCCTCTTGGTGGAAGCTTCAGTGACTTCAAGATAGTCCAACGAATGTCATCCTCATTATGATTGAATTCCTGGAAGTGTTCCACCAACGGGGCGTTTGGCGTACGGCACCTGATGCGGCTCCTGTGTTGGCATATCCTGGTCTTGATTTTCTGAGCTGTCTGTCCCACATAATTTTTCTTGCATGGGCATTGGATCAAATAAATCACGTTGGTGGTATTACAATTTGTAAGTGTGTTGCATTTAAAGGTGACGTTATCAAATACAAAACTTTTTCCTTCAATTGTGAAATTACAGACTGTACATCCACCACATTTCACGTGTCCAACTGTGGGGGACAGACCCCAAGCGGATTCAAGAGTGGAAGAGTTGGTAGGACTAGGAAGAGCAGCCCGGATTAAATGGTCCTTCAGGTTCTTACTCTTTTTGAATGCAAAAAGCGGGCGTTCCAAAACCAGGATTCCTGCATTGATTACTGGCCAGTGTTTCAGAATCATTTTTCTCACATTATTGGAGATGGGAGAAAATGTTGTAACACAAGCTATTTTGTCCTGCTTGATTTTCTGGTTAGGGACAAGGAGTGTCTCTCGGGGGCGATACCACGCTCTTTTGAGAGCGTTTTTGACAATCTTTCCTGGGTATCCCCTATTTTTTAGCTTGTTCGCCAAGATGGTGCTTTCACGGAAGTAATCCTCCTTGTGAGAGCAATTACGCCTAATTCGTAAGAATTGGGAGAAAGGTAAGGAGTCCCTCAATGCCCTTGGATGGTTACTTGAGTATTCTAGCAGAGTATTTCTCTCTGTGGGCTTTCTATAGAGTTTCGTGAACAGCTCACCGTCCTGATGCAATATTGTCAGATCAAGGAAATTAATGGAGTTCTTGTCAGAGGTGAGGGTGAATTGGAGACCCAGGCAGTTGTTATTCATCCAATGTAAGAAGTGGGAAAGTACACCGATGTCTAATCTCCATAACATGAAGATGTCATCGATGTACCTTCGCCACATAATGACACCGGAGAAAAAGGGGTTGGAGGGTACAAGAATTGTCAGTCTCTCCAACTCGTCCATGAACAGTATGGCCAGGTTTGGAGCGAAAATAGCCCCCATGGAGGTCCCCTTGATTTGTTGGTAAAATAGGCCTTGAAAGGTGAAGAAATTTTTGGTCAGACAAACTTCCAGAAGCTTACAGATAAAGGATGTTGGAAAGGCATGGGGACGCGGACGGTTGTCCAAAGTTCTTTGTATAACAAGTAGGGCTGGTAGGGCTGCTGTTTGCGGGATATTCGTGTACAGGGACTCCACGTCCATGGTACAAAGCGTGTCAGTGATTGAATTGAAGGGATGGTGTTCAATCAGATTGATCATGGCCATGGAGTCGTGTACATAGCAAAATGTTTGGGGAACAAATTCTTTGATAAAGAAGTCAACATACGCTCCTAGAGGCTCCAATACCGAGCCACAAGCTGACACAATAGGGCGGCCCGGGGGGGCATTTAGATTTTTGTGAATCTTTGGCAAGGTGTATATTACCGGTAATCTTGGGTTTTTTACATTAAGGTAATTAAATTCCTTTTTAGTCAAAAAACCTTCTTGTACTGCCTCGGTTGTTATTTTCAGTATTATTTCTTGGATACCTTTAGTTGGATTGGATGCAAGTCTAAGGTAGTGATCTTTGTTCCCTAGCTGCCTCTGGATTTCAGCTGTGTAGGAGTCCAACTCCTGTATAACAATGCCGCCACCTTTATCTGCACTTTTTATCACGATGGAGTCATTATTTTTTAGGGAGACAATGGACTCTTTCTCTTTAAGAGTGATGTTATATGGTACAAACTTTTTTTGTCCTTTCATGTTCGAGAGGTCCTTGAGAACTAATTTCTCGAATGTGGTGACCTCAGGTGGGATCATATTGGCCGATGGTAGAAAGGTAGATGGTGGCCGGAAGGGAGTTTGGGCATTTATCTCGGGAGAGGGGTGAATTTGGAAAAATGCTTTTAGGCGTATTCGTCTAAAGAATTTCAGGAGTTCGGTGTGTAATTCCATAAAGTTCGGGGCCACAGTTGGAACAAAAGTGAGACCTTTTTTCAAAAGGGAAAGTTCGTCTTGTGCCAACACATGAGTGGAAAGGTTGAAAATAGGAATGGTGTCTATTGTGGGGCTAGGCTGTATTACCACTGGTAGTAATTGTTCCTGGTCCTCCTTTCCCCCGGTGGATTTACCCATCTCTGTGGTTTTTTGACTTTCCCTCGCTGTGGTGGTTCTTGCTGGCCTCTGGCTAAAAAAGAATTGGAATTCTGATGTGCTCCACCACGTCTTGATGTATTTGATCCTTCGCCGGCGTCTGAATTGTCAGAAGATTCAGCTGAGGTATCGGAAAAGCCAACTAGGTTCTGTCTCCTGTTAAACCTCCCCCAAGGTCTATTCTGTTGGGGGTTGCTGTATGCCTTAGTGGTATAAAAATCCTTTTTTTAAATAAGGATATGTTGTTTCAATGTTATAGGATTTTATGTCTTTTTTAATTTTATTTGATTTTTTATTTTGCTCAATCTATAGAACTCTGCTACTGTTTTATCTACCTGTTCTATTAATTTCTTGCTATCGGCAATACTGTCAGGGGCCTCAAGTTGTTTCAAAATTTCTGCAATTTCTGTCTCCAGTGTTTTTAGGGTTTCGGAGGCTGTGTCTATCCCTAGTGCCAGCCAATGGCGGGAGCAGGTAGTACCTATGTAACTAAATCCTGTTATATCTCTTCTAAACTTTTTGGGATAGGTGCAGGACTGTACCCTATCTTGCTACTAACCTTGGCCCCCCCTTGGGCCAACACGACTCTACATTATTTCATGAATAAACTTACATCCGGCTGGGCGTTTTTTTAAAAATATAGCACTGATTGTAGTCTATATTGCTATTTTCTTGTCATATTGTAAATCCTTAGGACCCCTGTTCTTTAAAATAAGTTAAGTAACCCACGGTCCGAAGGTCCCCTACTGGGTTCCCTTGTGTCCAAAAACGATTTGAGCGCAAACGCTGGTTTGCAAGGTCTCCAATCTTGTCCAAACTAATTAGTTTGGGTCCCCTAGTACCTAGTACTTTTTACCCCACTGTTTCTATACTTATCCCACACGGGCGATTCCCATCTTCCCTTTTTTTCCCCCCTTCCCCTTATTACCTCGACAAGGTTACTATGTCAAACCATGCCCCGCTATACACAGATGACTATTTAAAACATTTATGCTCTGGGCCATCACTACTTTCTGATAATGCAGACATTTCCAACCAAGTTAATAACTCGCTTCCAGAACAGCTTGAAAAACTGAGGAAAAAACAGGTCTGCCTACAATTAATGATTCTGATGTTAACTGACTATCTTAAGGCGGAGGTTATCCCTTTGGGCTTGCAAGTCCGGAATGTACCAGGTATTTTCACGGACAATCCGAAATATATAACAGAATTTAGTTACATAGGTACTACCTGCTCCCGCCATTGGCTGGCACTAGGGATAGACACAGCCTCCGAAACCCTAAAAACACTGGAGACAGAAATTGCAGAAATTTTGAAACAACTTGAGGCCCCTGACAGTATTGCCGATAGCAAGAAATTAATAGAACAGGTAGATAATACAGTAGCAGAGTTCTATAGGATTGAGCAAAATAAAAAATCAAATAAAATTAAAAAAGACATAAAATCCTATAACATTGAAACAACATATCCTTATTTACAAAAGGATTTTTATACCACTAAGGCATACAGCAACCCCCAACAGAATAGACCTTGGGGGAGGTTTAACAGGAGACAGAACCTAGTTGGCTTTTCCGATACCTCAGCCGAATCTTCTGACAATTCAGACGCCGGCAAAGGATCAAATACATCAAGACGTGGTGGAGCACATCAGAATTCCAATTCTTTTTTAGCCAGAGGCCAGCAAGAACCACCACAGCGAGGGAAAGTCAAAAAACCACAGAGATGGGTAAACCCACCGGGGGAAAGGAGGACCAGGAACAATTACTACCAGTGGTAATACAGCCTAGCCCCACAATAGACACCATTCCTATTTTCAACCTTTCCACTCATGTGTTGGCACAAGACGAACTTTCCCTTTTGAAAAAAGGTCTCACTTTTGTTCCAACTGTGGCCCCGAACTTTATGGAATTACACACCGAACTCCTGAAATTCTTTAGACGAATACGCCTAAAAGCATTTTTCCAAATTCACCCCTCTCCCGAGATAAATGCCCAAACTCCCTTCCGGCCACCATCTACCTTTCTACCATCGGCCAATATGATCCCACCTGAGGTCACCACATTCGAGAAATTAGTTCTCAAGGACCTCTCGAACATGAAAGGACAAAAAAAGTTTGTACCATATAACATCACTCTTAAAGAGAAAGAGTCCATTGTCTCCCTAAAAAATAATGACTCCATCGTGATAAAAAGTGCCGATAAAGGTGGCGGCATTGTTATACAGGAGTTGGACTCCTACACAGCTGAAATCCAGAGGCAGCTAGGGAACAAAGATCACTACCTTAGACTTGCATCCAATCCAACTAAAGGTATCCAAGAAATAATACTGAAAATAACAACCGAGGCAGTACAAGAAGGTTTTTTGACTAAAAAGGAATTTAATTACCTTAATGTAAAAAACCCAAGATTACCGGTAATATACACCTTGCCAAAGATTCACAAAAATCTAAATGCCCCCCCGGGCCGCCCTATTGTGTCAGCTTGTGGCTCGGTATTGGAGCCTCTAGGAGCGTATGTTGACTTCTTTATCAAAGAATTTGTTCCCCAAACATTTTGCTATGTACGCGACTCCATGGCCATGATCAATCTGATTGAACACCATCCCTTCAATCCAATCACTTACACGCTTTGTACCATGGACGTGGAGTCCCTGTACACGAATATCCCGCAAACAGCAGCCCTACTTGTTATACAAAGAACTTTGGACAACCGTCCGCGTCCCCATGCCATTCCAACATCCTTTATCTGTAAGCTTCTGGAAGTTTGTCTGACCAAAAATTTCTTCACCTTTCAAGGCCTATTTTACCAACAAATCAAGGGGACCTCCATGGGGGCTATTTTCGCTCCAAACCTGGCCATACTGTTCATGGACGAGTTGGAGAAACTGACAATTCTTGTACCCTCCAACCCCTTTTTCTCCGGTGTCATTATGTGGCGAAGGTACATCGATGACATCTTCATGTTATGGAGATTAGACATCGGTGTACTTTCCCACTTCTTACATTGGATGAATAACAACTGCCTGGGTCTCCAATTCACCCTCACCTCTGACAAGAACTCCATTAATTTCCTTGATCTGACAATATTGCATCAGGACGGTGAGCTGTTCACGAAACTCTATAGAAAGCCCACAGAGAGAAATACTCTGCTAGAATACTCAAGTAACCATCCAAGGGCATTGAGGGACTCCTTACCTTTCTCCCAATTCTTACGAATTAGGCGTAATTGCTCTCACAAGGATTACTTCCGTGAAAGCACCATCTTGGCGAACAAGCTAAAAAATAGGGGATACCCAGGAAAGATTGTCAAAAACGCTCTCAAAAGAGCATGGTATCGCCCCCGAGAGACACTCCTTGTCCCTAACCAGAAAATCAAGCAGGACAAAATAGCTTGTGTTACAACATTTTCTCCCATCTCCAATAATGTGAGAAAAATGATTCTGAAACACTGGCCAGTAATCAATGCAGGAATCCTGGTTTTGGAACGCCCGCTTTTTGCATTCAAAAAGAGTAAGAACCTGAAGGACCATTTGGTCCGGGCTGCTCTTCCTAGTCCTACCAACTCTTCCACTCTTGAATCCGCTTGGGGTCTGTCCCCCACAGTTGGACACGTGAAATGTGGTGGATGTACAGTCTGTATTTTCACAATTGAAGGAAAAAGTTTTGTATTTGATAACGTCACCTTTAAATGCAACACACTTACAAATTGTAATACCACCAACGTGATTTATTTGATCCAATGCCCATGCAAGAAAAATTATGTGGGACAGACAGCTCAGAAAATCAAGACCAGGATATGCCAACACAGGAGCCGCATCAGGTGCCGTACGCCAAACGCCCCGTTGGTGGAACACTTCCAGGAATTCAATCATAATGAGGATGACATTCGTTGGACTATCTTGAAGTCACTGAAGCTTCCACCAAGAGGGGGAAGCATGTCCCACCTACTGAATAAAGAAGAGCTAAAATGCATAATATTACTGGACTCTATTCGCAAGGGACTTAATCGCACGGAGGACTGGACATCACTCCTCTAAGTAATTGTATGCAGCTCCAAACAATCAGATAAACATTGTATATAATGTGTTTTCTTTGAGGTAATGCGGTGTGAACACCTGAAATTTGAAAACATTGATGATGTAACCCTGTCAATTCAGATGTGTATGAATGTAGAGCATGGCTGGCCAGCACTACTCGCCTTATCTGCACAAGTTTAATTCACTTTTTTATCACCACCTCACGCCTTAATACAAATGGTAAATATCCCATGTCACACCACCTATTTAATGCCCAACTCACAATTGATATGGGCTATATGTTCGCGTCACTCCCGGTATTACAGGCACAATCATTGTCCAATAGAAAGTTCTGGCCACCCGGCCAAATTGACCATCACAAGATGTCTGCCAAAATAATAGCTACTTGAAACTAGTCCTTCGTTCATCTCAAGATGTCTGCCGAAATACTAACTACTTGAAACTAGTCCTTCGTTCATCTCTAGTATCTCGCCACATAAGTCTAGCCCACGAGGGCTCCCAACACAGCGGACCTGCGCTGCCACTGTGAAGGGGGCAGAAGCCGATCGAGCTTCGCCCACCCCGCCGCTGCTTCCATCCAGAAGCAAGGTAAGCCCATGATGCAAGCGCTGGTTTTCAGAGCACTCCGTCAATTACGGAGCCCGGTCCCTTATTCCGTTATTTTGTACCCCCCAGCTACCTCATGGAGGAAATTGAAGCTGCATCTTAAACGAAGAGCGCCTACTCTTTTTCCCCCCGTTCGGCTACAGCAAACGTAGCCAGGTAAGCCTACTACATGCGAATGCGGATAACTGGAGCACCCCTGCCAGTACTAGAGCTCTTCCATTAATGTCTAAACTTAAAATCCCCAGCAACCACGAGGATCCATCAGAAGGAGACCTCCCTCGCCTCCGAAAACGGAAAATAACAGACTCCCCCCTACACGGCTACACTAAATGTAGCCAGGTAAGCCCCTCTCCTCCCTGCATTAATTTTTAGTGATTCACTCTGAGCCCTAGACTAACGGCAACATTCTATTATCACACAGCATTTGATGTTGCGCACCGGGTGGAAATACCTTTCCTCCGGTGAGAAGAATTACCCCAACCCAAGGCGACTGCTATCAGTAGCGCCAGGTAAGCCTTACCCCTTAGTGCAATTCCGACTTAGACACTGCACACCCATGGCTGCACGACTAATGGTAATACTTTTTACCTAGCTGCACCAAGTACCCTGTACAGGGAGTCACATCCTGAGCCCCCATACCCTCAATTCCGGGTCCTGCAAAGTTAAACTCCTGCCCTCATTGGAACGGCGACTGCCCATAGACACTATTTCACTCACTGAGTCACTTTATCACTGAGCACGTACGACGCAATAAAAGTTTTTCCTATGTCACTACGGATGCAGCACGATTCTCAATGAATGACACCGATGTCACTGCGCCGTTTTTTAACACTTCTCCACATGTAAATACGTTTTTTTAAATATCACAATTACACTACTCAAGAACCGGCGAGTTCAAGTAATAGAATGGCCTTTTTAACTTATAACTGTGCCCTGTCGAGTATTAATTCTTCTTGAAAATGTCCTTTGTTGTAGGCTTATGCCTTAAAATTGTTATTATTTCCCCCCCCCCTTTTCTTTACAGGCTTTCTTAATTTACTGCAGGCATTAACTGTAAAATTGTCCTGATGATGATCCCAGTGTATTATGAGCCCTTAGGGATCGAAACGTCGACGCAATATGCAGTGTAGCATATGATTTAATATGTGTATTTGAAATTGTTGACACTGCAGGGTGAATTTGTTGTAACTGCATTTACTGTAACTACAAGTCACCTTCTGGCTCAAAAACCTTTCGCTTGCCTGAAAAACTTCTTCCTTGTTCTATCTCCCTCTTCCTGGTTTATCTCTTCTAAACTTTTTGGGATAGGTGCAGGACTGTACCCTATCTTGCTACTAACCTTGGCCCCCCCTTGGGCCAACACGACTCTGCATTATTTCATGAATAAACTTACGTCCGGCTGGGCGTTTTTTCAAAAATATAGCACTGATTGTAGTCTATATTGCTATTTTCTTGTCATATTGTAAATCCTTAGGACCCCTGTTCTTTAAAATACCATGAGTGTTGTAGACATGCTGAATCAGAATGAGAGAAAGAAAAAGCAGAAAGAGTTGGAGCCAGCGGCAGCGGCAGCCCCTGAGGTCCCTGTGTCATCATTACCAGCATTACCACCCACTCAAGAAGACGTAGAGATTGAACCTGATTTAGACATTGAGGTCATATCTCAACCAGCCTCTCATCCCCAACAGCCTCAGCCTCAACCTCAATCTCAGCTGCAGTCATATCAGCTAGGTCAGGTAGCTGGAGCAGGGGCTAACACCTCAAGTGGCACTCAGGTCTTGACATCACAGACGACTCATCCTATTGATATGATTATGGAGGCAGATGAGGGGATTAATAAAGGGGCCAGTGAGTGTATAGCCCTTATAACCGTTAAGGATACTCTAAACTCTTTTCCAGAAGACATGGTAGAGTGTACTTCTACTTCCCCAACAACTAACAATGGAGGCATTCAAGAAGGCCCAACAATAGACGAGGCACTGAAAGAGGATACCAGATCCACCACGATCCAAGCTGAACCTGTCGAATCGGTAGGTAGCGGAAATGTCATTATTTCTGGATCAGTACTTGGTGAAAAGGAGAAGGAAAAGGAGAAGACTCCCAGTGAGTGTTTCTTCTCCGTGACAGAGGAGGCCGACTGGTCAGAGGATGAGGAGCTCCATAGCTCTGATATCGATTGCAGCAACCCAGAAACGGAAAGCGACAACGAGGAAGGGATGCCATCAACTACCATTAAAAACATGCCTTCCGAAAGGGATCACCCAGAACTAACATGGGACCACTCTCCTACAACATCTCTCCGGGGAAACTCCAATCTGGGGACGGCTCAGACACAGCATCAGGAGTCTACGCAACTCTCAATGATGTCACTGATGGCAATGATGGAATCAATCCATCAAGGAATAACAGCACATAGAGAAGAGACTCGATCAGACAGCCTCAAGGCCCAAGCTGCAATGCGAAAGATGAAAGGAGTGGTCAGGAAGCTATCGAAAGCCTGTGCAAATGTAGGCGACAGGGTCTCTAATCTGGAAGAGAGGATCGTCGCTACTGAAGCAGAGGTTGCAGCTTCCACGAGCAGGGTGGAATCTCTTGGCGCACAAGCAATAGATGTCCAGTGGAAGTTGGAGGACCTAGAAAACCGCCAAAGAAGGAACAATCTCAGGGTCCTCGGGATTCCGGAAGGAATCGAAGGGCAGGATGTTAAAGCCTTTATAGTGAAAACCTTCGAGAAAGCCTTTCCAGACCTTGCTGGTTGGAATTGGACTACTGAAATTCAGAGAGCACATAGGACTCCATTTAAACCGAGACAGAATACCAGAGAAGGTGATAAGCCCAGAGCTATCTTAATCTACATAGGGAACTTTCTTCTACGCCAGTCCATATCAGAGAAAGCGAGACCAGATGCCAAAAGAACTTTTGAGGGAGGTTCTTTCTTTGTAAGGCCTGATTTCTGTCATGCCACCGTTGAACGGCGTTGGCAGCTGAGACAATTAATCAAGCCCTTTCAGGACAAAAGAGTGCAGGTCTATCTCATTAATCCTGCCCAGTTAAAAATAATCCATTCAGGCAAGACTATGTATTTCTCTTCAGAAATCAAAGCTCGGGAGTATCTGGACTCAATTTAGCACGGCTCATAACTAATATAGAGTGTGTAGTGTAGGGTTATCCTACACATAATATATCAGAGTTACTAGTGAAGTATATTTTACTATTAGTCTTTAAATGATCTATATAAGCAGGATGCAGCTTAAGGGGGATGATATCAAAGTTGTAGAGTTGTATAGTTCATGCGGGGGAGGGTATGACTTGCAAGTTTAATTTCCTTTCTAAGCTCAAGGCTTATAGAGTTAATGGTGTCACGATAAGGTGGTTCATGGTTTATTGATGAGTTGAGGGTGAGTCCTAATTAGTAGTCCTTAATTTGTCCACTGCCGGGTTGCATCCATCACACGCACAGACTTAGTCTGCGCGCCTCACTGGGGGGAGGGTTGGGACCAGGGGGGCTGGGGGGGGCAAGGTGTGGGGTGGGGGGGGGGGGGGTGGGGAAAGCAAAAACAAAAAAGCAAAAAGAAAGTTCATGAAATTAATGTGTCTCTCAATATAAATCTAATGTCTATAGTGGATATGCACAGTCACGGGAACCTCCTCCTTTTTTATTAATGCATCTATCCAATCTGCTAACAGAGTAGCCTTCAGGGGTTACTGTAGCGAAATCTGGTCCTGAGGATGGGTTCTCCCATGTTTCGGTTATAAAGAGGAGATCTAGTTTATAAGATTCTAGGAGATTGAGAAGTTCGTATTTATGTTTGGATAGTGAGCGGCCATTAATGAGAGCTGCATTGAAAGTGAGTTGGTCAGTTACGATTGAGAAGTTGGAGTTTGGTGAGTTTGTGTGAGGGGGTTGTAAGATGAAAGAACAGTTTGGGCAATGCGTGTGTGGTTTAGTAGATAGGGTTTCAAGGTTGATAAGGGGACATTTCTGTTTATCACTTGAGGCCACGAGTATAGATTTTAGGTGACTGATGCTGTAGGTTGTCCGTTTGGGCTGTGGATTTGTATAGGGGCGATCAGGGGAAGGGGCCCTAGGCACGCTTGAGGCGTGAACGGGAGCAGACGGGCTTGCCTTTGGCGCGCCGGCGGCGTGCCCGCTGCGCGCGTTCTCTGCGCATGGGGAGAGGCATGCCGATTTTAAAGGGGCGAGTTCAGCTGCTAGTCAGCTGACTCTCCGATTTTAAAGGGGCGAGTTCAGCTGCTAGTCAGCTGACTCTCCCGATGACCCGAAAGTAGCAATCACTTCCTGTGCGTCTCGTGGTGTGTCCCGATTCCCTCCACACAAACCGCTAGTCGGCGGTGGACCGGGGAATGGGGTGAGTTCACAAACAAAAGTAAAAAAAATGGTGAGCAGTTTTTAAAGTATTTTTAAAATCTACAGAAATACTGGCAATAAGTTTTCGATTTGTTTCCTTTGTTAAAGTGGTGGGTTTTAAAAATGCGGCGATTAAACTGAGGAGCCCTTTACCAGGCGCTCCTGCTCGTGGTTCTTTCAAAGGGATTCTGCTCTTCTCTGGTCGGTGCATCCGTGCGCATACAGAGAGGAGTCCCAGTTTTAAAGGGGCGAGCTCAGCTGCTAGTCAGCTGACTCTCCCGATGACCCGGAAGTAGCAATCACTTCCTGCACGTTTCGTGGTGTGTCCCGATTCCCTCCACACAAACCGCTAGTCGGCGGTGGACCGGGGAATGGGGTGAGTGTTTCATGTACTATGGTTTCATGTACTATGATTCATTAATAATCAGGCCCCCTTTTTCTTGGCTATCTTTGATACTTTCATATACAATTTATAATTATCCATCATATTACAATAATGTTACTTCATGACTGAATAAAAATTAGTTTGTTAATTTATAGGATTATTTTTCTATACTCAAGTTCTAAATATTTTCTGACTTTCAAGTACTTTGTCCTAGTATTAATCATTCCAATATGGTGCTTAGTGGTTTACTGTTAACATCAGGCTCTAACAAAAACAATATTAGTCCGTTTTCGACCCTCACCCGTAAACTTTGTGCCCAACATGGCGCTTATGCCAAGGGTCAGGCCACAAGAGGAGCGTTAGACGTAAGTACGCGTACCTATAGGAAACTTCACTATTTATTACTCCCTGTGTACTGGCACTTTTAAACCAAATGTGCTTCCGTTTCAGGAACCGCACGCTGACTTTCGAGTTGTCTAGATACTTTGGACCAATCAGATTTACTCCTTACTCTAGTAACCCTACCAATAATAATATTGGGTGAGTTTATGATATGTCTTGCTTCGCCTATTGGCAGTGTGAATCATACCTCTTAAATCTTCAAGCACTGACTTTTGATTCTTTATGGTTTTGTGATTTCCACTTAAATTCTCACTGAAGATCTAAATTGATACTCCTAGACCATCTTATTTACTGCAGACACAATGACTATAATGTTTTGGGTGGGTCCAATTGTTCATCAGTTTGCCATGAAAATAACTTGGTGCAAAATAGACAGAAAGGCAATTAGATACGAAAGGGAGCATATGTTGCACTTAAGAGATACAGTTCGAATTGTGACTATTGCCTTCGACCACTCTATTTACTGGGAGTTCTTTAATAGGATCGCTCGAGTGACTTAACGCCGCTTAAAGGAGATATAGGTCATCTAATCATTTATTATTGCTGCTATGAATTAACACTAAGAATATTTTTTTTAGTAATCGATAGAGCTTAGCAAGCTAGATAGTTAAGGGCCCATTAGGATGGCGGGCAGATCGCCCCCATAGCGCCGGCAGTAGCCACCGCTGGCCGGGCGGGGCGATCTTCCCACCATTCATGCCTGAGTGACTCCCCCGCCATATTAGTATGGCTAGGGGGTACGCGGCAGATGAAAAGACCGTCTGGCGCTTTTCCGCCGGTGGACTCGCCGACCGGGCGGAAAAGGGGCATAATATGGTTGCAGTGTCTGCAAGACACCACCATCCATATTATGATGTAGGCGGAGACAAGCCAGGCAGTTCTTGCTTATGGGGGCCCGTTGTGGGCCCCCAGGGTGTTGGGAGGTACATATGGGGGTACCTATGGTGCCCCCCTGCATTTGCATGCACAAGGTGTCAGGCACCGCATTTTTTACATTGTGGCGGGTGCTGCTTACATCACCACCCCCCGCAAGGTAAAAAATGCGGGATGCACCCGCCAGTGTGTGGCGGGACTGCCGCAACATTGGCAGTCGGTCCAGTGTTCTGACGCGGTGGCGGGCGGACATAGCCTGCCTGCCATCGTAATAGGCCCCTTAGTTAGTACTGCTGGCTGCAGACACAAAAATTCTGTATGATGTTACTCCTATTGGTTCCCCACAGACTCTAAATATGTGATTACTAATCATTACTTACCCAATCGGCATGGCAAGAATCTATCTTGTGTGGCACACTGAACTTCGAATACGGCCATGCCCACCATCTGACCTCACTTTATTTAAAATCGGGTATGTGATCAGCTATCACATGACTACCACTACACAGGTTTATAAGGTTCTATGCAATCGAACAATTTCTGTGACTTTGCTTGGTGCATTGTTCTAATACTTCTCCACCAATCTCCTCTGCATTTTTTTATATGATGTATTCATGTATCCTCTTGCATTAACGCAGAAGACCCATCATTGTAGCAATTGGTGGCCTTTTTGAAAACACTAGCATCTTCATTGATCATTTCCTGCAACCCTTTGTATCTAAACTTCCAGCATACATCAAAGACACTGGAGACTTCCTGCGTAAAATCTACGATGTCAAATGGGAAACTGACTATGTATTTATGAATTTGGATGTGCAGTCATTGTACACCAGTATCAGACACCATGACGGGCTACGAGCCGTCAATCATTTTCTGGGGCAGAGACCTATAACATTGTATAACCACACTAAAATGTTATTAGAAATGACAGAATGGTGCTTGACTAACAATACCTTCTTCTTCAATAGACTCCACTACAAACAACTGCAAGGATCTGCTATGGGTACCTGTTTCTCTCCCAGCTATGCGAATCTACACATGGGCTGGTGGGAGGAACAGGTACTAGGAGTCAAACACGCTGCCACATTAACCAAAAATGTAGTCATGTACAAACGCTACATTGACAACATTTTTATATTATGGCAAGGACCCAAAGAAGAGGCAGAATCATTTGCTGAACAGCTAAATGACAATGCACTTAATTAAAATTCACATGTACCACCAACACCACCTCTATACAATTCCTGGACCTAGAACTCTACATTGAACACAACAAAATCCAAACGAGAACTTACCGCAAACCTACTGCGGGAAACTCAGTGCTACACGCACAAAGTTTTCACCCGCACAACCTCAAGGAATCCATCCTATATGCAGAATGCCTACGCATGACTAGAAATTGTAGTACAAAAACTGGGCTCACTGAGGCTAAAGAAAATCTGTTTTCCAGATTGGTAAAAAGAGGGTACAGCCAAAAAACTTGTAAAAAGGCAGATACCAAATGCAGAACACTTAACAGAAAAGATCTTCTGTTTACTCAGAAACAAGTTCTTGTCACGCAAACACCTATCAGAGAACCCCCTAGACTTATTACAGGGTTCAATGGCTACTACACCCAGGTCAGGAAAATACTGACTAAACACTGGTCGTTGGTAAGAAATGATTCTACCATCGGAGAAATGTGTGGGAACAGACCCTCTATTGCATTCAGGAAGGCCAAATCGATGAGAAATCATCTGGTATGCAATGCCCCAATCCTCAAAAAACCTGCTGATTGGTTGACTAACCAGAAGGGTTTCAGAAAATGTGTTAAATGCAAGGCATGTAAGCATGGGATTAATACTACTAAAGTGGAGGTACCTTTCAGACCTAAACCATATTCCATCCGAGACAAATACACCTGTAAAACGGACTACGCAGTATACGTTTTGGTCTGTATTTGTGGCAAATGGTACTTAGGGAGCACCATTCACCCAGTACATGTTAGAGTTCTCCAACACCTCCGAGCAGTGACTAATGATGACCCGGCCTACCCAGTGGCCAGACACATCAACACGGTCCATGCAGGTGACATTGGAGTACTGTCGTACTATGTCATCGATAGTGTCCCCAAAAACATCAGGGGGGGAAACCGTCTCCTAACACTTATGAGATTAGAATCAAGGTATATAATCCTCCTAAACTCCAAAATACCCAATGGCCTAAACGCTGATGAGGCTCTTAGTGTACACCTGTAAGTCACAGCAGGATCCAATACTGGAATGCCTATCCTTGTCCGATTTCCGTTTTTTCCCCCCTTTCCCTTCCTAGAAACATCTGCTGTTCATAATTTTAACCTCACGTCACAATGTACATAAGAGCACAATCTGGCCCGTAGACTCTGAAGAATTTCTATTGGTAGCTTAGCCTGTGTTATTAGGCATGTCGTCTCAATTCCATCATTGCAATTGCTGTATGTCCCCAATTTTATTTTGTTTGTGGGGAGATTATCGTAAATTTACATGGTACACGAAATGTATGTATTTGTATACACAGTGCTTGGGTTTTATACAGAAAGATTGCGTGTGTAGACAAAAGTATTTTGACTTTTTTTACAAACTTCACGAACCGTAGGCATGACATTATTCCACTTGGAGAAGACGTTTTTTAGGCGCATGCGGTAGTTTAATAATTGCCGAACACCACAGCCGTGCGATACACATATTTCAGGCACCCGACAGCACACGGAATGCACCAGGGCCACTTGAGGGTAGGTCTCGGATCATGTCGAAATCATGTCTAAACACAAGCACACTAATCTCACCTACATGTGCTACACGGTAACCGTACCATTAAATATTATCACTCCGACAGCGAACACTCACGAAGAACGGCTGGCCTTAAATACATCTTTTCAGTGCGTAAACCGAGTTCTGAACTTAACGTGTCATACAAACACGGCATTACTCACCTTATTTAAAAACACCACCGCAGACATGGACCGCCGCACTGCACTTGCCTAACGCGCTGCAGAAATGAAGGAATCACTAGGCTGCTACTGCTGGGAGGTTTCTATAGTAACGGGGAAACGTGAAAGCGATGATGACGTTATTCAGGAATGTGCATGCCTCAGGAACTTTTCTATGTCTGCCGTAACCAAGCGTTGCTAATGTAACCATGGCAACAGGGCGACAGAAATGTAAAACAAGCTGTATCCTACCATGAAAAAAGAGTTAAACATACATGATGTAATGTAGTGTCACAGGGGTATAAATCAAAGTGAAGGCGGGAGCTAACCGCCGAAACGCGTCAAGCAGCCAATAAGTGAATAAAAATTATTTGGAATTCAAAATTTCACGGAGTCAGTGCCTTTCTTGTATGGTGAAGTTTGGAGTGTTTCTGATATATATATATATATATATATATATATATATATATATATATATATATATATATATATATATATATATATATATATATATATATATATATATCCGAAGAGCAACGTTTCGATTCCGTAGGCTAGGGGTCCCCCTCTCACCACAGATCACGCAGACACGGACCAAATTCAGTGCAATTTTCTTATTTATTCAGTGCAAGCACGCCGCATGACGTTTTGGCTCCGTGGAGCCTTGTTCACATGACAATGTTCATTACTGTGAGCCGTTCTTTTAAAGGGCCAGCGTCAGATGTTAAATGGGTCACATGCTACTTTTAAGTATGGACATAGAGAAACTTACGGTGTAATACCTGTACTTGGCTCACATAATTAGGATGGTTAAACACTATATTTGTCATTTCATAATACATTGAAAGTCATTGTTTTATGTGGAAATTGATAATAATGGTAAAATACCCATTTGCATTGCACAATATTTCATCAAAATATATAACCATATTTTCTGTTTATCATCTCATTGGGTTCACATTTGTATATTTACTTAGTTACAAATCACCACGTCTTATATAAAGTGCTACTGCTAAAGTGCTACTGCCCCAAGTGCAAATCACGCATATGTGCAAAAAATGCCATAATATCAATGCCTGTATATAATAATACATTAAATTGTGCAAAACTTCGCAAATATGTAAACAGATAGTTTATTTAGACGTTTGATTTTTCCTTCAAATAAGTCAGATCGTCTAATTTATAATACTTGTAAACTCAATAATATGTGCTGAATACATTCCACTTCCTATTGAAAATCCAATGTAAGTCATTGCCTGAGCTCATCATATGTGTATCACAACAGTTTCTCATTAGTCCATATAAAGTGAAGTAGTGAAAAAAATATAATGTAAAAAATCAATGGGTTTATGTCGGTATTTGGAGTATCAACTGTTGAGGTATTAGGACCCTCCTCGTTGAGTCAGTACCAACATATTAACATCTATTCAAAATCACTTCTTTTCTGATCAGTTAGCAGCAGCAGCTTTGTTCCCGAAACATCTATTCAGAGTCATTGGTTAATAACTTTAGGTTGAGACCCTCGTATATCCCAATCAGGAATGACATTTAATTTTTGATTTTTCCTATTTTAGTATAACAGATTCATATAGAAAGTCAACAACTTAGATTAAATTAAAGAAGGTATTTATACATATCCTCTGTTACATTCAATCCTGTTGGGGCCTTAGTGTTGAGTAGAAGGATATATTTTGTTTCAAGTTTTCTCAGTTTTGTCTCTCTGTCACCACCATGTCTATTAGTGTTGATGCTATCAATTACAAAGTATTTGAGTGAATTGTTATTGCTCTGATGTACATCACGGTAGTGGCGTGCGACAGGGTAAGTATTATCCCCATTGGAGATAGCCCTGAGATGTTGCAAAATACGTTGGTGTACAGGGAGTTTGGTACTACCAACGTATTTTAATGAACAAGGACATTGCAAGATATACACCGCGTATTCGGTTTTACATGTTAACACTTGTGATATCTGATGCTCTACGTCACTGACGCCATCTTTATATGTCTTGGTGTTTACACCATTTGAGCACGCCTGCATATCTTGCATTTATAGAAACCTTGATTTGATAGCCACCAATTGCTCTTTTTAACTAGTCCGGGATTAGTGTCCACTATTTGATCTTTAAGGGACGGTGCCCTACTGTATGTTAGGGATACTTTTTTCAACAATAATGGGGTCTTTGGTTACCAAGGGCCAGTATTTATTGACCATCTTATAGATGTTCCGAGATTGCCTGCTGAATCCAGTTATAATTCTGAAATCAGTCTTCCCCTTCTTTGCCTCATCAATCATCTTATTATTTCGGAGGTTACCCTTTAGGAGTTCCTCCCTGGTGATAGTATTGGATTTGGCAATGGCCTTATCTATCATTTGAGATGAGTATCCCCTATCAAGAAATCTCTCCTTACTCTCTCTTTGGGCTTTTTCCAGTTCAACAGGGTCGCTACATCCTCTTTTCATTCTAAGCATCTCCCCATAGGGGATACTGGATATGAGGTGCCTTGGATGTGCGCTAGCAGCATGCAAACTGCTTTTCCAGCTGTTTTCTTGCGAAAAATCTTAGTCTGTAAACAATCATTTTCTATGTACACCTCTGTGTCCAAGAATGTTACATTGTCTTGACTGAGGGTCGCAGTGAATCTAAGATTTAAATTATTATCATTAATGTTATCAATGAATATTTGTGCTGATTCCTTGCTATCTCTCCAAATAATAAATAAATCATCAATGCACCGAAACCAAACAATAATTTTATTCTCCATTTCTTCAAGGTATGTGGTTCTAAGGACCAGCTCCTCCCAAGCCCCCATGTGTAAACATGCAAAGCTTGGGGAGAAGCTGGCCCCCATTGCCACACCCTGCAATTGACGGTAAACCAAATTATTGAACATAAAAATATTGCTTTGTAAACAAAATTCCAACATATCCAATAACATTGAGTTATGTGCATTGCACTCCTCTGCTCTCCTAGATAAGAAATGTTTCACCGCATTCAAACCCTGTACATGTGTAATGCTGGTGTACAGCGATGTCACGTCCAATGCTATGAGCCAATCCCCCTGTATCCAATCAATTTCTCTGATTTTCATCAAAAAATCACCAGTATCACGAATATATGAGTGTAGTTGCTGTACATAGCCCTGCAAAAAATAGTTAATGGAAATCGAAGTTCATTCCAGCAAACTTCCTCTGGCCGAAATGATCGGTCTACCAGGGGGATTTAAGGGGTCTTTATGTATTTTGGGGATGAAATACATAATAGGTAAAACAGGATTGTCTACTTTTAAATATTTGTATTCATCACCACTTATCAATTTGGCAGCTTTCCAGCAGGACAATTTTTGATGGTATTCAACTTTAATTGATGCCACAGTTTGTGTCTGAATGCGTTCATAACATTCCCTGTCATTGATTTGAGAGTATGCTTCTCTGTCGTAATCAGTATTTGTCATTAGCACTATATTCCCACCTTTGTCACTTCCCCTGACAATGATGTTCTTGTCCTTAGCTAGGCGGGTAATCAGTGCTTTGTATCCTTGTGATAGTCTATCAAATTTCCATTTGGACATGTTGCATTTTAGAACAATTTCTGTGACTTTGCTTGGTGCATTGTTCTAATACTTCTCCACCAATCTCCTCTGCATTTTTTTATCTGATGTATTCATTTATCCTCTTGCATTAACGTGTATATATATATATATATATATATATATATATATATATATATATATATATATATATATATATATATATTAACTCTAATAACAAGCAATAAGAAACAAGCAGGAAGCAAAGACGTCTGCATGTAGGATGACAAAAGCCCCCCCAAAAAACTGGAGTGGCATGTTGAGCAAAAAATGATGGATTTAGGCCCAGATCTCTGTACTGGGGGTGAAGGTTTGACATTGTTCAGCATTCCATCCATCATTTGTTCTTTTTGCATGTGTCACCATGAGTGGGACGGATATGCCCATATGTGGGTCCCGTGCTGGCCGTGCCACTGGAGTCAAGCTAGCCTGGCTGATGCGAGGTGTTACCTCGAAACCGGTCCTAGGATGCTTGTTTCCAGTCCTGGGAGGACCTGGGCTGGCAGTTTGGGCTGGACTGTTCCCATGGGAAGCAGGGTCAAGACTGCTTTGCAAATAGCTGGGTCCAACCTGGAATAGCATGGTGAGAAAAAAAATGATAGATTTATGCCCAGATCTCTGTACTAGGGCTGAATGTTTGACATAGTTCACCATTCTGTCCATTATTTGTCCTTGTTGCATTTGTTACCATGAGTGGGTCAAGAAAGCCCAGACGTGGGTCCTGTGCTCGCTGTGCCACTGGAGGCAAGTTAGTCTGGCTGAAATGGGGTGATGCCACAAAACCGGTCCCAGGATGCTTGTTTCCTGTCCTGGGCGAAATTTCCCTGAGAGTTTGAGCTAGACTTTTCCCATGGGGAGAGGGTTAAGACTGATTTGCATATATCTGGTCCAAACTGGAATGGCATGATGAGCAAAACATGATGGAATTAGGCCCAGATCTTTGTACTGGGGGTGAATGTTTGACATTGTTCAGCATTCTGTCCATTATTAGTTCTTTTTGCACTTTTAGATAGTGGACATTTTTCTGCTCTTAACTTATCTCTGTGTGCCTGCAGCCTGTCTCCAATACACCTCTGGGCTTGGTGACAGCTACACTTTGTGCATTCCCTCCAGACAGCCACAAAAACAGGTAAGATGGGTGTGACAGAGGGCTCATCTGCATTGCTTTGCATTTTGACAGCCTTCCTGGGCGGGAAGAGGAGGGAAAAGCTGACACTCACATCTAAACAGGTTGTATCCGGTACCCACACAAAGGACGTATTACCCCTCACAGGTAGCAGGGATGACAAGACTGGGATGAAAGGGGAAACAGCACTTCAAGCAGGTTTTTTGAAGTCACCCCCACTTCAAAGGCACATTTGGGTATAAGCACTGGGACGCAGACCCTACCAAGATAGTACACTACTGGACCTGTGACTACTCTGCTTGGAGCAGGGACTGTTGTGCTACAAAGATTGCCACTCTGCTTGACTGACTGTTCTAAGGTACTAATTCATTGCTATGCCGAGGTGCACCGCTGCCTGCTGATCTCTGCCCTTCTGAGAACAAGGACTGAACACATCTCACTTGAACCCAGGGTAACTCCAAGAACTTGCTGGCTTGCCTCCTCTTTTATGAAGTCTCAGGGTCATAAAAAGCTACTTGCAATTCTGCTGGTGCTGCTGGACTCTGTCATTTGTGAGTCCTACCCTTGCCTTAGGTGCCCCCTTCAGTCCTGGGCCTCATTGATGTCGACGCAGGAGTGGCTGTGTGCCAATCGGACCCGACGCATTGCGGCTTGATGCCCATGTAGTAGCTGCTCAACAACTAAGACTCTACAGCCAGCCGGCTCAAAGCCGACAGACAGCACAACTCGACATAGTGCCTGCATTGTAGAGGGATTCAATGGCAAAGATTCAATGAATGTATGGATCTGTGCCAACTCTCGCCTACTTCTGTGAGATTGTAGCAGTGCCTACTTGACTCCTCATCTTGCGTCCTCGCCTCCAATGTTTTAGTTGATCCAAAGTATTGTGTCAGCTGGATTTTTCTGAGTACTGTTGCTAGCTTGCCCTCCATCGCAGTCGGCCTGAACTTTGGTTTCACCCTGGTCTAGTGCGACCTTATGTAACCTTTTAGTGCTATGGACTTCTGAGCATTATTTTTGGTGTATTCTTTAAAAATTCATGACTTTGGTTCTAATATGGGATGTTTTGTTGCTTTGAACTTGATTTATTCACAAAATTCTCTATTTTTCTAAACCTGTGTGGGGTGCTTTGTAGTGTTGTCATTGTGTTACAGTATGTGTGTGTTGCACCAATACTTTACAAATTGCCTCCTGCTCTGTGCCAAGCTACCAGAGGGTGAGCACAGGCTAATTTAAAGTGTGTATCTAGCTTACCCTAACTAGGATTGTAATTCCTACCTGGACAGGGTACGTACCTCTGCCAACTAGAGACCCAATTTTTAACAAAGATCACTCTGATAGAATGGGATTAACTCTTGTCCATACTGATCACTCTGAACATAACATTGAAGATGTCTTCCAGGCTGATTTTCCTGAGGCAGGACATTATAGCTGACTCATCTTGTTCACTATGGGCTGAGTCACAAAGTTATCTTACACTTTTGAGCAGGTTTACTACTTTTTGGCTATTCACAAAAGCCAAGCGTGAAGTACCTCAAAAAGTGTAACTTGCATTTCTCCGCTCTGTGAAAAAGGAAGTGGGGCGAAATAGTGAGTTAAAGTTAATACTGCCAAAAATGTAAAACGTTCAGTGCCCTATATAGCCAGCTGCTGGTACTAGAACACCATTCCATAGAAAATATTCAAGGTAGGGACTTTAAATAAAACCCCTTTGAAAATAATGTTAAGTTAAAATGGTTGAAATAGTTATGAGTGGAAATAAATGTAATGTGATGCTAAAAACATATATAAATAGTACATATTTAGAATTGAATTTTAAAACATTGTAACGCCTATTTTGAATGTAAACATGAAGGTAACAACAATTTTTTTAAATAAAAATAAATTACTTATATTTAATTGTAAGGATCACTTCGGGCCCATTAGGATGGCAGGCGGATCGCCACCGCCGGTATGGCGGTGGCTATCCGCCCGCCATTCTCCACAGCCGGCCTCACATTTCTCCCTGCTATATTACGATGGCGGTGAGGACCCAGGTGGATGGAAAGACCGTCTGTCTGTTTTCTGCCGGTAGGTAATCCGCCCGATTGCCTACCGGGTGGAAAAGGGCAGCAATATGGTGGCGATGCCTTGCATATTAGGATGATGGCGGTAAATTGCCTTTCCATGGCGGAGACTCCACAATGGAAAGGCATGCAGTATTTTCTTTAGGGGCCTGTTGCGGGCCCCCAGGGGGTAGGGGTGTGGGTGGCTGCCCTTGGGGGGTACCCATGGTACCCCCCCGACATGTGCATGCACAAGGTGGCAGGCACCGCACGGTGCCTGGCACGTTGTGTATGCAAATGCACCACATGCAGTTTTTACATTGCGGCAGGTGCTGCTTGCAGCACCGCCGCCTCAATGTAAAATATGTGTGATGCGCCCGCCAGTGTGGCGGGCCATTGTAATCAGCACAGTGGGACCGCCACACCCCTGGCGGTCGCCCCATATCCCATTAGTCCGCCCGCCATTGTAATGATGCCCTTAGATATTTAAGTATATTATTTTTATGGGGAAGTAATTTAAATTTAAGAAAAATAGTTTAAGTTTAATTTTATATATGTAGATTCATTAAAAATAGTAATAGTGCTGTAGCATTTTTTTCCTTCAGCCTACATTTTAAAATAAATATATAAAATTCATTTACATTAACTATTTTTTCTAGCTAAATAAGCTTTTCTATTTTCTATTTTCCCAAATACTTTACCGTATGGAGATCACCACCCAACTGCAAAGTCTCCCTAAGGTAATTTATAGAGAATTGTTGGGGATAGCCAATAGAGGTAAACTTACTCAAAAGTGTAAACTTACTCAAAAGTGTAGGTTACCTTTGAGAAGAAGTCACTAAGTGGATATCTTTTTCCTGCTGACCGCTGTTAAAGTAGAGTGATACAGGTCTTCAATGCTGATCCCTGCCCAGTTAGGGAGAATAGAACATGTCCTTGCAGATCACTGCTCTGGAAAATGTATAGAGCACTTCATTGCGAATCACAAAGAAGGGAAGAGGATAGAGTTTGGCTGAGCAGAGTTCAGTGAAGGTAGAAGGATAAAGCTCATTGATGCCAATCACTCCAAATCTAAAGTGTAATATGGTCCTTGCTGCAGTATGTCTGTGGTGATCACCCCTAAGATTTGAAGGGAGAGTTAATTCACACTGCCTATCATGAAGGTAAAGGGGGATCAGTTGCTCATTCTAATGACCATGGAGGTAAGAGTAACAGCTCATTCTTGCTGATCATGCTAAAGATAAGATGGTAGGGCAAGCCTGTGATGATCACCCTTAGAATATGAGAGACAAAGTCATCCATGCCAAGTACCCCTTTTACATGGTGCCATTTTGTCTGCTTTCAGTGTACCATCGATCCAAACACACTGCAGCCCAGGGATGATCTGAGCCCCAATGTCATCGAGTTCTGCCGGCGGATTGGCAGCAAGGCCACACGAGTGTCAGAGGTGGTGAAAACCAAGGACCCAGCAATCTACAGGGCCATCCAGGAGGGCTTGGACCGGGTGAACCAGAGGGCACCTTCCAATGCTCAAAGGGTGCAGAAATGGGCCATACTGGAAAAGGATTTCTCTCTTCACGGAGGAGAGCTAGGTTAGTACCCACATGATGGTAAAGTGGTCAATCTAGGGATACACTATTGAAAAAGGAGTGATTAGCTTTAGGACTCACCATTGTTTTTTGGGTGTTGTCATCATCGAGAGTATTTTGCATTAACATCAAAGAGTTAGAACTCAGGGAAAGTTACATGATGGTGGATCATTTACTTATTGAGCAGTTGTCCACAACCAGATGCAACACAGCTTGTTTGATGACTACCCATCAATGAATCAATCAACTAGGATGTATAAAGTATGGCTAATCACCTGATAGCATATCCAGGCACTTGCAGGCCCTGGAGGCTTTTTCGAACAGCCAGGTCTCGAGGGTCATTCAGGATTCTGGAAGTGAGGTGATGGTCTGGAGTTGGGTGGGGAGGCTGTTCCAGGTCTTTGCTGCAATGTGGGAGAAGGATAGTCCTCCACTTCTGCTTCAGTAGTTGCGGGAAGTATGGGCAAGTGAAAGAGAGGCAGATTTGTAGTCAATGATTGGTGGAAGTTCAGGCGGTGGTAAATGATGTATCTTGGTTGTGTAGAGCCTTTCGTGCGAGGGTCAGCAGCTTGAACTGCCCTTTCTTCTGTACGGGGGGCCAGTCGAGTTGCCTGAGGTGGGGTGTGATGTGAGTTCGTCTGGGATAGGCAAGGATCAGTCTATTTGCGGCATTCTGTATGGTCTGAAGGGAAAACATCCTTTACAATGCAACCATTACATCGCACTACACTTACAACGCAGTCATTACATCGCATCATCCTTTACAACGGATATCACTACAACGCAGGCATTACAACGCATACCATTACAACCCATGACACTACGTCACATGTCACTACAAAGCAGGCATTACAACGCATACCATTACAACTTATACCATTACAATGCATAGTACCCCTACACTATTCAAAACCTACCCTACTGTTGAACCCCTTGGAGTTAGAATAGGGATTTTAACCCCTACACTATAATAATAATAATAATAATTATCCACTTTTGTAAAGCGCAAATAATCACTTGTAAGGGTCTCCAGGCGCTGGGGGCCACCTGGAAGATTACCCAAGCTATTGCCCAGACTCACATGGTGCTGGGGTAATCTGCCGCCGGCGCCCGGAATCGAACTGTGGACCCCAGATTCCAGCGTCAGTCACCCTGGCCGTGGCGCCACACACTATCCAACACTTACCCTACTGTTGCACCCTCTGGAGTTAGAATAGTAAGTTTTTACTCCTACACTATCCAACACTTACCCTATTGTTGCACCCCCTGGAGTTAGAAGAGTAATTTGCACCCCTATACTATCCAATACTTACCTTAAATGCAATTTAATGGAATGTGTTGTAAAGGTAGTTTCTAAAAATGCGATGTAGGATCATGCAATGTAATGGAGTGCGTTGTAAAGGATGCTGCGATGTAAAAACTGTGCTGTGAAAAGCATGCGTTGTAACATCATACATTCAGTCTGAAGTCTCTGTAGGAGGTGTGTGTTGATTGCTACATAGAGGGTGTTACCATAGTCCAGGTGGCTGGTGATAGGGGCCTGTGTCAAGGGTGTGTCATGTGTTGGGGTGGGCCCTTGAAGATCTTACATAGCATAAGCAAAGTGAGGAAGCAGGCGGAGGAGATGACAGGGAGTGAGAAAGCAGGCAGATGAGACTGCGTTGTTCTGTAATTTCATTGTAAGCTTGGTGTTAATATTGATTCTAAGGTTTCTGGTGTGGTCAGAGGGAGTCGGTGTGGGTTGTTGGTCTGATGGCACCCGGTGTTGTTCCATGTGTTGGTGCTGTTGGCAAAGATCAGTACTTCTGTCTTGTCTGTGTTCAGCTACAGACAGTTGTTCTTCATCCAGTCGGCAATATTTGTCATGAATCTTTGGTGTTGGGGTCAACGGTGAGCGAAAGGATGAGTTAGGTGTCATCAGCATAGGAAATTATGTTGAGTCCTTGGAATTTTACGATGTTGGTCAGAGAGGTCACATATGGATATGCATATGAGTGTGTGGCTGAGCCCGGAGGGACACTGCAGGTGACCTCCTTGGATTCAGAGGTGAAAGGTGAGAGGTGGATTCTCTGGGGTCTTCCGGTGAGGAAGGAGGTGATCCATCAGAACGCGTCCCCTTGGATGCCCATGTGGTGGAGTCTTTCGATCAGCGTGTGGTGGGATACAGTGTCGAAAGCTGCTGAGAGGTCAAGGAGGATCAAAGCTGTTGTTTCTGTCAAGGAGAGGTGGGTTGAGATGTCGTTGGTTGCTGCAATCAGGGAGGTTTCGGTGCTGTGATTGCTGCATAAGCCAGATTGGGAGGCGTTGAGTAACTGGTTCTGCTCCAGGTGTGTCATGAGTTGATTGTTGATAATCTTTTCAAGTACCTTCGCGAGAATTGGAAGCAGGGAGATTGGCTGGTAGTTTTTGAGTTTGTTTGGGGTCTGCGAAGTGTTTTTTAAGTTGTGGTCTGACTTTGGCATGTTTCCAGGCATCAGGAAATGTCGCAGTGGTAATAGAGGTGTTGAGTGGGGTGGTGAGTTCCTGGCCGATCCTTTGGTGTCTGAGGTTGAAAATGTGGTGCAGGCATGGGTCTGTGGGGGCTGCCAAATGGATTGATTCCATGGTGGATGTGATGTTCTGGATGGAAAGGATGTTCCATGTGGTTAGTGTGCCATTCGTGTTGATTATGGTGGTGGCATATCCATTGAGGAAGTCTGTAGGTGTGGGTTGGGATTCGAAGTTTCTGTATATGGTTGCGATCTTGTTGTGGAAGAAGTTGGTGAGGTTGTTGCACAGCTCCTGTATGGTGTTGTTTTCACTGGTAGTCAGGGTGGAGAATTCCATAACCGGTTCCGTTCTGAGCACTACCTCGCTGGTGCTGCGCACGTCCGTTCGCTGATGCAGCCCTGCCCACTCATTAATTGTCCTGCACTGTGGGAGAATTTGCGCCGCGGTTAAGCAGTTAACGATGTTTAAAAGTTCCTTGATGGTGTTAGTGCTGGTTTCCATACATGCAGCAAGGGCTGTCTTCTGTGTTGACCTCAGCAGGCAGTGGTGGAGATTGACGGAAGTCTTGAAGGCTGCCCTGTCGGAGGTGTCCGTGCTGGTGCGCCATCTCCAATCTAACTTTGCTGCCCCTGTTTCGCTATTCTGTGTTTTTGGGTGTACCAGCTGACCTTTTTGGAGGGTTTTCTATAGATGTTGCTCTTGATGGGGCCAATGCTGTCTGCACAATTGGTGAGCCAGGTTATGAGGTTTTAAACTTCATGTTCGAGGTTGGTAGTGGTAGGAGGGTTGAAGGTGTTGAGGACGTTTGCCCAGCTGGTCTCTGAGATTTTTTTCCTCATCCGATGGGGGGCGTTGGTCATGTTGAGGATGGCAATGCTGGGGCAGGAGATGCTGAAGTGGATTATGGATCGATCAGTCCATGTAAGTTGTGTGACATGGCTGTATTTGACGCGGAAGCGGTATGTGTCCTGCTGTGTTTGTAGGTTCTGCGTCAATCCGAGTCTGCTCATACTGTCGAGGAGGTGTGAGGTGCTTTTATCGTTTGGGTAGTTGATGTGGAAACTTAGGTCACAGAGGAAGATGTAATCCTTGGATTCGAAGGCTAGGGGTGCAATGAAGTCTGCAATGGAGTTGCAGAAGCTGGAGCATGGCCTGGGGGTCAGTATAAGAGGTTGCCTCTGATGGTTGTCTTATTTACTGTGTGGAGCTTGAAGTTGAGATGTTCCATGTGGCTGATGGTGATGGTGATGGTGGTACACTGTATAGTCTCTTTGTGGAGGATCACCGTTCCTCCTCCCGGCTTGTTGGTGTAGTCCTGGTGAGGGATTTTATATCTGCCGGGGATTGCTGCGGCAATGTCTGGGACAGATGTGGGGTTGAGCCAGGTCTCAGTGAGGAAGATGATGTCATCTGCGAGGGTGGCGATGAGGTCCCATCATTCTTTGGAATGCTTGCATAGTGAGCGTATTTTGAGAAGGGTGCATGCAAGTTGTTTTGCTCAGGTGGTGCCTGTAGTGTGTTTTTGGTGGGGCTGGTCAGTGGGCTGGTGTGTGTGCAGGGAAAAGGTCCTAGTGGATCTTCTGGGGTCCATGAGGGTCAGAGATTGTGGTGCTGGGTGTGGTCCAGACACGTACCAGCGTAGATGGTCTTGCCTTTGAGGTCAATTTAGATGGATCAGGTGCAAAGTGTGATTTGACTTATTTCTGCAATGTTTTTATAGTATGTTCATTAATCTTAACAGGTGCTCTGCAGGTGGCGTCCTTCGTCCATGGACGTCTGAAATATACATAAAATACGTATTTTATCTTGCCTTTGAGGCGCCATTGCCGCACCCGCTGTGCATGTCTGCTGCAGCCTGCATTAAGAAGGTCCGCGGGTGGGCGGGAAGAACAGTGAACGGGAAAACCCCAGCTGCAATGAGGCAGGCATAAGGTGTTGATGCATTTGCGAAAGTCACACAATTGATGGACAGAATGCAGAACAAATCGAAACATTTACCCCCATTCTAGAGAGCTGGATGAAATCCATCATTCTTTTGATCACCATGCCACCCCAGTTTAGACCTGACCATATGCAAATCAGTCTTGACCCTGTGTCTCAAGGGAACAGTCCAGCCCACACTGCCAAGCCAGGTCCTCCCTGGACTGGAAACAAGCATCCTAGAACCGGTTTCGGGGTTTCACCCCCCTTCAGCCAGAATAGCTTGATTCTGGTTGCATAGTGAGCCCAGGACCCACGTCAGGGCATACCTGGCGCACTTAGGGCGAGAAAGCAAAAGACACACAATTGATGGACGGAATGCAGAACAAATCATAACATTCACCCTCAGTTAAGAGATCTGGGTTAAATCCATCATTCCTTTGCTCACCTTGCCACCCCAGTTTAGACCTGACCATATGCAAATCAGTCTTGACCCTGTGTCTCATGTGAACAGTCCATCCCAAACTGCCAAGCCAGGTCCTACCCGGACCGGAAACAAGCATCCTAGGACCGGTTTCGGAGTTTCACCCCTCTTCAGCCAGATTAGCTTGATTCCAGTGGCACAGTGAGCCCCGGACCCACGTCTGGGCATACCTGGCGCATATAGGGCGAGAAAGCAAAAGACACACAATTGATGGACGGAATGCAAAACATTCACCCCCAATCTAGAGATCTGGGTTAAATCCATCATTCTTTTGATCACCATGCCACCCCAGTTTAGACCTGACCATATGCAAATCAGTCTTGGCCCTGTGTCTCATGGGAACAGTCCAGGCCAAACTGCCAAGCCAGGTCCTCCCTGGACCGGAAACAAGCATCCTAGGACTGATTTCGGAGTTTCACCCCTCTTCAGCCAGGATAGCTTGATTCCAGTGGCACAGTGAGCCCAGGACCCACGTCTGGGGATACTGGGTGAGAAAGCAAAAGACACACAATTGATGGACGGAATGCAGAACAAATCAAAACATTCACCCCCAGTCTAGAGATCTGTAATCCTGGCGCTGTTAGAACAGTAGTAGTAGCACCAGGATTGGCTTAGAGTCGAAGTCAGGTCCTCGCCTGTGTGTTCACATGAGGCAGTGCGGATGGCTGAAGGCCTCATTCTCTGTCCAACCACTTGAGTAACACGAAGAGAGACATTTTGGCTGGCTACAACAATGGCATGGGAGCGATGCTCGCACTGCCTTGTTGTGCCGCCCGTCCACCTCACCTGGAGTCGAACTTGGTGGCGTCTGGAAAGGTGCCGTGGTGGTATCGTGCAAAGTCTCCGACTGCGACCTTGAGGGGACAGACATCAGGCATGTAGCAGCGCTCCACATGCATGTGTTCCGGAACGGCGCTCCACGTGCACGTGGTCTAGAGCAGCTCAAAACTGTCTTTCATCGTTAAAAGGTACAAATATCAGAGAAATGTCAAGGGCAATAGATTCCGCTTTAAATAGAAACCTACTTTCAGTGCTTTAAATGGGAAAAAATAAGTGCAGGTACTCATTAAGCATGGGCGGAAAATCCGTTACGCTCGCGGATTTTGCGGATTTTTGGTAAATTCGCAATCCGCGAACGCTCGCGAATTTACTGAAAATCCGCGAATGCGCAAGCAGCAGATTTTTTTTCTTGGTGAAACAATTTTGCGGCGTGCGGTGTAAGTTCGCAATTGCGAACATGTAGGTGCGGCGGGCAGCAACAATCTCGCACTCGCGAAATTACAAAAATTGCAATTCTGCACAAGAAATCTACTAGCAAGCAGCATAGACCTTCTGAAAATGATGATTTTTATCAGAATAACTCCTCAGGTTGACATTTGCCTGCACTTTTTTGGATTTGAGGCCTTTTGATTTTCTTTGGATAACTTTTGGATTAGAAATCAACTTTCTCATTGGTGGGGCATTACAGTTGCTGTAATGCTGTTCTGCAGAAAAACGAGTTTTGCAAAAGTGAAAGCAGGTTCAAAAGTTCAAACTCATCATTAGCAACCGTTCCCCGTAGTGCTTCCTGACAAGGGCCCCTCCAGAGTTCAGTTGCTAGTTGCAACAGTTGTATGACCCTGCTCTGACCCTCACAGCAGGCTCATAGAATAGCTACAAGTAGGCCACAAAGGTCCTGGAAAAAAATTGCACTGCAACAGAAAGCAAATTACAGATAAGGAAGCAGGTGCCAGACTGGAATTTTAAAACAGTGACACATTAATAAATCAACCCCAAATTAATTCATGTCAGTTGAAGCAGGCAGGTGTGCTTGCTTTCTCCCCCCATAATCTACAGTGATGATGAATCAGAGGGTGGCATTGATGTACCAGAGGGTGGCATGGGTGAAACAGAGGGTGGCAGGGGTGAAACAGAGGGTGCTGGGAACCTGTGATGATGAACCAGACGTAGAAACAACATAATCGTGACCGTTGCGAGCCGACATGTAAGTTCGCAATTGCGAACTGGTACAAAACCCTCGCGAACTGTCAGAAATCCTTGCGAACTGGCAGAAATCCTTGCAAACACAAAAATAAAAATCCGCAAATTCGCGAGAATTCGCGGATTTTGCAGATTGCGAGTTCGCAAATTCGCAAAATTCGCGAACGCCAGATTCGCAATCTTCGCCCATGCTTAGTACTCATTAAATTGAGCTAGGGGCGTGGCTAGTGGGCGCGAATAGAGGCAGAGCGAGACATGATGATACAAAAACACATCTATTGAGTTTTCTGTTTGCCCTTGCATTTCCTGGATGGTGGTTTCAAACTTTCCATATGTGCAGATCAACAGCTAAAACCCTGAATGTGTCAATCCATCAACAGTACTTTTAGCACTTTCAGGCTAATAATCAAAGGGCTCTAGGGCGAGAGAGACTCGCAATACAGAAAAAAGCATGTGAGAAATTTATCAATCGAGACAAAATGTGTTAACTCATTACACAAAATGAAGGCCAAACGCCAAATGCTCATGTTTCCTTGTTTTGTGATATTTGCAGCTTCTTAATATATTAATACTAATGTTCCTACTTGCTTTCATTTGGCGCAATCCTTATATATTCAAGATGCACACACAAACAAGCATTTCTCGCATTTCTTTTTAAATACCTCCTGATTCGGTTCAGCTCAAATATACACTATCTGTTTCACATCTCAAACATCCTGATCCCTCCCACACTCACCTCTCTCCAATTTGTAGCTAATTCTGTCCCACTCTCTTCCCCTTTTTGTGTCCTATCATTCTCTCTACCATCACTCTTTCTATTTCTAATCTGCTGTCTCCGCGCCTCTCTACCTCTTTTTGTAACCTGTCTGTATCTCTTACATATCTCTATCTGCACTTACCCCTTCGGCCTCTCTGTATTTCTGTACTTTAAACTCTCTGCTCCTTCCCCCTCACTCTTCACCTTCACTCACCCCCATTTTCCATCCTCTCCCCTTGGCAGAAAGTCCCATGGCCGGAGAGCTTGCAGTGGCAGACAGTGAGCACTACAAGGTCCCGAGCATATGCAGATTCCTGCAGCAGGGTTGAGGTCAGGGGAAGAACATTACTGGCCTCCAAAGGAAAAGTCAGTTGACATCCTCCCACCTCACCTGGGCACCAGGGAGCCCACCACCTCACCCTGGCCATCATGGACTCAATGTCTCAGCAGGCGGGTGGGGTGGGCTGGGGGAGGATTTGCATGGGCAATTGAGCGAGGAGAAAGACAATCAGACTCCACTGGCAAGCCAATGGATGAAAATGGCCCTTTGTACCCGTGTTGCTCCATGGCAAACACTAACAAGACAACCCAGCATGCCGCCTCCAATTGGCTGTTCAGGCCCCATCAGGTAGCTTACCAGTTGCCACAACTGAATAATACAGACTGACGGCAACGGCCAACATACTGCCAAAAAATCTTCACTCCGCTGGCCCTCTGGCACCAGTCCACCTTACCATTCAGAACCTGAGTACCGAGTAGGCTACTTCCATCCTCCAACTTCACTGGGGGCCTCCAAATTCTTTGTGGGCATGGTTCGACGCGTGTGTACCTTGAATATATGATGTTACATTGCGGTCTTCACACCGTGATATGTTTAAAACACAGGCATTACAACGCAAGTCGTTACAACGAATCGCGCTGGAGGACCCTGTAACTTAGGAATAGTATGATTTACTGATCCAACTCCAGCTTACAAAACAGTAGGAAAGGTGTTGGAATAGTAAATCATACTATTCCTTAGTGTATAGCACCCTCCACCATCAATCCATCTTTCTGTCCCCGAGGTTTTCTGCTCCCTTCTTCCACACCACCACACCTCTGATCATTTTATGAACCACTCAGGCGCTGCTGTCCCAGCTTCTCCCCCAGCACTGTCCTTCCCACTCCGGCTTGCTTTCCCCTCAGCCCCACTCCTCTGCATCAGGCCATGTCATGCAGCACCGGGTGCTGGAGAGGCCCTCTCTCCTTGCATTCTTTTCTCCCCATCTGCGCCCACATTCCAACTGCACTTGCTGTCACCTTCCACCTCTATTTTCTTCTCTTGCAGCCGTCTTCATGGTTCTTCCTATCGGGTGACTACTATGCTCCTCCAGTGTATTTCTTCTGCCCCCCGTTCTTTCTTCCAGCACATACTTTTTCTGCCCGTATATTCCACTCCTGCACCATCCTCCATTTATTTTATTGCACCCCTTCTCTCTCTCTTTCCTTTTTCTAGAATAACTTTAAGGCCGCATTTTTTAGTTTCTAAAGGGGTCATTATGATGGTGGGCGGATGTGGTGATCCACCCGCCATCATAACATGATTTATCCCCGCCATATTTTCACGGGAGGGGTGTTGCGGCAAACGGAAAAGTCTGTTTGCCGCTTTTCTACCAGTCGGCAATTGTTACGATTGCCGGCCGGCTGGGACCTGGGGCATAACATGGTGGGGGTTTCTTCCAGGCACCGCCAACCATATTATGTTGATGGGTTGACAAGGCCTTTCTATGGTGGCGATGCCGCCATGTAAATGCTGGCGGGAATTTCTTTGGGGGTCGTTGTGGGGCCCAGGCGGGGTGGGGGCGTGAGGGGCTGCACTTGGGTGGTACCTATAGTACCCCCCCTTCATTGCCATGCAAAAGGTGGTAGGCACTGCGTTGAGTTCTCAACGTAAAAAAAAGTCATTAAATCTTACATAAACGTTCTGGAATACCTTAATACAAAACATAGTCCTTAAATCTTACAAGTATTCCCATATTCTACTGACATTCCTATGCTCTAAAGAATATTTTTCCTTATTGATCAAAAGATCACCATACACATCGGTTTCACTACATGTTACGCCTTCCACAATCAACGCATGATTATTAAGCACACACCCCACCAATCATTTCAGGAACATCTCAGAAGCACATTGCTACTGCCCACCACTCCTTGACATCTCACCCTTTACTTAAACAAACATGGCCCAAAATTCCATACCGTTCCAGCATCCACGCGTACAGCATTTCTGAAAACCTAAAATAACTTTCCCTGGATCAGACCAGTTTATTAATCCATCACGGACCTTCTTGCCTTTCTTGAGGAGTACACAATCACCCGCCATTACAGAGTGTTTGCTATAGATCCTGCTTGTGTGCTCCATAGCACATTTCGTTTTCCCTTTATAATTCTTCACAGTGTCCCTTAACTTGTGGAAATCAACCTCAGACTCACTTCCATTCTTATTCTTTAACCACCATGGCAGAAGCTTACACCTGGTTTACGTCCTCTTAGCAACTCAACTCATTAATTCACAGAATCAGGTGCACTTCTATATGCGAGCCAACATAGCTTGCAACATTTTCTGTTCCAAGTGACACAGTTTGGTCCTCATCTTGGTTGTGCATCAAGTTGCCTTTCAATGTCCTCCGGTCTCTTATCCCTGAATTCCAGTTGCTTATGTGTGGACTCAAGTTCAGATCTCCGAAACTTGATTACATTGTGCATCTCCTTTGCTTTCATGTTGAATGCTCCTACCTTGTAGCCTACTGAAGATTAATCATCTCTTTCATGACAGTTTCCTGTGTAATGTTCTGCATATTGTGAGGTTGATGCTTGGTGCCTTGTCTATTGCCTAAGAGTACCTCTGTGAAGAGCAGCTAACTGGAAGTTTTAAAAAACAACTTGGATATGTGTGTAGAACTAATACCATTTTGTCCGAGTTCTGCTTGAAGGTAACTCACAGTCAAAGTTGCAAAGTTTATTGACAGATCAAAAAACATATTTTCATCATCAAAAGATAGAAAGCCAGTGTTGTAAATGGCCCTTTCCAGGGGGCTTTCCCTCGACTTTTTGTTTTTCTACTTCCCAGTTTTCCACTGATAAGGATGGTAGCCTTTGGACTTGAGCGCATTTGGCACAGCCGTGCAGTGTCAAAGCTTGTCATATACATACTGGGGACTGGTGTATATATGGTTGGCTGATTCTAGTTATCTCTAAGTCCCTTGGCTTGGGGTAAGACCTACACCAAGACATGTATCTTGAATGCGTCTCTCTGGGCGTGCCGCCCCGGGTTGTGCCATCCAAGGAGGTAGCTCATCGATTTTGCCACAGATGTGCCCTGGTGGGGCCTGTGTGCACAAGTTATTGTTACTCAGTTTGCCATTTAAAAAGCTACATGCCAAGGTTCTGCATGTCTCCTGCCATATCGGAGTTCTTCCTGGTGACAGGGTGCTGTGTTCGGAAGAGCTTGGGCAGGTGTTTGCATATGGTGCCTGCAAGAGTCGTGACTGACACCAGATGGTGTGTTCGGTACGATGGGCCCTGATTCTTGCATTGGATCAGCATGAGGGGAGGTAGAGAAAGGCTATTAAGTATTACTTCCCACAGGCAGAATGGTAAAAGTATAGTATTTGGTATCAATGAGCTTGTATGGTGAATCCTCTCCAGTGGTGGGAGTGGGTTCGACATTACGGTAAGGGAAATACCATTTTGGAAAAATGGGTATTTTGATGCTGATGGCTCTGTGTGCTTATAGGTCTGTCTTCTTGTTGGAAATCAGGACCTGTTTGCAATGCTCCCCCACTTTTTTGTCCCATTTGAGACCCCCTGGATGTTGTTTTTTAGACTCTGCTCTGGGCAGGGCCATTGCTATGTTGAAAACACCCACTGTTATGTTGAACACACTGAGAAAACACACACATGCATTAGGGTACACTATGTGTTAGGGTAAACCTATTATTGGCATGACCTGAGCTAAAAGTCCCATGTAGAGTATTGGGCAGGGGGATTAAAACTACCTTTAAGTCAATAGTGAATAATAGGGCATGACAGTTTAGAGGCTATCAGCATGTGTTGCCCTTGCATGTGTGCAATGCTGAGAGCCTGAGGTTCTTTTAAAGGCAGCCCGGTGTTGCAGCATTGATTTGAAATGTAAATTGTGCCCAATCTCGACTTTGTGATAAACTACAATAATTTGTCATTTTAGGTACCCCCATGGTTTCCCCTAGGTGTCAATCAAAAACAGGGGGAGAAGAAGAATTGGGCTAGGGTCACCCTCTTATGTGTTCAAAGTGTAGCAAAAAGGATCCGTGGATGACGGATCAAAAGAACCTAGCCAAGGACATACGAGTGGTTCACCAATTGGGTGGAAACCAACCTCTGTTAGCCGAAAAGAAACATTTCTTTTCTTAAGTCCCCTCACTCAACCAGGGTTGCCCCTAGGTGACATGCTTCATCATTGGGGCTATCTCAAGCATCTACAGCTTGGGGCGTGCTGCGACTTGCTGAGTTACATAGGAGCACTTATTTTGTGAGGATATGTGTAGTGCAGTGTAGGGGGAGTGGTGTAAGTGATATTTAAAAATTAACCTAACTAGTGAGCCAAGTTTTTATTCCTGCTCCCAGTTGCCAAGGATAAAAAGGGGTTAATAAAAGGGAAAAGTAACTGTTATGTAATTATAGTCCCTAGTATTATGTCGACATGTTTCGAGATATCCCCTAAACCTCTTCTTCAGGACAACAAAGGGACCAGCCCCTTGTGTACCACTCTGTGTAGGACATATAGTTAAGTGAAAATAAAGATAATGAATGCACACCTATTGAGTGAGCATTTTGAAAAAATACATATGGTTGATTCTGAACATGTAGGCCTGCCGCCCGGGTTGTGCCATCCAAGGAGGTAGCTCATCGATTTTGCCACAGATGGGCCCTGGTGGGGCCTGTGTGCACTGGTTATTGTTACTCAGTCATGGAGAAGGAAAAGCAAAATGCAAGTTAATATATACTCCCCTGGGTATCCCAGGTGTGAGGGGGTCATGTCATTATATGAGCAGGGCCCTTAAAAAATATGTTTTATATGCCCCTTTGGATAGGGAAATTGCCATTTCACTTTCCCCATTGTAGTAAGGTGGCCCTCAAAATAGACTTTGGTGATAGGAGCACTGTGGAGTGAGGAGCTACACAATATTTGCACATTCAGGAACTCTAAAGTCTCCTCTTGATGTCCCAAGAGTTGTGTCCTGTGACTATATGCAGGGGCCTTATAAAATATGTTTGAAATGCCCTCATGATGGAGAAATTGTACATTGCAGTCTCTGCGTTGTAGATGCCTAGCCGCATAGAATAGTTCATGAATGTATAAATATTGCTAGGAATTAAATAATATGGCGTTCAAAAACGCAGAAGAATTGTATTAATGAATGCAACAATACGACATTGTTTAATGTATCCTAAAGTATACAGAAAAGACGTTATAAGACTTTCTTACCTGTAGGCCAAAATTCAGCCTTCCTGTCCTCTTCCCTGCCTGGTCAGAATCAACAGGATTTGCCAGGCTGCTTTGATGAAATGATAAATGGCTCACTTAGGGAAAGGCTATCTTGTGGCGAGAGCTCTGCTACACAGGAATGCCAGAGCAGGGGGGAGGTTTTGTTAAGCATAGAGCTTCAAAGGGGGAATAGGACAGGCAGGGAATACCGGGCTCATCTACCTTCTGACCCAGCCAGGTGACAGGCTTAAATTAAGGCAGGAATCTGCAGACGGTAGGGGGAGGAGAGCTATGAAAATGACTCATACTGGAGGGTGACTTAACTAGTTCTTGCTCCTATGCTGAGATTTCAGCCATACTGAATTTTAGAGTAATAGTGCTTTCTGGGAAAGCATTTTGCCACTCTTCAGAGGAAGTGGTCATGCTTCGGGGTGCTGCCCTGCACCTCATTGGACAGGAGTGCTTTCCTGATTTACCCCAGATAACACTGAATAAATATTTGAGAGGGGCAGAGTTTCTCTGATCTGCTGCTTGAAACTAAGAGAAAAAGGCTTGCCAAGCTAGAAACGTGATTTGCACCATCAGACCATGCAATCTGACTGACTGTGCCTGCAGCATTATCTGGAACTACAGCCCTTCGGTTATGCCTTGCTTCAAGAGGAATAAAGAGTTGACTCCCTGCAGGCTACTGGTTAACAGAGCTCACCTGGACCATCACCACTAAGAATCCCCTGCCTGAAGTGTGTCCAGTGGATTTGTAAGGGTTTTGTCTGGGTGCATTATGGGAATTCTTGTCCCAAACTTTCAAGGACCATCTTGGAGCTTCCGTACCCGTGGGTTGTAATTTTGACACTCGTGACCCTCAAGAGGAACTTCAGGAAGAGGTTCCAGAAGATTGGAGAAGTTCGGAGCAACTTTGGAAAAAAGTTCCAAAGGGGACCGACTCAACCGCGACAACCGGACACCTTCAACAGCGAGCCGGCCTGACCTGGCTTTTAATGTAGGCTAGATAACATGTGCTATGCTCTGTCTCAACTAAGTCTGCACTTCATACTAATAAAGGCCAACTAAATTAGCAAAAAAGGGTGGACGGTACTAATTCTCCATAAGGTCAGAACTACAGCCCCCTAAGGGTTCTCTGCCCCCACCTGTGTAGCATTCTTTAATAACTCCAGCATCTCATCAGCCTCATAGGGAGATCTGAGATTGTTCATCTTGTTATGAATCATAACTCAAAAAGGCTGGAAACCTCATCCTTACTGTCGCACCCAAGGCTCGGAATTTTTCCATCCTCTGCCCTAACTCCCACTGCCGGTCAAGGGTAGTCTTTGATAGATCCAAGCGGATTTAGAAAGAAAAGTCCGAACCTTTGAGAGTCTTATCTTTTAGGGCCTGTGTGTCTCCTGAGGCGGAAGCCGGGAGCTTAGTTGTTAGTTTTAAAAATTATTGTCACTATTGCCACTTGTGTATTTTAACCTTCAGAGCTCACCCTTACCGCATCTTGACGCTCATTGCATCTCCGTGCAGCGGATCTTAGTGCTGTTCACGGAAATCCACAACAACAAAGGCAGCCCCGCCATTACTTACGCGAAGCACGGCCACGCCCCTTTTCCCGAGGCCACGCCCTCTATAGTCGACTTCCGTGTCTCATAAAAATGTGCCATTTCTGGACGCGCAGCGGGCGCGCCGTTTGTGCGCCAAAGGCGCGCCTTAGGGAAGTCCGTCTGTGCCGAGACCGTGCCAAGGGCCAGAACCCCTGATCAACATCCTCAACAGGTTCCCCAAGTTTATCCCAAATCTACACTGATGGCACTGCGCACGATAAATACCTACTGCGCACAATATAATCCGCACACATGTTTGAATACCACAAAATTCACATGTCCCCATTGCAACGTTAAGCTACAGATAGCCAATGAAAAGGTTAAAACAAATGCTGCTACGGCAGCTAAGTCCACCGATGTCTCCGCTGCACTCATTAACGCACGATCCCTTGTAAAGCACCGGCAGGAAATACATGACTTCATCATGGATAACAACCTAGACTGCCTTTTTCTTACTGAGACATGGACGGATGAAGCATCCGATCCTGATATGGCAGTCGCAACCCCCCCAGCCGACAATGCCTATCGCTAAGATAGAGTAGGGCAGCGTGGAGGAGGACTAACCATCATCGCCCGCGACCACATAACGGTAAGAATATCACACATCCCCTCCACCTCCTGTGAAGCCCTCCTATTCGATCTTAAACTCACTTCGTCATTCCATTTTAAAGGCATCCTCCTATATCGACCCCCAGGCTCACGCACCAGCTTTCTAGCTAACCTAGGCACAATACTAGAAGCTCCGTCGTTGGAAGGCTCATTTACAGTAATGGGCGATTTGAACTTCCATCTTGAGAACGCATCTGACAAGGACACCCGTACCTTGATGTCAGATATGGACACCATGAGTCTCCGGCAACTGGTCACCACCCCTACCCATATAGCCGGCCATACCTTAGACGGCATGACGGCATCTTTTCTAACATGCAAGGCATAAACATAATAGACACCTTACCAATGCCATGGACCGACCATTTCGCCATTTTAATAAAAATATCAGTCAAATTAAATAGAATTAGACCTTACTCCGCATGGAAACCACAAGCCATCAAGGTATGGAACAACATTGATCAAGTGGAGCTAACGGCCTTACTTGAAAGAACCCAACCTGATCCATCCTCTGATCCTAACTCTGCCACACGACAATTTCAGGAGTGGCTAGGAACCGCCACTGACTCCCTAGCCCCAACTAAAAAACTCTCAAGAAACAGAACAACGCCATCAGCCCCGTGGTTCACAGAGGAACTACGTAATAAGAGACAATTCTGCAGAAACAGGGAGAGACACTGGTCTGCGCAGATCCTATAGCGCTGAAAGCAAGGCCAGTTATAAGGAAGCACTTGGACAGTATAAAACCCTCATTGTTGAGACAAAGAAAACCTACTTTACTGAACAGATCAACACTGCTAAAAGCTCAAGTAAAAAACTCTATGAGACAACTAAGGTCTTAGCGGGAAACGCACCGGACTTGAATCCGCCACAATCCCAAGTCTTTTGTGACTCACTGGCCAATTTCTTCTACACCAAGGTGAATGATATATACCAAGCGTTCTCCACGAAAACAGTCATCAACTCACCCATGCCCGACAATGGGATTCAAAATACCGAACTATCTCAGTTCATAAACCTTGGAGAAACACAAATTAAGGAAATAACGGCCACTATTAAATCAGGCTCAGCATTAGACCCCTGTCCTCTCAAAGTAATTCGTCCGATCATGAACTACCTAGCCCCGACATTGTCTCAGTCTGCAATACAATGTTCAGAACAGGGATATACCCGGACTCCCTAAAGAACACTTTGACCAAACCCCTACTTAAGAAAGCCAATCTGGACAAGGACCAACTAAAAAACTACCGCCCCATAGCCAGTCTACCTTTTCTAGCGAAGGTAGCGGAAAAGGCTATGAACATACAACTCTCAGAGTTCATAGAGAAACACCAATTATTGGACAACACCCAATTTGGCTTCCGCAAGTACCATGGAACCGAGACTGTCTTAATAAAAGCAACAGAGGACATAAGAGTGATCCGGGACCAGGGAGGTACAGCAATACTGGTATTGCTCGATCTGTCTGCAGCTTTCGACACGGTCGACCACAAAATCTTGGTCGACCGTGCCGAAAACTTGGGCATCCGCCACATGGCTAAAAATCTGCTTTCCTCCTTCCTGGCGGGGAGATCACAGGTGGTCACACTGGGGCCCTTTCAATCAGACAAGCTCTCACTACCGTGTGGGGTACCCCAAGGCTCATCCCTCAGTCCGACACTATTCAATATCTATGTGTCGGACCTGGCCTCGGTCATCAAAGCACATGGGATGAGCCTTACCTCATACGCAGATGATACGCAGCTTGTGTTGGCCATCAACGGGAATGGAGAAAAGGTAGCAGAAAACTTCCAAGAGGGCATGCGGGCGATCGGAGATGGATGGCCTCCAATTGCCTAAAACTAAACTCTGAAAAAACTGAGGTCGTCATATTTGGACATCTTTCTCCCGGATGGTCAACTACCTGGTGGCCCCCTACGCACGGAACCCCACCTAAACCTGTCCCCACCGTCAGAAATCTAGGGGTGATCTTTGACGATAAACTAAACTGTGTTGGAGCTGCATCAGAGGGAACTGTAGTATTTTGAGCCTGGTTAATTTGACTAAATATGCAATCTTGCCCCTGCTCTTGTACCTGTGGGGGACAGGCCACCTCAGCCAGCTCGGCAGCCACGACCACCGTGGCCACCTCTGCCATCTGGGAACTGCTCACTGCTTTGTCCAATGTATCCGTTGGGAGAAACGCGCTGCTGTATTCTTGAACAACGTGACTACTGTGCTGAAGTTCAACAGGTTTTTGTATATTTAGAACCTGGGGCAGCACCTCAAAATATGAACGCAGAGAGGGAGTGATGCGAGGAGGTTTGGGGACACCTATCCTTTTCTTGGCAGCTGTTCTAGTCAACCTGATTGATGTTGCAGCGCCCGTCTTCTGTTGAGGCGTCTGAGCCACTTTACTTGCAATTTCTGCACCAGCTCATGGAACTTCTGGGGGCCCCCTCCGGGTTTCACAGCCACTTTCACCTTCCAACAGCAAAAGCTGAGAGCACTGACTGCCCTGATTGCCCTGATTGCACTTATCCCCTCTGCCCCTGCCACGCTTAGACTTATTTTTGACAGCTTTGCCCCCCTTTTGCTTGCACTAGACCCCTTAGCCTTGAATCCAGAGACTTCAGGCCATACAGTCTCCCGCGCTTCGTTGCTCTCAGAAGCTCCAACCTCACCGGATATGGCAGACTTCCCTGCAAACTCTCCTTCTCCTGCTCCTACCGCCAGATCCACTAGGGGTGCTGACGGGTCCAAGCCCACTGCAGCAGCCGGTACAGCTGCTGCTACCGCTGTCGAATAGAAGGCACCTCCTCCCACCGCCTTCTCTCGGACCTTGCTGCCGGCCTCAAAGCCTCCTATGCCCCCCCCGAAGAGGGAAAAGGCCGCTAGCCGCTGCCCTGCGGCCACGCCTTAACTCCACGGCTGCTGCTTTCCACTGCTGCGGAAGGGGAGGCACTGAAGGAACGCGGGAGAGAGAGCCTGATCCGGAGCTCCTACGCACATCCGCTTCTTCGAAAACAGCCAGCAAGGTAGGGAAACTTAATCGCCGCCTGTACAGGTATTTGTACAGGGATTTGAAACGCTCCGATGTCCGAATAGCACCACTATCCCGAAAAACTCACCCACTCTACGCTACATTGAACGGGGGGAGAGAGGGTAGAGAGCACTAGCTAGGACATGCTCTGCCGCTCAGCATGCGGGCGCCATGTTTTCCCATGTGAGGCGGGGGAAGGCAGCAGGCCCGGATGGGCTACCAGGGGAACTATACAGGGCCCTAAGCGGGGAGATTGCCCCGGTCCTGGCTTCTGTCTTTAATGGCATTCTCCTGGGTGGCTCGGATCCTCCTAAATCTTGGAACGATGCCACGGTGGTGTTAATACCTAAACCAGGGAAAGATGTGAAAGAATGTGGGTCATATCGTCCGATATCGCTCCTTAGTAGCGACTACAAAATCTTTGCTGCTATTATGGCGGCTAGGCTAGGGGGGTGGCAAGCTCAATTATACACGATGATCAAAAGGGCTTTATTAAAGGTAGACACTTAGCAGACCTCACGCAAGATCTAGTTGGGGTAATTGATATCGCTACCACCTTCTCTCTTCCTTTTGCTGCCTTTACGCTTGATGCTACGAAGGCCTTTGATAGGGTCAACTGGGCTTTGTTGGCCGCAGTTATGAGGAAATATAATCTACCTGTAAATTTTTGCCGCATGGTATCTCTCATATATAAAGCTCAGACGGCCAGGCTTTCTGTAAATAATTTCCTGACAGAGCCTTTTAGCATTTCAAGAGGTACTAGGCAGGGCTGACCACTTTCGCCCCTCCTCTTTAATCTCTACATCGAGCCTTTTGCTCAGATTCTTAGAGAGGAGGCTAACATTACATCTTTTTGCTTTGGAGGTTGGGATAAGCGGGTAGCTTTATATGCGGACGATATCCTCATAATGACATCTAACTTAGACGAGGTTCTCCCCACAGTAATTAAGAGGGCAGAGGAGTTTGGTAAGATTTCCGGATATGAGATAAACTCTGACAAAACGGAAATCATGACCTGGAATACCACCAGCTCTCTTGTAGAGACCGTGTCCTCCAAATGAGTGTCGGAAAAAGCTTAAGGCATGGAACCACCTCCCTTTATCCATCTTTGGGACGACAAACTTAATTAAAATGTCAATCCTGCTATAATACACCTTTCTGTTTAATTCTATTCCGATGGCCTTTGATAGTAAACAAATAGCTAAATGGCAACAAGATATCAATTCTTTTATTTGAAGGTATGGAGCCACACGATTGGCTTGGAAAAGGTTGAGGAGGAGGAGGCAAAAAGGAGGGCTAACGCTACCAGACCTACAGTACTACGCCTGGGCGTTTGAATTATCCTACTCTAGAATGCTTCTAAAGATACCACTAGATAACGCTAGGGGAAGGATGTTTCGAGCAATGCTAGAGGGCACCTGCCGGCTTTCTTTTCAAGTTTGGAGATCAAAAATTCTTCAAAAAAGTAAAACGAAAAACTCTCCATTCACTGGCTAGAAGCTGGTCTACAATTAGAAAAAAAACTGGGGCTGAGCTATTTTTCTAATACAGCACCCTTGTGGGACTCGCCTGGTACTCCATCGTGCCTTAAGGACAGTTTGGCGGGTCCTATAAGGGATGCTGGAATTCTGTCCTGGGGAGAGTTGGTGGCAGGCGGTTCAATGTTACCCTGGGAGGAGTTGCGGGAGAGAGTTGGGCCGTGCCTCTCTAGAATTAAGCATTTATAACTGACTAGTTGGGCTCCGGCACTACTTAGGAAGAGGGCCCCCCTGGGTAAATACAGCAACCTGGAAAATCTACTGGTTACAAGGCCAGGGGGGCAAGGAGGTCTCATGTTGGTACTGGGCGATCCTAGAAGAAATAGATGGCGACTTTAAACTCCCTGAGAAGCTATGGGGAGAAGAGATGGGAGATCAGGGGGATCAGAACTGGCAGAATGTATTTACTATGATATATAAGCTTGTGAAACCAGCATGGCTGAGACGAAACCACCTGTTCGCGCTACATCGAGCATACCTCTCCCCCCAGAGGCTAGCCAAATATCAGCATGGGAAAAAATGCAACAAACGTGATCTACTTTAGGCCTCGGACGTGCACATGTTTAAAGATTGCCCTGCCATTAGTCACTTCTGGGAGAACGTGTTGGATGCCGTGTCTTCTATGCTTAAAACCACACTGCATATCTCTTCCATTGATTATCTTTGGAGTAGACGAAAACATCACTGGGCATGCCAGATCCTTTTTGTTCTATACAATCCTCCTGGCTAGGAGGCAGATTTGCCGGTTCTGGGTGGATGCAGCCCCTCCAACATACGCGGTTTGGCTGACGTCAGTATATGAAGTTCCTAGGGTGGATTTGGCCAGACCCTGCAGCAGGAAATGGATTGCTTTTTGGGACTTTCTTGTAAATTGGAAATAGGATTCCCAGTTTTTTTTTGTTTTTTTTTCCCCAGGCCCTATGATTATGCCTTTTTCCTGCTCCATGGACCTTTGATAGGGCCTTCCCAGGTATAATTTTGTACCAACAGGCATTAAAACGCCTAGATGGAGTTCTTTCAGGTCTCCCTTATTGTGCATTGGTCTCCTTCTTCCGCCAACTAAGCCTTTATGCGCCTGTGTCTGTGCCATGCTAAGAGATCTGGGGGCTGGACTCAGTGGCATACAGCTGTGGTCGGTGGTTACCTGCACTAGGGTATCGGCAAATGAGGACAAAAAAAAAAATTGTTTGTTCATTTAGTGTCATTTTAAAGATACACATTTTTTTATTGTTATAAATCGGTGTGGGATTTTAATTGTGAGTTGTTTCTTAACTATTGACTGAATTGCTGTTATTAAATGCTTTACATACTTGTCTCCTAAGTCCTGCTGGCTGCCAACAGCTACCAAGGGTTGAGCTAGGGAATACTTTATTGAGACTCATACTGAGCCCTAAACCATGTTAGTGGCCTTATTGCAAATGGTAAATGCATATTTATTACTAGTAATAATCCACTTACCAACACTCCTAATTCACAACTGGGTGCTAGGGGGACAGCTACATCTGTGCATTCATAACAGAAGCCCATAAGTTTGGTACTCAAGGGAAACTGCTGACCTCTGACTCTGACTGTCCTTTCTGGGACAGTTATGTGGGGGTGAAATTGGTACATGCATTCCATGGGGGCAGGGTCTTCGCACTACTAAAGAATGTGATCAGACAGAAGAAAATTGGGAACAGGCATGTGCATGTCAAAGGTGGTCTTTTGAACTTATCATATCTTCAAAGGCAATAGTGGGTATATCTACTGGGGCTTTGGCCTCCACAGCAGAGACACTTTTAAGGTTAGAACCATACTACGCAGGTTCAAAACTGGGACATTGACACAAGGAATCCTTTGGGTAGGAGGGACTGCAACTGGACTATCCGCTGACTTGTGATGGCTTGAGGCTTGTCGTGCTCCAGGAAGGGGACTATCACATGGTGAATTTTGCCTGGACATTGCTGGCAACTGTGATGACCTTGGTCTCGAAGGACTCTCCAAGGGCCGATGAGCTGCCCTCCTTGCCAATCAGATTCCAGTGACACAAAGGATCCCACTGTGTCCACAAGTTTGTAAGGGCCACCCTGGGTGCCGCGGAGAGTGGTGGACCTGATCGTGGTTGGGACAAGGACCATCCTGACATACACCATCATCTCGCTGTGCAAAAGCTGTGTGCAGCAGCCATTTGAGAAGCCGGGACGTGAGGAGTTCAAGGAAGCTTGCTTCATAGGCTTAGTCATTTTAAAGTTAATTAAAAGCTCAGAATGTGGTAGTTAATGAATAATTGAATGATTCGTACTAGGCGGACACTAGGCACTACAGCACTTTTTTACTGTGATTTCCTCTGTACTGTAGGGTTATTTGCTGCTTAATGTCACTTTATGATATAGGGCACTGTCTAATCAAATTGAAAGCACTCTAGTCAGATCTCAGGACAAATCGTTATTGAATCGTATGCAGCCGATATTGCTAGTATAACAAAGAAGCAAGACACTATTATACTTTACTAGCTCTGGGTTATGTACTGGCACAACCACACTTATAGAGGCATAAAGGCTCTGCTCATGTTATTTTTACTTGTATTGTTTGGGAAACTATCTTTTAATATTTGTGATTATTAAGCGGTGATTCCTGCTTCATATGTGTTGCAATGATTTTTATTAATCAAGTAAATAAACGATTGTTGCAGGTTTAAGACAAGCCAATTTGCATATTAATAGCACCACATGAAGTGAGATTAGGTGACTATTAACCCAATCATGCCATCACAGGAACTTACATCACATAGTTAATGACCTACACCAGAACTCAAGAAAAAGACTTTGGGACAAAATATAAATCCCATTATATCCTATGGGACTTATATTTCGGTGGATGGGGTATCCATCACCATTGTTATGGAGTAACCTGTCCTCCAAGATCTAAATCAGTTGAAACAGACAACTTTGCCTCGGAATAAGTTGTAGAGGCTAATCCAAATGAGATATGTTACTGTGCCTCATAGAAACATGTGAGTTAGGGCAGTTCCTAGATATTATTTATTATTTAACCATACAAGGTCTTTGGTTTGCTTTTGCCTTTTTGGAGTACCCTTTGTGATGTGTATCTTAGGGCCACCCACTGTGACCATTTCCAATTTTCTCATTACCATCATGCCCCTCTTGGGATCCAGATTCAGCGACCCTCACTTAAGTATTGAAATACAATTGTTATCTGCATGTGCCTTTAAGAGCAGTGGGGGAGAAAAAAGGCGTGAAAAGAAAGAAGATGGACATAAGAAATAGGTGGAAAGAAAGACCAATTGTGATGAGGAAGGAGAGGAAAGAAGGGGTGAGTGGAAAGGAGGCAGGGAGTGAAGGTGCAGGAATGAAAGTTTTTTAAAGGAATACTAAGGTTGCAAGAATAATAGAAAGGAAAGTAGAGAGTGGAAGAGGAGGGATGGAGAGAAGAGACAGAAGGTAAGGTTGTAAAGGGAGAGGATGGATGAAAGGTAAACATGATGATCCACAGAGACATAACTCAATAGCTGCTGCTGAGGTAGCTCTAACTTGTTCATTCCCTGTGAAAGTGGAATATTTGGATCTGAGCTGTACAGAACGGTAATTACTGCCTCAACCAGTGCGAATGGCAAGTAGACAACCCTGCACTGGTAGAAAAGGATAGGGGTTCGTCGAATGTGCCTTGCCTAATTAATATTCTACCAACAGTTTGCTTTGTGTTTCCCCCGCATATGTTGCATCAAAAATTGCATTCCCATTTGCAATGCGGTTGATGTGCAAATTGATCACCCTTGGCTTGGGAAGGGGGTTAGTACATCTTGGCCCTTTATTACTTGCTTTTGTATTGCTTTGCCTTTCGTTCCCTTCTTTGTTGACTCTGCCCTTCTCTTTCTTCATATTTTAGGCCCTACAATGAAAATGGTACGCCCATTTATCTTAAAAAAGTATGAAAGCATCATTGATGAGTTCTACAAAGTTGGAAGTCCCTTCCAACAACGAAACAGTGACCTGCACCCCAAAGAAGAGAAGACTTCAAACATAACCTGTGAGGACTTGTTGATCCCTGGGGGCTCAGAATTGTAAAATAGCATCTGTTGAAGGACATAACAGTGGTTCAATCGAACACCAAGCGAAGGGGCAGACACTGAACTTCTTTGGTGATACAGGAGTTGATAAAAATGTCTCTTGTTTCAGTCGATTGCCCTCAAGTCAATAATTCTATTAATCTTTTTACCCATCTATGTGGCTGCTACATAAACATCGAAATCAGTATGTTTGTGCTTGCATTCTGAGTATATGACTCTGCATTCTGTCATGGAATGTGTGCATGAATACCATTAGTTAGCATCTCTGCCAGGCTGGGCCTACATCTTCCTTCTTGTCCTTTATCCACTATTTATTTGTAGTGAAAATATTTATACATGGTTAGCTTCTATTTCTACTTTAGCCTGATACTGCATCAAATGCTTGGTCTGCTTTCCCTATCAGGGGTCTATATTTTCCTCAGGATAATAGCCTTGTAGGAATAAATTGGGTAGGTGTATTGACCGGGTTTTTGGTTCTATTTCTGAGTGATGGTGACTTTAGCTTGCTACCATCCTAGATCCCTATTCTTAGCTTGTTTTGGTCCTTTTCAGGCCTCTTTTCAGACCTAGGCATAAACTAGAGGATAGCCGCTTTATATGATGATAGATCCCTTATTTCTGACTCTAATCCATCTATTACCTATTGGCTTTGGCATAATTATGTGTCCTTTCATCATTCTCAGGCCTGAAGACCTACAGTAGAGGGTGGATCCTGTAGTTCTGACTTTATATTACCTATTGGTAGGGTTTGTGTATGTACTTTGATAGAGCTATGTGTCTATTTCATCCTTTTCGGGCCTACAAGGCCCAGAACCAGAGAGACTCCATTTTGCTTTCTGACGCTGCAGATTGAGATGCTTGTAGGTCAAAGTGTGATGTTTTAGTTATGAGGTGTTGTTCGCTCTTTGCAAACTAGAGAGAACCGGCCGGAGCTGAATCTTATCAAGAAATGTCCCTGGGGCTCAAGTCTCTAGACGAAACAAGCAGCTGATCACGGTGAGAGCGTCTGGAGCAGGGAGCCTGGTACATGGATTTGGTGGGAGGAGGCTACTGGCTGGAACTTTCCACTAGGGGAGAGCATTCCATATTAGTGAAATGCAGAAGAGGCAGAGAGTTCAGTTGGTTTTTGGAGTTGTCAGAAGCAGTTGTGTTCAGATGGATCTTGGAGCAGTCAGATGGATCTTGGAGCGGTCAGATAAATTTTGGAATGGTAGAAGGCAGTTGGTCTTTGGAGCTGAAGAGAGCAGTCATAGATGATCCTTGGAGTTGGAACTGTCAGCTGGAGCTGCCAGTTTGTCAGAATGTATTGAAGCAGTTGCCAGTCAGATGGAAGAGTTGGAGCTGCCAGTTGGAGCTTTTGGAGCAGTTGAGCCAGTGGTGTGAAGCCGTGGTGACAGAGGGAGAGAGCCCTGATTCCACCAGAGAGAGAGAAACATTCCTTTCTTATAGGGTGAGGTATTCTAAACTAGTTTGCTTTACACTTAATCATTCACTTTCCTTTATTTCCTAGGCTATATTCCCTACTGTATTGTTGCACTGATTAATCCCTTTTCTTTCAGCGGTGTGCAGTCTGTTATAATCCATTTCCCTTTTTAGCTATCTACAGTTACTGTCAGCTGTATGTGGATGTGTTAGTAATAAAGCTTTCCATTGTAATAAAGAGACCCCACAGATCTATGTATTCCTTAGATGTGTCTATTCCCCCTTTACTTTTCAGGCTATGTCTAGATTGCTAGTTATTGTGATGTTATAATTTGCTATTGTGTAATAAAGGGACCCCAGTTCTTAGTAAATAGCTGTGCAGGTGTTATTTCTTCATGACTAACCTTTCTTCTAGCCAGATGCTGTTATGTGGACGGATGTGTTTCCGGTCCAGGTAAGTGGTAACTGAGCAAGGGAGCAGGGAGTGCCTAAATCAGAGAATAGCGAGAATCAAGAGGGAGAGAGAGGACCAGAAAGCTAGTCCAGATCCCCGGTTTATATGTATGGATATCAAAAGGAGACTAGCTCTAGATTGGGTTAATCTAACATTAATATTATAGATTACTATTAGTTACATAGCGACTCAGTATTGTTTTGCCAAGTGGCAGTGGCACCTGTTGGGTGTCTTTAGAAAGCCACTTGGCAAAACAATACTGAGTCGCTATGTAACTAACAGTAATCTATAATATTAATGTTAGATTAACCCAATCTAGAGCTAGTCTCCTTTTGATATCCATAAATCAGAGAATAACCTTTGCATATCGTGATTTGGCCATTCTTGTGTGAGGGGATTGAACTGTCTATCTACCACATAAAATATAATATTACATCCCCAGTAGATATTAGACTTTTATAGAAACTTCCCAACAGAGAGAGAGAGAGAGAGAGTTGAAGGTATCAATAGGACAGTGATCGCCGTTGTGTAGCGGCGTTAGTGAGAGAGCACCGGAGGGATACGGTGTGTATCGTCACCTGATTGTGGCGGCAGCGTGAGCACCGGAAGGATACGGTCTGTATACCCACATGATTGTGGCTTGTGAGAGCACCGGGAGGATACGGTGTGTATACCCACAGGATTGTGGCTTGCGTGAGCACTGATTGAGGTCAGTGTGTAATGGTAGATGCATTAGAACTGCTCTCCACCATGAGGAAGAGAGTAGCATAGTCTGGGCCAGATTGCCGTGAGACTATAAGGTGAGATCATAGGATGTGACATGGAATTCCTTAGTAATTAGTGAGTATTCCTAGTAATTCTATAGATTTAGTGGTGTTTTTGATGATATGAGCTTGAATATTGCTAATTCCCTATCCCCAGGAAGGTACCTAGGTACTGTGGTAAGTAGGCTCTGGGGAGGGAGATGGTTATGTTTCGGCTGGATTGGTGGTGTCTTGATGAGCTGGTGATATCTGGTCTGAAAATCCAGTCGTTACAGTAGGTTAAATATTTTTTTGGGGGGGGTTATTGTTATGGACAGCATAAGGAATGGATTAAGTTGAGGTAAGTCGAAATATTGGGAAACTCTTATTTTGAGTGGGTTGAGTTTCAGGTGGTGTGGTGCTCTCCAGGCTACTTCCCAGTAATTCCAGTATCTATGAATGAACTTTTCAAGTAGGGCAAAGAGTCGGATGTGTGACCCTGGTAAGTGTAATCCTGGTATGCAGTTCAGCAGGTATGAGGGTGAGGGCAAATGGTTGTCTATGAACATTGAATTCAGTGTTGGAGGGACTAGAACTTTGTGGAGAACTAATTTGTTTTAGGATCAAAGCCCAAATTATGTCTGACTGTCAGCCTGGGCTGGATGGCAGTATCCTGAATGCTAACCCCTATCACAACAGACAGTGGCTCCAGTTAGTGCGCCAGTGTAGGAGGAGACTACCTATTGAGAGTGCTGAATCAATAGCACAGCCTAAAAACCCCAACAAACCCCTCTGTGCAAAATGTGTCCAGTCCCCCTTACCTTGGGCTCTTCACGTCCTCAAGTGTATGTCGTGATTTGACGGATGTATTATATGTTGTGTTTGTGGGGTACATGCTCTAAGAGTTGAAGAACAAGGTGGAGGATCCCTGACAAACGTCATAACAGATACGGGCAGCATGAGGCAAAAAAGAAGTTGTTAATGCTGAAAAAGATACATCAAAGTGGCCACGGCCATGAAAACGCCTGGCAGCTCTCCAGTGTCCAGCAACAGTAAAGCGTCCAATGCATGATTACTCATCAACTCCCACGAAGCTCTAGGTCTGAACCATTATAAAATGGGTAAGTAAAATGAAAGGTTAACACTAACAATGATGGTACATACCATGGACATTCCCTTTCCTCTACAAAAACACAAAAGGTACAATCAGTATAAAATGTATAAGTAATATTAAACCACCTAAGGAAATCATAGTTACTCCTTAATAGATTACATAATCTGTAAAGTTACTTGGAAATTTGATAAGATGGTGGCATTGAGAAACATTTCTCCTAGGTTTATTTTGCTCCTTTGGCACTGTGACACAAAATTTGAACAACGTGTGGTGGAAGAAGTCTGGCAGGAGGATCCAGCATCCTGTGTGTGATTCTCTGGAAATCACTTAATCTCCCAGTGCCTACAAAAAAAAACAATGTGTCCGTCTGTAATGCAGCTGCTGTTCTTGTAAAGCACTCTGATACCTTTGGGTCGAGTGTGCCCTATATAGAACTGAAAAATATATGTTTATATCTCTGAATTGGAACTCGCTTGATCATTTGAAATAGGGTGAATTCTTCACTCACTACACTTAGTATTGAACCAGCATCTTTTAACGAAATTGAATCAGATGGATTTCGATTCGATAATATGGATAGAAAATCTGTTGGTAAGATAGAATTTGAATGTAACACATTTCTTTTTTCAGAACCAACTTAACACCATCAACTGCTGTTTGTCACCTCCACTGTCACTGGCAACTAAATATGGAATATGGCAGGCCATTGTGAACAAGGTGAATGCAGTCGGAGTGCTGAAGAGGACAAGGGAAGAGGTCAAGAGGCGCTGGAATGATGAGAAGCACAAAACAAAGCAAAAACTTGCAAACAACCGGAAGGCAGCAATGCAGACTGAAGGTTGGAGCCCAGCGCCACAGGAGGAGCTGGACGAGATGGAGGAAATGGTGTCCACAGTTATCAGTGGGGAGATAGTGATAGGAGTTGGAGGACCAGGCACTGCTCAACATGACAGGATACAGCAACAGGGTGCGTAACGACCAGGGACTGGGGAACGGGGGAGATGGGCACAATGGCACACATGCACAAGTAAGAATAGCGCAGCTGCTTACCATGCCCCAGACCCCCCAACTCCCACCAAGAGACCAATCCACCCAAGTATTGAACATCTCAGCACTGTATAAGCACAGAAGTCAGAGTTGCAGGGGCGACTCACCCAAAATGCGGCACACACATCGCATGCAGAGCACATCAACATTGACAAGGACGTGGCACAATCCGCAGCACGTCCACAGCAGAACAGAGGACACAACTGATGCCGCTTGTGTGCCGAAACTGGCCAATCCTATATGGCATTGCAGGGAAATGTGAGTTGACAATGTACAAGTAAAAACACACATCTGTGATATTGTTGAAATGTCCACTGTCCCACATCATATAAGTAGCTCCCCACAAACAGTCACAATGTACACTGTCATTCAGTCTGAATGTAAACATGTACAATGCGTCAACATACATGTGAACACAATGTTAAACTGCATCTCTCCTTCACATTGCAGAGGCAAATTCAACACCTTCTGCAGAGCAGTCCCAACCTCTCTTCTATAATTACAAAGAGGACCACCACACCTTTGACTCCGACGCCCTCCAGCAGCTCGTGGAGAGCCTCCGCAGCCCACTGCCAGGAGCAGGGCAGCCCAACTGCTACAAGGAGAACCCAGCCCTTGCACAGAACACACAGCTGGCAGCACCAACCACCACAGCTGCCTCCCAGGACCCCCATGACGAAAAGAGGGCCCTCCAACTCCGTGTGTTGGGGTGCCAGGAGAAGCTGGCTGAACAGGTGCAGGTGGGGTTTAACTGCATGGCAGACAAACTAGACGCTGTACGTGGGTGTCTAAGTCCCATCAGGGACCACTCACAGTCCCTAACAGACACCCACAGTCCACTCCATGCCCTCCAATGACCCATGGTTGACATTGCCAGAGTCCGGACTCTGAGACAAGAGTGACTGTCTAGTCGGAGTGGCTCCAGCTAGCTCGCCAGGCAGTTGGAATTCATGCGGAGGCTCATGGAGAACATGGAGCGGACGCATGCAGAAAGGTCGACTGCCACGACTTCACAACCGCGAGAGGTAGCAGGGTCCCTCAATATCAAAAAGAGCCTCCTCATGGCATTGCTACCACAAGGCCTGGCGCTGATGCATGCTGCCCCTGGTGTCAGTGTCACACAGTGCGGCGGACATTCCACCTCCGGCACCTGAGGTGTCACTGCCACACAGTGCTGGAGACAGAATACCACCACCTACATGTGACGCACCAGAAACAGCAGAGGACAAAGATGCAAATACATCTGCCTCCGTGGTCAGAAGGACGCAGTAGCATTCATATTCACCATATGGCCTGTTTCAGCTTGTTTCTGCCCTCTGCATCATCCCCTTCCATTGTCCCCGATGCACTCTGCAACACTCACCTTGGACCTCGCCATGGACTGCCATATTCTGTTTGGTCACCAATGACACAGTTATCAGACTGCGGACTGAACTCCTCCTCTACTGATGTACTTGTCATTCCCTGAAGGACTCTGGCTGGCCCTCCATGGGCTAACAATGTAAAGTGGAGTTTGCATGGCCCTGTACTGCTCCAGCTGCAACACTCCACTGAATGTGCATTAAACATTCATTTTCACACCGAATTGTCATGTCTATGATCTTGCAAGTGTGGAGGTATGGATGCATGTAGGGTCAATGATTTCACCTTACGTCCATGTTGCTCATGTTGTGGGACTTGGGTCACAGGGTGACACATTGCTGATTGTGTGCCGGGTGGGGCCAACACTAGAACGGAGACACACGCACTAGTTACTTCCTTGTCCAGTCATGGACGGAACCACGGCCAGATCCCCAGGGTCATTGTTCACACCCTTCCACTGGACTGGAATATGCCAGGCCAGGCCAGCCCACTCCGCTTACGCTCACAGGGGGGGTCGACAACGCTACATGTCCCATGTCTTCCCTGTAGGTATATGCTGCTCACAGGTCTAGTTGTCAGCATGCCACGGCCACTCCCTCATTGCTGGTTTACACCCACACCACACCCATCCAGCACAGCCATCACAGGACATGTGACCCTGCCAATAAAAAGGGCCTGGCGCACGTGCTGGACGCCATTTTCAATCTGTAACTGGGTGTCTCCGTGTGCTTATCATTTCTGCCTGAAGGCCTAGGACCCAGGCACAGCACATTGCCCAGTGCCGGGGTGACAAGATGGCGTCCGCACCACAAGACTCAATCATAAATAGTCAATGGCTTGCGGTGCACAGACTGGGTGGCACCGGATACACTGCGGCAGGCACAGTCACACGGGCCGGTATCATTCGGTGCACTGAAGTAGGGGCACCGTAAGTGCTGAGCGGGTGTGCAGCCTGCGATGATGCCGCAGTCCAGGCAGTCCTGAATGATGGCATTGTTGTGAGCCCTGCTGGACCGCAGTGTAGGCCTGAGCCAACGGGCAGTACAGGTCTACCGCCACGTGGCATCGCCTCGCGGTACACAGAGTTAGTGGCACCTCTAGGGCTGAGCCTGTGTGCTGCCTGCGCTGAGGCCGTGTGCACTGATATGGTCTCTGCCATAGTGAAATACAGTGTGTGGTGGCCTGCAGTGCGTGACTGCATGATGTGGAGGGTGCCATGGTTGCGGGCCCTGGGCTTGGAGCCCCCACCAGCATGTGGTGGGCCCGCTTGGACACACACCGCTGGAGGAAGGTGAGCAGTGAGGCCTGGTTGTGCAGGGGCGGGCAATCTCCGCTGGGCGGCGGGAGGGGCTGGAGTGCATCAGCCTGTGTGCTCCCGGGCGGGCAAGCGATGATAGGGTGTGCATCTGTTTGGACTCTACCATTCATGTCTATGGCAACTGTTTCAGATGAGGGACCTCGGGGACTGCAGTGTGTACCAGCACGTGGTTGGAGACACACCGGTGGCTGCAGGTGAGCAGTGAGGCCTGGATCCGCAGTGTGAGCTCTCTCGCTCCCTCTTTTTCTTTCTTTATCTCTCTCTCTCTCCCTCTCCCTCTCCCTTGCCCCCTCCCTCTCTTCCTCTCCCTCTCCTTTTCCCTCTCCCTCTCAGTCTTTCTCTTTCTCTTTCTCTCTTTCTCTCTCTCTCTTTCCCTCCCTCTCTCTCTTTCTCTTTCTCTCTTTTTCTATCTCCCTCTCTCTACCTCTCTTTCTGTCTCCCTCTTTTTCCTGATCTTTCTATCTCCCTCTTTTTCGTGCTCTTTCTCTCCCCCCCCCCTCTCTCTCTCTCATTCGTTCTTTCTCTCTGTACTTTGATGGGCACATGAAACACCTTCTTTTCTGTATTTCTGTCTTGCAGAAGAGAAGACCCGCCGTGCCTCTTCAGGATTGTTGTTTTTTTGTTTAAACTGTAATAAGCGTTTTATTTGGATTATATATTATATGAATGTATGATTTCCATTTTTCAGGCCACACATGTTTGTTAGGTGTTTTGATTGTGCGACTTCAGGCAATTTCTTTGGTTCATGGTTTTGTGGAGTTGATGTGCATTCTCTTTGTTCAAAGGTAGGGTGGTTTAGTCGGGGGGGGCAGTGGGTGATGTTGCCCTATTGGGGCTCCTGCATGTTCAGTTGCTCTGGGGCATCTATTGTTGTTCATGTTTGGCTATGGGCTGTGCTCCCTTGGCTGCTGCCGGTTGTCATCCCACTTTACACCAGGTCAGAGCAGGTGTTAAAATCCTGCTGCTAATGCACCTTATCGCATGTTTTGTGATCTTATTGCCAATCTGGCTGGTCGTTGAGAATGTTGAGGTGTGGTGTTGTCACGGCTTTTTGCTCGGGCACGCCTACTCTACATCTCATTAGCGATAGTTGCCGGGGTCATCCGTGGCAATGTTTTTGAGGATGCTATCACTGGAAAACTGGTGATATCGGCTGTTTGCACCAGCTTGTGAATGGGCTGATAAATTCATCGCAACTTTGGCTTCGATAAAGTGCTGTTAACTCGGTGATAGATCCTTGAAAATATGCCCCATAGTGTGTTATTCAGTCTGGGACAGTTGCTCTGTCCTTGGAGACGTACATGTGCTCAGGCAGCTACCGGGAATCATTTTCCCATCTAGTGGTATCCACAAGTCTTTCTAATGGCACAGAATAAACAATAGCTCAAATCTCGTGTTAGACGGTGACATCACAACAAGGTGGACGATGAGGCCTACATTGTGCTCAGTTAAAGGAAACATAAATGCTCACACTCTGAGCATTTAAGGTTTGAGATTTAGGAAACCCAAGTTATCAGCCTCCCTCCGATGATTCTTGAAATCATTACAGGACAATCATCATTGGCTTTGGATTCTTGTATCTAGATCCTTCTAGCTCCAGCATGTCGTTGTAGAAGGCACTCGGTAACGCCTCAAATTCGAGATAAGGCCTTTTTCCTCTTTTTCCCAGTTAATGATGTAGTTCTCTTTGATCTATAATTTATCAATCAATCATAGTACTTATAGAGCGCACTACTTACCCTTGAGGGTCTCAAGGCGCTGTGGGGGGGTGCTGCAACTGCCCGAAGAGCAGGTCTTGAGGAGTCTTCTGAAGGTGAGCAGGTCCTGGATGGGTGGGGAGGGTGTTCCAGGTCTTGGTGGCGAGGAAGGAGAAGGATCTGCCACCGGAGGTTGTATGTTGGATGCAGGGGACAGCGGCGAGGGCGAGGCTGGTGGAGCGGCGTTGTCGGGTGGGGGTGTAGAAGCTAAGTCGGTCGTTGAGGTAGGCTGGTCCGTTGTTGTGGAGGGCTTTGTGTGCGTGGGTGAGTAGCTTGAAGGTGATCCTCTTTTCGACGGGGATCCTGTGTAGGTATTTCAGGTGGGGGGGTGATGTGGCTGTGGCGAGGGACATTGAGGATCAGTCGGGCGGATGCGTTTTGAATGCGTTGCAGTCGTCGTAGGTGTTTGGCCGGGATACCTGCGTAGAGTGCATTGCCGTAGTCCAGCCTGCTACTGACGAGGGCCTGGGTTACCGTTTTTCTTGTTTCGGTGGGGATCCACTTGTAGATTCTGAGGATCATGCAGAGGATGTTGTAGCAGGAGGAAGAGATGGCACTAACCTACTTTGACATGGAGAGGGAGGAGTCAAGGATGATTCCTAGGTTGCGTGCGTGGTCGGAGGGTGTCGGTGCTGTTCCCAGCGCGATTGGCCACCAGGAGTCGTCCCAGGCTGAGGGGGTGGATCCGAGGATGAGGACCTCCGTTTTGTCTGAGTTCAGCTTCAGTCGGCTGTTCTTCATCCATTTAAGCCACCATTTGATGAAATTCTTCCGCAAAGTTTGAAGAAGAGAAGCAAGCATGCATTAACTATTAGAATTACCAACAGAGTGGTTACCAGCAGTATTAGTATTCCACCTCCTATATTACGTAGCCCTTTGTCTACCTCTGCAAATACCTTTCCAAGAAACCTAAACACTAGAGGTTGGTGAGAAATTCAGCTCCGCCGGCAGAGTTAGCAGAATTCTGAAAACCTCAGCGAAGTGATGCAGAGCGGAATTGTTTTTTTTCGAGCAGCTTGCCAACGGTAAGTTGGCGAGCACTTGAGATAAAAAATAATGCAGTAGACCTGGCAAGATTTCTCATCGCGGACGGTTGTGGCTAGTCATGACTGCTCGCGTTGAGAAATCTGGCATTCGCGTTGAGGAAGCTGCCACGCAAGTAGAATGTCTCATCGAGCGGTAGAAAGCAGCAGCACCCTCTGGCGCAATACATAGTGCTGCTCATATTGATTTTACAGTGCAGGAAAAATTCCTGCCGCATGACTTAACAGACTCCACCGCTGCAGATTTTTGCGGAGCGCAGCTGATTTTTTTGCCACTTTGCTGAATTCTGCAGAGGCATACTCTGCAAACTCTGCCCAGGCTTACTAAACACTGCACCTACTCATTCCTTGACATCACTCTATTCCAATCCCAATTATTCAATAGTCACAATAGTGATATTAGTTATACAGCTTTCCATCTGGTTATCTATTCTGGGAATGTACGCGCAGTTCCTTGCATGGGTTACTTTACAGACTTTGCCTCATAATGTAAGCCCTGATAACGTCTTCTTGAGGGCGCTGGTTTTAACCTTGTTTTAAATTACTTTTTTTAATTCTCTCTGCTATTGACTTTTATTATTGGTGTTTTCACACTCGGGCATATTTTTACAAATTGTTTGTACTACACTCCTCAGCCCCCGACATCGCCGTAGCCATCCCGGAAGGCTACAAGTTCACCCGGAGGGACCGCGCCAACCAAACCGGAGGAGGCATCGCCATTGTCCACAGAAACACCATCCGCATCACGACCAACTCCGACGACACCCTCACCGCCGCCGAGCACCTTCACTTCCAGATACACACCGACCCCAAGACCACCCTCAGAGGCACCCTCATCTACAGACCTCGGGACCACGCACACAATTCAGCGAAACCATCGCAGACTTCATCAGCCCGCTTGCCATCACCTCCTCAGACTACACCCTCCTAGGGGACGCCAACTTCCACCTGGAAAGCAACAATGATAACAACACCACCACCCTGCTGGACAACCTCGCCAACCTCGGACTCAAACAACTGGTGAACACCCCCACTCACTACGCCGGCCACACGCTTGACCCAGTCTTCTCCTCCAGCAACCACATCTCCTTCAGCCACTCCACTGAACTACACTGGACAGATCACATCTGTATCCATTTCAACTTCAGGAAAACCACGACCCACCACTACCTGCAACAGGCTCCCCGAAGATGCTGGAGCAAGATCACCACCGATCAGCTCACCACCTCGCTGAGCCAGAACCCTCCCACCACCACTACGGACTCCAACGAAGCAGCCCACAACCTCTCACAGTGGCTCACCACCTGTGCCAATGCCCTTGCACCACTGAAGAATCCTCCCAGCAGACCCGGCAGCAAGAAAACCTCGTGGTTCACCAACGACCTCAAGAACTCCAAGCAATACTGCTGCACCCTCAAGAAAGCCTGGCGCCAAGACCAGTCAACAGAAAGCATGATAGCCCTCAAGAACGCCATTCGCACTACCAAAAGGACAGCATTCAGAGAACGACTGGACAACAACACCCACAACAGCAAGGAACTCTTCAGCATCGTCAAAGAGCTCTCCAACCCCAGCGCCAGCAACAACGACATCACGCCCTCGCAAGTCCTCTGCGATTCACTTGCCTCATTCTTCCACCACAAGATCGCCGACACACACAACAGCTTCGGCGCCCAGACCACGCACCCAACCACCGAACCAACGCCCCCCACCACCACCCTCTGAACCTGGACCCCCGTCATCACTGAAGACACCACCCACGTGATGAACACCATCCACTCCGGCTCCCCAGCCGACCCCTGTCCTCACCACATCTTTAACAAAGCCGACTCCATCATTGCACCCCAACTCCAGAACATTATTAACAACTCCTTCGCATCTGCCACCTTTCCAGAGAGCTGGAAGCATGCAGAGATCAGCGCCCTCCTGAAGAAACCCACCGCGGACCCCAAGGACCTCAAGAACTTCCGCCCCATCTCGCTCCTCCCTTTCCCCGCTAAAGTCATCGAGAAGACCGTCAACAAACAGCTGACCGCCTTCTCCAGACAAACGGCTCCCTCGACCTATCGCAGTCAGGCTCCCGGGCTAACCACAGCACCGAAACCGCCCTCATCGCAGCCACCGACGACATCAGGTCCCTGCTCGACAACGGGGAAACTGCTGCCCTCATCCTCCTCGACCTATCGGCCGCATTCGACACAGTCTGCCACCGCACCCTAACAACCCGCCTCCACCACGCCGGGATCCAAGGAAGAGCTCTGGAATGGATCACCTCCTTCCTTTCCGGCAGAACTCAGAGAGTCCCCCTCCCTCCCTTACTCTAAGCAGCCACCAAGATCATCAGCGGCGTTCCTCAAGGCTCCTCGCTCAGCCCCACCCTCTTCAACGTCTACATGAGCCCCCCTCGCAGCCATCGCACGCCAACACAATCTAAACATCATCTCCTAAGCTGATGACACCCAGCTGATCCTCTCCCTCACCAACGACCCCGCCACTGCCAGAGCCAGCCTCCAGGAAGGAATGAGAGACGTCGCGGAATGGATGAAGCTCAGCCGTCTGAAGCTGAACTCGGACAAGACGGAAGTCCTCATCCTCAGACCATCCCCCTCCGCCTGGGACGACTCCTGGTGGCCCCCTGCACTGGGCACCGCCCCCTTTCCACATGAACCCCGCAGGCAACCTGGGGTCAACCTGGACTCCTCCCTCATGATGACCAAGCAAGTCAACACCGTCTCATCATCATGTTTCAGCACCCTGCGCATGCTCCGAAATATCTTCCGGTGGATCCCCACCGAAACCAGAAAGACGGTCACCCAGGCCCTCGTCACTAGCCGACTGGACTACGGGAACGCCCTCTACGCTGGAACCACAGCCAAACTACAGGAAAGACTCCAACGCATACAGAACGCTTCTGCACGACTCATCCCGGACATCCCCAGTCACAGCCACATCTCTGCCCACCTGAGAGACCTGCACTGGCTCCCCGTCAGCAAGAGGATCACGTTCAGGCTCTTCACCCACGCACACAAGGTTCTCCATGGCATGGGGCCCAAATACCTCAACAACCGCCTCACGTTCAACACACCCACCCACCAGGTCCGATCCGCAAGCCTCGCTCTTGTCACCTTCCCACGGATTCGCAGAACCACCATCGGAGGAAGATCCTTCTTCTACCTGGCGGCCAAGACATGGAACTCCCTCCCCACCCACCTACGGCTGACCCAGGACCATCTCTCCTTCAGGAAGCAACTCAAGACCTGGCTCTTCGAGCAGTAGCAGCACCCCCCCTCCACCCAGCGCCTTGAGACCCTAGCGGGTAAGTAGCGCGCTCTATAAATGTGTTTGATTGATTCATTGATTGATTATCTTGCACTTGCACTTTTGATCATGCCCCAGTCCGCCGCAACTGTGTGCTGATTGCGCGGAGGGCACAGTGATCACTAGGCAGTTTCCGCTGGGCTGAGTCAGTTAGGAACACTCATTTCCGGTGGTGAGCATTTTAGTCATTTCACAACCACGCTACTTAAACTGCATGGAAGGGACATACAGTGGACTGAGTAAGCCCTGCTAACGTCTTCTTGAGGGCGCTGGTTTTAACCTTGCTTACAATTACTCTGTTTACTCCTCGCTGCTATTGACTTTTATTATCGCTGTTTACACACTCTGGGTAGGAGGGGCATATTTTTACTAATTGTTTGTACTTATCTTGCACTTGCACTTTGGATCACGTCCCTGTCCACCGCAGCTGTGTGCTGATTGTGCGGAAGGCACAGTGATCACTAGGCAGTTTCGGTTATGAACGCTCATTTCCGGTGGTGAACGGTCTAGTCATTCCACCACCACGCTACTTAAACCGCATGGAAAGGATGCGTAGCGAACGCGCATTGCGGGTGCGCCGGTGGTGCACCTGGACCGGGCCTAGGGCGACAATCCCTGGCCCTCCTGAACCTGATGTTTTGCAATATACAAGCGTCGAGCTGTACAAACTTAACAAGCTAGACTCAAACCAAGGCTGCACCAGATGTATACTGGACAAAGGATTTGGGCCTTATCCGTTTACATGCTCCCGTGGTTTCGCGCTCCCTGATCAACAGTTGATGGAATCAGGCATGGCAGCTGATAGAAAGCCAAAATCTAAACCAATACAGACTCACAGATGGACAGAGATACGCTGTGGTCTGATTAATGTAAGGTCACTTGCAAAGCATAAAGTTGAAATTGCGGATATAATCCTGCAATATAACTTGGATGTGTTATTCCTCAGAGAAACATAGGCAGATCTATCGCCTGACCCTGATTTTGTGGTTGCAGTCCCTCAGGGTTTCATTTCATCCAGACTTGAAAGACCAATTAGGTAAGGGGGCGGACTTGCTGTCATTTACCGTGAACATCTAGAGCCACCTTTTCCCAGTACATTATCCTCACTATGAAGGGCTGAACTTTTCGATAGAATCAAACCCAAAAAACACCTTTAATGGCACTCTTGTTGATCGCCCTCCGGGATCAAGAACTAATTTCACCACTAATTTAGGCTCAATCTTAGAACCTTACCTCACTACAAAGAGGTTTACAATTTTGGGTGATTTTAACATATACCTTGAGCTGTTGTCAGATAAAGATACAGTAATGTTTACTGAAACTCTAGGCATGTTGGGACTCACTCAGTTGGTACATAAACCTACACACCAGGCAGGGCACACCCTGGATGGTATTGCTTCCTCCTTTGCACCAGAAATGATAGTAAAAAATATCCTTCCTATCGTTTGGTCAGATCATTCCTTGGTCCTATTTGAATAACCTTCCCAAATCACACCTGAAGCCAGTGTTGCTAAAGCACAGGGGAAATCCTTCAAAGCATGGAACAAAATAGATATCAACATGCTTGAATTCCAACTGGAACATACACGACCAAGCTTGAGTAAACAGGTGGACCAGGCTGTTGAGGAATACACAGATTGGCTGAATAATGCCTTTACGGCGACGTGTCGAATGGTAAAAACACTGGGAATCGTAACCAACTCTCAGCTCCCCTGTTCACGGAAGCTCTGTGACTAGAGAAACAAAAATGTTGTAGAATCATTTAGCCTTCTCTACAAAACTATTAAACCTGCCTGGTTGAGACGCAACCAACTATTTACATTACATTGGGCGTATTATTCCCCTAAAAAGCTCTCCAAGTTCCAACCAGGGAAGTGCTGTAGTAAATGCTTTCTGCCAGCTGCCTCAGATTTACACATGTTTTGGGAGTGTCTGAACATCACTACATACTGGCAAGAAATCAAGATATCACTTGAATCAATTCTTAGAATTTCCATTCCTTTTTCATGGTCTTTAGTCATCTTTGGGTTAAATAACAACATCAAGGGGCTAGAAAGAGAATTTCTATATTATGCTATTTTACTAGCAAGAAGAGAAATATGTAAAAATTGGGTTAACATTAATTCGCCGACCCATGCAGAGTGGTTGTCTTCACTTTATGTAACATCGAAAGTAGATTTAGCCAGAGCCTGTAGCCCTCGTACTTTGAGATTTTGGAACTTCTTAGTTGAGTGGAGACGGGACAGCTAGAGTACCCGGGGTTTTTTTTTGTCCGATGATTAAGCCTAAGTTTCCATGTCCAAAGGGAGGCACCCTACGCCATAACGTTACTGGACTATCAGCCGACAATGGGCTCGAATGGAGATTGTTCGTGTGGGGCTCTTTCTCGCTAAGACATCAGGCCCGCCCTTTTGGAGGTTATGAAACCAACTTCTGGTTTCTTGATGGCACAGAGGCGATTGTCTTTCTGCAGCTAGAGCATCCCTGGAACGATTAAGTGGCTAATGAGGACAAAAACAAAAAATATTTAAAAAAATATATTAAAAATGTCGTAGACTGGAAAGGCACTGGAGAGTGAATTACGAGGCAGAGGACAAAGATAGCTATGAACATGTACTAGTCAACTACAAAAACCTACTAGCTACCAAAAAAGTATCTTCTTTACCGAACAGATAGAATGCTCCAGAAATTCAGCAAAACAGTTATTTCAGGTGGTGAAGAAGCTTACAACAATCAGTGAGCAGTCAATTCTTATGTGATGACATTGCCTGTGCATTCAGGAATAAAGTCAATGACATATATAACATCTTCACTGCTACCCCCAATAAGGCAGTCGAAGTGCTCCCCATCACTGACACCCAAATGAATGAGTTGTTGATCTTCCCACAAGTATCTAGTGAGTTGGTGGGAAAACGTATTCAGGAAACTAAATCGGGATCACTATCAGACTCCTGCCCCCCAGCAGTTTTGAAAAACATAGCAGCGGAGGTAAGCCCAATTTTAACAAATATTTATTTATTATTTTATTTATTTTGAAAGTTTTATATAGCGCGAACAAGATCTTCGCAGATATCAGAGCGCTTTACAGAGGAGGGGAGCATATATACACAGATACATCAATAGTGTTAAAAGTACAGTGTAGTGATATCATAAACAATCAAGTAAGTCAATTTCAAAGTCATACAAAAATGCAAAGGGTTCGAACAAGTAGTACAAATCAGTATCGAGTCTTTGAAGTTGATCCCCAGTAGTGGTTCAAGTGTATTTAGCCATGAGGATCGCTTTTACTTCTTTCTTGAAAAGTGTGGTAGAGGGGATGAGCCTGGTTTCAGGGGGGAGTGAGTTCCAAATCCTGGGAGCCATTCCTGAGAAAGAGCGGTTATAGGTTTTTTTCCTTGCGGAATCTTTTAGGCTTTAGCAAAAGATTGTTTGTGCCTCTAGTGTTTCTGGAGCCTCCATAAATCGTCAGCTTCTGAGCGAGGTATCTAGGTGAGCTCAGGTGGACAGCCTTGTGCGTCAAACAAGCGATTTTCAGGTGTATTCTGGCTTCAAAAGGCAGCCAGTTCAGGGATTTGAAGTCAGGGGAAATGTGTGAGTGTTTTTTTGATCCAGTGATAAGTCTCGCTGCGGCGTTTAAGGATGCTCTTATGGGTGCCGTAGTAGCTAGGGGGAGACCGCAGAGGGTGGTGCTGCCGTATTCTATTCGAGGTATGACTAGTGATTGTACCGCAGTTTGGAAGTCTTTGGCTGGAAGGAAGGGTTTAAGTTTCCTAAGGGTGTTGATTTGGTAGTTCGCTCCCTTAGTTGCTTTGTTGATGTGTTCCTGCATGCTGAGATTGGTGTCAAGTGTTATGCCCAAAGATTTTGCTGAGTCCACGATGGTGGGTTGAACATTGAGTGCCGTTAGGTGTTTAAGCCACATTTGTGCGGTAGTGATCTTCGCGGGAGGTGAGATCAGAAGGAACTCTGTTTTAAGGGCATTGAGTTTGAGATGATTAGCGGCCAGCCAGGATTGGGTGCTTCTGATCGTTGAGTTCAAGAGTGTGATGTCTTTGGGTGATTGTAGTTTGAGATAAAGTTGGGTGTCATCAGCATACATGTGGAAGTGAACATTGGATTCTTGCAGCAAGGTGGTGAGAGGTTCCATAACTAGGTTGAACAAAGTTGGGGATAGGGAGGATCCTTGTGGTACGCCTAGCGATACAGGTCTTGGTCCGGACATCAAGTTGTTGCTCTTGAATTTCTGCGACCTGTTATGCAGAAAGGACGTGAACCATTTGAGCACAGTTCCAGATAGGCCCATTCTTGTGTTTAATAGTTCGAGTAAATTCTCATGTTTGACGGTGTCAAATGCGGAGGAGAGATCAAGGAGGATGAGGAGGCAGGTATCGTTATGATCTAGGATTTGAAGGGCGTCGTCAATTATGTGAGTCATAGCAGTTTCAGTACTGTGATTTGCTCGGAAGCCTGATTGATGAGAGTTGCTGAGATCAAACTGAGTAATGTGTTTAGTCAATTGTATTTGTGCGCATTTTTCCAGCAGTTTGGCAAGAGTCGGAATGTTGGTAATGGGACGGTAGTTGTTTAGGTCAGAGGGGTCGGCTGTAGGTTTCTTTAGCAAAGGTGTGACTTGTCCAACTTTGAGGGAGTCGGGAATGGTCCCTTGTTGAAGTGAGCTGTTAATGATTTTAGTCCAGAGTGGAAGGAGCGACGGGGTAAGGACTTTGACAGCGTTAGCAGGAAGGGGGTCCGTGAGGTGATTGGATGGTTTCAGAGTGCTGAGCAGTCTGCCAATTTCTTCTTCCGTGTAGGTGACAAAGGTTGACCAAGTGGCATTGTTTTTTGGTTTAGTGGGTGCTATGCAGTGGGGTTTGGGATAGAGGCTTGCGTCCATGAGGAGATCATTCTTTATGTTGTCAGTTTTTTGGTTAAAGAAAGAGGCGAAGTCTTCGTAGGAGGGAGCTTCGCACATAGTGTTGAGAGGTTGGGGTTGTTCTTTGGATTGTGTTCGGATAAGCTCAAACAGCTTTCTCGGACGATTTTTGGCTTGGTCGAGCTGACGGCTGAAGAAGTCTGATTTTGAGCGTTTTATTTTCCTGAAGTAGGCATTTCTCTTTTTCTTCAGGGTTTTTAGGTTCAGTGCAGAGGGAGCTGATCTCCAGGTGCGCTCTGCCATTCGCATGGCGCGTCTATCGTCATTGAGACTCCCGTCGTACCAGGGATTGGAAATTTTTGCAGAGGCTTTTTTTAGCTGCAAGGGTGCGACTTCATTGATTATTGCGGTCATAGTGTTAAAATAGTGATCAGACAAGGATTGGACGTCCTTAAAATGCAATAGGAGGAAGCAGTAAGTTGCAGCTGTTGGGGGGCAGAGAGTTTGAGTTTAGTTTTTTCATATCTCTTTTCCAGACTTTGGGCCTGGCGGATTGAACAGGGTTAAATTTAACTTTTTCATTGATGAAGAATGTGATAATATGATGGTCTGACCAGTCACAGGGTTGGATAGATTCGAGTTGGATTGAGGCCTCTTTGGAGATGATAAGGTTAAGGATAGAGCCTTTCTCGTGTGTTGGACTGTTGCAAATTTGAGTGAGGTCAAGGGCGTTAAGGAAATTCTTCAGACCTTTTACCACCGCATCATTATGATTGTTCCAGTGGAGGTTGAAGTCACCAAGGTATATTTGTGTGAGTTGTCACCCGGAGTTGGTTGAGATCATATCCATGATTTGTTGGGAGAAGGAAAGGTTGTCGCCGGGTGGGTGGTAAACGCCATGAAGAGTGCAGATCTGTTTGCCCTCACTGATAATATCGAGGCAGATGTATTCACAGGAGGTTGGGGAGGGTAGGGAAGGGGAAGTTACTTTCAAGACAGAGAGGTTGCTCCTGTATATACATGCGATTCCGCCACCTTTTTTATTGCCAGACCTGTCAAGTCTAGTGATGTGGTAGTTGGGGGGAACCAGAATGTCCATTATAGGTGTAGAAGATTCTGTTAGCCATGTTTCAGTCATGATGATTAAGTCAAGATCCAATTTTAGGATGAGATCGGCGATAGCGGAGGAGTGTCTAGCGGCTGATCTGCAGTTGAGGAGAGTGCATTTGAGACGGGGTGTGTCGAGGGTGGAAGGGGGTTCTAGAGCGAAGGGGACTTTACTCAGGTTACTATGGATAGCGATTCTGTTGTTCAGTGTGGGGGGTCTGAGGGGATTGGAGTGAATCGTAGGAATGGCAGTGAGAGTGTCGGGTGTGTTGCTATGGGGAGCTGAGTCGTAGGAGCGGAGGAGGGGGATTGTGTCGAGGTCCGAGAGAGGGTTGCAGGAGCGATGGGGGCGGTTTTCGCGGTTGTGAAGAGGGATTGAGGTCCAGTGCGGTGGGAGTCGAGTGCGAGAGTTTGCCGCCCGGGTGGAGGACCAGCTGGGAGGGGAGGTGATGGTGGAGGTGCGTGAGGGGTGTCTGGGGTGTGTGCTGAGTAATTGTTTGATGATGTGAATGTCTTGTTTGATCTGGTGAAGGGTGTTGGGTGAGGGGTGACTGGAGTGTGATAGACAGAGTAGTTGTTGTTTGATGATGTGCATGTCTTCTTTGAGCTGGAGGAGGAAGGCCATAATGTAGTCCAGTGTGGGAAATGTGTTGGAGGTGGGGATGGGAGGGTCGGGCGTGGATGACATAGGGGAGAGGTTGGTGGTGTGGATGAGAATATTGGTGGTAGGCGGAGAGTGCAGGGTGGAGGATGGGCGTTTATTAGTGGTGAAGGGGGTGGAGGTTGGGTAGTGGGGGGTGAGACTGGGGGGGGAGTGGGATTGTAGATGGTTCTTTTTTGAGGGGGTGGAGTTGAGTTGATGGAGGTGGTGTGTTGTGTTCTGTGTGATTAGTTAATGGGTGGAAGTGGGGGCTGAGAATGGGGGGATAAAGGGTGGGGTTTGCCTTTGTGTATGTCGGTCTGATGCTGATCTAGGTTAGGCGGGTTGCGGGTGGGAGCTGTGGTATCAGGGGTGAGAGGAACGGGGATGAGGGCTGGTGTGTAGGGGGAAGGGGTGAGGTGGTTGGTGTATGAGGGAGAGAGATCTATGTCTGTGCTTGAGGGGTGTGGGGTAGCTACGGTAGGTGAGTGAATGACTAAGGTGCCAGGAGTAAAGGAGAGGTGCTTGTCGTTTTGGGTGGGAACTGTGGTATCAGGGGTGAGAGGAAAGGGGATTAGGGCTGGTGTTTAGGGGGAAGGGGTGAGGTGGTTGGTGTAAGAGGGGGAGTGATCTATGTCTGTGCTTGAGGGGAGTGGGGTAGCTACGGTAGGTGGGTGAATGACTAGGGTGTCGGGAGTAAAGGAGAGGTGCATGTCGTTTTTGGGCTGGGCTAGGTTAGAATGAATGTGGTTTGAGGCTGTGGTGTCAGGGGTGACAGGAATGGGTGTGGTATGAGAGGAGGACAAGGTGAAGTTGGTGGGGGGGGGGTGCCGCTGGAATGTGTGAGTGAGGGATCTATGTCTGTAAATGAGGAGTGCGAGGTAGCTACATTAGGTGGGTGAATGTCTAAGGTGCCGGGGGTGGAGGAAAGGTGCGTGTCGTTTTGGGGTTGAGCTAGGTTAGAAGGGATGTGATTGGGGGCTGTGAATTCACGGGTGATAGGCCTGAGGGTGCTATGAGTGGGGGTCCGATGATTGGCGAGGTGTTGTTTGAACGTGGGGAACAGGTTGTCTAGTAGTTCCAGGTTCTTGTCTGTGGATTGAATTAGGATAATCCCGTTATTGTATATAGTGATGGTGGTTCTGCCCGGGAAGAGTTGGAATGGTGTGATGGAGAGTTTTAGGCCATGCGCGAAATTCCTGGAGGTGGAGACGGTGAGTAAGGTGAGGAACGCATTTCTCCATTGGGCTCTGCGTGTGGTGTGGAAGATGATATCAATGTTCAGTGAACCATTGACTGGTGAGAAGTAGGTGTCTGCAAAGGGAGTTTCAGGGTGGGACCTCAGGAAGTTGTGTTTAAAGCGTTTAGCGGCTTTTTTAGTGAGTGAGGGTGGGTAGTTGATTCTATATGTGTGCTTGCCGACGGGTTCCATGATGGGAGGACAGTCTAGGTAGGTGTAGTAGGGAGGGTGCACTGTCATAAACAATTACGTGGGCCAGAAGTGACACTAGTGAGTGCACAATAATGCTATACGCAGAGTACAGATGCAGACAATAATAGTGAGATAATGGGAAGTGACACTAGTGAGCTGCCAAGGTATTTGAGGTAGCAATCGGTGCATACAAGACTAACACTTGAGATGGGTGCGAGTTGCACAAGTGTAGGGTGCACAATAAAGATATAAGGGAGCAGAATACTGATGAGGACTGTAAGTTACATGGAGCAGGGGTGACACCAATGAGCAGCTAGCAAATATGAGGTAGTAGTCAGTGTATACGGGAAGGAACAATGTAATGAGTGCAGGTTACATCAGTGACAAGTCTATGTGAGATATTCGTCAGTACATTTTAGGAATAGGAGTGAATTCGACGTAGGTTATAACCAAGTGCAGAACAAGTAGAAATATAATACTGACAAAATACTGGAATAAAATAACTGTGCAGACCATAAAAATATCTAAGTCGAAGGTGACAATAGGGAGTAGTCAAAAATATGTAAGGTACAGGAGTCAGTGACAGAATACAGTTGCACACACAAATTATATGAAACAACAACAAGTGGCATTAGTGAGCAGCAAAAGAAAAATATATGAGGTAGCAAACGGTGCATTACCGGTGACGATAAAGTGGGACTTGCAAGATACAATTAGGAATATAAAATATAATACCACTGTAAAAGGCAATAATATATGGGTAGCAATAGGTGCAGAAAAAGTGAAATGTGCTGGATACAATTAGGAATATATTAATAAATATCACTGTAGAGGCAGACTATCTAAATCCGATGTGAAAACGCCAAGCTGTGTAAATTGTGCAGCCGATAAAAGTAGTCTAAGAGTCTAAGAGGCCTTAGGTCTTTAGGTCGATGGTAGAAATGACTAGTCCATGATGGTCTCCCAAAGATAGACAAACGATATAATATAATATAACACTGCAATAAAAGGCAGACACTTAAGCACACAAAGATTTAAATACAGAGCTATGTAAAGTCTGTGGTACCGATAGTAAATGATAGCCAGAAAGACTAGTCCATGATGGCCGCCAATGAGAGAAAGAGTAGTCTAAAATGGCCGCCAAATAGGGAGGATAGAATCATTAGTCCTCTTTTTGTTGTTGCTGTTTTCATAGGAGGGAAGAGCAGTTTCAGATTCCATTCCGGCTGGCTCAGGGTCCTGCATTCCATGGGGAGTCTTATCTCAGTTTTGTTATCTAAAGTGGAGCTGCTGAGGGGCCTCGTGGGTTCAGGCAGTACAGGAGGGGATTAAAAGCTCAGTTTATGGCCCCGGCCATTTTGAACAAAAGAGGTTGTTTTTCTTTTTCTTATCAAAACGAAAACGAATGGGGCAAAAATATGTAACTTATCTAGCAAAAAACGAGTGGGGCACAGTAAATACCTTTATCAGCCTTCACTTCGGCATGCGATCTGCAGACCCAGCCTCAGGGACAAATACAATCTTCAGCGTTTACATCTCGGCATAAATGAGTGAGACGAGCTGCACTGAAGCTGTTCAAGTCAGAATGCCGAAGGTATATTTGTGCAGATGAGGGTTACATAGAGGTAGCCGATGTTAGTGCTAACATAGATCTTTTTCAGTTGTTCAACGCCTTTCCTGGGCATTTCCTGGGGAGGGTGGTTGGGCTATTAGGCGTCTTCTCTGTATGCAGGCTTCGTGACGTTCAGCCGACCCACCGCCCAACTCTCCCGCCAGCTGCCCCATACCTCCACAGCTCCCGGAGTGCAGTCGAGAGAGGCCAGACACACCTCCGTCGTGAGCCACGCAGACCGGGGCTCTAGTGCGGAGACCAATCCTCCAGTGCCTCCGTCGCGCTCGTCGTCTTCCACGCAGTCTCTCTCAGCAGGAGGATCGGCCCCGTCGTCCCGCTCCGCACCACTGTGCTGGGGCACCACCTCAACCAACACAGTCCTATCAGGCATTTTTCCAGCAGTTTTGAAAGATGCAGCCATCCTCCCTTTATTAAAAAAAGCAAACCTAGAAACTTCAATAACCAGTAACTATCGTCCGATTGCTAGTCTCCCTTTCCCCGCATAAATAGTCGAGAAAATGATGAACATCCAACTCACTCAGTTTATTCAAGAAAATGAATTACTTGACCCCTCTCAGTTTGGTTTTCGGCCAGCGTATAGCACTAATACAGTTCTTATCAAGGCCACCGAGGAGATTAGAGCAGTGATGGACAAGGGCGGCGCTGCTGTGCTGATTCTCCTCGATTTGTCAGCGGCCTTTGATACTGTGCACCATGATATACTGCTTCACCGTCTCGAGCACATAGGGGTTAAGGACCATGCCCTTTCTTTGATATCATCGTTCTTGAAGAATAGAAAGCAGACAGTGTCCCTTGATCAGTTTCAGGCAATTCCCTACTTATTGCCATGCAGGGGTCCCTCAAGGCTCGTCGTTAAGTCTTTCTTTGTTTAATGTTTACATTTCAGAACTTGCACCTTTAATACAGCAGTTAGGTTTTAAATTGACATCATATGCCAACGACACTCAGATTTTTTACGCGGCATTCAAAACACATTATCCCCGTCAATGCAGTTTCAGCATTGCTTGAGGGAAATCAGCCACTGGATGGGAAGACATTGTCTAAAGCAGAATTCTTACAAAACCGATGGGGTGACCTTTGGTAATCTTCAACCGAAATAGGACGGACTGTGGTGGCCGGCCGAATTCGGACAGACCCCTAATCCAGCAGAGAAGGCCAACAAACTTGGAGTATTGATAGATAATAAACTTACCTACGCTCAACAAACTAGTGCCACAGTCGCTGCCTCTTTCTATCTGCTAAAGAAACTTAAGAAGGTTATGCCTTACATTCCCTATGATTTTAGGAAAACAGTTGTAACAACCTTGGTGCTGTCAAAGTTAGATTATTGTAAAGGCCTATACCTTGGGTTACAGAAACAACATTTGAAGACACTTCAGATGGTGCAGAATGCTGCAGCCAGGCTCTTATTGAATATACCCAAGTACCGATCAATCAAAGACGAGATCTAGAAGCTCCACTGGTTGCCTGTGGTGAAACATGTCAAGTTTAAGGTACTCTGCCTTGCCTATAAAAGAGTGAACAGGACAGGACAGGTGCCTTTCAAACACTTCTTCTCATGGTATCACCCAGGCAGACAGTTAAGGTTTACAAATGCCAGATAAATGTTGATACCAAGGATCCGAACTGCGAGTTGGGGAGGTCCGAGTACTGCCTACTTCGCAGTTAAATTATGGAATACACTTCCTGCTCATATGAGAGAGACCAACTCTCTCCTTTCCTTCAGGAAAGAATTGAAAACTTGGCTGTTTTTAAATCAATCCTTCCCCTTCCATTTTTCACAGTGTTTATGTTCCAGTTCAGCGGCAAGACCCGCTTTAGAAATGTCATTAACATTACCATAATGCCTATCTTTGCCAGCAGCTCTTTGTTAAATATAGTCAGCACGCTCGTGGTGTTCGTTGCCAATCCACTAGGGTTGATAATTTCCTGATCGTAACCTTGTTGACTGCTATTCCCACTGAGGGTATCAGTGCACCGAAAATGTCGCTCATTGTCTGTCCGAGTCTACGTCGACTTTTCCTTAAATACATCTCTAGTCCTACGTCCACATCATTCATGTGATAAATCTTCAGAAAAACTTAAGCAGCATAATGACTCCCTATCCAATTGTACAGTGGCTGAAAGTAAGCTGACTTGCCACACACACAGTACAACCCTTTAATATTCACTTTCAAGTCAGCTTCACAGTCTAATTTCCTTACTGTCTGCAAACCCTACATAGGGTTTACTTATCCATGTCCAAATTTAACTTTGGATGAAGATTCTTCTCTTCTCTTTCGCTTCTTCCACATTTCCTTGTCTAACTTTCCTTAAATACCCTTTAATTGAATTTTTCTCTCTCTGATCCTGTCATTCAGCTCATCTATAAAGTTTTTCCCACCTAGACTAATTTTGCAAGTTCATAGACGTCAGGGTTTAGTGAGGTTGGTGTTAATGGGGTAAAGTATTTCATCTTGCATTTATGCTGGTTCATTTACTAGATTTTTTTTTATAAAAATGGTAAGCATGTCTTGTTACCCAAAGATACAGTTGGAATCTCCACCAAACAGTACATTTTCTAACAGACATTCATAATTTGTACAAAACAACTTTATTGAGCTATGGTTGTGAAAAAAATTCAAGAACACACTACAGGAAAATGCGTAGGAAAGCGACCGCAAGTATGCTGCCCCGTACTCTATTGTAGATGGGAGATAGGAGCACACATAACAGTCATAAATATTCATAATTTTTGTGTATTCAGACAGTATTAAGAAATACATAATAATTAAAAACCCTCTGAGTTTGAGGAACATGGGAAATTCAACTCATGTGTTGTTCTTGGTTAACAGCAATGATACTGGTTGTGTTCTTTCTTATTGGATAACCTCCCCAACCCTCCCCAACAGAGAGAAGCTTAACGTCCACCCAGAGAGTGAAACATCTATGGGAGCTACCAAGATTACCAATACAATTTCACATGGTTCCTGCATCATTGTCCTCCTGTACCGGATCAATCAGGATTAGTACTTGTACCAAGGCTTGTTATTCTTCCAATTTCTACTTCTATAGTCTCAACTTTATCTTGAAAATGGATGCCTAGGGGCCTGTGGTTCCCTGACAGTTGTTCAAACTTACTGATTCATCTTTGTTTGTCAGCATGTTGCTTTAAGATGTCCTGTAATGGCATCTCATAGGTCACAGAGGCTCATCAACGTCAGACAAGCAGTCATCAGATTCAGCAAGTGCAAAGTTTGTCCAATCTGGACCGTAATACTTCCAGTTATCCTTCCTTTGTCTCTTAGACCACCTGCATCCTGTGGTTTCTAACTCTGTGTCATGGAATTCTGATTCCCGTCAGAGCAGAACGCAACCACCTCAGATGCATACTACTCAACACCCGCTCCATCCACAAGCATGCTATCGAACTTTGGGACTTACTCGACTCAGCCTCCCCGGATGTCGCCTTCCTAACAGAAACCTGGATGAATCCCTCATCGGCACCTGACATCGCCATAGCCATCCCAGCTTGATACAAGATCACCAGAAGGGACCGCACCAACAAACCAGGAGGTGGAATCACCATTGTCTACAGGAATATACCCTAAGAGTCTTGACCTGCACAGCAGACACCTCCAGCACCGCCGAACACCTGCACTTCCAGGTCCACACCGACCCCATCACCACCCTCAGAGGAGCTCTCGTTTACAGGCCCCCCGGACACAGTTTATCGACACCATCTCAGACATCGTCAGGACGCACGCCCTCGCTTCCACAGGCTACATCCTCCTCTGCAACCTGAATTTCCACCTTGAGAACGCCGACAACAGCAACTCCGTCACCCTGCTTGATAACCTTGCCAACCTCAGACTCAAACTGCTCGTCACGACCCCCAACCGCACCACCGGACATACCCTTAACCCCATCCTCTCCGCCAGCAACCACGCCTCCTTGAGCCACACCACTGAACTCCTCTGGACCGACCATCGTTGCATCCACTTCACCTTCAATAAACCTAGCGCGCACCACCACCCACAACGGATCCCCTACCGCAGCTGGAACAAGGTCACCGAAGACCAGCTCATCACCACCCTTGCCCGAGAACCACCGACACCCACACAGCTGCCAGCAACCTCAGGCAATGGATCGACGACTGCACCAACACTCTCCCCCCGACCAAAAAAAACCTTTAGAGACACACCGACAGAAAGACCTGCTGGTTCACCACCAACCTCCAGGAATCCAAGCGGGCTTTCCGAAGACTCGAGAAAAAGTGGCACCTCGAACAGACTCCGGACAACCACGCAGCCCTAAAGAACGCCAGCCGCAAGCACCACCAACTCAATCGAGCCACCAAAAGGACCTCCTTCAAGGAACTCATCGACAACAACTCACACAATAGCAAAGAGCTCTTCAACATCATGAAGCAACTCTCCAACCCCAGCTCTAGCTCCAATTACATCCCGCTGTTGCAAGACCTATGCAACTCCTTAGCCACCTTCTTTCACTGCAAGATTGCAGACATCCACAACAAGTTCAGCACCCAGACCCTCCCTACAACCACCCACACCACAGTCTCACCACCTCTCAGCCTCTCCAACCTCCTGTTCTCCTGGTCCCATGTCAACGATGACGACACCATCAAAACCATGAACACCATCCACTCGGGCTCACCATCCGACCCCTGCCCTCACAACATCTTCGACAAAGGAAACCGTACCATCGCACTCCAACTTTGGAAGATCATCCACAGCTCCTTCGAGGCCGTCACCTTCCCGGAAAGCTGGAAGCACACCAAGATCAACGCCCTACTCAAAAAACCCACAGCAGACCCAAAGGACCTCAACAACATCCGGCCCATCTCCCTGCTCCGTTCCCGGCGAAAGTCATTGAGAAGATCATCAACGGGCAACTGACCCACTTCCTTGAGGAGAACAACATCCTGGACCCGTCCCAATCTGGATTCCACAGCAACCACAGCACCAAAACCACCCTCATCGCTGCCACAGATGACATCAGGACCCAACTGGACAACGGCGAAACCGTGGCCCTCATAATCCTGGACCTCTCGGCCGCCTTCCACACCGTTTGCCACCACACCCTACGCACACGCCTACACGATGCAGGAATACGTGACAAAGCCCTGGACTGGACCACCTCCTTCCTCACCAACTGAACGCAGAGGGTTCGCCTCACCCATTCCGATCTGAAGCCACCAAGATCATCTGCGGCGCACCCCTAGGTTCTTAACTCAGTCACACTCTTTTCAACGTCTACATGGCACCGCTCACCAACATAGTCTGCTTGCACAACCTCAGCATCATTTCCTACACCGACGACACTCAACTGATCCTCTCACTCGCCAAGAAAACCGCCAAAATCAACCTCAAAGAAGGAATGAAGGCCGTCGCCTACTGGATGCAGAACAGCCACCTGAAACTTAACTCAGACAAAACAGAGGTCCTCATCCTCGGCTCCATCCCCTGTGCCTGGGACGACTATTGGTGACCAGCTGCCCCGGGAGCTGTACCCACACCCACCTACCACGCTCGCAACCTGTTGTTCATCCTGGACTCATCGCTCTCAATGACCCAGCAAGTCAACGCTGTCTCCTCCTCCTGCTTTAACACCCTCTGCATGCTCCGCAAGATCTACCGATGGATCCTCACCAAAACCAGAAGGACGGTTACCCATGCCCTCATCAGCAGCAGACTGGACTACAGCAACACCCTTTACGCAGGAACCACGGCCAAACTCCACAAAATACTCAAACGCATACAGAACGCCTCTGCACGCCTCATCCGCGACATACCCCACCACACCTCCATCTCCGTCCACCTGAAAGACCTGCACTGGCTCCCAGTCAACAAGGGAATCACCTTCAAGCTCCTCACCCACGCTCACAAAGCTCCACAACGCCGGACCAGCATACCTCAACAAATGTCTCACCTTCTACACCCGATCCGCCAGCTTTGTTCCGCCGACCTCGTCCTCGCCACCATCCCAAGCATCTCCAGGACCTCCACTGGCAGCAGATCCTTCTCCTACCTCGACACCAAGACATGGAATACCCTACCCACTCAGCTGCGACAGACCCAGGACCTGCTGACTTTCAGGAAACTTCTCGAAACCTGGCTGTTCGAGCAGTAGCTGCACCCCCCCTCCTCAGCGCCTTGAGACACTCACTGGTGATTAGTGCGCTCTACAAATGGTTGATTGATTGATTGATTGTTCTTGGTTCTCCTTACCTTCTGTCCTACTGACTTCGGTAATTGGCTGTGGTCTTTTAATCTTAGATAGCAGTCTTTTCATCTTTCCTCATAGATACTGGTTATTTCGGGCATCTAGATCACCTTTAGAGGCAGAGTCCACAGTCAGTCTTTTCTACTCCACTCTCCAACTCTGAAGCACTTGCACTAGGCGGCTTAGCTTCTGCTTCCCACCTGTCTCTCTTTTCTGTGGATTCGCAGTCTCAGTTTGGAGCCCGGATCCTCAGTTGAACTAGACTCTGAGCTTTCACTTTGCTCTTAGGCTGATGCTCTGCTGCAAGCTGTGGAGCTCCCAATAGACCTTCAGCCCTCCTTCTGTCAGAGACTTCGAATTGAGGTGATCTCAAGGAGTCAGAAGGAACAGGCTCACCCTCTTTATTGATGTGCTTATATAGCGTTCAGAAAGCAGCTTAAAACGTGGATATTCGACAATTAATCCTACCCCCCTTCCTAGCGCCTTGAAACCCTCTGGGTATGTAGTGCGCTATATAAATGTTATGACTTGACTTGACTTGACTTGACCCCTGAAGGGGTATCTCCGCGCTCGCGTTCTTACCAGAGAGCCAAGACAGAACTTAAAAGATGCAGGGTTTAGGCTGTCAGAAACAGGTGTGTCTTTAAGGACTTCCTAAAGGCTTGAAGGTTGGTGTTTTGCCTCAGGGTGAGGGGCAGCGTATTCCACAGGGTAGGACCTCTGTAAGACAGTGCTCGGCCACCCTGTCTTGCCCTCTTAATGCGTGGGACCTGGAGCAGCAGTTGGTTACGCAGGGAGCGGCCGGGTTTATAAAAATTAAATTTTTCTGCCAAATATTTGGGACCTGAGCCAAACAGACACTTATGGATTACGCAGCATACTTTAAATTTAACCCGCTGACTGAAGTTTGTCCAGGAGGGGGCGTGAAGGGGACCTAGCGTGGGCATTGAGAACCAGTCTGGCCGCTGTATTCTGGGCTACCTGTAGTCTGCTAAGCTGTTCTTCATTGGCAGATATAAAAAGCCCGTTACAGTAATCTAGCCTGCTGACCACAAGCGCCTGGACCAGCGTTTTCCTATAGCTATCAGCCAAAAAAGGGAACACGCGTCCCAGGAGTCCTATAACTCTAAGACAGGATCCTGTTACCTGATTTGCGTATTATTTTAGTAACAATGACTGGTCGAGCCGTACCCCTCGTTTTTTCACTACCTGCTTGGGGCAAGCAACTGGTCCTAAATCCAGAGGCCTCCATTCAGGTGACCACAGGAGGGGAGACTCCCAAAAAAGCATGACCTCCGTTTTGCCCACAATACATTGTAGGCAATTGGAGGCCATCCAATCGAACACTGCTCTCATACCTGCGGCAAATGCATTTTTAGTTGCTGGTGTTAAAGTCTGGAATGGGAACAAAAGCTGAGTGTCATCAGCGTACGATATTGGAGTGAACCCATATTCTCTCACAATGTCAGCCAAGGGGGCCACATACACATTAAAAAGTGTAGGGCTTAGGCATGAGCCTTGAGGGACCCCCTTGGTGAGCTCCCTAGAGGTGGAATAATGGGAGCCCAATCGGACACTTTGTGAGCGTCCCGAGAGAAAACTCTCAAGCCAGGACAGAGCAGAGCCTCCTATCCCCACCCCTTGCAGACGACCGAGAAGAATGCCATGTGACACCGTGTCGAAGGCAGCGGATAAATCCAACAGCACCAGAATCATAGCACCCCCCTATCCTGTGCCATCCTGATGGTATCGGTCACGGAGAGAAGGGCTGATTCGGTGCTGTGATTGGGTGTGAACCCTGATTGTGAATGGTCCAGACCACCCGCTGCCTCGATAAAATTGGACAACTGGGTGTTCACATGCTTCTCGGTCATCTTACTTAAGTAAGGCAGAAGGGAGATAGGACGGAGGTTGGAGAGATCTGACCATGGCAGAGCTGCGTTCTTCCGAATAGGGTTCACTATTGCTTTCTTCCATTCTTGAGGCACTTGTCCTTTCTTAAGAGAAAGGTTCATCACGGCTTGGATGCCAGGTGAAATCAAAGTTCCTAGAAGGGCAATCATTTTCGCAGGCAGAGAATGTGTTGGGGATCCTGATTTGATTTGACTGAGCAAAGAGGTGACATCAAGTAGGCTAACTTCCAGGAACATAGTAAATGGGGTACTTTCATACATAGGTGGCATGGGGGGGGGAGCTGACAGCATTACTGCTAGAATTCGCAGTCTTTGTAATTTTGTTCATAGATTAGCTCTATTTTATTCTCAAAGAACATGGAGATATCATCACACAGGACTTGGGAAAAATCATCAGGGCTCTCACAGGCCACAGGTTTTACAAAGGACTGTAAGATTTTATAGAGTTCTCTGGAGGAATTGCCAACTGTAAAGTGAGACAATTTCTCCTGGCCAACTTTATGTTTTTATGATAGGTGGCCAAAGCCTCTGAATACGCTTTCTTACTATCTACCGTGTGAGATTTCCTCCAGATTTTTTAGAGCTTTCTACACCCCTGCTTCTCCACTCTGAGCTCTTCAGTGTACCACACCTCTTGTTTAGATATAGGATACTGCTTATGTAGCTTCAAGGGAGCCAGTAGATCAACCGCCTCCAAAAGGGCTTTGTTGAACTTGGTGTGACCAGACTCTACGTTATCAGACTCTAAAACTGTGGGTTCCTTCCATACCCTCTGTAACCCATCCAGAGTCACTTTATGCCACTGTCTTCGCCATACTGCAGGAAGAGATTTTTGATGTAGTTTGTGGAGGCCTAAAAATACAAAATCAACCATAAAATGGTCCGACCAACTTACGTGAATTGGTGACCGGCATTTAATTTTAGGGCAGTTGGAGAAAATAAGATCCAAGGTATGGCCACCTGTATGTGTAGGACCATTATTCTGAAGTTCTAGCCCTAACATAGAGAGATCATAAAGCAGGGATATTGTATCTGAATGACTTGGGAGATCTACGTGGACGTTAAAATCCCCAAGAAGAATAAAATCTTCCTTGGCTTTGAAGTGTGGGGCTAGTATTTCCATTAAGGAAAGCGAAAAGCCCGCACTAGACCCCGGGGGCGGTAAACTAGTGCTCCTTTCCAATGGATTTTCGAGGTGGAGCTGATCTTAAAGATCATAATCTCCATCATAGAGCAACTTCTCTGGTAAAGTAGGGAAACCTTCAGTCCCTCTTTATGAATCACAGCAATACCACCGCCAGTTTTAATTGGGCTGTCTAGTTTGAGAACCTTATATCCCGTAGGAACACCTAATGTGATAGCGGGGACTGTATGAGGCTTCAACCAAGTTTCCGTAAGAAAGCATATATCTGGTTTTACTGAATTTACCAAGTCCCAGAATTCGAGATGGTGTTTTGGTAGGGAATGAATGTTTAAAAGGAAACTTTTTAACCCATTTAGTGCTGGGGTTTCTTCAGTATCACTACCAGTAAAAGAGTTAGGAGAGAATGCCTGATAACAAGGTCCTCTAAATGCTAAAATATTGCTACCAGTGGGGGAACAGTTGGGAAATACCTGATAACGACAATGGATGCAGGAGAAAGGGCCTTCAGGACAAGGCCAGGAGTCCTGAGTGCAACCTATCTGAGATGCTGGTTGTAGGTCTTTCAATGCCTGGGCTGAGTTGCGGATAACATGGTTCCCGATATAGTCCAGGTTCCTAGAAGTAGGGCCCATGGTCCCTGGCCCCGTCCGGTCGTGGTTGGGCGCAGACGGGCTTCTCTTCGGCTTGTCTTAGGCGCGTCCTTTGGCGCACCCCTGCGCGCGACTGCTGCGCGCTCAGAACAAAGGCAGGGCTAAATAGCCCTTTCTGAGGGAAGACTAGAACGCTAACCGCTAATACAAGCGGAAGTGCCTGGCTCTTACCTGTACGCCCTCCGCTCAATGGCTCTAATTGCTGAGTCGGACCGGGGCGGCCAGGCCGTAATATCGAGCGCAGACTTCCCTGTGCATAGATGGCCCCTGTTATCCCTAATGGCACCAAAAGTGCAGCGTGAAAAGGCAAAGAGTTACTAAAAGTGTGAGTGACAATTAGAATTAAAATTTACTATTGCGGCGATATTTTTAAAATAAACATTTCCTGATTTCAGGCAACAAAACGCATCAATGCAAGATGTCAGATACAAAAATGTCAGGCTCGCGGAAACAGCTTGCTGGCTTCAAGCGGGTTGGGGAGACTCTGCCACCGTCCTCCCTACCCTCTTCTTCTACTCATCTGGACCTTTTGAGATGGTAAGCGTGAATCCAATTCGGCAGTCCGACACACTTCACAGCCGTATTAGGATATGCATTTTGTTTAATTATTTGCCACTGAAAGTACACTTTTTTATACATATTCCGATGCATAATATGATGAACCAGCCATTCCTTTCTGCTGCCTTTGATTTGTAAGTGGATGTCCAAGGATGGAGTTTTAGCAGATCCCCAACTGCCTAAGGAAAGTTGTTATTTATTATTGCCGGAAAGGCTTATTGAAATGTGGTTTGTTCTTGTGGAACCACCATATTGGGGTGATTCTGACCATATAATTAATGTTTCTAAACCTGGCAGCAATATAAGCAAATGATTCATTTTATAACCAGAAAAGGATTGTTCAGAAGGGACTTGGCACTATAGCCAAGATGAAGGCACACAGCACTCCCTGTATCTAAGCCCTGTGTAGAAAAGGAATGGAACTTGAGGCAAATACTATGGTTTAGATGGCTTGTAAAGGGACTGCTATGTAAGAGACAGAGCAATGACAATAAATGAAAGAGCACTATGGGGCTCATTAGGATGACGGGCGGACAACCTGTCAGAATTCGGGATGCCCGCCATAGGGGCGGGGGCACTGTGGGGGGTATTAGGATGTGCCCGCCACCGTGGCGGGCACATCCTGCATTTTTAGCATTGTGGCGGGCGGTGCTCTCTGCACCGCCCGCCACAATGCTAAAAATTCATTGATGCATTTGCATAAACAAAGCGGCAGGCACCAGAAGGTGCCTGCCGCTTTGTTTATGCAAATGAAGGGGGGGTACCACACGTACCCCCCGTGTGCACCCCCCACCTCCTCTTCACTCTGGGGGCTCAAGACCGCATGCCTTTCCATGGCGGCATCGCCGCCGCGGAAAGGCACCTACAGACACCCATCATAATATGGCTAGCGGTGTCTGATAGACACCGCCACCATATTATTCCTTTTCTGCCCCAGCCGCAAGGCGACCGGGGCGGAAAAGCGGCGGACGGTCTTTCTGTCCGCCGAGGTCCCCCCCGCCATACTAATATGGCGGGGGGAAAACGAGTGTGGATGTCGGGCGGATTGCCCCCACCAGGCTGGCAGTGGCTACCGCCATCCTGGCGGGGGCAATCCGCTCAGCATCATAATGGGCCCATATGCTTGTGACTCCAGTTTGGCCTCAGTCTGGTCTTCTTCTCAAACCGATTGTGCAGGAGCTCAGTGAGCGCCCACATCATAACCATGTCTAAAGTGCTTCCAGGTCAGTGATTGAATGCATGCGTGATTCTAGAGGAATTGGTACAGCACAAACCTAGCTGAGAGAGGGTTGGATCAATAAACAGAAGGCATAAACCCTGTGCTATAATTCAAGATTATTACAATGTGGAAGGATATTGGGCGGAGGTTGGTTCCTTGGGTGCAAGGAGGCATTGTCCTCTGAAGAGGTGAGTCATATAATGGAAGAATCAGACCTCAAACCTTTGCCTTGCAACATGAAATTTCAAAGGCATTGCAGTGTTGGTGCATGGGACCCGGAGTTACATCTGAGGATACCTGGTTTTGCTATGAGGCTTTTGTTGATATGGGCAGTGAAAGTTTTGATGTAGGAAAGTCTTTCTAAGTATTGAAAAAATGCACCTTTGTCTGCAGCTCAGGTCTTTGCTGCTGAACGTTGCAACTAGGCTTCTCGCAAACACAATTGTCATAACTGTCAGTCTACTATGATCATGGATATCAATGTATGCATGCTGGAGTTTCTAATAAGACTTGGTAAAGCTTGCTATGATTTAGATCTCGGCGGATGGGTTACTCCGTCACAACTTTGATCGCATCAGTCAAAATATAAGTCTCATGGCTTAAAATGGGATTTACATTTCGACAGACAAGCTATCCGTCACCGTTGTGACAGAGTAACCGTCCACCGAGATGTAAATCGGGCCCGCTGTCTTCACGGGATTGTAGGCACAAGATCAGAGCCCACCCGCCATTGAAGATAAACTACAAAGGGGAGTTAGTTAACAGAGAGGTGTTCTCGAGGAGTTGTGGGAAATCGATCACCTTCTCTCTTCTTCACTCCAGGCCGTGGATAAACTAATGTGTGAAAAGAAAAGTAAAAAACCTATAAAGTTATAGAGTATACAGTTTGAAGAGTCACTCCAGCTAATGCATTCAGGTGGGAGATCACAATAGAAAGGAAAACCTAGATGAAGCCATCACAGCGGGTGACTTGCAAAGCATGTTATCAACTGTTCACATCCAGACTCAACACACAATGACATGAGAGTTGCTTCGGAGCACTACACATGGCGGGTGCAATTAATGTATTGAGCAAATCTATCTTCCACCCGCAGCAATCACAGCATATCCTCGATGCCATGACAAACTCTTCATTTCTTTGGGGAGACGGTCCTCTTCTACTTCCCCGACGCCTTGTAGAACTCATCGATGACCTTCTCATACATCGTCAAGATGACGGGTCGCTTGAGCTTGAGTGTTGGACCTAGGATACGGAGGAACAGAAGGAGACAGTCCGTGAAGAAGATGAAGGAGAAGAAATCCCATCAAAGTACATCCAGACATATCATGGTCACATATGAAAAGCTTGTCTCTCTGTGTCTTTGCCTGGCCTTGGTTGAAACGTCCTCTTTGGTGACACATCGATCCGTAAATTGCAGGTCGTTTACCATCCAGTGATTTCAAACTACCAGCATTAATTCAATTTAGTTGCATGCAGAGAATCTCTTTACCTTTACTTAGAGACCAGCATCAGGATCTTCCCAATGTGTGGCTGGTGGATACGGCCGGCAGGCTGCCGCTAAACCTTACATCGGGCTCGAAGTCATTTGTAGGAGTGATGTCATTGAGGCCCTGACTCAACCCTCACTGCTGACAAATAAAGGCCGCTGACAGTGGGTTATGTGCATATTGTGGCCTTGTCTGGCCTTGTAATAAACTTTTGCTGCTCTCAGCACTAGGCCAGGACCAGTAGGTTATGGCCACATGGGTGCTGCACTGATTGCCTGGCCATTGGTGATGTCAATATCTAGGGTCAGATGTAGGTAATCTCAATTTAACTATTCTTAAATACCAAATTTTACCGATTCGGTATTTAAGAATAGGTAAACGGGATGTAGATAATTTTTCGGTATAAATTGCCGAATCGGTATGATTCGGTAATTAAGAATTGGTATTTACCGATTCGGTATTTAAGAATAGGTAAACGGGATGTAGATAATTTTTCGGTATAAATTGCCGAATCGGTATGATTCGGTAATTAAGAATTGGTATTTACCGATTCGGTATTTACCGAATCGGTAAATACCGATTCAGTAATTCCCATTCATTCCTATGGGCCTTGAGGCCCATAGGAATGAATGGGAATTACCGATTCGGTAAATACCGAATCGGTAATTACCGACTCGGTAATAGGGGGAACCCTTTCAAGGGTGGCAGGGTGTCACATTGACACCCTGTTGCAGCCCTGAATAGTGCATGGGTGCACTTGTGGCACACATACATGCCACATGGCACTGAATAAAAAGCAAAAAATTGCTTTTTTAACGGTTTTCGTTATTTACCACCAACTTGTAGTTGGTGGTAAATAACGAATCCTTACAGATGAAAAGCACTCACATGAGTGCTTCCTACATTTCAGATTCGGTAATTTACCGAATCGGTATTTAAGAATTCGGTAAATTACCGAATCTGAAATGTAGCCACATCCCAAATGCCTAACACCGGTCGGTAACGGCCGAAATTTGGTAATTTCGTCCGTTACCGACTGGTGTTAGGGTTCCAACATCTGGCCGCTGGCCCCTAATGTTTTATATGCAAGTTATGGATTGTGGCCCTAACCATAGCTTACCATAACTCCACTATACAGGTGTTTTTTTGTTGAATTGTGACATTACTTTTAATATATGTCAAGATTTTATAACCAAAGATAGACTTTACTTTAACCTTTTATTTTTTCTGAAAATCTTTGTTTTTGGTTTCTTTTAATCATACACCACATCCACCCAGACCCAGTGTAGCAGGGTTTCCGTTCTCCCACAGAACTGTGCACAGAGATCTAGAACCTGGGTGAGTTAGGTTGACCCACAACTCACCTTTGTTTCAGAAATCCCCTTACCAAGCTAGCTACAGTGTCTCATCGGTAGTAATAACTTACCAATGACTTAGACAATCCAGAACATGAATTTAGAGTACCTCAGGTATCGTGGAACACATGAACACTCTTTCGTTATATTATCATTCCAAACCGAAACTGGGAGGCAAAGAATACACGTGCAAGTTTGAAATGTTTATTTTTCAATGCAGCATTCTCAAACGCAGTATCTTGTATAATATCAACATACATATTACAAAAATCAGAGTCAGCAGCATAGTCACTAATCCATAGTAAGCAAAAGGTGATAGCATGTTATGATGCAAAATCTATAGAATTCTGTATCACCTATATTTCGCGCACCCTATTTAGCATATTATATTATATCTAAGAAGGTCTCATCTGGGTTCTTAGCAGGGCGGACCCATACCTCTAATTCTCAGTAGGAGGAGATCACATCAACAGCTACCAGCTCTCTGCATGCTCAGCATCAAGTGTGTTGATTCATTCCCTGTAACTGTATCTTAAACTCACGTAGAGCCCAATGTTGGCAGCAACATTATTTGTGTTATGTCTAATGTGGTGCGAGGATCAGGCCTTCAGCAACCTTGTGTTAGGTTATTCTTAGAGTGTGCAGTTCTCGGTGTACAGACAGTTGTACCAAGTGTACCAAGCACGACTGATACTAGAGCAAATAACATATTATTCTCAAATAAATCACATCTTTCGTCTGGGTTGAAAGCTACAATAACAATTAGGTGTCGTGTGCAAACTCAAGATGGAAGAAAATATTGCGTTTAAACATTTAATAAGCACATGCTAACTTAACACAATATATAGAAACGTAGTAACCATATGACACCCCCCCAATGATCCGAGGACGGTTTAAAAACGCTAAAACACAAGCCATTGCCATCTGAAAGGTAAAACATGAAAGCAGAGTTCAATGATATTGAGCCAAGGTAAATGTATACAAATGTATGTAAAATTTAAAAACAAAAATATGTATGAATGCCTATAGTGGCCACACAAAATTTAAAAGAGGAATTTAAGGCCTACTCTCAGTTCATAGGCCCAGAACATATGAAAATCGAATGTTCGTATTGAAGCAAAGGCACCATTCAGAATTACTAAAAAGTCACGTGCCATAATAATGAAAGTCTTCAAAGTCACTCATGGGTTGAATGAATATGCAAAATAGGTAGCTACAGCTTCCAACATGAAATCACTGTCATCATCCGAAAACAGTTCAGCCATCCAATTAAGCAATGGGAAAGAACATACGTGCTCCTCCAACACCGATTCCTCTAGCAACATCAGAGGACAACTCAGTGGGTTCTCGAGAACGTTATGTGCCAGAAAGTCATGCGCCGCTGCGAATATGTCCCACTGACCCATTAGTCCATGCATCGCTGCCACAGCCATAACCCTTTCGCCAGAACAGACCAACTCGTGAGCCACTACGGGGTTCATCAGCTGATCAAAGTCGACGTCAGGTGAAGTCGGTAAGCAGAGACACAAATCAATGGCCCAGTCGAAATCACAGCTCAGGCAATGAAACACGGGCTGGACACATGTGAAATAGGAAAATCTGAACGATAATCCAAAAGCCGTGCTTAAAGTCGCAAGCGGCAAGGAGCCATAGTAATCAAGCATTCGGTTGCAAAACTGCATCAGTAGGGGCTGAGCGTTTCCTTGCGCAGGATGGGCATCCATGTTTTATAAAGTAAAATATCACCAGAACGCCTGCAGCCAAAGCCAGCAAAACAGGAAATCCGCCAAACAGGCTTGCGAATATAGAATGAAAGAACGCAGGGATAATACCAAATACTTTTTCAAATGTAGTCACGAGACCACTGCTAACCAATTTTAAAAAATGAGCCAGGCCTACTGTGGAGGAGGCATTGAAGATTTGATGAACCAGCTCGCAGAAATGAAACGGCAAATCAGTACTTAAAAGGGCTTGCACCTCTGTGCGTGTGTTTGCTATGTGAAGGACATAAGTTTCGCGGGCAGAGCTCAGGGCCACCTGCTTTTGAGACAAAAGGGCTCTTATACGGCTTAAACCATTGAACTAAGCTCTCAAGGTTGATATTCTTGGCCAAATTAAAACATCTGAATTCCCATGCGTGGGTGGATATAACACATTTTTGCAGCAAACCACCCTCTCTGAAACGGTAACCACATAAGCGATACCGGCCTGTAACCCACAACAAAGTTCGTTATTCAAAAGTAAATAACTACCGTTGGACAATAAAGTGAACGTGGGAACTATTGCAGGAACTGGTGTCCCTTTCAAAACACAGGCCAAATTAGGTTTGTCCTGATTACAAGAACCATGCAACTGGATGTGTCTGCATATTAGTGAACGGTCAGGCGACTGTGTACATTCTTCACCATTCAAATTCACTTCATTTCCCTCTTTTAGGCATCTGTAAGTGTATGGTAAAGACCATGTCTCATGGAGGAAAGCACTGCCTAACGGTTCATATCGCCCAATGGCTATATATTTCATACAATTTGTAAATTTATACAAAGCAAAAGGTAAGGTGATAACACCATGGATAAGCCATGTAGCAGCAGTCACCGAAAAGGGCAAAGATTCTAATTTTTCAATATGTAACATAGAAAATGTTGCATCTCTCATTGATAGCATGCGCTGTTTTTCAGTCAAATTAAATGGGGCAAATAGTGATGAAACGTTCATAAAATTCCAAGGCACTCGACCAGACTTAAGAGTCTGTAGTGT